>NC_133406.1:112682500-113307500 GCF_049350105.2 Macaca mulatta
TGAGTCACCATACCCACCTTTCCCCATCCTCTAAATTCTACCTGGTGACACCTAAGCATGGTGTATAACTGCTTAGCCCCGCAAATACCGGCCAAATAACACTTTGCACATCCCATCCAAAGCTCTTCTTACCCTAATTTTTCCAAATTCAGACAGAGCCCAGGCCTGAGAACCTCATTCAAAGACAATCTTTTTACCTCCAAAGAGACAGAAGGAGAGGGCTGACACTGAGCATGCCACTTACCCATCAAGTTCTGCTGTCTCTATGTAACACAGCCCATGGGGCTCACTGCTGGAAAGGAGGAGGAGATCCGCCTAGAGAGAAAAACTAATGAGAAGTCCAAATATGCAAACCTCCACCCCCAGTGGGCTGTGATGGTGGCTCCTTCATCCAAGCATTCTCGGTTTGCTTAGTTCCAGATGCATAAATGGCTAGTCCCAGGCATATCAGCATGACACAGAAGCCTCTGATGTGAGAAAGTTTCCTGCCATGGGTGTTTACGAGGCAACAGTAAATCAGGAAAGATTCATCCCTTTTTGACAAAGAAGAGGAAGAACCCTACCAGCCTAGAGGGGTACCCTGTCCCTTACCGCCACAAACTGGTTATTTTCTAGCTTGATAATATCACCAACACAGACATTCATCCACTGCTCCTGCTGGAGGCTGAGGCAACAAGAAGACAGTGAAGAGGCTGTCAGGAGCTAAAGAGGTTCCTAGGGGACCCCCTTCCTCCCCAGAGCTCTTGTCTCCAACAGGCACTCACATTCCATTGATCAGCACCTGAGACTGGCGGTTATTCACCTGGTTATCACTCTTGTGGCGGAACTGAAAAGAAGAAAACTGTGAAAGGTAAGACACTTTCCCTCGCTTCGAAGGAATTCGTTAATCAGTAGAACTCAGAGCATGCTGGGTAACACCTCATATATACCCCATCACAAACCAATTCACTCCCTGACTCCCCCTCCCCACCCTCAGCAAAAAGACATCAGAGATCTAGCCGGACCGGGTAAGGGATGTCAAAGTCACCAAGAAATTGTGCTGGGTGAAGGTGGCTGTGAGTTGGGGGTGGGGGTTGGAGTAGGGGTGGGTGACTGGGACAAAACAGAGGAATGAAACCAACTCACATAGTCATCAGTGGCATCTTTAACAGCTGTGATGGTGAGGACAAGAACCAAAGGCACAATGGTGGTGAACCAGGACAGGGAAGAGATCTGTGGGATCAACTGAAAAAAAAAAAAAAGAGAAGTATGCCTCTGAGGCCCCATCTGATGCCTTCACTCCCTTTCCTCTTCCTTGGCTTTATTAAGTTTGGGGAGCTGCAAAAAATCTACTGTGGGTCACCTACCTGCAGAATAAGGAGAAACAGGAAGTAAGTGTTGGCAACTTCCTGGAACTGCTCAAAGAGGTTGACAGGCAGGAAGGTGAGAATATTGTACTTGGAGGTCTTGATGCAGTTACTCTATGGCAGTAGGAGAGAAGATAATGAGCAGCCTCCAGCCCCAACCCAGAACCAGACTGAGGCTGCCTCCCCCATCTTTATACTTCCCCAGACCTCTACCCCAAAAGCCAGCAAACACAGGTGTGGGAGTGGGAAAGGGGAGGAGAGATGGGAGTCTCAAGGGGGTCAATGTATTCTGCTTCACTGACAGGTGAAGGCATGAAAAATTCAGCACCGTAGCAGATTGAGAGTGGCCGAGGAGCTTGCCTTCCCCTCCCCCAACCACTCTTCCCAGGTAGCCCTCAGTCCCAAGGGTAGGTTGTCCTTGCCCCTTTCCCCTCTCCAAACAGAGACAGGGAACGGGTGGTCTAGAGTCACTTACCGCATACTGGAATTTCTCATTGTATTCTCGGTCATTAGCCCGCGCCCTCCTTTCTTCTTCTGCAACAAAATGATGCTGCAGTCAGGAGGAGCAAATTGAGCTCTGGACCAACACTTTGTGGGGGTTCCCTGTTTTTTTCCACAGAACATCATTTTAAGGAATTAGCTCCACAACTGAGGGGGGACATCAAATTCTTCCCTCCAGTCCACCTCTCACCAGCAGCCTGACCACACGGCTCTCCAGGTTACATTCACAGGATAGGGTATGTTCTCTTTTCCTCACCACCAACCTTCACAGTCTTCCACTGGGAGCACCCAGTTTGTCTCCCCCACCCCCACTGCAGAGGAATCTTAACCACTGACAGTCCTGGGATTCCCCAGCCCCCTTTGCTGCTATTATTAATGCATATATCGTCATAATCAAGGAGTAGCGCTGAAAACGTAAAGTTTCCTTCCCCCTGGGGACCACTGCAGATCTAGTAGCAGTACTGCTGTCTCCCTAATTTGGAGGGTTGGGTAGGTGGCAAGAAGGAGGCTCACTGTGCCCTGGAGCTGCTCTGCGGCAGCATCCCAGCCCCACGTGCAGTCCCCCCTACAGGAGCCTCTGCTTGTCACATGTCACCAGCAGCTGCTTCTGACTGGCCCACAATGACATCATCTTATTTCAAAGCTCATCTTCAAGTAGAAAAGTGGGAGGGGGGGCGTTTCAGGGATATAGGTCATGCAGACTGAGATAGAGATGGAGGTGGGAGGAATGAAATGTAATGGAAACAGCTGCGCTCTAACTGGACTTTCCTTGTACCATCTGCACGCATTTCCCTTTAAAGGGCTCATTTGTCACTCAGTTAGTGACACCCGTCTAGGTAAACCTATCCCAAACCTTTGCAGGTCTGGGACTGCAGGCACCAAATTCATGTCCCAGAGTAAGGAGCTGTTCTATAATAGATTCCCCAGCCCATCTCCCTGGAGGTCACCATGACCTCATGCTGCAAAAAGGGGTAACTTGGTGGCAGCAAACCTAATTCCTTAAACCTGTCCAGGAGCCAAAGACAGCATTCCAGAACCCTTTCTACACACCCCAGGACCCCTGCAGAGCACACTGCAGTAACAAAACCCCAGGCCACAGTGCCCCCTGCCTACCAAGCCACTTCACTCCCATAAACTTCCCTAGAGGGGCTCCCTTGGGCTGAGTCCCCTGCGCAATCACCAAAGACCATGCAAAGGAAGAAGGTAGGGACTGGATCCTTCGGAGCCAGGATCTCTGGGTCTGGAAAGAGGATCAGGGGAGGTAGGGGAAGGCTGGGGACAAATGAATGTAGGGATTGGAGTGGGGAAATAATGGGTGCGGGAGAGCTGCCAGGTGCTGCCTCCAGTTACCTGTCCCCCAGGAGGGCTTCTTTCGGCTCCAAGAGGGAGGCGCCTGGGCCCGGGCCCACTTCTCGGGCATCTCCTTGGGGACCGTCATGATCCCGGTGTGAGTGGGGGCGGGCAGACCGTCTATACGTCCTTGGCCTTAGCGGCATCGACCGGGCGGCCCCCCGGGGAGGTGCAGGAGCCACGGCCGCTCAGAGGGAAGCCCCGGCTGTCGGGCACGCGCCCCACCCGCAGCCCTGGCCATCCTCCCGGCCGTCGGCGCTCGGGGACACCGCGAGCTCAGCTGCGCCGCCGCCGCCGCCCCCCATTCCCCCTGGCGGATGCCAGCGTGCGCTGAGTGGCCCCGGACACGCCGAGCACGCCTAGGGCTCCGCCCCCGCCCGCTCCCCGACTGCAGGAGCCGCAGCCTGCCAACGCGCCGCGTAGGCGAAAGCTCGCGCGCGAGCCCCGCCTCCCCTCCCACCCCCGGGCCCGGCCAATGCGGGGGCCCGGCCAATGCGGGTGAGCGGACTGCCGGCGTTGTTGGGGGCAACCGCTTTCACGCACACACACCCCCGCCCGCGGAAAAACCGGAAGGACTGGTAGATGAAAAAATGAGGGGAGCAGGGAGGGGGTGAGAGGACCAAGCAGAGATGAGAACACAGCTCCCTGGGCCAGAGAGCAGGAGCTGCAGGTGCCCCACGATAAGACTGCAGGTGTTTCGGGGCGTAGGTGCCCAGCGCCGTCCTGGCACATAACCCAGCTTTGGGATCAAGCGGAAGAATTCGGTTTCCTAGGTTCCCCCTAAGCTTGGTAGAGACTGCTGTAAGCTACCCTCCCTCAGACCCATACCAGTTGTCCCTTTTCCTTTTGCTCCCTGAGCCATAACAACACCCACTCTTGATGGTTCCCGGGATCTCCCCTCCTTGCCTGTCTTACCTGGGGGGCGCTTTTTTGCACACAGTGCCATCTCACCCAGCAAGGTCCCAGCAATCCCATGGGAGACCCTGCAAGCAGTGACAGACGAATGAGGTCAGGAAACTGAGGGTAACCCTTCCCTCCCCTCATGAGACCTCTTTTGAAGACCCTCTTCTCCAGCTCTGACCCTGCCCCTCCCCCAGCCTCCTCTTCCCAGTCTCTCCTCTTACTGCCATGATGGGTCTCTGGGAAAGAGGGGACTTCCCCCACCACCTCCCATCATGCCCCTCCCTTGGGTGACATGGGGGACTGATACTTTACAGAAGCCCATGCCTGTAGGGAAAGGAGAAGAGGCCAGATATTGAAAAAAGGGGCAGAGCTCTCAAGGTATCCATCCCAGGGACAATGGAGGTTCTCATGTGTTCTGGTGGCAATGAGTAGTGCTTGTGCTTACTAGAAAGCAGTTTCCCCAAAGGGTGGGGTGGAGGGAACATAAGCCAGGAAACACCTGGCAGGGCATCAGGAAATAGGGTGGGCAGGCTCCACCCTTCTCGAAAGGCTTATAAGTTCCCTGCCATCCCCACCCCCCATTACTAGGGCTTCCATCATCACCTCCTCCAGGGGAGCTCCCATTAGAGGCATGGCCCTCACTCTCTGCACAGTCCCCAAACAGCTTCCCTTCAGCCTGGGTCAGCCACCCTTCTGGGCTGCCAGAGGGGTCTTCCCAACCCTGGTGGGGAGTTTGCCCCTCCCTCCATCCCACTCCAAGCCTAGTCCAGTCAGTATGGCACAGGATGCAGGTTCAGGGAGCACCAGTGAGACAGGCCTCTGCCTGCTTCCACCTTCCCATGTCCTTTCTTTCTCCCAAAAGGTTCAAGGCCTGGCCTTACAAGGCAGAGCCTCATCCTTACTCCCCAGCCTGGCCCAAAGGAAACTGCCAGCCAGTCACCTCCTCTTTCCTTTTCTGGGTGGAAGGCCTTTCACCTCCTCATCCTCTTTGGTTCCCTTTGCCTCTAGCCTACCAGGCATACCCCACCAGCCTGTCAGCCCCAAGAGATACTAATTGCCTGTCTGGCCAACCTCTGTAATTACAGACTCTGCCCATGGCCTAGTCACCCACACCAGTTCTCCCTGCGCTAGCTCAGATCCCGCCCTTACACCAGGTCAGGCAATCCTGAAAACCAGAAGTCCTTTTCATCCCTGACCTTCTCCAACTATGGCAGGCCAGGGTGCCTGGCTCAGGAAGAAAAACCTCATCCATATTTTAGAGATGCCAAGCCCTCCTCCAGGGCCCCCAGCCAGGGTCTCCACCCAGTCTGAGTATGAGTCACGGGAGGGTGGGGAGCACAGGGAGAGGTTAAAGGATGCAAGGGTGGACATCACAAGTTCTACGGGCAGCCCCGCCCTTGGGGAGGAAGGGATCAAGAAGCACTATCAGCCTAAAGATCTGAGTTTGAGTCCCATGAAAGAGTTAATGTAAGAGCTGCACACGCCGTCAGGAGTCAGGAGTCTGGATATGGACCAGGAAAGTTGTTTTACCTCTGAGACCCTGGGGAGACTGGAAGCAGGCTTGGCCCCAGACCTCATCCCCTCTGCGGGGGCCATCATTCCAAGGGGAAGGGAGGAGAAACCTGGGAACAGGGATCCCCTCTCACTTTTCCTTCTCAAAGTCTCACACAGCCTGGGTTTTTTCTGAGCAGGTCAGGCCCATCAGCCACGTTGCCCGGTCACCCAGCCCCAGCCCCCTCTCGGCCACATTTGGGATAAAAATAGCCAGCCCCGGCAAGCAGGCAATGCTCCATGGAGGAAAACAGCTCCTCCTATAGGTCCGATCCCTGCTCCCTTCCAAGCAAGAGCCCCAAAGGTTGGCCACTTCTTTCAGAGGAGGCTGGCAGGTCAGGGAAACAGGAGGAACTGGAACTCGAGACCCCCAGCTCACTGGCCACCAACACGAGCTCGGGCCACCTTCCCTCACCAAGGACAGAACTCAGGGCTCCCAGCACAGCTATAATGTCCCAGAGCTACCGCCCCTCCTGACACCCTCAGTTTTCCTCAGGCAGAGACCTCCACCTTACTGAGACAAAGCCTACCAGCCCAAACTCCCTTCTCCAGGCACCAAACCCTCGGGTCCCGGTTACTCCTCTCGCCCAACAACTCTCTGGGCGGGTCTCCCCTGGCCGAGACTGCACGAGCTTCTCCTTGGCACTCGCGCCGCTCTCCTGCTCTCCACGCGCCCCTTCGGCACCCCATCCTCCCATCCTGCACACACAGCCCCCCGCTCTACCCCGTCCCCGGGCACCCGACAGCCCCTCCTCTCCAGTCGGCAGCCACCTCCGTCCCGTCTGGACGCAGCTCCCGACTCTCTGCCCCTGGTGCTCCCCTGTCTACACCCGCTCCCGGGCCCCTCCAGCCCCGCGGCTGCGGCCGCATCTCCCTCTGCCCTCCCGGCCCCGCGCTCCCGGGCGCCCCCGCCTTGCCTCGCCTCGCCTCGCCTCACCTCAGCGCTCAGCGCTCGGCGCCCGCCCCGGCGGCCCCGTACTGCCCATGCCGGGGGCTGGGGCGGGGGGCGCTCGGCTCGGCTCCCCGCGGGCTCCCGCCCCCCCAGCTGCGGCCCCGCTCCACCGGGGCCTCGGCCCGCTACTTTGTGTCAGTTTCGGCCACGGCGGGGCGGAAGTGACGGAGCCGGCGGCGGGGATCGGGGGGCGGGAGGGGGTTTTGGGGAGGGGAGAAGGAGCGGGGAAGAGGGAGCAGCCATCTTTGTGCGGGGCAGGGGGAGGGTCTTAGCCCTTCCGAGGCTCGGCGTGGCCGGGCCGCGAACTCGCCACACGTACTCATCCGCATCTTAAAAGAAAAAACAATTCGGGAGGCTACATCGTTCTGAGGGTTGTTTTTTTTTTTTTTTTTTTAATTCGGAAGAAGGGAATAGAGGAACACTGCCTTCTCTGCAAAACGAGCATCCTCTGCAGGGAGCGGCAGGAGAGCTGTAGAAGTGGTGAACAACCAGAATTTTCCCCAGCGCTAGGTTGCCTTCAGCCCAGACTTTCGCACCTCGGAGCCGTCCGCCCTCGGTTCCTTCACCTTACCTCCTCGCCCTGGCTCATTTCACTGTTTCTCAACTCTCTTTGAATGAACGACACAGCACCGAGATTTCTAGGAACGGTGCCTCAGTTTCCCCGCCTTGCTCTCTGTCTCTGTGCTCCACCGCCCTCTCGCCCTCCCTCCGCCCGCCCTCTCGCCCGCCCTCCGCCCGCCCTCTCGCCCGCCCTCCGCCCGCCCTCTCGCCCGCCCTCCGCCCGCCCTCTCGCCCTCCCTCCGCCCCCACCACGCCCCCTGGGTGGAGGCGGCTTCCCTACACCTAACACGGCCCCCAACACCCTCTGGGGGAGGCGCCCCTGAGGGGGTGAAAGTGGGAGGCGCCGAGGCGATGCGAGCTGGGAGTCGGCAGTCGGGACAGGCTACGGAGGGCAGTCCCCAGGGTTGTGCCCTACACTGGATGGGGGCCCCCTCCACCCTGCAGATGCCCGGAGCAGTCCCCATCCAGCGGCCAGGTGTGCACCCTCTAGCGGCTACCTCGAGCAACTACTTTACGAGAGGCCTTGAGGGTCAGAAAACCGCTTTGCAGAAGGAGGGAATGAGAAGCCTGAGTCCTGGTACCTTATCCTCCTCCACTTCTCCCTGTCCAGGATCCTTCTTAGTTTAGGAAGAAGGGATGCCAAATGGGTAAACAGAGAAGCCTCCCAGGTTCTGGCACATTAACAAAGGGGAAGAATAACTGTTGCTCCCAGGCGGGGTCAGTGGCTGGCTCCAGGGTCCATGAGTGAAGTAAGGGTTGTCCTAATCATAGCTTACACTCCAGCATCTGAGCTGAGGCAGGAGTTTCCAACTCTGAGGCTTTGTGTTGGGCAGACACCAGATCCTGAGCTGGCTCTGGGTCCTCAGGGTGGTGCAGAGCCACCAATAGCTGGTAAGTGGCTGTGCCAAGGGTGGCCCCCACCAGAGGGGCCACCACAGGCACCCACCACCAGCCATTACCAGCACTGCAAAAGAAGGACAATGGGAAGGTATCAGGAGTGACTCCCTTTGCCTCCCCCTCTCCAAGGACAGGGGGTAGTAACAAGAGAGTGCCCTAAAGTTGTTCCCAGGGTGGTAGACACCAGGAAGAGACCTTGGCACCAAAGCATAGTATTTAGAAGACGGAACCCCAGGAGAGCTTGGTCCAGCCTCTTGCCTTAGGGAATTATCTGAATATATTAATTTTGCTGATGAAGTCGCTAATGTGCACGGAGGTAATATGGCATGCCTAAGAACACAACCTCTAAATCTTACTGTTTCAGTGAAAAGTTGGGAGGGAAGCAAGGGAGAAAGGGGGAGCATGTGACTTGGAGAAAGAACACTGTCCTAAGAGGCCAAGAGAGCTATTTAAAGGCTGAGTGCTGTGGACCCAGGGACAGAGCCCTTAGCAGAGGAAGGTGAGTGGAGGCCAGCACCAGGGGAGGCTATCTCCCACCTGAAGACTTCAGGACCCCAGCCAGCCACGTAGGTGAAGAGACGTGGGCCCAAGTCCCGGGCAGGGTTGAGTGGAAACCCACAGTTGGCACCCATGGATAACCCGATGGCCAGGATCAGCATCCCCACCACCACAGGCTCCAGACCCGCAGGGACTCCCTTGTTCCGTCTGTCCAGGATGGCTAAGAGCCCCACCATCAGCATACCGGTGCCCAGAACCTTGGAGTCAACAGAGGCAGAGGGTTCCCTGTCAGCTGCCAAGTGCTCCGTCTGCCCTCTCTCATCCAAATATTCCATGTCATCTGGCTTTGTGCAACACAGGCAGCTGGGGATGGTGGGGGGCGCCAAGATAGACCCAACCCACACTCCACCCAGAGACTGAACAATAGGCTGGGGTCCCGAGGAATGGGGCGAAAGTTGTGTCCCCAGGTCTCCCCCTCACACCTACCTGATCCAGGAAGCCGTTGTTCAGGGACAGATAGGGGGCAGGATAGGTGGCAAAAATGGAGGCTGTTTCCTTGGGGCCAGTCACTGTCAGGTTCCCACCTGTATAGTTCTGTAGGGCATCTGTGGAGGAGGGGAACACCCAGGATTTCCCTCTTTGCTCATTCATCCAAAACCATTCTGAGGCACCCCTGGCCACCCACAGGTGCTCCCAAGGCACGGCTCCCTCTGTTCCCTCTGTCACCATAGTAGAGAACATAGGTGGCTCCCGAAGCACAGAAAGCAGACAGCAACTGCACTAAGATGTAAATGGGGAGCTTGACCCAGGGGAGGCGTCCAACGATGCACATGGCCAGGGAGAAGGCTGGATTCAGGTGGGCCCCTTCAAGGATCAAGGAAAGAAAAACAGCATCTATCAAGTGTCACTGCCAGGCATTGTCACCAGACAACACTGCTGCTCCTTCCTACAGCTCTTAAGGCAGGTAGTATAATTCCCATCACACAGCTTAGCAAATTGAGGCTCCAGGATGTTAAGCGACTTAGCAAAGTCACACTGTGGGCTGGGCACAGTGGCTCACGCCTGTAATCCCAGCACTTTGGGAGGCTGAGGCAGTGGATCACTTGAGGTCAGGAATTCCAGACCAGCCTGGCCACATGGTGAAACCGCATTTCCTCTAAAAACACAAATATTAGCCAGGCGTGGTGGCAGGCACCTGCAAAATCAGCTATTCGGGATGCTGAGGCAGGAGAATCGCATGAACCCAGAAGGCCGAGGTTGCAGTTAACAGAGACCACATCACTGCTCTCCAGCCTGGGCAACAGACTGAAACTCCATCTCAAAAAAAAAAAAAAAGAAGAAGAAGAAGAAGAAGACACTGAATCCAAGGTTGGAACCTAGATCTGTCTGCTTTTTCCACAGCAACACACTATGTCTCAAGGCTCCAGCCAGGCACACCGATGCAGTGTGTATCTGGGGAACAAACGAGAGGTCCTGAACAGAGATGAGCCCCCAGAGGAATTCAGGTGGGGGACACAAGAGGATAGCACCTGCCCTTCGTGCCCTGCCATTGATTTCTGTCTAGGTGAGCCAAGCATTAGTGTGAGGAAACAGGATGGAGAGATACAGAAAGGGGACGGGCTGGTGGGGCCAAAGGCTTATCTCAGTCCGGGGCACTAGTCAAGGAGATAATGTCCACAAGTCACAGAAGGATTTGCGTTTCCACCATCACCAGACAGACACGCTCGCACGCACGTCCCACCTGCTCCGATGACCAGACCCCACCCTCCTCACCTGAGA
Source organism: Macaca mulatta (assembly GCF_049350105.2). Taxonomy (NCBI): domain Eukaryota; kingdom Metazoa; phylum Chordata; class Mammalia; order Primates; family Cercopithecidae; genus Macaca; species Macaca mulatta. The sequence continues at coordinate 112,692,839 of NC_133406.1, forward strand.
CGTTACCACCTACGTAGATGGCTATCACAACGGCCAGAGAGCCAGCCAGAAACATGGTGAAGAAGTTGCCTTTGGTTTCTCCACTGGTTACAGCCTGGGCCGCAGCTCCTTGGGTGAGGAGCTGGTGAAAAGAGGAGAGATGAGGAACAGGGAGCCCAGGAGACCAACAGGGAGAAAGGTCGGGAAGGCCAGGGGAGAAGCCAAGAACACGAATGGGCACGGAAGACAAGCAAGGGAAGGAGAAAAGCAGAAGGAGGGAAGGGAAAAGAAATGGGGAAAGTGGGCCGGGCGCGGTGGCTCAAGCCTGTAATCCCAGCACTTTGGGAGGCCGAGACGGGCGGATCACGAGGTCAGGAGATCGAGACCATCCTGGCTAACACAATGAAACCCCGTCTCCACTAAAAATACAAAAAAATTAGCCGGGCGTGGTGGCAGCGCCTGTAGTCCCAGCTACTCGGGAGGCTGAGGCAGGAGAATGGCGGGAACCCGGGAGGCGGAGCTTGCAGTGAGCCGAGATCGCGCCACTGCACTCCAGCCTGGGCGACAGAGCGAGACTCCGCCTCAAAAAAAAAAAAAAAAAAAAAAAAAGAAATGGGGAAAGTGGAGGAAGAAGAAAGGGAAAGAATGTGGGAAAAAAGGAAGAAAAGTGACAAGAATAAAAAAGATGCAGAAGGAGAGGAAAGGATATTACGAGACATGAGAGGATAAAAACGAAAACGCTTAGGGAGTTGGGAGGAAGGGGACACCAAGAGAAAGAGATAAGGACACCAGAAGGAGTCAGGAACTTTTGCCCACCCCCTTCTTTCCTTTCCCCAGTGACCCTACCTACCATGAGCACAAACACACCCAGAAACTCTGCCAGGCACTGCCGGGCCAGGAGGCTGCGGATCTGGAGGTGGCCCCTGATTCCAGCCGGGGCCTGAGTGATGACCATGGTGGAAACACCCTATCGCTGTTCACTGCTCCCTCTGTCTGCACAGGCACACTGCCACTGCACAGCTACTGCCTGCCCCCAGCAAAGATAAGGAACAGACTTTAAAACCATTAGCTCAATTCCTGAACAGCAGCTACTGTCTGTGCACGTGTGTAGGCTAGGAAACAGAGAGATAACAGGAGAATGTCCGGGAGCAGGCTATGAGCACAGAGCCTGGGGTTTGCCCAACATCTGTCTCTTCTGTCATTCATTCCCATTTGTCACAGGACTAGCCTCCTCCATCCTGACAAATCGAAAGAAGTACCCTGCTTCATATACATTAGATCTCTTAGTCCTGAAGTCAGTTCTGCAAAGTAATACTATTGCTTCCATTCTACAGATGAAGCCAGTGGGCCTTAGAACTCTCCAAGATCACACAATTTTCTTTCTTTCTTTCTTTCTTTTTTTTTTGAGACAGAGTCTCTCTCTGTCGCCAGACTGGAGTGCAGTGGCACCATCTCAGTTCACTGCAACCTCCGCCTCCCAGGTTCAAGCAATTCTCCTGCCTCAGCCTCCCAAGTCAATAGGACTACAGGTCCACCACACCTGGCTAATTTTGATATTTTTTAGTAAAGACGTGGTTTATTGGGAGGCCGAGGCAAGCAGATCATGAGATCAGGAGATCAAGACTATCCTGGCCACATGGTGAAACTCCATCTCTACTAAAATACAAAAAAATTAGCTAGGCGTGGCGATGCGTGCCTGTAGTCCCAGCTACTCGGGAGGCTGAGGCAGGGGAATTGCTTGAACCAGGGAGGCGGAGGTTGCAGTGAACCGAGATTGCGCCACTGTACTCCAGCCTGGGCGACAGGGAGAGACTCTGTCTCAAAAAAAAAAAAAAAAAGAAAGAAAGACGGGGTTTCACCATGCTGGCCAGGCTGGTCTCAAACTCCTGGCCTCTAGTGATCCATCTTCCTTGGCCTCCCAAAGTGCTGGGATTACAAGTGTGAGCCACTGTGCCCAGCCCAAGATCACACAACTATTTCATGGCTGAGTGAATTCAAATCCACATCTTCTGACTCTCTGTCTGTTAACCCACAAAGCCTCTCATTTAGAACCTGAAGCCTTTCCCCAAACCATTTGGATGCTTGAAGAACTCAACAGGCATCTGGAGAGACTGGGTTAAAGACCATAGACTGTGGGAATGAAACCCACACATTGAGTGCTTGTACTTCCCTTATGCCGAGTCTCACATAGGTTAGAGAATGCTCCATCTTTGCGTCCCCTGACATGGCTCGACATGAGGCCTTCACACTCCTACTTCTTCATATCTCAAGCCTGCAATTGAATGCATTCAAAGAATCTACTTCTAGACACTGGAGAAACAGTGGTGAACAAAACATAGTCACTGCCCTCCTAGAGCTTATGTTCTAGTAGGTGGAAACAAACAATATGCAATTTAAAAAATTACAATATACAGTTTATGAGGTTCTTCAGGGCTACCATTATGACTTATGTAACTCTGTGGGCTCTACCACTGTCCTGGGCACATCTGTGTGAAATAGTATTTCTTTACTGGGTTTAATGAATACTATAGTGCTCCACCCAGATTCTCCCTTGGGAGTCAATATGCCCATGCACTAGCTGCAGGTAATATCAGCTGCTGATACCACATAGCTACCTCCCTCATTGGGCAATGCCCTTCAAGTCAGAAAGGTGCATCACTGAAGGTTACATGCCCTCATGGAGCCCATGTCCAACACTGATTGATGCAGGGATATAAAAGTCTAGCCTCTTTGCCTTGCTTTGCAACAACTCTAAAGGGCTGTTCCAGCTCCAGTTCCCCCACAGGATCCGTTGAGGCATCTGTTATATCATCCATGTGTGTCAGTTTCTCCTGATGCCTAATCTTGTTACAGGAAAGGGGTCTGAATTCAGATCCCAAGAGAGGGTTCTTGGATCTCACACTAGGAAGAATTCAGGCTAGGTGCAGTGGCTCACGCCTGTAATCCCAGCACTTTGGGAGGCCGAGGCAGGTGGATCATGAGGTCAGGAGATCGAGACCAGCCTGGCTAGCACGGTGAAACCCAGTCTCCACTAAAAATACAAAAAAATTAGCCAGGCATGGTGGCGAGCACCTGTAGTCCCAGCTACTCAGGAGACTGAGGCAGGAGAATGACGTGAACCCGGGAGGCAGAGGTTGCAGTGAGCTGAGATCACGCCACTACACTCCAGCCTGGGTGACAGAGCAATACTCTGTCTCAAAAATAATAATAATAATAATAATAATAATAATTCAGGGCGAGTTCGTAAAGTGAAAGCAAGTTTATTAGGAAAGTAAAGGAATAGAAAAATGGCTACTCCATAGACAGAGCAGCCCCGAGGGCCGCTGGTTGTCCATTTTTATGGTTGTTTCTTGATGATATGCTAAACGAGAGGTGGATTATTCACTCCTCTCCTTTTTAGACCATATAGGGTAACTTCCTGTCATTGCCATGGCATTTATAAACTATCATGGCATGAGCCACCATGCCCGGCCATGACCTGTATCTTATTGCAACCTCCCTAACTCATCCTGTGACTTAGAATGCCTTAATCATCTGTGAATGCAGCCCAGTAAGTCTCACTCTTCTTTTACTCAGCTCGTATTCAAAATAGACTTGCTCTGGTTCACATGCCTCTGACATTTCCCCCCTTCCTTTTATAAGAGAACCACTAATCCTAAGGGTTGCAGAGGGACTAAGATCCATCTGCTGTAAGTTCTTCAGGTTGAATAGGGGTGATGATATTTTTGCCTAACTCTCAGCATCTCTCATATTCATGGTAGGAGGAGTTCAGTTGGAAAGTGTTGGTATGGGCCAGGTAGGGTGGCTCACGCCTGTAATCCCAGCACTTTGGGAGGCCGAGGCAGGCGGATCACCTGAGGTCAGGAGTTCGAGACCAGACTGGCCAACATGGTGAAACCCTGTCTCTACTAAAAAATACAAAAAAAATTAGCCAGGTATGGTGGCAGGTGCCTGTAACCCCAGCTACTTGGGAGGCTGAGGCAGGAGAATCGCTTGAACCTGGGAGGCAGAGGTTGCAGCAAGCCGAGACTGTGCCATTGCACTCCAACCTGGGCAACAAGAATGAAACTCCATCTCAAAAGAAAGGAAGGGGAGGGGAGGGGAAGGGAGGGAAAGGGAGGGGAAGGGAAGGGAAGGGAAGGGAAGGGGAGGGGAGGGGAGGGGAGGGGAGGGGAGGGGAGGGGAGGGGAGGGGAGGGGAGGGAAGGGAAGGGAAGGGAAGGGAAGGGAAGGGAAGGGAAGGGAAGGGAAGGGAAGGGAAGGGAAGGGAAGGGAGCTTTGGTATGATGAGGGCCACTCATGAGTTCTGACAGAAGGTGATACTCTGGAAGATTTGTAAGTGTTCAATTTAAGAAAACATTCAGTAAGCTTGTCCTGCATTCCTATACAAAGATTACAACAGCTATATATTCCACAACAGTAAAGCAAAATAAGTAAAATTATCCCAAGTAAACTAAACTAGAAGGCTTTCCACGAACTGAGGAACTGTTGGAACCATGCTGATACGGGGTTGCTAGATGATTCCAGTACATGCCCAGAATTAGAATATTGATGCAGATTTTTACATTACCCATCCCTCTTCTTTCTTCTGAGCAGCAGTCAGAGGCCACTGGTTGGTTCACAGGATTAAGCAAGGTTAGCCTAAATCGCAGAAGCAAACTTAAAGACAACTGCTGAGACTGGAATTTAATAACAAGTGTATCATAATTCTTGAAACAATTTTTCTCTCTCCAGTTTCCCATTTTTATGAAAGACCATTTTTATGGTAAGACTGATGTGCTTTATTATACTTGGCCTGATGATTGTATAAAGTGCAGCAAGAATAAATAATTTTCACATAGGCTTTTAAAATTGTCTTTGATGGAACTCTGTTCCATAGAAAGAATCTTAGATAAGACTTTTTTAGAGCTGAGCCCTGTCATGGGTTTGTACCCTCACATACCTATGAGTTGGGTAAATTCCTCCTCTCCTTTTGAGGTCCCAAGATAACTTGGGGCTCCTGGACCTTTTAGAAGGTGACATTCTTTACTTACCACAGGTCAGAAACCCTGTACAGGGACTGTGTAGGCAAGGTTATGAGCTCAGTTAACTAAGTGGCTTTTATAGGCTTTACAAGTCAAGTTTGATTCCTTAATGGAAAGCACACCATTCCAGTCAAAGTCTTGGTAAAATAACCAATTTCTCCAATTGTGTCCTCTTGCAAAAGAAAACAGATTATTATTACCCTTATGCAAATAACTGCATTGCCATAAATTAAGAATACACACAAATAATTTCCAAATTCTGGAGAAATCAGGTAGAGAGATAAATATTCTCCAAGTGTTATTCACAGGAGTGTACTTTACTGGATTGTTAAAAGCTGTAAATATCTGAAAAGAAAAGTTACCTTGATTCTGAAAAATAAAACAAAGGATCAGCAATGTTTTAAGCAAAGGCAAAAAGATTGCTTTAGTCTTCTTTAGTTTATGCAGTTAACTTTTGTTAGATATCTATGAACATTTCAGCTCTCCATGAGAGTTCTGAAAGTTGTTTCCTCTACTCTAATGTCACAATCTCCAAAGTTTCAGAAAACTGCATTTAAGTGCACCTGTTAAAGTCCTATGGCTGATTATAAACCACCGTCTAAAGAAGATCAAAACAAGACAATTGTCTGTGGATGATAAAAAGTCTTAGGGCTGGGTGCAGTGGTTCACATCTGTAATCCCAGCACTTTTGGAGGCTGAGGCGGGTGGATCACTTGAGGTCAGGAGTTCGAGACCAGCCTGGCCAACATGGTGAAACCCCATCTCTACCAAATATCCAAAAAATAGCCAGGCATAGGGCAGGTACCCATAATCCCACTACTCAGGAGGCTGAGGCAGGGGACATGCTTGAACCTGGGAGGCGGAGGTTGCAGTGAGCTGAGATCATGCCACTGCACTCCAGCCTGGGTGACAGAGCAAGACTCCATCTCAAAAAAAAGTCTTAGGACAGCCACTAGTAAAGCCACATTGACTAGGAAATTTTGGTTACTTCTGTGGCATACAAAATGTTATGCAACAGTTATTAATAACATATGCTAAGTCATATTAGAATTATAGGATTTTTTCATAATTTTGGAACATGTACCAATAACACATTTAATCTAATGCTCCAAAGTAGATAAACTGAACAATTTTTTTGTTGTCGTTGTTTTTTGTTTTGGGGGTTTTTTTTTTTAGACCAAGTCTCCCTCTGTTGCCCAGGTTGGAGTGCAATGGCACGATCTCAGCTCATTGCAACCTCCACCTCCTAGGTTCAAGAGATTCTACTGCCTCAGCCTCCTGAGTAGCTGGGATTACAGGCATACACCATCACGCCCAGCTAATTTTTTGGTATTTTTAGTAAAGACAGGCTTTCACCATATTGGTCAGGCTGGTCTTGAACTCCTGATCTTGTGATCCACCTGCCTCAGCTGCCCAAAGTGCTGGGATTACAGGCGTGAGCCACCGCACTTGGCCTAAATTGAACAATTTTTTTTTGAGACGGAGTCTTGCTCTGTTGCCCAGGCTGAAGTGCAGTGGTGCCATCTCAGCTCACTGCAAGCCCTGCCTCCTGGGTTCACACCATTCTCCTGCCTCAGCCTCCTGAGTAGCTGGGACTACAGGCGCCCACCACTATGCCGAGCTAATTTTTGTGTGTGTGTTTTTAGTAGAGACAGGGTTTCACCATGTTAGCCAGGATGGTCTCGATCTCCTGACCTTATGATCCGCCCGTCTCAGCCTCCCAAAGTGCTGGGATTACAGGTGTGAGGCACTGCGCCTGGCCTGAACAATTTTTAATAGTCAAAGAAGCAGCTTATGACCTTAAAGAATTTAGCAAACTTAATATCTGCATAATTTAGACCAAATGTTTACATTTTTTATTTGTTTTGTTTTTTTGTTTCTTTTTAGTCAGAGTCTTGCTCTGTCACTCAGATTGGAGTGTGGTCACTTGATCTTGGCTCACTACAACCTCCACCTCCCGGGTTCAAGTGATTCTCTCCCTCAGCCTCCCAAGTAACTGGGACTACAGGCTTGCACCACTACACTTACTTTTTGTATTTTTCAGTGAGATGGGGTTTCATCATGTTGGCCAGGCTGGTCTTGAACTCCTGACCTCAAGTGATCTCCTCGCCTCAACCTCCCAAAGAGCTGGGGTTCAGGCATGAGCCATCACACCCGGCCAAAATGTTTACATTTTTGAAGATTTTTTTATTTTGCCAATAATCTTTCAAACTGTCTTTATTTCCCAAACATTACTTAAGTCACATGAACTAAATAAAGGGCATTCCACTTTTTACTTTTCTGATAAAATGTTTGATTTAAGCACTTCTTATTGTTAAACCAATTAATTAAAGCTTTTTCATATATAAACTTTACATACATAATACATATAAATACACAGACAGACAGAAGATAAGGATCATCCCCTAAGCTGGGAATTTGACCTTAAACCAGGGCTGCCATTGTGAAAAGAGAAAGCATGGCCACATGGCTACAAGGTCAAGCTGCTAAGGACATACAAGACAAGAAGGAGGCCGGGCGTGGTGGCTCACACCTGTAATCCCAGCACTTTGGGAGGCTGAGGTGGGCAGATCACCTGAGGTCAGGAGTTCGAGACCAAACTGACCAACATGGAGAAACCCCATCTCTACTAAAAATACAAAATTAGCCGGACGTGGTGGTGCATGCCTGTAATCCCAGCCACCTGGGAGGCTGAGGCAGGAGAATCACTTGAACCTGGGAGGCAGAGGTTGCAGTGAGCTGAGATGGTGCCATTGCACTCTAGCCTGGGCAACAAGAGCAAAACTCTGTCTCAAAATAAATAAATAAATAAATAAGAGAATGAAATGTGAAAGCATTTGTAGCTCATGCAAGAAAGAATTCAGGGTGAAGTCCATACAGTAAAGTGAAAGCAAGCTTATTAGGAAAGTAAATGAATAAAAGAATGGCTACTCCATACACAGAGCAGCCCCAAGCACCGCTGGTTGCCTGTTTTTATGGTTGTATCTCGATTACATGTTAAACAAGGGGTGGATTATTCATGCCTCCCCTTTGAGATCATATAGGGTAACTTCCTGTTGTTGCCATGGCATTTGTAAACTGTCATGGCACTGGTGGGAGTATAGCAGTGAGGAAGACCAGAGGTCAGTGTAGTCATCTTGGTCTTGGTGAGTTTTAGCTGGCTTCTTTACTGCAACCTGTTTTACCAGCAAGGTCTTTATGACCTGTATCTTGTGACAACCTCCTACTTAATCCTATGACTTTCTTTTTTTTTGAGGTGGAGTCTCACTCTGTCACCCAGGCAGGAGTACAGTGGTGCAATCTTGACTCACTGCAACCTCCGTCTCCTGGGGCCAAGCAATTCTCCTGTCTGAGACTATCGAGTAGCTGGGACTGTAGGCACACGTCACCATGCCTGGTTAGTTTTTGTATTTTTAGTAGAGACGGGGTTTCGCCATGTTGGCCAGGCTGGTCTCGAACTCCTGACCTCAGGTGATCCATCTGCCTCAGCCTCCAAAAGTGCTGGGGTTACAGGGGTGAGCCACCACACCCAGCTGTCCTTCCTACAGCTCTTCAGGCAGGTAGCATTATTCCCATCACACAGCTTAGGAAATTGGGGTTCCAGGATGTTAAGCAACTTATCAAAGTCACATTGTGAATCCAAGGTTAGAACTTAGGTCTGGGCCGAGTGCATTGGCTCATGCCTGTAACCCCAGCACTTTGGGAGGCTGAGGTGGGTGGATCACCTGAGGTCAGGAGCTCAAGACCAGCCTGGCCAACATGGTGAAACACCATCTCCACTAAAAATACAAAAACCAGCTGGGTGTGGTGGCACGCATCTGTAATTCCAGCTACTCAGGAGGCTGAAGCAGAAGAATCGGCTTGAACCCGGGAGGCAGAGGTGGCAGTGAGCTGAGATCGTGCCACCGCACTCCAGCCTGAGAAACGGTGCAGGACTCCATCAAAAAAAACCAAAACAAAAAAACCCAAAAAACCTAAGTCTGTCTGCTTTTTCCACAGCAACGCACTATGTCTCAAGGTTCCAGCCAGGCACACTGATGTCTGGGGGAAAAGCAGGAGAGGTTCTGAGCAGAGATAAGCCCCCAGAGGACTTTGGGTGGGGGACACAAGAGGATAGCACCTGCCCTTCGTGCCCTGCCACCAATTTCTGTCTAGGTGAGCCAAGCATTAGTGTGAGGAAACGGGATGGAGAGATACAGAAACAGAAAGGGGACGGGCTGGTGGGGCCAAAGGCTTACCTCAGTCCGGGGCACTGGTCAAGCTCAAGGAGATAATGTCCATGAGTCACAGAAGGATTTGCGTTTCCACCATCACCAGACAGACACGCTCGCACGCACGTCCCACCTGCTCTGATGACCAGACCCCACCCTCCTCACCTGAGACGTTACCACCCACGTAGATGGCTATCACAACGGCCAGAGAGCCAGCCAGAAACATGGTGAAGAAGTTGCCTTTGGTTTCTCCACTGGTTACAGCCTGGGCCGCAGCTCCTTGGGTGAGGAGCTGGTGAAAAGAGGAGAGATGAGGAACAGGGAGCCCAGGAGACCAACAGGGAGAAAGGTTGGGAAGGCCAGGGGAGAAGCCAAGAAGATGAATGGGCATGGAAGACAAGCAAGGGAAGGAGAAAAGCAGAACGAGGGAAGGGAAAAGAAATGGAGAAAGTGGAGGAAGAAGAAAGGGAAAGAATGTGGGAAAAAAAGAAGAAAAGTGACAAGAATAAAAAGGATGAAGAAGGAGAGGAAAGGAGATTAGGAGAGACGAGAGGATAAAAACGAAAACGGATAGGGAGTTGGGAGGAAGGGGGACACCAAGAGAAAGAGATAAGGACACCAGAAGGAGTCAGGAACTTTTGCCCACCCCCTTCTTTCCTTTCCCCAGTGACCCTACGTACCATGAGCACAAACACACCCAGAAACTCTGCCAGGCACTGCCGGGCCAGGAGGCTGTGGATCCGGAGGTGGCCCTTGATTCCAGCCGGGGCCTGAGTGACGACCATGGTGGAAACACCCTATCGCTGTTCACTGCTCCCTCTGTCTGCACAGGCACACTGCCACTGCACAGCTACTGCCTGCCCCAGCAAAGACAAGGAACAGACTTTAAAATCATTAGCTCAGTTGTGCGCATTGGTTCACACCTGTAATCCCAGCACTTTGGGAGGTCGAGGTGGGTGGATCACGTGAGGTCAGGAGTTTGAGACCAGTCTGACTAACATGCTGAAACCCTGTCTCTACTAAAAATAAAAAAGTTAGCTGGCGGTGGTGGTGGGCACCTGTAATCCCAGCTACTCAGGAGACTGAGGCAGGAGAATCGCTTGAACTCAGGAGGCACAGGTTGCAGTGAGCTGAGATAGCGCCATTGCACTGTAGCCTGGGCAACAAGAGCAAAACTCTGTCTCAAAAAAAAATAAAAATAAAAATAAAACAAATAAAAGAATGAAATGTGAAAGCATTTGGAGTTCACGCAAGAAAGAATTCAGGGTGAAGTCCATACAGTAAAGTGAAAGCAAGCTTATTAGGAAAGTAAAGGAATAAAAGAATGGCTACTCCATACACAGAGCAGCCCCGAGGGCCGCTGGTTGCCTATTTTTATGGTCGTATCTCGATTACATGTTAAACAAGGGGTGGATTATTCATGCTCCCCTTTGAGATCATATAGAGTAACTTCCTGTAGTTGCCTTGGCATTGTAAGCTGTCATGGCACTGGTGGGAGTGTAGCAGTGAGGAAGACCAGAGGTCAGTGTAGTCATCTTGGTCTTGGTGAGTTTTAGCTGGCTTCTTTACTGCAACCTGTTTACCAGCAAGGTCTTTATGACCTGTATCTTGTGACAACCTCCTACTTAATCCTATGACTTTCTTTTTTTTTTGAGGTGGAGTCTCACTCTGTCACCCAGGCAGGAGTACAGTGGTGCAATCTTGACTCACTGCAACCTCCGTCTCCTGGGTGCAAGTAATTCTCCTGTCTAAGACTACAAGTAGCTGGGACTGTAGGCACACGTCACCATGCCTGGCTAGTTTTTGTATTTTTAGTAGAGATGGAGTTTCACCATGTTGGCTAGGCTGGTCTCGAACTCCTGACCTCAGGTGATCCATCTGCGTCAGCCTCCAAAAGTGCTGGGGTTACAGGGGTGAGCCACCACACCCAGCTGTCCTTCCTACAGCTCTTCAGGCAGATAATATTGTTCCCATCACACAGCTTAGGAAATTGAGGCTCCAGGATGTTAAGCAACTTATCAAAGTCACATTGTGAATCCAAGGTTAGAACTTAGGTCTGGGCCGAGTGCATTGGCTCATGCCTGTAACCCCAGCACTTTGGGAGGCTGAGGTGGGTGGATCACCTGAGGTCAGGAGCTCAAGACCAGCCTGGCCAACATGGTGAAACACCATCTCCACTAAAAATACAAAAATCAGCTGGGTGTGGTGGCACGCATCTGTAATTCCAGCTACTCAGGAGGCTGAGGCAGGAGAATCGGCTTGAACCCGGGAGGCAGACGTGCAGTGAGCCGAGATCGTGCCACCGCACTCCAGCCTGGGAAACAGAGCAGGACTCCGTCAAAAAAATAAATAAAACAAACCTAAGTCTGTCTGCTTTTTCCACAGCAACACACTATGTCTCAAGGCTCCAACCAGGCACATCCATGTCTGGGGGAAAAGCAGGAGAGGTCCTGAACAGAGATGAGCCCCCAGAGGACTTCAGGTGGGGGACACAAGAGGATAGCACCTGCCCTTCGTGCCCTGCCATCGATTTCTGTCTAGGTGAGCCAAGCATTAGTGTGAGGAAACAGGATGGAGAGATACAGAAAGGGGACGGGCTGGTGGGGCCAAAGGCTTATCTCAGTCCGGGGCACTGGTCAAGCTCAAGGAGATAATGTCCATGAGTCACAGAAGGATTTGCGTTTCCACCATCACCAGACAGACACGCTCGCACGCACGTCCCACCTGCTCTGATGACCAGACCCCACCCTCCTCACCTGAGACGTTACCACCCACGTAGATGGCTATCACAACGGCCAGAGAGCCAGCCAGAAACATGGTGAAGAAGTTGCCTTTGGTTTCTCCACTGGTTACAGCCTGGGCCACAGCTCCTTGGGTGAGGAGCTGGTGAAAAGAGGAGAGATGAGGAACAGGGAGCCCAGGAGACCAACAGGGAGAAAGGTTGGGAAGGCCAGGGGAGAACCCAAGAAGATGAATGGGCACGGAAGACAAGCAAGGGAAGGAGAAAAGCAGAACGAGGGAAGGGAAAAGAAATGGAGAAAGTGGAGGAAGAAGAAAGGGAAAGAATGTGGGAAAAAAAAGAAGAAAAGTGACAAGAATAAAAAGGATGAAGAAGGAGAGGAAAGGAGATTAGGAGAGACGAGAGGATAAAAACGAAAACGGATAGGGAGTTGGGAGGAAGGGGACACCAAGAGAAAGAGATAAGGACACCAGAAGGAGTCAGGAACTTTTGCCCACCCCCTTCTTTCCTTTCCCCAGTGACCCTACGTACCATGAGCACAAACACACCCAGAAACTCTGCCAGGCACTGCCGGGCCAGGAGGCTGTGGATCCGGAGGTGGCCCTTGATTCCAGCCGGGGCCTGAGTGACGACCATGGTGGAAACACCCTATCGCTGTTCACTGCTCCCTCTGTCTGCACAGGCACACTGCCACTGCACAGCTACTGCCTGCCCCAGCAAAGACAAGGAACAGACTTTAAAACCATTAGCTCAGTTGTGCGCATTGGTTCACACCTGTAATCCCAGCACTTTGGGAGGTCGAGGTGGGTGGATCACGTGAAGTCAGGAGTTTGAGACCAGCCTGACTAACATGCTGAAACCCTGTCTCTACTAAAAATAAAAAAGTTAGCTGGCGGTGGTGGTGGGCACCTGTAATCCCAGCTACTCAGGAGACTGAGGCAGGAGAATCGCTTGAACTCAGGAGGCACAGGTTGCAGTGAGCTGAGATAGCGCCATTGCACTGTAGCCTGGGCAACAAGAGCAAAACTCTATCTCAAAAAAAAATAAAAATAAAAATAAAACAAATAAAAGAATGAAATGTGAAAGCATTTGGAGTTCACGCAAGAAAGAATTCAGGGTGAAGTCCATACAGTAAAGTGAAAGCAAGCTTATTAGGAAAGTAAAGGAATAAAAGAATGGCTACTCCATACACAGAGCAGCCCCGAGGGCCGCTGGTTGCCTATTTTTATGGTCGTATCTCGATTACATGTTAAACAAAGGGGGGATTATTCATGCCTCCCCTTTGAGATCATATAGGGTAACTTCCTGTAGTTGCCTTGGCATTGTAAGCTGTCATGGCACTGGTGGGAGTGTAGCAGTGAGGAAGACCAGAGGTCAGTGTAGTCATCTTGGTCTTGGTGAGTTTTAGCTGGCTTCTTTACTGCAACCTGTTTACTAGCAAGGTCTTTATGACCTGTATCTTGTGACAACCTCCTACTTAATCCTATGACTTTCTTTTTTTTTTTGAGGTGGAGTCTCACTCTGTCACCCAGGCAGGAGTACAGTGGTGCAATCTTGACTCACTGCAACCTCTGTCTCCTGGGTCCAAGTAATTCTCCTGTCTAAGACTACGAGTAGCTGGGACTGTAGGCACACGTCACCATGCCTGGCTAGTTTTTGTATTTTTAGTAGAGATGGAGTTTCACCATGTTGGCCAGGCTGGTCTCGAACTCCTGACCTCAGGTGATCCATCTGCCTCAGCCTCCAAAGTGCTGGGGTTACAGGGGTGAGCCACCACACCCAGCTGTCCTTCCTACAGCTCTTCAGGCAGATAATATTTTTCCCATCACACAGCTTAGGAAATTGAGGCTCCAGGATGTTAAGCAACTTATCAAAGTCACATTGTGAATCCAAGGTTAGAACTTAGGTCTGGGCCGAGTGCATTGGCTCATGCCTGTAACCCCAGCACTTTGGGAGGCTGAGGTGGGTGGATCACCTGAGGTCAGGAGCTCAAGACCAGCCTGGCCAACATGGTGAAACACCATCTCCACTAAAAATACAAAAATCAGCTGGGTGTGGTGGCACGCATCTGTAATTCCAGCTACTCAGGAGGCTGAGGCAGGAGAATCGGCTTGAACCCGGGAGGCAGACGTGCAGTGAGCCGAGATCGTGCCATCGCACTCCAGCCTGGGAAACAGAGCAGGACTCCGTCAAAAAAATAAATAAAACAAACCTAAGTCTGTCTGCTTTTTCCACAGCAACACACTATGTCTCAAGGCTCCAACCAGGCACATCCATGTCTGGGGGAAAAGCAGGAGAGGTCTTGAGCAGAGATGAGCCCCCAGAGGACTTCAGGTGGGGGACACAAGAGGATAGCACCTGCCCTTCGTGCCCTGCCATCGATTTCTGTCTAGGTGAGCCAAGCATTAGTGTGAGGAAACAGGATGGAGAGATACAGAAAGGGGACGGGCTGGTGGGGCCAAAGGCTTATCTCAGTCCGGGGCACTGGTCAAGCTCAAGGAGATAATGTCCATGAGTCACAGAAGGATTTGCGTTTCCACCATCACCAGACAGACACGCTCGCACGCACGTCCCACCTGCTCTGATGACCAGACCCCACCCTCCTCACCTGAGACGTTACCACCCACGTAGATGGCTATCACAACGGCCAGAGAGCCAGCCAGAAACATGGTGAAGAAGTTGCCTTTGGTTTCTCCACTGGTTACAGCCTGGGCCACAGCTCCTTGGGTGAGGAGCTGGTGAAAAGAGGAGAGATGAGGAACAGGGAGCCCAGGAGACCAACAGGGAGAAAGGTCGGGAAGGCCAGGGGAGAAGCCAAGAACACGAATGGGCACGGAAGACAAGCAAGGGAAGGAGAAAAGCAGAACGAGGGAAGGGAAAAGAAAAGAAATGGAGAAAGTGGAGGAAGAAGAAAGGGAAAGAATGTGGGAAAAAAAGAAGAAAAGTGACAAGAATAAAAAGGATGAAGAAGGAGAGGAAAGGAGATTAGGAGAGACGAGAGGATAAAAACGAAAACGGATAGGGAGTTGGGAGGAAGGGGGACACCAAGAGAAAGAGATAAGGACACCAGAAGGAGTCAGGAACTTTTGCCCACCCCCTTCTTTCCTTTCCCCAGTGACCCTACGTACCATGAGCACAAACACACCCAGAAACTCTGCCAGGAACTGCCCGGCCAGGAGGCTGCAGATCTGGAGGTGGCGCCTGATTCCAGCCGGGGCCTGAGTGACGACCATGGTGGAAACACCCTATCGCTGTTCACTGCTCCCTCTGTCTGCACAGGCACACTGCCACTGCACAGCTACTGCCTGCCCCAGCAAAGACAAGGAACAGACTTTAAAACCATTAGCTAGGTTGTGCGCATTGGTTCACACCTGTAATCCCAGCACTTTGGGAGGTCGAGGTGGGCGGATCACCTGAGGTCAGGAGTTTGAGACCAGCCTGACTAACATGCTGAAACCCCGTCTCTACTAAAAATACAAAAGTTAGTTGGGCGTGGTGGTGGGCACCTGTAATCCCAGCTACTCAGGAGACTGAGGCAGGAGAATCGCTTGAACCTGGCAGGCGGAGGTTGCAGTGAGCTGTGATCGTACCATTGCACTCCAGCCTAGGTGATGGAACGAGACTCCATCTCAAAACAAACAAGCAAAAACCCATTAGCTCAATTCCTGAACAGCAGCTACTGTCTGTGCCCGTGTGTAGGCTAGGAAACAGAGAGATAACAGGAGAATATCCGGGAGCAGGCTATGAGCACAGAGCCTGCAGTTTGCCCAACCTCTGTCTCTTCTATCATTCATTCCCATTCATCACAGGACTAGCCTCCCCCATCCTGACAAATCGAAGGAAGTACCCTGCTTCATATACATTAGATCTCTTGGTCCTAAAGTCAGTTCTGCAAAGTAGTATTGTTGTTTCCATTCTACAGATGAGGCTAGTGGGCCTTAGATCTCCCCAGATCATACAATTTTTTGTTTCTGTTTTTTTTGTTTTGTTTTGTTTTGTTTTTGAGACAGTCTTGCTGTGTCGCCCAGGCAAGAGTGCAGTGGCATCATCTCAGCACACTACAGCCTCCATCTCCCAGGTTCAAACAATTCTCCTGCCTCAGCCTCCTGAGTAGCTGGGACTACTGGTGTGCACCAGCATGCCCAGCTAATTTTTATATTTTTTAGCAAAAACAGGGTTTCACCGTGCTGGCCAGGCTGGTCTCGAACTCCTGGCCTCTAGTGATCCACCCACCTAGGCCTCCCAAACTGCTGGGATTACAAGCAAGAGCCACTGTCCCTGGCCCAGGATCACACAACTATTTCATGGCTGAGTGAATTCAAATCCACATCTTCTGACTCTCCATCTGGTAACCCACAAAGCCTCTCATTTAGAACCTGAAGCCTTTCCCCAAACCATTTGGATGCTTGAAGAACTCAACAGGCATCTGGAGAGACTGGGCTAAAGACCATAGACTGTGGGAATGAAACCACACATTGAGTGCTTGTACTTCCCTTATGCCGAGTCTCACATAGGTTAGAGAATGCTCCATCTTTGCGTCCCCTGACATGGCTCGACATGAGGCCTTCACACTCCTACTTCTTCATATCTCAAGCCTCCAATTGAATGCATTCAGAGAATCTACTTCTAGACACTGGAGAAACAGTGGTGAACAAAACATAGTCTCTGCCCTCCTAGAGCTTATGTTCTAGTAGGTGGAAACAGACAATATGCAGTTTTTTGTTTTTTTTTTTCTTGAGACGGAGTTTCACTGTCGTTGCCCAGGCTGGAGTGCAGTGACGTGATCTCGGCTCACCACAACCTCTGCCTCCTGGGTTCAAGTGCTTCTCCCGTCTCAGCCTCCCAAGTAGCTGGGATTACAGGCATGTGCCACCACACCCGGCTAATTTTGTATTTAGTAGAGACAGGATTTCTCTATGTTGGTCAGGCTGGTCTTGAACTCCCAAACTCAGGTGATCCACCAGCTTCGGCCTCCCAAAGTGCTGGGATTACAGATGTGAGCCACTGTGCCCAGCCAATATGCAGTTTTAAAAAATACCATGTACAGGCCAGGCACGGTGGCTCAAGCCTGTAAATCTAGCACTTTGGGAGGCTGAAGCAGGTGGATCATTTTTAGTCAGCCTGGCTACTCTGGAGGCTGAGGCAGGAGAATCGCTCAAACCCAGGAGGCAGAGGTTGCAGTGAGCAGAGATCGTGCCTCTACACTCCAGCCTAGGTGACAAGAGCAAGACTCCCTCAAAACAAAACAAAACAAAACAAAACAAAAAAAACTAATCACCACATCAAGGCAGACTACAAAAGCCATCAGGCCTTTTTGACAGCATTTAAGGAAAACCTAATCCCCTGTATCCACTGGGCATTAGAGTGAAGGAGCAGCTCAAGTGTTAATTATATAAGTAGTAGGTCTTTAGAGAATGTTGAAGTCTCAGCCCCTGTAGATCTCCTATGCGAAGGTTAGGGTCAAAAAAGAAAAACCGTAGGATCTTGAGACTTGGGTTAGAGACATCTAGGTAGATACAACAGAATCTTGAGTCCCCAGATTCCTCTGAAACCTCTGTCCAAGCCTGCAGAGTTTGCTCAGTATATATACATTTTGAGACAGTATCTGTATTAGTCCATTTTCACACTGCCAGCAAAAACATACCAAGACTGGGTAATTTATTACAGGAAAAAGGTTTAATGGACTCACAGCTCCACATGGCTGGGGATGCCTCACAAACATGGCAGAAGGCAAGGAGGAGCAAGTCACATCTTACATGGATAGCAGCAAGCAAAGAGAGCTTGTGCTCAGGGAAACTCCTTCTTATAAAACCATCAGATCTCAGGCCAGGGGTGGTGGCTCACGCCTGTAATCGCAACACTTTGGGAGGCATAGGCGGGCAGATCACCTGAGGCCAGGAGTTCAAGACCAGCCTGACCAACATGGCAAAACCCTGTCTCTACTAAAAATACAAAAAATTAGCCAGGCATGGTGGCAGACGCCTGTAGTCCCAGCTACTTGGGAGGCTGAGGCAGGAGGATCTCTTGAACCCCGGGAGGCAGAGGCTGCAGCAAGCCTAGATGGCACCATTGCACTCCAGCCTGAGCAACAAGACCAAAACTCCGTCTCAAAAAAAAAAAAAAGAAAACCATCAGATCTCGTGAGACTTACTATCACAAGAACAGCATGGGAAAGACCTACCCCCACGATTTAATTACCTCCCACCAGGTCACTCCCACAGCATAAGGGAATTCAAGATGAGATTCGGATGGGGACACAGCCAAACCTTATCAGGGTCTCACTCTGTTGCCCAGGCTGGAGTGCAATCTTGGCTCACTGCAGCCTCCATCTCCTGGGTTCAAGCAATTCTCGTGCCTCAACCTCCAGAGTAGCTGAGACTACAGGCATGTGCCACCATGCCCAGCTGGCTCACTCTTCACTTGCAAAATGATCATACAAAGGCTTCAAAAGAAGCAGGTGCTTTACAAGATGATACTCATCCTCTCCAGGATCTATCACCACCTCCTCTCCTGGCAACAAGACAAATAACAAGGATTGAATTCTAGCAAAGACCCAAAGAGAATGTTCTGGCCTACTAAGAGAAGGGAGAAAATACATGGTAAAGGAACTTCAGGATCTGGCTAATACGTACCTGCAGAATTTGGTAGAGACACATGGAACTGGATACTGAGAATGTTGGATCAAGGGAGGTGGAACACAAAGTTAGATATGGAAGATGTAGATATGGAAGATTTATTGATATGAGAGCACTCGCCTGTGACATAGGATTTAACACCTTTGTGTAACCACCCAATGGGTTCACCTTGCCCACTGCCTAGACAGAGATGATTTATCAAGGCAGGGGAATTCCAATAGAGAAAGAGTAATTCACACAGAACTGGCTGTGCAGGAGACCAGAGTTTTGTTATTACTCAAATCAGTCTCCCCAAACATGAGAGGATCAGAGTTTTTAAGGGCATCTTAGTGAGTGGGGGAAGTCAGTGAGCCAAGAGTGCTGATTGGTCAGGTCAGAGAAGATATCATAGGGAGTCGAAGCTGTCTTCTTGTGCTGAGTCAGTTCCTGGGTGGGGGCCACAAGATCAGATGAGCCAGTTTATCGATCTGGGAGGGGCCAGCTGATCCATCAAGTGCAGGGTCTGCAAAATATCTCAAGTACTGATCTTAGGAGCAGTTTAGAGAGGGTCAGAATCTTGTAGGCTCCAGCTGCATGACTCCTAAACCATAATTGCTAATCTGTTTTTTTGTTTTTGTTTTTGTTTTTTGGAGTCTTGCTCTGTCATCCAGGCTGGAGTGCAGTGGGGCAATTTCAGCTAAATGCAACCTCCACCTCCTGGGTTCAAGCGATTCTCCTGCCTCACCTCCTGTAAAAATTGGTTAGATCATGGCAGATGGCAGCAGTGTACCATAAACTTAACCAAACAACAACCCCAATTGCAGTTGCTGTATCCCACATGGTAACTTTGTAAAACAGTTTTTTTTTTTTTTTTTTAAAGTCTCACTCTGTCCCCCAGGCTGGAGTACAGTGGCATGATCTCTGCTCACTGCAAAGTCTGCCTCCTGGGTTCATGCCATTCTCCTGCCTCAGCCTCCCGAGTAGTGGGACTACAGGTGCCTGCCACTACGCCCAGCTAATTTTTTTTTTTTTTTTTTTTTTTTTTTTTTTTTTTTGAGATGGAGTCTCGCTCTGTCGCCCAGGCTGGAGTGCAGTGGCCGGATCTCAGCTCACTGCAAGCTCCGCCTCCCGGGTTCACGCCATTCTCCTGCCTCAGCCTCCCGAGTAGCTGGGACTACAGGCGCCCGCCACCTCGCCCGGCTAGTTTTTTTTTGTATTTTTTAGTAGAGACGGGGTTTCACCGTGTTAGCCAGGATAGTCTCGATCTCCTGACCTCGTGATCCACCCGTCTCGGCCTCCCAAAGTGCTGGGATTACAGGCTTGAGCCACCGCGCCCGGCCTTTTTTTGTATTTTTAATAGAGATGGGGTTTCATCGTGTTAGCCAGGATGGTCACGATCTCCTGACCTCGTGATCCACCTGCCTCAGCCTCCCAAAGTGCTGGGATTACAGGTGTGAGCCACCACGGCCAGCCGTAAAACAGTTTAACATAGCCTCTGGGTGTTGGTGTATAGCCATTAATTTGGTTGGTGAATGTTATTTTCCATCCCAAATGGATCAGAAAGGAGAATCAGAAGCAGGATCATTTGCATCCACATGGGAAGGACAACAATATTTATAGGCTTGTCCCAAGATTATGTTTTTTTGTTGTTTTTGTTTGTTTGTTTTGTTTTTGAGATAGTCTCACTCTGTCGCCCAGCCTGGAGTGCAGTGGCGCAATCTCAGCTCACTGCAATCTCCACTTCCTGGGTTCAAGCGATTCTCCTGCCTCAGCGTCTTGAGTAGGTGGGATAACAGGTGCATGCCACCACACCTGGCTAATTTTTGTAATTTTAGTAGAGATAGGGTTTAGCCATGTTGGCCAGGCTGGTCTCGAACTCCTAACCTCGAGTGATCTGCCCACCTCAGCCTCCCAAAGTGCTGGGATTATAGGTGTGAGCCACCATGTCTAGCCAGTTCTGCCTTCTTAACATTTTTTGTGTTCTGTTTTTGAGACGGAGTTTCGCTCTTGTTGCCCAGGCAGGAGTGCAATGGCGCAATCTCAGCTCACTGCAACCTCTGCCTCCCAGGTTCAAGCGATTCTCCTGCTTCAGCCTCCCAAGTAACTGGGATCACAGTGTATACCACCATGCCCAGCTAATTTTGTATTTTTAGTAGAGACAAGTTTTCACCATGTTGGTCAGGCTGGTCTCGAACTCCTGACCTCAAAAGATCTGCCTGCCTCGGCGTCCCAAAGTGCTGGGATTACAGGCGTGAGCCACGGTGCCCGACTCCAGGATTATGTTAATTCTCTGGCCCTCTGTCATAATATACTCTGAAGGCATCTTGACTATATGAACATTCTGAAGAACATCGTATTAGCTCCAAAGCAAGCTTCAAAGCAAGTGGCCCAGTCCACTATACATATGACATCATGCTAGTCATACCAGAAGAGCAAGAAGTATATTGGAGGCCTTGGAAAGATACATATATTCAGACAGTAGGAAATAAGACCCCACAAAGATTCAGGAAATTGCTACATTGGTTAAGTTTTTAGAGGTATGGTGATCTGAGACATGCTGGGATATCTATCCAAAGTCAAGGTCAGATATTGCATCTCATGCCTCCCACCACTAAGGAAAAACAAGAAGTACAATATCAATCTTCTTAGGACTCTGGAGCAATATTTCACAGTTAGGAATACAACCCTGGCCAAGTTACTAGCTGACACTGAAGGACGTCAACTTTGAGTGAGGCCAAAACAGAAAAGGCCTCTGCAGCCTTCTGACCTAGCAGAACCTAAGAGACTGGAATATCTGTGGTTGGAGAAGATGTTGGTTTTGGTTTGGCAAGCTCTCATAGGAGAATCATAATGTAGGCCCCTGGAGCTCTGGAGCAAATCCATGCCATCTGCAGCAGGAAAATACCCACCATTTGAAAAGCAGCTCTTGAAATGCTCCTGGGCTGGCCGGGCGCGGTGGCTCAAGCCTGTAATCCCAGCACTTTGGGAGGCCGAGACGGGCGGATCACGAGGTCAGGAGATCGAGACCATCCTGGCTAACACAATGAAACCCCGTCTCCACTAAAAATACAAAAAAATTAGCCGGGTGTGGTGGCGGCGCCTGTAGTCCCAGCTACTCGGGAGGCTGAGGCAGGAGAATGGCGTGAACCCGGGAGGCGGAGCTTGCAGTGAGCCGAGATCGCGCCACTGCACTCCAGCCTGGGCGACAGAGCGAGACTCCGCCTCAAAAAAAAAAAAAAAAAAAAAAAAAAGAAATGCTCCTGGGCTCCGGTAGAGACAAACATCTGACTATAGGACATCAAGTGACCAAGTGGCCAGAACTAACCAGAGCTGGGCTCTGTCAGATCCTCCACGTCATTAGGAAGAGTGGGCCCAGCAAGAACATATCGTGGCGACAGAGTGAGACCCTGTCTCAAAAAACAAAACAACAACAACAAAAGCATTTTAAGATAGAAGTGGCATCTTTGATATCAGGCATAAGCAGGATCAGAGGGCAAAGCAAGCTTCAAAGCAAGTGGCCCAGACTCCCAGGTCACTCAGCAGTGTTGCACTGACATCTCTCATCAGCTCCCACCTATGGGCCCATCAGGGATCCCTGTGACTCGCTGACAGGGAAGGCAAAAGCCCAAGCTTCACTCACAGATGGATTGGCATGGTAAATGGGGAAATGCCAAAAATGAGAATCCTCCTGCATTGCAGCCTCACTCAGAAGCAGCTCTGGAAGATAGTGGTGAAGGGAAATCCTTCCAGGGACAAAGATTTGGACAGTATATCTGGTCATCCCCTTTGTGTGGAAAGAGAAGTAGCCTTACGTGAGAATATTCACATGGGCAGAATATTCACACAGTCACATAGTCAGTGGCAAATGCCCCAGTTGGTTGGTCAGGAGCTTGAGAAGAAAGATTGAAAGATCAAAGACAAAAAGGTCTGAGAGCCAGGCCATGGTGGCCCACGCCTGTGGTCCAGCGTGGGAGGCTGAGGTGAGAGGATCGCTTGAGCCCAGGAACTCAAGGCTGCAATGAGCTGTGATTGCCCCACTGCACTCCAGTCTGGGCAACAGGGTGAGACTCTGTAACGATGGGAGTGGTCTTGGAGTGTAAGGATCTTTGTACAACATGTTAATGCCCACCAGAGAGCATCCATTATAAAGGAGGCATTGAACAGGCAAGGAGACAGAATGACTCAGCCATTGTCATCAGCCACCCCAGCTCTGAACAATGGGTACAATGAATGGAGTAACTGGTCGTAGAGATAGAGGTGATGCATTGGCCCACCTCCATGAGCTCTGTGATGATTAATTTTAGGTGTCAACTTGACTGGATTGAGGGACGCCTCCATGGCTGGTGAAGCATTGTTTCTGGGTGTGTCTGTGAGGGTGTTTCCAGGGGAGATTGACATATGAGTCAGTGGACTGAGCTTAAAAATCCCCTCTTCTCTCTCTCTCTCTCTCTCTCTCTGACTCTCTCTCTCTCTCTCCAGTATATCCTATTGGTTCTGTCTCTCTGGAGAACTCTGACTAATACAAACTCCTACTCACCAAGGCTGAAATAGCTACGGCTGCTGCCAGTGTTCAATCTGTCATTAATAAACACCAGGGCTAAGCCCCCATATGGCTCTATCCCATGAGGAGAACAAGCAGCCATTCAGGGATAAGTTGATGACAGTACACCCTACCACCTTTGATTGAAATTGACCCGTATTCTGAGTATAGGTTTGCCTTTCCTGCCCATAACTGGTACCACCCTCCAAGGACTTACAGTGTGTTTGATCCATCAAAATGAAGTCCGACCGGGCACTATGGCTCACACCTGTAATCCCAGCACTTTGGGAGGCTGAGGCGGTTGGATCACTTGAGGCTAAGAATTTGAGATCAGCCTGGCCAATGTGGTGAAACCCTGTCTCTACTAAAAATACAAAAATTAACAGGGCATGGTGGTGCACACCTGTAATCCCATCTACTTGGGAGGCTGAGGCAGGAGAATTACTTAAACCTGGGAATTGGAGGTTGCAGGGAGCTGAGATCATGCCAATGCACTCCAACTGGGGCCACACAGTGAGACTTCAACAACAATAACAAAAATAAAAATTAAAAAAAAACCCATGAAATCTGAATTACATTACTTTACCCTAAAAGATCAACATTACAGCAATTGGGATGTGGCAGTGGGCATGTGACAAAAGGATCTACTGATCTGGTTTTTTTTCTTTTTCTTTTGAGATAGAGTCTCACTCTGTTGCCCAGGCTGGAGTGCAGTGGCACAATCTCAGCTGACTGCTACCTCTGCCACCTAGGTTCACACAATTCTCCCGCCTCAGCCTCTCAAGTGGCTTCGATTACAGGCCTCCCAGGTTCACGCCATTCTCCTGCCTCAGCCTCCTGAGTAGCTGGGACTACAGGCACCCGCCACCACGCCCAACTAATTTTTGTATTTTTAGTAGAGACAGGGTTTCACTATGTTGGCGAGGCTGGTCTTGAACTCTTGACCTCAGGTGATCTGCCCACCCCCAAAATGCTGGGATTACAGGCATGAGCCACTGTGCCCAGCCAAGTATTTTTTGTTTTGTTTTGTTTTGTTTTGTTTTGTTTTGTTTTTTGAGACAGAGTCTCTCTGTCACCCAGGCTGGAGTGCAATGGCGTGATCTTGGCTCACTGCAACCTCCGTCTCCTGGGTTTAAGTGATTCTCCTGCCTCACCCTCCCGAGTAGGTGAGATAACAGGTGCATGCCACCATGCTTGGCTAATTTTTGTATTTTTAATAGAGATGGTGTTTCACCATGTTGGCCAGGCTGGTCTCGAACTCCTGACCTCAAATAATCCACCTGCCTCAGCCTCCCAAAGTGCAAGGATTACAGGTGTGAGCCACTGCGCCCAGCCTTGTTTTCTTAAATTAAAGACAGAGTCTTGCTCTGTAACCCAGGCTAGACTGCAGTGGCGTGATCATAGCTCACTGCAAGCTCAACCTCTTTGGCTCAAGCAATCCTCCTGTCTCAGTCTCCTAAAGTGCTGGTATTACAGGCGTGAACCCCCATGCCTGGCCAGGAGGAATACTTTGGCATTCAGGTCATCCACTGGGATGCCTCTTGGTGCTACTGTGATCAATTCTAACAGTAAATAGAAAAGTATAGCAGCCAGCCAGGCGCGGTGGCTCATGCCTGTAATCCCAGCACTTTGGGAGGCCGAGGCGGGCGGATCACAAGGTCAAGAGTTCAAGACCACGGTGAAACCCTGTCTCTACTAAAAATACAAAAAATTAGCCCGGCGCAGTGGCGGGCGCCTGTAGTCCCAGCTACTCAGGAGGCTGAGGCAGGAGAATGGCATGAACCCGGGAGGCGGAGCTTGCAGTGAGCAGAGATCACGCCACTGCACTCTAGCCTGGGCGACAGAGCAAGACTCTGTTTCAAAAAAAAAAAAAAAAAAGAAAAGTATAGTAGCCACATGGTAACCAAAGGCACTCTCAGCATTTAGGGTCTGGGTCACCCTGCTACCCAGCTGTCTAGATCACCCTGCTACCCGGCTGTCTAGACCAGCAGAAGTGCTAGCCAAAGGTGAGGAGAATCTGGAATTAGTGGTACAGGAGGGGATAATGAGAAGTTCTTAGAGCCTCAAAACCAATTGCAGCAGTAAAAAGGCTATAAACTTTTCCACTTAATCCTTCTCTCAAAGTTCCCCCAGGAAATGAAACCAATCAGAATGCTACAGATGCCTTTCCCCAACAGGGCAAACTAACTATAAAAGGAATGAAATGGGTCGGGCGCGATGACTCACACCTGTAATCCCAGCACTTTGGGAGGCCGAGGCAGGTGGATCACCTGAGGTCAGGAGTTCAAGACCAGCCTGGCCAACATGGTGAAACCCCATCTCTACTAAAAATACAAAATTTGGCTGGGTGCGGTGGCTCACGCCTGTAATCCCAGCACTTTGGGAGGCCGAGGCAGGCGGATCACCTGAGGTCAGGAGTTTAAGATCAGCCTGACCAATATGGTGAAACACCATCTCTACTAAAAATACAAAAAAAAAAAAATTAGCTGGGCATTGTGGCTCATGCCTGTAATCCCAGCTACTCAGGAGGCTGAGGCAGGAGAATCACTTGAACCCAGGAGGTGGAGGTTGCGGTGAGCCGAGATTGCACTGCTGCACTCCAGCCTGGGCGAAAAGAGCGAAACTCTGTCTCAAAAAAAAAGATTTAGCTGGGCATGGTGGTGCATACCTGTAATCCCAGCTACTCGGAAAGCTGAGGCAGGAGAATCGCTTGAACCCGGAAGGCAAAGGTTGCGGTGAGCGGAGATTGTGCCACTATACTCCAGCCTGGATGGCAGAGTGAAACACTGTCTCAAAAAACAAAAAACAACAACAAAAAGAAGAATGAATCACGCGGTGGCTCACGCCTGTAATTCCAGCACTTTTGGAAGCTGAGACATGTGGATCACGAGGTCAGGAGTTCAAAACCAGCCTGGCCAAGATGGTGAAACCCCGTCTCTACTAAAAATACAAAAAAAATTTAGCCGAATGTGGTGGCGGGCGCCTGTAATCCCAGCTACTTGGGAGGCTGAGGTGGAGATTAGCTTGAACCCAGGAGGCAGAGGTTGCAGTGAGCCAAGATCGCCCCACTCTACTCTGTCTCAAAAATAAACAAACAAAAAAGGATAAACTGTAGAAAACACCAGTGTTTCACCCAGATTCCCTTTCTAGGATCATGAGCCTATTCCCCAGCTGCTAGGAATATCAGCCACTGATGGCCCACTGCTGCCTCCCTCACTGGACATTACCATCAGCCACAGGAAATTGTCTTGACCTTTCTTTCCTGCAGCCAATGATTGGCTAATGCAGCGACACAAAGTCATGGTCCCTTTGCCTTCATCTGGGACAACTCTGAAATATTATCTTCTTTCCAGAGCTCCCTGTAAAATCTGAGGATCAGTTTAAGGTTCTGTTGCAACCACATTGTGTGTCAACTACTCCCTCTGCTCAATTCTGCCTTCTTAACTTAAAAAAATTTTTTTTTTCTGCTGGGTGCAGTGGCTCACGCCTGTAATTCCAGCACTTTGGGAGGGCGAGGTGGGTGGATCATTTGAGGTCAGCAGTTCGAGACTAGCCTGACCAGCATAGTGAAACCCTGTCTCTAATAAAAATACAAAATTAGCCAGGCGTGGTGGCACATACACCTGTAATCCCAACTACTCAGGAGGCTGAGACAGGAGAATCACTTGAACTCAGGAGGCAGAGGTTGCACTGAGCCGAGATTGTACCATTGCACTCCAGCCTGGGTGACAGAGCATGACTGTCCCCCACTGCAAAAAAAAAAATTAACGTTTTCTTCCCTCAGAGATCCCTGTTCTGAATGTTTTTATGTATGTGTGTATGTATGTATGTATGTATGTATGTATGTATGTATGTATTTGGTAGATATGGGGGGTCTCACTATGTTGCCCAGGCTGGTCTTGAACTCCTGGTCTCAAGTGATCCTCTCACCTCAGCCTCTCAAAGTATGGGGATTACAGGCATGAGCTGCCACACCCAGTCTGTTTTTTGATATTCTTCAACCTGAAAGACTCAAGGAGGGTGGCTAATGGTATGAAGTGTGTGGGTTGGTAAAACTAAATGTCTTAGATTGGATCTCCCTGGAAAGACTCTGATATGGAGAGTTCCATGTAGAAGGTTTATCTGGGAGTGATCTTCAGAGATACACTTGTAAAGAAGTAAAGTGGCTGGGCACGGTGGTTCATGCCTTCCATCCCAGCACTTTGAGAGGCCAAGCCCAGGCATGAGAATCACTTGAGCCCAGGAGTTCGAGACCAGCCTGGTCAACATAGTGAGACATACCCCGATCCAGGCCTGGCTCTTTTATTCTTCTTTTTCTGGTGAAGGAATAAAAGAATGGCTACTCCATAGGCAGAGCAGCCCCGGCTCTTTAACAAAACACAACAAACACATTTAGGGCTGAGTGTGGTGGCTCAAGCCTGTAATCTCCACACTTTGGGAGGCTGAGGTGGGAGGATCGCTTGAGGCCAGGAGTTTGAGACCAGCTGCCTGGACAGCATACTAAGACCCCCATCGCTACAAAAAAAAAAAAAAAATCAAAAGAAAAAAAAAGAGTATCAAAAGTCACCATATACAGCTGGGTGCTGTGACTCACGCCTATAATCCTAGCATTTTGGGAAGCCAAGGTGGGTAGATTGCTTGAACTCAGGGGTTTGAGACCAGCCTGGGCAACATGATGAAACCCGTCTCCACAAATATACAAAAATTAGCCAGGCATGGTGGCACATGCCTGTAGTTCCAGCTACCAGGAGAGCTGAGATGGGAGGATCACTTGAGCCTAGGAGGTCGAGGCTGCAGTGAGCCAAGATCTTGGCCACTGTACTCCAGCCTAGGTGACAAAGTGAGATCCTGTCTCAAAACAAACAAACAAACAAAAAAAGTCACCATATCCTCCATCTCTCTCCCCGTCACTTTATAAAAGAAGAAAAAATTGGTTTTATTTTCATAGTTTCTAAAGTAATATGTGCTCATTATCCTTATACCACATACTCATGTTTCCAGGTAGAAAAATTTCTATTAGACCCTTTTTTTTTTTTTTTTTGAGACACAGTCTTGCTCTGTCACCCAAACTGGAGTGCAATGGCATGATCTCAGTTCACTGCAACCTCTGCTTCCCAGGTTCAAGCAATTCTGCCTCAGCCTCCCACGTAGCTGGGATTACAGGCGCCCACCACCATGCCCAGCTAATTTTTTTTTTTTTTTTGTATTTTTAGTAGAGACGGGATTTCACCATGTTGGCCAGGCTGGTCTCCTGACCTCAGGGCGTGGTAGCAGGCGCCTGTAGTCCCAGCTAATCGGGAGGCTGAGGCAGGAGAATGGCGTGAACCTGAGAGGTGGAGGTTGCAGTGAGCCGAGATTGTGCCACTGCACTCCAGCCTGGGCGACAGAGCGAGACTCCATCTCAAAAAAAAAAAAAAAAAAAAGTATATGATCTCAGAATGTGACTCTTTCTTTGTATACAAACATAAAGCATTTTTTAGGAGTTTTTTTTCTTTTTTTTTTTTTGAGATGGAGTCTCACTCTGTCACCCAGGTTGGAGTGCAGTGGTGCAATCTCAGCTCACTGCAACCTCTGCCTCACGGGTTCAAGTGATTTTCCTGCCTCAGCCTCCTGAGTAGCTGGAATTACAGGTGCCCACCACCATACCTGGCTAATTTTTATAATTTTAGTACAAATTTAGTAATTTTCGCCATGTTGGCCAGCCTGGTATCAAACTCCTGACCTCAGGTGATCTGCTTCATTCAGCCTCCCAAAGTACTGGGATTATAGTCGTGAGCCACCTCGCCTGGCCCTAATTTTAAAATTTTTTTGTGGAGGCGGGGGTCTCCTTATGTTCTCCAAGCTGGTCTTGAACTTCTGAGCTCAAGTGACCTGCGTACCTCAGCCTCCCAAAGTTCTGGGATTACAGGCGTGAGCCACCGTGCCTGGCCTCTCTTTATCCTCTTATTTTGCTTTTTTTTCTTTTCTTTTTCTTTTTTTTTTTTGTTTTTGTTTTTGTTTGTTTGTTTTGAGACAGAGTCTTGCTCTGTTGCCCAGGCTGGAGTGCAGTGGTGCGATCTTGGCTTACTGCAACCTCTGCCTTCCAGGTTCAAGCAATTCTCCTGCTCCAGCCTTCCAAGTAGCTGGGATTACAGGTGTGAGCCACCACACTTTGCTAATTTTTGTATTTTTAGTAGAGACAGGGTTTCACCATGTTGGCCAGGCTGGTCTTGAATTCATGACCTCAGGTAATCCACCCGCCTCTGCCTCCCAAAGTGCTGGGATTACAGGCGTGAGCCACCGTACCCGGCCTGTTCTTTAAGTGTTGATATAATTTAGTAATAAAGCATCTGGGCCTGGGCATTTTCTTGTGGGATGATTTTATTTATTTATTTATTTTTTTATTTTTATTTTTTTTTGAGACGGGGTCTCGCTCTGTCACCCAGGCTGGAGTGCAGTGGCCGGACCTCAGCTCACTGCAAGCTCCGCCTCCCGGGTTTACGCCATTCTCCTGCCTCAGCCTCCCGAGTAGCTGGGACTATAGGCGCCCGCCACCTCGCCCGGCTAGTTTTTTGTATTTTTTAGTAGAGACGGGATTTCACCGGGTTAGCCAGGATGGTCTCGATCTCCTGACCTTGTGATCCACCCGTCTCGGCCTCCCAAAGTGCTGGGATTACAGGCTTGAGCCACCGCGCCCGGCCTGTGGGATGATTTTAAATCCAAATTATTTTCCTTTTACTTGGTATAGGTCTATTTGGATTTTCTTTTATTCTTTCTTTAGTTAGCTTTTCTAATTTGTCTCTTTCTAGGGTTTTCTCCATATCATTTAAATTCTCGACAATCTGAGCCATTTGATCAGGAAAAAAAATCCAAAAAATGGTAAATTCCCTAACTTGTTGGCATACATATACATTCATAATATTTCTTTATTATCCTTTTAATTTCTAGGGTCTAAAGAGATGTCTCCTTCCTTCCTTCCTTCCTTCCTTCCTTCCTTCCTTCCTTCCTTCCTTCCTTCCTTCCTTCCTTTCTTCCTTCCTTCCTCCCTCCCTCCCTCCCTCCCTTCTTTCCATACTTCCTTCCTTTCTTTTTTTTGACGGAGTCTCGCTCTGCCGCCCAGGCTAGAGTGCAGTGGCACGATCTCAGCTCACCACAGACGCCACCTCCTGGGTTCACGTGATTCTCCTGCCTCAGCCTCCTGAGTAACTGGGACTGCAAGCATTCGCCACCATGTCTGGCTACTTTTTTTGTGTTTTTAACAGAGACAGGGTTTCCCCATGTCGACCAGGCTCATCTCAAACCCCTGACCTCAGTTGATCTGCCCGCCTTGGCCTCCCAAAGTGCTGGGATTACAGGCATGACCCACCACACTCAGACAAGTGTCCCTTCTTTCATTCTTGATTTTGGTAATTTGTATGTTCTTTCCTCTTTTCTTGGGCAATCTAGCTAAAGATATGTCTGTTTTGTCGATCTTTCCAAAGAACCAAGTTTTTGTTTAATTGCTTTTCTCTAAAGTTTTTGTTTTCTATTTCATGGATTTTTCAGTCTGGCATTTATTATGTTCTTTCTTCTATTTACTTTATGTTTGATTTACTCTTATTTTTCTAGCTTCTTGAAGTGAAAGTTTAGATTATTTATTTTATTTTATTTTATTTTATTTATTTATTTATTTAATTTTTTTTTTTTTTTTTTTTTTTTTTTTTGAGATAGAGTCTTGCTCTGTCGCCCAGGCTGGAATGCAGTGGTGCAATGTTGGCCAGCTGTAACCTCTGCCTCCCAGGTTCAAGCAATTCTCCTGTCTCAGCCTCCCGAGTAGCTGGGATTACAGGTGTGTGCTACTGCACCCAGCTAGTTTTTGTATTTTTAGTAAAGACAGGGTTTCGTCATGTTGGCCTGGCTGGTCTCAAACCCCTGACCTCAGGTAATCCACCCGCCTCAGCCTCACAAAGTGCTGGGATTACAGGCGTGAGCCACCATGCCCAACCTAGATTATTGATGGTAGACCTTTCTTTCTTTCTACTAAAGGCATTTAAGCTACAAATCTTCTAAGCATTGCTTTAGCTTTATCCCTTACAACTTTTTTTTTTTTTTTTTGAGACAGAGTCTCAGTCTGTCACCCAGGCTGGAGGCTGGAGTGCAGTGGTGCCATCTTGGCTCACTACAACCTCCGCCTCCTGGGTTTAAGTAATTCTCATACCTCAGGCTCCCAAGTAGCTGGGACTATAGGCACGCACCGTCATGCCCAGTTAATTTTTTGTATTTTGTTACATATTTATTTAGAGATGGAGTCTCCCTCTGTGTGGGGAAAAGAAAGGTCAGACTATTACCATGTCTATATAGAAAGAAGAAGACATAAGAGACTCCATTTTTTTCTGTATTTGAGATGTTGTTAATCTGTGACCCTGGCCGGGCGTGGTGACTCAAGCCTGTAATCCCAGCACTTTGGGAGGCCGAGACGGGCGGATCACGAGGTCAGGAGATCCAGACCATCCTGGCTAACACAGTGAAACCCCATCTCTACTAAAAAATACAAAAAACTAGCGGGGCAAGGTGGCGGGCACCTGTAGTCCCAACTACTCGGGAGGCTGAGGCAGGAGAATGGCGTAAACCCAGGAGGCGGAGCTTGCAGTGAGCTGAGATCCGGCCACTGCACTCCAGCCTGGGTGACCAAGCGAGACTCCGTCTTAAAAAAAAAAAAAAAAGATAATGATCAATAAATACTGAGGGAACTCAGAGACCGGTTCCGGCGTGGGTCTGCTGTATGCTGAGCACCGGTCCCCTGGGCCCACTTTTTCTTTCTCTATACTTTGTCTCTGTGTCTTATTTCTTTTCTCAAGTCTCTTGTTCCACCTAACGAGAAACGCCCACAGGTGTGGAGAGGCAGGTCACCCCTTCACCTCTGTCACCCAGGCTGGAGTGCAGTGGCGTGATCTTAGCTCATTGCAAGCTCAACCTCCTGGGTTCACGCCATTCTCCTGCCTCAGCCTCCCAAGCAGCTGGGACAACAGGCACCTGCTACCACACCCGGCTAATTTTTTTTTATTTTTAGTAGTGACAGGGTTTCACAGTGTTAGCCAGGATGGTCTCGATCTCCTGACCTTGTGATCTGCCCACTTCAGCCTCCGAAAGTGCTGGGATTACAGGCGTGAGCCACCATGCCTGGCCTTTTTATTTATTTTGACATCAAGTCTCACTCTGTCACCCAGGTTGGAGTGCAGTGGTGTGATCTTGGCTTACTGCAACCTCCGCCTCCCAGCTTCAAGTGATTCTCCTGCCTCAGGCTCCCGAGTAGCTGGCATTACAGGTGCCCGCCACCCCACCCAGCTAATTTTTTGTATTTTTAGTAGAGACAGGTTTTTGCCATGTTGGCCAGGCTGGTCTCAGACTCCTGACTTCAAGTGATCCACCCACCTCGGCCTCCCAAAGTGCTGGGATTACTGGTGTTAGCCACCACACCCGGCTAATTTTTTTTTGTATTTTTATTACAGTCAGGGTTTGGCCATGTTGGCCAGGCTGGAATAACTGGCTAATTTTTTAAAAATTTTATGTAGGGATGGTGCCTTGCCATGTTGTCTAGGCTAGTCTCAAATTCCTGGGCTCAAGTGATCCACCTGCCTTGGCTTCCCAAAGTGCTGAGATTACAGGCATGAGCCACCACACATGGCCCTAATTTTCTTTCGGCTCTTAAAATATCTCATTCCATTGCCTCCTGGTCTCTATTGTTTCTGATGAGAAGTCTGCCGTTAATTGTGTACTTCTTCCCCCGTATTTGATGAGTCTTTTTTTCTTGTTGCTTTAAATATATTTTTGTCTTTTTTATTGTAATCACTCATTTTTAAATTCATTCTTCCATGCTCGGACTTTTTTTATATGCATCTGTGTACTTAACACAGTAGTATTACTCTATATATAGAGCACATTTGCTTTCATTTTTTCTTTTACTTACATGTAAAAATATGGACTACTTCACAAATTTGCATACCATTCTTGTACAAGAGCCTGACTAATCTTCTCTAATCTTCAAACAAAATTTGAAATTGTTCAAATTTTAGTAGCCAATTGTCTTTAAACAAGTTGACCATGATGTGTCTAGGTATTTGAGGTTTATTGCGATTCTTAGATCTGTAATGTTTTTCATCAAATTTGAAAAATGTTTGGCTATTATTATTATTTTTGTTTTGTTTTTTGAGATGGAGTCTCACTCTGTCACCAGGCCGGAGTTCAGTGGTGAGATTTCACTTCACTGCAATCTCTGCCTCCCGGGTTCAAGCAATTCTCCTGCCTCAGCCTCCTGAGTAGCTGGGACTACAGGCCCCCACCACTACACCTGGCTAATTTTTGTATTATCAGTAAAGATGCGGTTTCACCATGTTGGCCAGGATGCTCTCAGTCTCTTGACCTCGTGATGTGCCTGCCTTGGCCTTCTAAAGTACTGGGATTACAGGTGTGAGCCACTGCACCTGGCCTTTGGCTATTTTTTTTTCAGCTACTTTTTTCTGACCCTTTGTCTCCTCTCTTCTGGACATGTATTACATGTATATTGACATGCTTGATGTACCACTGGCCTCTGAGGCTTTTTTTTTTTCGTTTTTTTTTTTTGTTTTTTGTTTTTTTTGTTTCTTTTTTTGAGACAGTCTTGCTTTGTCACCTAGGCTGGAGTGCAGTGACATGAACATGGTCACTGCAGCCTTGACCGCCCAGGCTCAAGCGATTCTTCTGCCTCAGCCTCCCAAGTAGTTGGGACTACAGGGGCACAGCACCATATCCAGCTTACTTTTGTAAGTTTTGTAGAGATAGGGCTTCATCATGTTGCCCGGGATGGTCTTGAACTCCTGGGCTCAAGCAATCTATCTGCCTCAGCCTCCCAAAGTGCTGGGATTACAGGTGTGAGCCACTCTACCCAGCTCTTCACTTTCCTTCAATCATTTTTGTCTCTATCATTCAGACTAGATTATTATTACTCATCTATCTTCAAGTTTATTAATTTTTTCCTCTGCCATCTTAAATCTGCTGTCGGGTTCATTTAGTAAAATTTTCATTTCAGTTATTATACTTTATAATTCTAGAATCTCTGTTTGATTCTTTTTTATAGCTTCTATTTCTCTATTGAGATTCCATATTTATTGAGTCATTGTTTAACGTTTTTATTTAATTCCTTGAACATATTTATAATATGTGCTTTAAAATCTTTGTCTGTCAAATTCAATTTCTAGGCCTACTCAGAATCAGTTTTTATTTTCATTTATTTGTGGGGAAAAGAAAGAGAGACCAGACTGTTACTGTGTCTATATAGAAAGAAGTAGATATAAGAGACTCCATTTTGCTCTGTATTTGAGATACTGTTAATCTGTGACCCTACCCCCAACCCTGTCCTTGCAAGAGACATGTGCTGTGGTGACTCAAGGTTTGATGGATTTAGGGCTGGGCAGCATGTGCTTTGTTAAACAAGTGCCTGAAGGCAGTATGCTTGTGAAAAGTCATCACCATTCTCTTAATCTCAAGTACCCAGGGACACACATACCGTGGAAGGTCGCGGGGACCTCTGCCTAGGAAAGCTAGGTATTGTCCAAGGTTTCTCTGCATGTAATAGTCTGAAATATGGCCTCGTGGGAAGGGAAAGACCTGAAAGACTTTCCTCATGGGAAGGGAAAGTCCCCCAGCCTGACACCCGTGAAGGGTGTGTGACTGAGGAGGATTAATATAAGAGGAAAGAAGGCCTCCTGGCAGTTGAGATAGAGAAAAGCATCTGTCTCCTGCCCATCCCTGGGCAATGGTACATCTCGGTGTAAAACCTGATTGTGTTTTCTATTTACTGAGAAAGGAGAAAACCGCCTTAGGGCTGAAGGTGGGTCGTGCTAGCAGCAATGCTGCTCTTTATGCACTAAAAAGGTTTATGGAGATGTTTGCATATTCATATCAAGGCACAGCACTTTTCCTTAAACGTATTCATGTCACAGAGATCTTTATTCGTATGTCTTACTGCTGACCTTCTCCCTACAATGATCCTATTATCCTGCCACTTCCCTTTTTTCGAGATGGTAAAGATAATGATCAATAAATACTGAGGGAACTCAGAGACCAGTGCTGGCACGGGTCCTCTGTATGCTGAGCCCTGGTCCCCTGGGCCCACTTTTTCTTTCTCTATACTTTGTCTCTGTTTCATTTCTTTTCTCAAGTCTCTCGTTCCACCTAACGAGAAATGCCCACAGGTTTGGAGGGGCAGGCCACCCCTTCATTTATTTATTTATTTTTTTTGAGATAGAGTCTCGCTCTGTTGCCCAGGCTGGAGTGCAGTGGTGCCATCTTGGCTCACTGCAAGCCCTGCCTCACGGGTTCACGCCATTCTCCTGCCATAGCCTCCCAAGTAGCTGAGACTACAGGCACCTGCCACAATGCCTGGCTAATTTTTTTGTATTTTTAGTAGAGACGGGGTTTCACCGTGTTAGCCAGGATGGTCTCAATTTCCTGACCTCGAGATCCGCCCACCTCGGCTTCCCAAAATGCTGGGATTACAGGCGTGAGCCACCGCGCCTGGCCTCAGTTTTTGTTTTTTATTTTTATTTTATTTTATTTTATTTATTTTATTTATTTATTTTTTTTGAGACGGAGTCTCGCTCTGTCGCCCAGGCTGGAGTGCAGTGGCCAGATCTCAGCTCACTGCAAGCTCCGCCTCCCGGGTTCACGCCATTCTCCTGCCTCAGCCTCCCGAGTAGCTGGGACCATAGGCGCCGCCACCTCGCCCGGCTAATTTTTTGTGTGTTTTTAGTAGAGACGGGGTTTCGCCGTGTTAGCCAGGATGGTCTCGATCTCCTGACCTTGTGATCCGCCCGTCTCGGCCTCCCAAAGTGCTGGGATTACAGGCTTGAGCCACCGCGCCCGGCCTGTTTTTTATTTTTTATTTTTTTGGAGAAGGAGTGTTGCTCTGTCGCCCAGGCTGGAGTGCAGTGGAATGATCTCAGCTCACTGCAACCTCTGTCTCCTGGGTTCAAGCAATTCTCCTGCCTCAGCCTCCCCAGTAGCTGGGATTATAGGCGCCCATCACCACACCTGGCTAATTTTTGTATTTTTAGTAGTGATGGGGTTTCAACATGTTGACTAGGCTGGCCTCAAAAATATGACCTCAGGTGATCCACCCACCTCAGCCTCTCAAAGTGCTGGGATTACAGGCGTGAGCCACTGTGCCTGGCTAGTTTTTATTGACTTTTAAAATCAGGATATGAGTTACTGTTTTTTATGTTTCTTTGCATGTGTTATAATTTTTTGTTGAAAACTGGTCATTTTATCCTCCTCTTCCTCCCCTAAAAAACTGATCATTTTAGATAATAGACTGTAATAACTCTGAATTCTGTTGTATTTTTCTGAATGATGGTGATGCTGGTGATGCTGGTATGTGTGTGTGTGTGTGTGTGTGTGTGTGTGTGATTTGTCTGGAGTTAAACTGTAGAGTCTATCATTCCACAGTGTGCAGCTGCTAATGTGTCTGCTCAGTTTTTTATTCTTGTTTTTTTGTTTTGTCTTGTTTTTTGTTTTTTGAGATGGAGTTTTGCTCTTGTTGCCCATGTTGGAGTGCAATGGTGTGAGCTTGGCTCACTGCAACCTCTGCCACCCGGGTTCAAGTGATTCTCCTGCCTCAGCCTCCTGAGTAGTGAGTAGCTGGGATTACAGGCATGTGCTACCGTGCCCGGCTAATTCTGTATTTTTAGTAGAGACAGGGTTTCTCCATGTTGGTCAGGCTGGTCTTCAACTCCTGACCTCAGGTGATCCACCCGCCTCAGCCTCCAAAATGCTGGGATTACAGGCATGAGCCACCGTGCCCGGCCATTTATCCTCGTTTTTAAAATTTTCTCACAGGGGTCAGGCATGGTGGCTCACACCTTTAATCCCAGCACTTTTGCTGCATTGACACTATCACTGCAGCCTCTACACTACCAGGCTCAAGTGACCCTCCCACCTCATCTCTCTGAGTAGCTGGGACTACAGGCAAGTGGCTTGAGCTCAGGAGTTTGAGAGCAGCCTGGGCAACATACCAAGACCCCATCTCTACTAAAACTACAAAAACTTAGCAGGTTGTGATGGCATGTACCTGTGGTCCCAGCTACTCATGAGCTGAAGTAGGAAGACTGCTTGCGGCCGGGAGGCAGAGGTTGCAGTGAACCAAGATCATGCCACTATACTTCAGCCTGGGTAACAGAGTGAGACCCTATCTCAAATAATAACAATAATAAATTTTTCCAGCCAGGTGCAGTGGCTCATGCCTGTAATCCCAGCACTTTGGGAGGCTGAGGTGGATGGATCACTTGAGGTCAGGAGTTTGAGGCCAACCTGGCTAACATGGCGATACCCTATCTCTACTAAAAATACAAAATTTAGCCAGGCATGGTGGCACCCAGCTATACTCTCAGCTACTCGGGAAGCTGAAGTAGGAGAATCACTTGAACCTGGGAAGCAGAGGTTGCAGTCAGCTGAGATCGAGCCATTGCACTCCAGCCTGGGCGACAGAGTTAGACTCTGTGTCAAAAAAAAAAAAAAAGTTCCCTCAGGTATTAGAACAGGAATTAAAAGAAATTAAAGCCTGTAGGTTGGGCATGGTGGCTCACACCTGTGATCTCAGCACTTTGGGAGGCTGAGGCAGGTGGATCCCAAAGTCAGGAGTTCGAGACCAGCCTGGCTAACACAGTGAAACCTCGTCTCTACTAAAAATACAAAAAAATTAGCCAGGCATAGTGGCGGACACCTGTAGTCCCTGCTACTTGGGAGGCTGAGGCAGGAGAATGGCATGAACCTGGGAGGCAGAGCTTGCAGTGAGCCGAAGTTGCGCCACTGCACTCCAGTCTGGGCAACAGAGTAAGACTCCGTCTCAAAAAAAAAAAAAAAAAAAAAAGAAGTTAAACACTGTGTAAGCAAAAACTCAGTTGTATGTAAGAAAACCCAATTCCCCTTGAGGAAGGCAAAGGGCTGGAGTCCTTTAAAATTAACTGCCTGTTTTTCTGTGGCTAGTGAGCCTTATCTTTCCCTTTCCCAGGCATTGTGAAGACTCTGTTTCTCTAGCTGTGCAGCTGCAAGGTCACTAGACAGATAATCTCAAGTCGTAAAACATGTTGTTCCTTGAAAAGTAAGAAATGATGTAATGCATGTCTTAATTGAATAACTGTCTTTGTTTCTCACTTCTGTAATATGCTTCCCCCTGCACAGATCTCCCCCAAGTCCACAAAATGCTTAAAAGGTAGCTTGACTCTTTGTTCGGGGCTCAGTCCTTTGGACGTTAATCCGATTTGGTCAGTGCACCTAAATAATTAAACAATTCCTCCTCAACCCCTCAGTCTCTCTGATTCCTTAATTATCCTGCAGCAATATCACCCCTATGATTACATAGCACAGTGTTCAGCCAATGATTAGATTAAGCATTGTCTTCAAATACCTCAAGCCCATATAGCATCCACTTCTGCCAATATATCTGTTTGAAGATTGAGAAGTGCATTAAAATGTGCAGCCAGTGTTCAAGTCTTCCTTGCCTTTTATTTTTTCAGGGAGCTCTCTGAGGTATCCTCCATGCATATGATAGTTTCTCAGTGAGCCAGGGATGTAGGAGAGCTTATCTCAGCCCTTTTGTAGTTCCTATTTTCCACCTAAATTTCTGACTTTTCCACCACTGAAACCAACTAGGTGTGCCACTTTGAGCTAGCACAGCTAGAGGGTTTTTTGCCTGTTTATTTCCTACCAAATTCCTATCATTCAGCTGAGAACGTTGCAGGCTTTTGTCCGCCTCCACCTAACTCTTACAATTTCAGTCTACCCACTGTGACAGCAAACATGCTGGTTTTCACGGCCAGTTCCACACTGGTAAAACTACAATTCCCAGCCACCATGGAAGTTGGATGGGAGCAGCCTCAGACAAGAAGGCTGCAAACTCACATTGCTTTTGCTTGAAGCTGTAGCAGTTTTTCAAGAATAAAAGCTCCTCAATTTGTTTTCTGCCTTGCTCAGTTTCCAGAGACTTGAAATAGTTGTTTGGAGCAATTTTATTTAATTTCATAGTTGTTTTTTGTGAAGATTCACAGACCCCCCCTTTTTTTTTTTTTTTTTTTTTTGAGATGGAGTCTCACTCTTTCGCCCGGGCTGGAGTACAGTGGCTGAATCTCAGCTCACTGCAAGCTCCGCCTCCCGGGTTTATGCCATTCTCCTGCCTCAGCCTCCCGAGTAGCTAGGACTACAGGCGCCCGCCAACTCACCCGGCTAATTTTTTGTATTTTTAGTAGAGACGGGGTTTCACCGTGTTAGCCAGGATGGTCTCGATCTCCTGACCTCGTGATCCACCCGTCTCGGCCTCCCAAAGTGCTGGGATTACAGGCTTGAGCCACCATGCCTGCCCCACAGACCCCTTTACACTGCTATAGCCAGAAGTTCCTTGGTGTAGTTTTATTTATTTATTTTAATGTATTTTATTTATTTTTAGTTTTAGTTTTATTTTTTTGAGATAGAGCCTCGCTGTGTTGCCCAGGCTGGAGTGCAATGGTGTGACCTCAGCTCACTGCAACATCTTCCTTCTGGGTTCACGTGATTCTCCTGCTTCAGCTTCCCAAGTAGCTGGGATTACAGGCACCTGCCACCATGCCCAGGTAATTCTGTATTTTTAGTAGAGATGGGGTTTCACCATGTTGGCCAGGCTGGTCTCAAACTCCTGACCTCAGGTGATCTGCTGCCTCGGCCTCCCAAAGTGCTGCGATTACAGGCATGAGACACTGCACACGGTCCTTGGTGTAGTTTTAAATTGACATAAGTGTTACTGTACCAAAAATATGGTTTTGTTTTTTCACTCACTACTATTTTTAAGATCTCTCCATGTTGTCTTTTGAATATTTTGTATATCTGCTGAGTAGCATTCTATACTATGCAACTCCCATATTTAACCTTTCTTTTTCTTTCTTTTTTTTTTTTTTGAGATAGAGTCTCACTCTGTTGCCCAGGCTGGAGTGCAATGGCGTGATCTCAGCTCACTGCAACCTCCATTTCCCAGGTTCTAGCGATTCTCCTGCCTCAGCCTCCCGAGTAGCTGGAACTACAGGCGCCTGCCACCAAGCCCGGCTCATTTTTGTATTTTTAGTAGGGACAGGGTTTCACCATGTTGGCCAGGCTTGTCTCAAACTCTGGACCTCAGGTGATCTGCTCTCCTTAGCCTCCCAAAGTGCTGAGATTATAGGCGTGAGCCACTGCACCGGGCCTATATTTAACCTTTCTACTTTGTTAATGAAAGTCACCTGAAACTAAGTTCTAACATTGAGCTTCCACAAATAATGCTGTGATAAATATTCTTGCGTACTCAGCTACTCATCAGTGAAGGCTTAATCATGTTTTTTACCTATTTTCTTGCTTTTAGTTTACTGCCTTATTGATTTGAGGAGTGGGTTGTATGGTCTAGATATTAACCAATTGCTTGTTTTAAATTTTGCAAATTCCCCCCTAGGTCTATTCACTATCTATTACCTTTGATTATAGTTTCCTTTATTGAGCAGGATTATTTAATTTTTAAAATATGTATATTTAAGAAATTTTAAATATATATATTTAATACTCACATGCAAGAATCTAGACACAAGTTTCTCTGTAACATATATGAGGGAGTTGAGGATTAAACTCTGATTTTTTTTATCTTGCCCAAATTCCTATCTAAGGGATCTGGGGAGTCATGCCCTACAAATCATAAATTCTCATCAGATGGGTTTTATTTAACCCTATATATAATGATTTGCTTTCCAACCTGACTCTGGTATAACATTACGAGACAAAGAAGAAAATCAAAATATTTTACCCCAAAACATGTTTCTTTGTCATATTTTTAATGGCATTTTAATGCCCCTGCAAAGCTGTTCTTTGTGGGGAAAATCTACATCCATAAAGAATCTTTATTAACATAGCTAGGGCTGGGTGCAGTGGCTGACGCCTGTAATCCCAGCACTTTGGGAGGCCGAGGAGGGAAAATCACTTGAACCGAAGAGTTGGAGGCTGCAGTGAGCGGAGATCACGCCATTGCACTCCAGCCTGGGAGACAGAGCGAGGCTCCATCTCAAAAACAAAACAAAACGAACAAACAAACAAATATATATATACACACACATCTTTTTCCTCCAGACCCTCCCAATCCTAAAGAGACTAACTAAGATCTGAATAGGAAACATTTGTCACCTATTGTCTCCAAGGGCAGCCATTATGCGACTTCAAAAGAACGTTGGTCTCCACAATCTTTACCTTAACCTGAACATTCCCTTTCTATCTATCCCAGGTTTTTAGACAGACTTAACCGACTGCCAACCAGAAAACATTTAAATTTACCTATAGCCTCGAAGCCCCCCACTTTGAGTTGTTCCGCCTTTCTGGACCAAACCAATGTATTTCTTAAATGTATTTGATTGATGTGTCATTCCTCTCTAAAGTGTATAAAACCAAGCTGCACTCCAACCACTTTGCGCACATGTTCTCAAGACTTCCTGAGGGCTGTGTCACAGGCCATGGTCAGTCATCTTTGAGTCAGAATAAATCTCTTCAAATATTGTACAAAGTTCCACTCTTTTCGTTGACAGATTAGAATTGCTGGGTCATAGAGCATGTGCATATTTAATTTCACAAAGTTCTGCCAGATTTCTTTTTTTTTTTTTTTTTTTTTTGAGACGGAGTCTCGCTCTGTCGCCCGGGCTGGA
This sequence comes from Macaca mulatta, assembly GCF_049350105.2. Classification (NCBI taxonomy): domain Eukaryota; kingdom Metazoa; phylum Chordata; class Mammalia; order Primates; family Cercopithecidae; genus Macaca; species Macaca mulatta. The sequence goes on from NC_133406.1 coordinate 112,734,617, forward strand.
GTGCAGTGGCCGATCTCAGCTCACTGCAAGCTCCGCCTCCCGGGTTTACGCCATTCTCCTGCCTCAGCCTCCCGAATAGCTGGGACTACAGGCGCCCGCTACCTCGCCCGGCTAGTTTTTTGTATTTTTTTTAGTAGAGACGGGGTTTCACCGTGTTAGCCAGGATGGTCTCGATCTCCTGACCTCGTGATCCGCCCGTCTCGGCCTCCCAAAGTGCTGGGATTACAGGCTTGAGCCACCGCGCCAGGCCCAGATTTCTTCACTGCAAAAATGGAAATGGCTGCATGCCTCACACTCCAGGAGTACAGCAGAGATTTGTTTCCTCACATCTTGCATCTTGCTAATATTTGGTATTACCAGACTAATTTTTGCCTACCTGATGGGTGTAAAGTGGTATCTTATTAATATTTTAATGTGCATTTTTCTGATTGCATTCAAGGTATTGTTAGTATTCAGATTTCCCCTTCTGTGGTTGCCTACCATGTTTGTTTTTTTCCTTTTTTTTCCTTCCCAGGAATGGCATCTGGGTTCAGCAAACTCAGAAGAATGAAAGTTAGAAGCTACTCATCAGTGAGTGCTTAATCATGTTTTTTTACCTATTTTCTTGCTTTTAGTTTACTGCCTTATTGATTTGAGGAGTGGGTTTTGTGGTCTAGATATTAACCAATTGCTTGCTTTAAATTTTGCAAATTCCCCCCTAGGTCTATTCCTATGTAGTACCTTTGATTATAGTTTCCTTTATTGAGCAGGATTATTTAATTTATATATATATATATATATATATATATATATATATATATATAGTTTCATTACCCAGGCTGGAGTGCAATGGCACATTCTTGGCTCACTGCAACCTGTACCTCCCTGGTTCAAGTGATCCTCCTGCCTCCACCTCCCAAGTAGCTGGGACCACAGACATGTGCCACCATGCCCAGCTAATTTTTTGTATTTTTGGTAGAGATGGGGCTTCACCATGTTGCCCAGGCTGGTCTCAAACTCCTGAGCTTAAGCAATCTGCCCACTTCAGCCTCCCAAAGTGCTGGGATTATAGGTGTGAGCCACCACACTCAGCCCTTAATTTTTTTTTTTTTTTTTTGAGACAGAGTTCCACTCTTGTTGCCCAGGCTGGAGTGCAATGGCATAATCGCGGCTCCCCACAACCTCCACCTCCCAGGTTCAAGCGATTCTCTTGCCTCAGGCTCCCGAGTAGCTGAGATTACAGGCATGCACCATCATGCCTGGCTAATTTTGTATTTTTAGTAGAGACGGGGTTTCTGCCTGTTGGTCAGGCTGGTCTCGAACTCCCGACCTCAGGTCATCTACCCGCCTAGGCCTCCCAAAGGGCTGGAATTACAAGTGTGAGCCACCGCGCTCGGCCCCTTAATTTTGATATAAAAAAATTAACCCGTTGTCTGCCTTATGGCTTGTATTTTGAGGTCTTATTTAAGAAGCCCTCTTTTGCTTCAAAGTCAGAAAGATAACACAGGTTCTTCTATTACCATTATAGATTTGAGACAGGAAAATGGGATCTGGAGGCAGGGAACATAAGGCCAATTCACACTTCAGCTATGACAGGAAATAATCTCTCCATAGGGCCTAGGCCAAGTAAATGACTTTGTAACTTTACTTCATCCTCTCCATTTACATAGGGCGTACACCACATAACCAATGGAATCCTCTAGGGGGGTACTTAAACTCCCAAAATTTCTGTAACAGGGCCTTTGAGCCCCTCTGCTCGCCCGCTCCCACACTGTGGAGTGTACTTTCATTTTCAATGAACCCCTTCATTCCTTTCTTGCTTTTTTTGTGCGTTTAGTCCAATTCTTCCTTCAAAACGCTAAGAACCTGGATGCCCTCCACCATTAACAGTTTCACCTGTAACCTTTATATTTCCAATCCATCTGAACTGGCATGCATTAGAGTAGTTTTCTTTTCTTCCAGTTTTTCCAAAATCATCTCTTAAAACAATCCATCCAGGCTGGGCATGGTGGCTCCGCCTGTAATCCCAGCACTTTCGGAGGCTGAGGTGGGTGGATCGCAAGGTCAGGAGTTTGAGACGAACCTGGCCAACGTGGTGAAACCTCGTCTCTACTGAAAATACAAAAAAAAAAAAAAAATTAGCCAGGCATGGTGGCGCACACCTGCAATCCCAGCTACTCGAGAGGCTGAGGCAGGAGAATTGCTTGAATTCAGGAGGCAGAGGTTGCAGTGAGCCAAGATCACACCACTGCACTCCAGCCTGGGCGACAGAGCAAGACTCTGTCTCAAAAAGAAAAAAAAAACAATCCATTCTTCCTCCACTGGTCTGTTGTATCAACCCTGTCAAATGTCAAGACTGCTATTTCTTTACATTAACTCACTTTTTTTGCATTACTTTTGTAAATTTAAAAATTTTAATTTATTGCTAATATATGGAGTTTTTTTGTTTTTTGTGTGTGTGTTTTTTTTTAGATGGAGTCTCGCTCTCTGGCCCAGGCTGTAGTACAATGGCACAATCTCTGCTCACTGCAACCTCTGCCTCCCAGGTTCAACAATTCCCGTCTCAGCCTCCCAAGGAGCCGGGACTACAGGCGTGCACCACTGTGCCTGGCTAATTTTTTGTATTTTTAGCAGAGACAGGGTTTCGCCATGTTGGCCAAGCTGGTCTCAAACTCCTGACCTCAGGTGATCCACCCGCCTTGGCCTCCCAAAGTGCTGGTATTACAGGTATAAGTCACTGTGCCTGGCTATATGAATACTTCAAGAGTGAAATGATTAAACATTTTTCTTTTCTGTTTTTTTCTTTTTTCTTTTTTTGAGACAGGATCTTGCTCTGTCATCCAGGCTTCAGTACAGTGGTATAATAATAGCTCACTGCAGCCTCAGTCTCCTGGGATCAAGTGATCCTCTTGCTTCAGCCTCCTCAGTAGCTGGAACTATAGGCATATGCCACCACACCCAGCTGATTTTGTTTGTTTGTTTGTTTAGACAGGGCTCTAAAAGGGCTGGGATTATAAGCATGAGCCACTGTGCCAGGACAAAGTCAAATCATTCTACAACACATGAAAAATAGCTTCCTGACTTCAGTTTCAATATGGTCCATCCTTTTCCAATCCCGGAGGCAACCATTACCAACCTTTTTTTTTTTTTTTTTTGAGACAGAATCTCCTTTGGTGGCCTGGGCTGAAGTGCAGTGGTGTGCTCTCGGCTCACTGCAACCTCCATTTCCTGGGTTCAATTGATTCTCGTGTCTCAGCCTCCTGAATAACTGGGACTTCAGGTGTACACCACCACACCAGCTAATTTTTGTATTTTTAGTAGAGACGGGGTTTCTTCATGTTGGCCAGACTGGTCTTGAACTCCTGGCCTCACACAATCCATCTATCTTGGCCTCCTAAAGTGCTGGGATTACAGGTGTGAGCCACCAGGCCCGGCCAACCATTACCAACTTTTAAAATGTTTTCTTTAATATTTAGCATTATATATCTAAATATGCTTACAGGGTACTTATTTTTTGTTTTAGAAACTAACTATTGGCCCGGAGCAGTGGCTCACGCCTGTAATCCCAGCACTTTGGGAGGCTGAGGCGAGCGGATCACGAGGTCAGGAGATCGAGACCATCCTGGATAACACGGAAACCCCGTCTCTACTAAAAGTACAAAAAATTAGCCGGGCATGGTGGCGGGCACCTGTAGTCCCAGCTACTCGGGAGGCTGAGGCAGGAGAATGGCGTGAACCCGGGAGGTGGAGCTTGCAGTGAGGCGAGATCGTACCACTGCACTCCAGCCTGGGTGACAGAGCACGAGACTCCGTCTCAAAAAAAGAAAAAAAGAAACTAATTATTGTGTTTAGAGTATGGAAGGTAAGGATTTAGTATACATTGTACTGCCCACAGCAAATATATGCATTTGTTCCTCCAGCTTCCCAATGTACACACGTATTTTTGAATTTTTTTTTTTTTTTTTTTGAGAGGGAGTCTCGCTCTGTCACCCAGGCTGGAGTGCAGTGGCACGATCTCGCCTCACTGCAAGCTCCACCTCCCAGGTTCACGCCATTCTCCTGCCTCAGCCTCCCAAGTAGCTGGGACTACAGGCGTCCGCCACCACGCCTGGCTAATTTTTTGTATTTTTAGTAGAGACGGGGTTTCACCATATTAGCCAGGATGGTCTCAATCTCCTGACCTCATGATCCACCCGCCTCGGCTTCCCAAAGTGCTGGGATTACAGGCGTGAGCCACTGTGCCCAGCCTTTTTTTTTTTTTTTTTTTTTTTGAGACAGAGTCTTACTCTGTTGCCCAGGCTGGAGTGCAGTGGTGCAATCTCGGCTCACTGCAACCTGCAACTCTCAGGTTCAAGTGATTCTCCTGCCTCAACCTCCCGAGTAGCTGGGATTACAGGCACGTGCCACCACGCTTGGCTAATTTTTGTGTTTTGTTTTTTTTTTTTTTTTGAGAGGGAGTCTCGCTCTGTCGCCCAGGCTGGAGTGCAGTGGCACGATCTCGGCTCACTGCAAGCGCCGCCTCCCGGGTTTATGCCATTCTCCTGCCTCAGCCTCCCCAGTAGCTGGGACTACAGGTGCCCGCCACCTCGCCCGGCTAGTTTTTTTTCATATTTTTTAGTAGAGTCGGGGTTTCATCGTGTTAGCCAGGATGGTCTCGATCCCCTGACCTCGTGATCCGCCCGTCTCGGCCTCCCAAAGTGCTGGGATTACAGGCTTGAGCCACTGTGCCTGGCCTAATTGTTGTATTTTTTAGTAGAGATGGGGTTTCACCATGTTGGCCAGGCTGGTTTCAAACTCCTGACCTCAGGTGATCCGCCTGCCTTGGCCTCCCAAAGTGTTGGAAATACAAGTGTGAGCCACCATGCCCAGCCAACTACAGTGTCATTAACTATAGTCACCATGTTGTACAATAGATCTCTTGAACTTATTCCTCCTGTCCAACTGAAATTTGGTATCCATTGACCAATGTCTCCCCAACATTCACCACCCCCTAGTCTCTGGCAGCCACCATTCTACTCTATACTTGCATGAGGTTTTTTTTAAGATTCCACATATAAGTGAGATCATGTGGTATTTGTCTTTCTGTGCCTGGCTTACTTCACTTAACACAATGTGCTCTAGGTTCATCGATGTTGTAAATGACAGAATCTCATTCTTTGGTTTTCATTTTTCCCATAAAGAATGTCTTTATTTTAGAGATGACGTCTGGCTATGTTGCCCAGGCTAACCTTGAACTCCCTGGCTCAAGCAATCTTCCTGCCTCAGCCTCCTGAGTAGCTGGGACAACATGAGCGTGCCACCGAGCCAGGCTTCATTCCTTTGTAAGGCTGAATAGTACTCCATTGTGTATATATGCCACATTTTCTTTATCCGTTCATCCACTGAAGGAGACTTGGGTTGATTCCTACTCTTGGCTATTGTGAACAGTACTGCAATGAACATGGCAGTGCAGGTATCTCTTCAACATACTGATTTCAGTTCCCTTGAAAATATACCCAGTAGTTGGATTGCTGGATCTCCATTGTCTTATACTTCATGTTGCTGATAAAGTTTGAGAACATTATGATTCTTGATCCTTTAGGGTTTTTTGTTTGTTTCGTCTACTGACACAGCCCTCAGGAGATCCTGAGAACAGGTTCCCCATTTTTTTTTCTCTCTCCCTCTAGAATCTTTTAAACTCTATTGTCTCCAGTGTTCTAAAATTTCATATGGTGTGCCTTAGAGTGAGTTTATTTTCACCATTGGTCCGGCGTGTGGCAAGTCCTTTCAGGTTAGAAAGTAATATCCTTCAGGCTGGGCGCAGTGGCTCATTCCTGTAATTCCAGCACTTTGGTAGGTCGAGGTGGGAGGATCACTTGAGCCCAGGAGTTGGAGACCAGCCAGGGCAACATGGCAAGACCACCGTCTCTACCAAAAACAAAATGAAAAAACAAAAAACAAAAATTAGTTGGGTGTGGTGGTGCACACCCAGCCACTCAGGAGGCTAAGGCAGGAGGATCGCTTGAACCCAGAAGTTCGAGGCTGCAATGAGCTATGATTGTCCCACTGCACTCCAATCTGAGTGACAGAGTGAGATTCTGTCTCAAAAAACATTAAGTAATATTTTTAAATTCTGGAATATTTTCATGACATTTCATTGATAATTTATGCCATTCTAGTTTTATGTCTCTCTCTCTCTCTCTCTCTCTCTCTCTCTCTCTCTCTCTCTCTGTTTCTTTCTTTTGAGATGGAGTCTTACTCTATCACCAGGCTGGAGTGCAGTGGCATTATCTCTGCTCACTGCAAACTCCACCTCCCAGGTTCACACCATTCTCCTGCCTCAGCCTCCCAAGTAGCTGGGACTACAGGCACCCACCACCACGCCCAGCTGATTTTTTGTATATTTAGTAGAGACGGTGTTTCACCGTGTTATCCAGGATGGTCTCCATCTCCTGACCTCGTGATCCACCCGCCTTGTCCTCGCAAAGTGCTGGGATTACAGGCGTGAGCCACCACACCCAACCTTTTTTCTCTTATTTTTCAATCAGTTATTTTGTTTACTTTTTGGAGAATTGAACTTTATTTTCCTAATTTTTATAGTTTGTTTTTTTTTTTTCATTTCTGCTATCATATTTGTGTGTGTGGTGTTTTTTTCTTTTTTTGGAGATAGAGTCTCACTCTGTCACCCAGGCTGGAGTGCAGTGGCACAATCATAGCTCATTACAGCTTTGAACTCCTGCACTCAAGTGATACTCCTACCTCAGCCTTCCCAGTAGCAAGTACTACAGTGTGCACCACCCTGCCTGGCTAATCTTTAATTTTTTGTAGAGACAGGTCTCACTATGTTGCCCAGACTGTCTCCAACTCCTGGGCTAATGCCATTCTCTCCCTTCAGCCTTCCAAACTGTTGGGATTACAGGCATGAGTCACTGTGCCTGGCCAAGTACATAAATCTTTATAGTGCTTAGAAATACGAAGCAATAAGCCAGGCGCAGTGGCCCATGCCTGTAATCCCAGCACTTTGGGACGCCGAGGCAGGTAAATTACTTGAGGTCAGGAGTTCAAGACCAGCCTGGCCAACATGGTGAAAGCCCGTCTTCATCAAAAACACAGAAATGTAGGCTGGGTGGCCTGTAATCCCAGCATTTTGGGAGGCCAAGGCGGGTGGATCACCTGAGGTCAGGAGTTCAGGACCAGCCTGGCCAACATGGTGAAACCCCATCTCTACCAAACATACAAAAATTAGCCAGGCATGGTGGCAGGCACCTGTAATCCCAGCTACTTGGGAGGCTGAGGCAGGAATCACTTGAACTCAGGAGGTGGAGGTTGCAGCGAGCCAAGATCGTGCCATTACACTCCAGCTTGGGCAACAGAGTAAGACTCAGTCTAAAAAAGAAAAAAAAAATTGCCGGGCGTGTGAGCCTGTAGTCCCAGCTACTGGGGCGGCTCAGGCAGGAGAATCCTGAGCCTCCACCTGGAGGTGGAGGTTGCAGTGAGATAAGATTGTACCACAGCCCTCCAGTCTGGGAAACAGAGAGAGACTCCATCTAAAAAAAAAAAAAAAAAAGTGTACATTTAAAGTTTTTAATCTCTCTGCATAGTCTCTGTTTCTTACAAGTTGCTTCATTTGTCTCTACCACTCATGTTAGATGCTTTCTTCATGTATCTGGTGATTTTTAGCTCCATTTATATTTGTGATGGAATTCTAAAAAGTTGATTAGAAAAACCAATTGTATTTTTATACACTAGACGGATTAAATAATAATAAAAAGGCAGGAAGACTGGTTTTACTAAATAAAACTATAGTATTTTAAGGTATGATATGGGCACAAAGATAGACAAATAGATTAATAGAATAGAAAGATCTCTTACAGTTGTGTGTGTGCATGTGTGTGTGTTGTTGTTGCTGTTGTTTTGGGGCTGTTTTATTTATTTATGTATTTTTAGCTGGGATTACAGGCGCCCACCACCACGGTCAGCTAATTTTGTATTTTTAGTAGAGACGGGGTTTCACCATGCTGTCCAGGCTGGTTTGAACTCCTGACCTCACGGGATCCACCTGCCTCGGCCTCCCAAAGTGCTGAGATTATAGGCATGACCCACCATGCCTGGCCTATTTATTTATTTATTATTATTATTATTTGAGGCAGAGTCTCGCTCTGTCACCCAGGCTGGAGTGCAGTGGCATGATCTCTGCTTACTGCAACCTCTGCCTCCTGGGTTCAAGCGATTCTCCTGCCTCAGCCTCCTGAGTAGCTGGGATTATAGGTGCGCACCACCATGCCCGGCTAATTTTTGTACTTTTAGTAGAGACGAGGTTTCGCCATGTTGGTCAGGCTGGTCTCGAACTTCTGACCTCGTGATCCACTCGCCTCGGCCTCCCAAAGTGCTGGGATTACAGGCGTGAGCCACCACGCCCAGTCACCACTCTTTTTTTTTTTTTTTTTTTTTTAATATTTTGAGACGGCGTCTTGCTCTATTACCCAGGCTGGAGTGTATGGTGCAATCTCGGCTCACTGCAACCTCTGCCTCCCGGGTTCAAGTGATTCTCATGCCTCAGCCTCCCAAGTAGCTGAGATTACAGGCCTGTACTACCATGCCTGGCTAATTTTTGTATTTTTAGTAGAGACAGCAAGTTATCTGCCTGTTTCAGCCTCCCAAAGTACTGGGATTACAGGCGTGAGCCACCATGCTTGGCCTTTTTATTTTGAGAGAGAGTGTCACTCTGTTGCCCAGGCTGGAGTGCAGTGGCATGGTCATGGCTCACTGCATCCTTGACCTTCTGGGCTCGACATCGTCCCACCTCAGACTCCTGAGTAGCTGGGACTACAGGCATGCACCACCATGCCCAACTAATTTTTAAATTTTTTTGTAGAGACAGGGTTTTCCTATGTTGCCAGGCTGGTCTCAATTGTTCCTCCCCACTCAGCTTCCCAAAGTGTTGAGATTACAGGTGTGAGCCACTGTGACTGGCCTCAGATTTGCCCTCTTAACCATAGTACTAAAAGCTTTTTTTTTTTTTTTTGAGATGGAGTCTCCCTGTGTCGCCCAGGCTGGAGTGCAGTGGCGCGATCTCAGCTCACTACAAGCTCCGCCTCCCGGGTTCACGCCATTCTCCCGCCTCAGCCTCCGAGTAGCTGGGACTACAGGCGCCTGCCACCACGCCCGGCTAGTTTTTTGTATTTTTAGTAGAGACGGGGTTTCACCATGTTAGCCAGGATGGTCTCGATCTCCTGACCTCGTGATCCACCCGCCTCGGCCTCCCAAAGTGCTGGGATTACAGGCTTGAGCCACCGCAATCGGCTAAAAGCTTTTGTTGTTGTGATCGGGTCTAACTCTGTAGTCCAGGCTAGAATGCAGTGGTGTGATCATAGATCATGGCAGCCTCGAACTCCAGCCTCCAGAGATCCTCCTGTTTTAGCCTCCTGAATAGCTGAGACTACAGATGTGGGCCACCATGCTCAGCTAATTTATTTATTTATGTTTTTTGAGATGGAGTCTCGCTTTGTCACCCAGGCTGGAGGACAGCAGCACAATCTCGGCTCACTGCAACCTCCGCCTCCTGGATTCAAGTGATCCTCCTGCCTCAGCCTCCTAAGTAGCTGGGATTACAAGTGTGCACCACCCCACTAAGCTAACTTTTCTAATTTTTAGTAGAGTTGGGGTTTCACCATGTTGGCCAGGCTGGTCTCGAACTCCTGACGTCAAGTGATCCGCCCACCTTGGCCTCCCAAAGTGTTGAGATTACAAGTGTGAACCACAGTGCCTGGCCTGCTTGAACTCCTGACCTCAAGTGATCTGCCCACCTCAGCCTCCCAAAGTGCTGGGATTATAGGCATGAGCAATGATGCCCAGCCTGCTCAGCTAATTTTTAAAAAATATTTTGGGCAGGGCATGGTGGCTCAAGCCTGTAATCCCAGCACTTTGGGAGGCCGAGACGGGTGGATCACGAGGTCAGGAGATCGAGACCATCCTGGCTAACACGGTGAAACCCTATCTCTACTAAAAAACACAAAAAACCAGCAGGGCGAGGTGGCGGGCGCCTGTAGTCCCAGCTACTTGGGAGGCTGAGGCAGGAGAATGGCGTAAACCCAGGAGCCAGAGCTTGCTGAGCCAGAGCTGAGATCGGCCACTGCACTCCAGCCTGGGCAACAGAGCGAGACTCCGTCTCAAAAAAAAAAAAAAAAAATTTTGCCAGGTGCAGTGGTTCACGCCTGTAATCCCAGCACTTTGGGAGGCTGAGGCAGGTGGATCACGAGGTCAAGAGATCGAGACCAGCCTGGCCAACATGGTGAAACCCCGTCTTCACTAAAAATACAAAAGTTAGCTGGACGTGGTGGCACATGCCTGTCATCCCAGCTACTCAGGAGGCTCAGGCAGAAGAATCGCTTGAACTCGGGAGGCAGAGGTTGCAGTGAGCTGAGATCACACCACTGCATTCCAGCCCGGTGACAGAGAGAGACTCCGTCTCAAAAAATATATATATATATAAAATATATAAATATATTTTATATATAAATATCATATTATATATTTGTTATATTATATATTTATAAATATATATTGTATATTATATATTTATATTATACAAATATAATATATTATATATGTAATCATATATGTGTAATCATATATAATATATATGCAATCATATATAATATATATTATATATTTGTATTATATATTATGCATATAAATCTATATATTTATGTTACACATATAAATCTATATATATATTTTAGAGATAGGATCTTGCTATGTAACCTCCACCTCCTGAGCTCAAGTAATCCTCCTATCTCAGCCTCCCAAGTAGCTGGGATGATATGTGCAGTCTAACACACCGGATTAAAAACTTTTATAATGAGAAAAGAAAGCCTGGGCAACACGGCAAAACTCGGTCTCTGCAAAAAATACAAAAAATAAATAAATAAATAACCAAAAAAAAGAAAAAATAATTAGCTAGGCATGGTGGTGTATGCCTGTAGTCCCAGCTACTTAGGAGGCTGAGGTGGAAGTATTAAGCCCAAGTCGAGGCTACAGTGAACCAACATTACTCCCCTACACTCTAGCCTGTGTGACAGAATGAGACCCTGCCTCAAAAAGAAAAAAGGACCTAGTAACATTTGTGCCAGGTGTATTTTCTCTAACATACATAATAATTTTTTTTTTTGAGATGGAGTTTTGCTCTTTTTGCACAAGCTGGAGTGCAATGGCATGATCACAGCTCACTGCAACCTCCGCCTCCTGAGTTCCAGCAATTCTCCTACCTCAGCCTCCCAAGAAGCTGGAATGACAAACATGTGCCACCATACCTGGCTAATTTTTGTATTTTTAGTAGGGACAGGGTTTCACCATATTGGTCAGGCTGATCTCGAACTCCAGACTTCACATGATCCATCTGCCTCGGCCTCCCAAAGTGCTGGGATTACAGGCATGAGCCACCACGCCCAGCCACATAACAATTTTTTTAAGGCCAGTAAAGTAAGGAAAATTTACCCGTGTACTTCCTCAGTTACCTCATGAACTCTCCAGTCAGTGATCCACACTTCCACACCCACACCCTTTTTTGGGAATCTGATGTATCCCTTTCTAGAAATTCTAGAAGTTTTCCTGAAATTATTTCTAGTTATCTCCTCAGTAAGAAAAATCATTTTTCTTTTCTTTTTTTTTTTTGAGATGGAGTTTTGCTCTTGTTGCCTACGCTGGAGTGCGATGGCACGGTCTCGGCTCACTGCAACCTCTGCCTCCTGGGTTCAAGTGATTCTACTGCCTCAGCATGGGATTACAGGCACCCGCCACCATGCCCAGCTAATTTCTGTATTTTTAGTAGAGACGGAGTTTCACCACGTTGGCCAGGCTGGTCTTGAACTCCTGACCTCAGGTGATCTGCCTGTCTCAGCCTCCCAAAGTGCTGGGATTACAGGTGTGAGCCACCAAACCTGGCCTCTTTTTTTTCTTTTTTAATTTATTTCTTGCTTGAGAAAGAAAAATCATTTTCTACTCAGGTTTTAGATGTAGAATAAAAAGTTAAGGAATAAGGAGAAGGTAGAGGACCAAGATAATTTCGGAAGTGTTGGATGGTTCTAGAAACTGAAATAGCCTTGACAAAACCAAGACAAATAATTAGCATAAATAAAAGTTTTATTGGTCAGTTTGGGTGAGTGACAAACTGACATGCCCCCAATTCACTATTCCACATATCCAAGCCCCTGAGGTGGCAAGAGGAGAAGCTAAGCTTATTAATGGTGGGCAATGGGTGAAAGGTGGAAAGGACTTTGAAGGCCTCTGAGGGTTAACAAGGCTACCGGGACCGGAACCAACGTCCTAGGAATAAGTCCAGGATGGAGAAGGCATCATCCAGGGCTGGAGGTCTTGGTGATTCTGGATCTAAGGAAGAAAGTCATACACACAAATAGGCTAAATGAAAGAGACCAGGCAGAAGCAAAGGAGAGAAATAATATTCAAGGGTAGAAGAGTAAGAGTTCCCTTCCCCAAGGAATCTTGAGATGAACCCCTTTGTCTTTTAACTTACCACCCCTAGGACTGCTCTCTGCTTCGTGTCGGGTTACTGTAGTCTCTGTCCGGCCCTCACTGTCCACCACAGTCCGGCGCTCCTCCACTATCTACAAGGAGAAGTCCCCACCATATTCCTCACATCACTAACGATAACGCTCAGCAGTTTCTAACGATAACGCTCAGCAGTTTCTTTACAGAGATCCCTGTTTCTTTACAGAGATTCCTGTTTCAGGGCATTCATTCCCTGGCCACAATTTCCTTTACCTCTTTCTTTCAACTCACCCCATCTGGTTTAGTGATCTTGGTTACAGAGATGCTCTTGAAATAGGATTTGGGCTGGGGCTGTAGAACCGGGCCAAGACCCTCCTGGGAAACCTGGGAATCAAGATCTGGAAGAGCAGAGAGATGAAGAAGCAGGAAAGAAAGAGTCCAAGGAAAAAAGAAGACAAGTGTACAGGAAGAAACTTCAGGGAGGGAAAATGGACAGAACTTCAGAAGAATAACAAAAGGCTGATAAACTTCCCCTTCCTCCAGACTTACCATTGTCCTCTCTGGTTCTAGGATGGGGGTCCACAGGCCATATGTCATCAAACTGCAGAAGAAACCATAGTAAGTGAAAAGACATCTTCTAATCTGAAATTTGAAAGGTCATAGACCTCAAACTAATCCTGAGCTCCAAAACCCACTGCCCCGGGGGAGATAATTCCATTCAGAATAGCTTTATTTATACACTCCTTCCTCCTTCCTGGCTGTTTTATGTATCCTTCTACCAGAAAGACTTCCTGAACTGATATATGTCTATACTTTGTGCACAATCCTGCCTTATCCAAGAATTATCTAGACCAGTGGTGGTTTATTGTTTTTTTTTTTTTTTTTAAGAAACAGAACACCCATCTCCCCCCCCCAAAGAAAATCCCACAAGCTTAATAGAGAAAACAGAAAACACTAAATGGAGGGCTTAGGATTCCAGCCCAAGGCTGTCAGATTCAAACAAGAATTGCAATCTTTGGCCAGGCATGTTGGCTCACACCTGTAATTCCAGCACTTTGGGAGGCCAAGGTGGGTGGACCACCTGAGGTCAGGAGCTCGAAAGCAGCCTGGCCAATATGGTGAAACACCGCCTTTACTAAAAATACAAAAATTAGTCGGGCGTTTGGCAGGTGACTGTAATCCCAGCTACTCAGGAGGCTGAGGTAGGAGAATCACTTGAATCTGGGAATTGGAGGTTGCAGTGAGCTGAGATTGTGCCACTACACCACAGCCTGGGTAACAGAGCAAGGCTGGGTCTCAAAAAAAAAAAAGTGCAATCTTTGTACTTTTTTTTTTTTTTTTTTGACATGAGTCTCCACCTCCTGGGTTCAACCAATTCTCCTGCCTCAGCCTCCCGAGTAGCTGGGATTACAGGTGCCCGCCACCACGCCCGGCTAATTTTCTGTATTTTTAGTAGAGACATGGTTTCACCATGTTGACCAGGCTAGTCTCGAACTCCTGACCTCAGGTGATCCACCCTCGGTCTCCCAAAGTGTTGGGATTACAGGCGTTAGCCACCGCGCCTGGCCAGTCTTTGCACTTTATTAGTGGTCTCTCACAAGCTCTCACTTTAGGACCCGATGGGATACTCACACTATGAAATGGTCTCTGGGAGCCCCAGTCTGGTGCTGGTTTGGGGGATTCACTTCTTCCATCACTCTCCAAGACCCCCCCAAAGATCCTGGGCTGGTGACTATCTGGATACTTAAGCATTGAGTCCCGAAGTGTCTGTCCCTCCCGCAGTCTCTCACCAGGTGTCTCTGACTCAGGACCTGGGAGTTCTGCAGAAAGGTGGCAGGTGTTTGCTGGGGTGGGAAAGGACTTGGGCTCTATAAATCTCCCTGAAATCATCAGTCTTCTCACACTTCCCATCCCCCAGCTACTCCCTGCAGGCTCTTTATTTCACCCACCAACCCACTAGAAACCGCAGGTTGTCCCTCAGGGAAAGCCACACACCAGGAGGATGGGAAGGCAAGGTCCAGGCCCCCATATCGCTGAAGATGCTATTGAAATCTCGTACTAGGTCATCAAAGCCGAAGTTATCGTGGAAACGTATCCCTCCTCCTGGGCTGAAGCTGAAGCCGAAGCCAAATTCCTCAGGGGGGTGCTGAGGACTATGGAACCTTGGGTTCCCACGGCCCCATGAACCCCCTTCTTCCTCTTCTTCCTCATCATCATCTTCATCTCGAGTCATCCCTCCAAAAAAGGGATCTCTGTGGCTGAGAGTGGAGGCAGATTGGCCACCAAGATGTCAGCACGATTTAAGCCATAAAATCAACTCATGGGTGGCAAAGTGGGACAAGAGCAAGTGGTCTGGGAAGCTGGGGAGAGGGTCGGAGGACTGGTTGCCGCATCAAAACATTAATACAATGGCTGACAGTTCTTTCTTTCTTTCTTTCTTTTTTTTTTTTTTTTTTTTATCAAAGTCAGACCTCAGCTCGCAGCTCCCTTCTTACACCTTCCCCCAGAGTCCCTCCCCTCTCTCCCAAGGTCCTGCTCACTTGCTCACTGTCCTATTCTCCCGACCCCCATTGTCTTCCCCGCCCGGGTCCCTGTTGCATCACCCCAGGTTGGAGAAAGGCTTAGTTTGCTGTTTCTCCTCTTAACGACCGCCTTGGTTACTGTGGCGGGGTGAGTATTCAATGTTGCGACTTCTGTCCTCTCTACAGGAGTTGAAGGAGTGGGACAGAGGATGTTTTTCCAAAAAATAAGACGTAGGGGTCAAGCTCCCCTCAGACGACCCCCACCCTTGTCCAAGCCGGACCTACTCTCACCTCCGAGGTCCAGGAAAGCCGAAAAAGCCCCGGAAGAGATCAAAGAGGCTCATTCCCGTATTGGGACGCGAACCTTTGAACCCCTCCAGTGGTCCATTCGCAGAAGGGGCAAACCTGCGCAGCCCTGTGGGAAATTGAGCGAGGCGTCAGCCCACGCTACCGGAAAGCAAGCCCGCGATCCTGACACTGTCGTAAACGACTGTAAGCCGGACATGCAAGGGAGGCGGGACGGAAAGTCTTCCTCAAATTTGAAAGGCTTTATCTTTACCCCACCTTTTAGAGACCAGTTTCCGTGACGGGAGTGAGCGTGACGCACTTTCAGTTTCCTATGACCGCCTTCCTCCTAAACCTGTTCTTCTTTCTGGAGACAACTCAGTCCGAAAAGCGATTTCGAGGGTTTGACTCTGGATGGCACCCGCATAAAGCCGCCAGAGGGCAGCCCAGCCGCACAGATGAACCGGCTTGAGGGCATCCCTCAACCTCCCCACCCCCGGGGCTGGCCAGCCTAACAGCAGAAGCCACCTCGCCTCTTACTCGGGCGTTCCTTTTGACTGACCTGGGTGACGTCTGCTGTTAGAGGGATGAACAAATGAACAAAATGCTTTTCCAAGCTCTTTCTAGTATTGAATTCCCCAGAGATCAAGACATGAGACGCATGGACTTAACTTCCTCCACCTCTCTAGCTACTAGGGAGTTTGTTATAACCATATAGGATTCTTTTATCTAAGCAGGCTCTGCAACCAGCAAGACAAAGGATTTGTAAGGGAAGGGAAACTAGTTGTGTCCTGAGAAGGAACAAATTGGGGACGATAAAGAAGTATCCCTTTGGTATCTTTTTTTTTTTGAGACAAATTTTTCTCCCATGTCTCCCAGGCTGGAGTGCAGTGGCACCATCTGGGCTCACTGCAACCTTCGCCTCCCAGGTTCTCTCCTGCCTCAGCCTCCTGAGTAGCTGGGATTACAGTCATATGCCACCCTGCCCGGCTACTTTTGTATTTTTTGTAGAGACGGGGTTTCACCATGTTGACCAGGCTGGTCTCGAACTCCCGACCTCAGGTGATCTGCCCACCTTGGCCTCCCAAAGCGACTGGCTTCATTTTGTGCCTATCCGAAACCTGTCTCTCCCTGTACCCCATCCCCAAGCCAGACTTGGCTCTAGATTCTTTTTCAAAGAATTGGGTATAGCTATGTCACAGAAAAGCACCCAAGAAGCAACTACTACAGTAGTCCATTCCTAGGGGGAATGTGCCCCAAGGTTTTGGTTTTTTTATTTCGTTTTTGGGGTACAGGTGGTGTTTGGTTACATGGATGAGTTCTTTAGTGATTTCTGCGACTTTAGTGCACCCATCACCCGAGCAGTGTACACTGTACCCAGTATGTAGTCTTTTATCCGTCACCCTACTCCAAGATTTAGTTCTGTCAGACGATACATGTTGCCTTCACTTCTTTTTAGTTTATTTACCTGGACCCATTTAAGTCATAACTTAAAACTCTTTAAAGCCATTTTTTTCCTTTGAAATGGTCTCAGCTCCTTCTTGATCCTCTCCATTTTCCACCCAATCTCCTCTATCCCTCTCCCTTTACTGCCTGAAATCGGCTGTAGATGTAGCAGTTTCTGGAGGAAATGAAGATTTGTGGTGGTTCTTTCCAGTCAACAGGTTGTGAAAGTCTTAGGGGTGAAGGGAAGGAAATCCCCTCAAGGACAAGATACTACTACCACATTAAGGTCAGGAGTTCTTAAAGGGCGAAGATTTCATTTTATTCCACTGCCTTCAGGGGCCTGCTAGAGGAGGCCCCGTTGGTACAGTAATACTTATTCACCAAGCTGGTCATCGACGAAATTGAGGATGTCCTAGACGGAGCAAGAATAGGCAGAGGCTGAAGGTAGAGGTTTTCTTTTTATATATACAAGACACATTAATCCATTAAATTTGAGGACACAGTACAAAAAAAAAAAAAAAAAAAAAAAAAAACACTTCAACTAATTCATCTGACAATGCTGTTCATATTCATGACGCCATTTTTTTTTTGTTTGTTGTTGTTGTTTTCCTAATAATAAAGGAGGAGACTTAGGGCTGTTGGGCTGATATATATTTGGGGGTCCCACCTCCCCACCTCATCCGTACACCACCAGGGTGAACAGGAGGAAGCAAAGGAAGGGCAGGGCCCATAGCAAAGTTTCATAATCTTGAATGCAAGAGGGGAGAAGGAATGGAAGGGGGGAAAAAAAAGGAGAAAATACAAATCCTATAATACATACAACAGGGTGGGGATGGTATAGGAATGGGACAGACATGAAGCTGAGGCATGGGGTGGGCCGCTGGGGGTGGGGGGCAGCGGAAACCCCCCACATTCCTTTCTCTTTGATGTTGTTTCCATAGTTTCCAGGCTGAGAAGCCCTCTCAGAAGATGGGACCGGGAGAAGAGGGTCAGGGCCTCAGTTGGCCCCCCAGCTGTAGCTGTTGTAGGCAGACTTGTTGGTCTGGGGCTTCTGCGGGATGGAGCTGGTCTGGCTACGTTGCCCGCTGCCCGTCTGCAGGGGAATGGGAGGATGATGGGGAGGAAAAAGGTGTCTAGTTAGTGGTACAAATTTGTAACATCTTCAGGTGGAGATGTGCAAACTGTCTTGCTCTCCCATTCCCCTCAC
This sequence comes from Macaca mulatta, assembly GCF_049350105.2. Taxonomy (NCBI): domain Eukaryota; kingdom Metazoa; phylum Chordata; class Mammalia; order Primates; family Cercopithecidae; genus Macaca; species Macaca mulatta. The sequence goes on from NC_133406.1 coordinate 112,752,542, forward strand.
TACTATTAGAACCATAGAAAATTTAGTCTGCATAGCTGCTAAAGCCCCTTTCTTACAAGCAGGAAGGCATTTTTGACTTTTAAATAGGGAAAAGATGAAGAGGGCAAGATACCTTTGGAGATAAGGTAGTGAGTTAGTTCTACTCATTTTCAATTCTACCTTCTCCTACTACCCCTTCTCTCCCCTGCTCTTGGAGATGAGTGATCACGAGGCAATTTCATTTCCATTGATCCCCATGAATGCCTCAATTTGGAAAGCTGTCTTTGAGAGGAAGGAAGTCCTTATTCCAGCTCCAGCCACCTATAATGGAGCTCTCAAGAGGCCACTTGCATTGCCCCACAGATCCCCACCCCTACCACACATCACATCTGTGAGCCCATTTCAGGCAGGTACAAGAGGCAGTCTGAGGCCTCAGGCTGCAGATGCTGCCCCAATAATCTTTTCCATTCTGGTAACCAAATGTTTTCCACAGTTGGGGAAGGGTACAAAGATAAAGAGGGTGTTGGGGAGGGGAGAAGGAGAGAGGAAGGGGAGGCCAGAGAGCTCAGCAAGGTGTTTGTGTTTGTGTATCCCGATTTGTGACCGCGCAGTCTTTTCAAGTTCCCTGAGGCTGTGAAGGTGAAATGGGGACTGAAAAGGAGTGGGTTCAAGCATATGATCATTCAATTTCATTACCTGCTCCTCCTGCTGGCGCTGGCAACAGAGAATCATCTGCAAATATGGTAGCTGAGGCAGAACCAGGATATATGGAAAATAAAGGGACAAACTTTGACAATAGAACTCCACCATTAGAAGGGAAAGCTAAAATGTCAGGGAAGAGGGAAGGCTGGGAAAGGAAAGAAGGGAGGTGTGACCCAGGTCTGATGGGATGAGGACAACTGTGGCACAGGAGGAGAAGGGCACCAAAGGAATTGGGCAAAAAAGGTTTCAATCTGGCCCCTTCTCTGAGATATCCTTTGCCGGCCGCTCGTGTTATGTGCGCTTGTGTCTGTATGTGCTGTGTGCCCATGACTGGCGCTGGGGAGGGATTGGGTGAAGGTGGTGGTGAGGAAGGGTAAGAAAAGGAAAGGGAAGGCAGTTTTGAGGGATAGGAAGAGGAAGGGAAAGGAGAGAGGGGGAAGGGCTATTACCTGGCCATCCTGCTGCAGGTGATGGTGAAGGATCTGAGAGTGCGGCTGCTGATGGGGGGTCAGAATGTGCATAAAGGGGGCAGGTGGGTAGGCAGCAGCTGTGGCCGGATTGATGGGGCCCCCACTTCCTAGGGCTGAAGGCAAGTTGAAGGAAGCAGCAGGAGTACCGGAATGAAAACCTTGTTTCTCAAAGGACTGCTATCCAGGAGGCCAGGAGGAGACAGAGTAAAAGGGATCAGCAAGCCAATCTTGGGATTTTCCTGAGCTCAAGCTCCCTGACCCTCAGAAAGCAGCATGGTGTCACAGAAGGCACAGTACACTTGAAATCACATATTCAGGTCTCAGTCTCAGCTCTGCTCTTATTTAATAACTGTGTGAACCTAGGCAAACTACTCAACCTCTTAGCCTCAGTTTCGTCAGATACAAAACAGGGACACTACAAACCTGTTGTAAAGATCAAATAGGCTGGGCACGATGGCTCACACCTGTAATACCAGCACTTTGGGAGGCCGAGATGGCCGGATCACACAGAGTTCGAGACCAGCCTGGCCAATATGGTGAAACCCCATCTCTACTAAAAATACAAAAATTAGCCAGGCGTGGTAGCGGGTACCTGTAAATCCCAGCTACTTGGGAGTCTGAGGCAGGAGGATCACTTGAACCTGGGAGGCAGAGGTTGCAGTGAGTCAAGACTGTGCCACTGCACTACAGCCTGGGAGACAGAGGGAGACTCCATCTGAAGAAAAAAAAAAAAAAAAAAGGCTGGGCACAGTGGCTCACGCCTGTAATCCCAGCATTTTCGGAGGCCAAGGTGGGCGGGTCACCTGAGGTTAGGAGTTTGAGACCAGCCTGACCAACATGGAGAAACCCGGTCTCTACTAAAAATACAAAATTAGCCAGGCATGGTAGCACATGCCTGTAACCCCAGTTACTCGGGAGGCTGAGGCAGGAGAATCGCTTGAACCCGGGAGGTGGAGGTTGTGGTGAGCCAAGATCACGCCATTGCACTCTAGCCTGGGAAACAAGAGTGAAACTCCGTCTCAAAAAAAAAAAAACCAACCAAAAACAAACAAAAAGACTAAGTAAGAGGATGAAATGTGGAAGCACTTTGTAAAACTGAATGTCATATTTGAACATCATGAAATTTGAACTTAGAACTCCAGGCTGGGCATGGTGGCTCACACCTGTAACCCCAGCACTTTTGGGAGGCTAAGGCAGGTGGATTGCTTGAGCCCAGGAGTTCAAGATGAGCCTGGGCAACATGACAAAACCCTGTATCTACCAAAAAACAAAAATACAAAATACAAAACAAACAAAAAACAAAAATACAAAAATTAGGCCTGGTGGTACACACCTATGGCCCCAGCTACTCAGAAGGCTGAGATTCCACCATTGCACTCCAGTCTGGGTGACTTCTTGAGACTGTCTCCAAGAAAAAAAAAAAGCAAACCAACTGTCCCTACCCCTTCCAATATTCCTTTAAAAAAAAATAATAAATAATAACTCCGCTGGGCGCGGTGGCTCACACCTGTAATCCCAGCACTTTGGGAGGCCGAGGCAGGTGGATCATGAGGTCAGGAGTTCAAGACTAGCCTAGCCAAGATGGTGAAACCCCGTCTCTATTAAAAAATACAAAAATTAGCAGGCGTGATGGCAGGCACCTGTAATCCCAGCTACTCAGGAGGCTGAGGCAGGAGAATCGCTTGAACCCGGGAGATGGAGTTGACAGTGAGCTGAGGTTGCACCACTGCACTCTAGCCTGGGTGACAGGGCAAGACTCTGTCTCAAAAACAAAAACAAAAAGAACTCCATGGATATTTCAAAAGAAATAAACACATACTGAGATATTTGAAGTGTTGAAGGTCTTGTTCATGAAGTGCCCCGCCCCAGACCCCCAGTGCTTAATAACAAACTTTAAGTATTTATGGTGATGGGGGATAAAAGCAACGTAACAAACCTGTGGATCACTCAAATGCTTCATTAGTTACTAGGTGTCTCCTTTCCCACTCCCACTGTTACAGATTTACTCAAAGAATGGAATGAACTAGTTTCCTGTCACTCTCATACTCTCTCTCTTGAAAAGTCATGAAAAAGGTTGGGAGTAGGTAGGAAAAGGGGCCAGGAGAGTTGCACGGTAAATCACATGACACATTAAACAATTTGCCACGCTTCACCTTCCTATTACACTTCTCTTGTTTTTTTCTCAGAGGGCTAAATTTTAACTTCTTAGAGGAAGTGAAGTCTAGAGAAGACCTTTCATTTAGAAAAGGTAGGATGGGTTTCCTGCCACCTCTCCTAGGGTTGTTCTTGTCCACTGTATTTCTACCATTACAACTCCACCTCTTCTGTCTATCTCTTTTCCACTTCTGTCCAGAGCCAGGCACCTACCTGGGTTTTGGAGTACACAGAACCCGAGATATCTGGCACGCCCGTGTTACTGGAGGTGACTGAAACACCTGGGGGAGGAGGAAACAGACAGGAGGATTAGCTCAGCTAGCTACCTGGCCCTTATTCCTGAGGTGGTATCTGTAGCCTTTCTAGCTATACCAATGCAAGGGAATTTTGGTTGATTTTCCAGCTTCACGTCAGTCCTGAGAGTTAAGAGTTTATGAAACAAAAGCTCCCTAAGGGTTCTTTGGACCTTTCCAGGTGTGTGTTGAGTATACATGAGAGAGTGAGGTTGTTTTTTTGGTGGGCAAGGGAATATGACCAAACCTCACTAGCATATACTGTTTCAAAACACTTCTGTGCCAAAGTCTAGCAGGAATATAATAAACTTTTAATTTTAATGTCCATTTCAAATCAATCCACCCAAACTCCACTCAGTTTTATTCCTGGAGACTCGGGCAGTCTGGCCCTCTCTCTTCCTGAAGTGACATTTCTGGGCTCAAAATCTATGCCTCCACTGCATAAGTACGAGAGGAGCAGTTCACTTTAATCCCCAAGGGCACTCTCATTCTCATAGCCTCAGCTCAGTCAGTCCAGCTTCTTTAGTCTTGGAGCATCTAGGCTAAATCTTTAAACTTAATATGTAAAGGCCTGCCATCAAGATCAATTTCCATGTACACAATTTAAGCCTAAGTGTAGTGGGGTGGTGAGGGATAGGTAGACAGGAGTTGGCCATCTCCTATAGCCTAGGTGGAACACAAAAACCACGTCATTTTCAGTATACAACTTCAGCTTCTCCGTAAGATAAAGTTCTAACCCATACCCCAACTCTCATATTTCCTGTTGAAAACTCCCTACTAACCACAACAACCTTAAAGAAACCAGAGTAGTACAACATGTCATTTTAATTTGTACTCCTCAAATACTCATACTACACTCTATCACCTGGGGTATAAGGCAATGGGTCAAGGAGAGAGGAAAAGCCATGAAATAAATAATCTAACATCTTTTAAACTTTCCATTTTTAATCAAAGATTTGAAGAAAAGTAAGTAATTTAGGAATATAAAGCATGATTTTAAAAAGATATATTAGTTTTTATAAAAATAAAACGAAGCTTCAGAAAAACTTTGCCTTTCTGTCTATGCCCTTGGATCCTTCCCATCAGAGGTACACATTTCCTTCTCCTCTGCTGTCAGGAACACTGATGGAAAAGTGTTTTAGAAGCACTGTACTAGAGTGGCCAAATCACAAATAAGGAATCCTCCATTCACCCACAATTCAAACTCTAGAACCCAAATCCTCCCAATGCCTCATACAAAGGCAGCCTTCCAAAGTTAAGCCCATCTTGAACAGTCACTTTTGAAGTGGTATCTTAATCTGGAAAAACTTCCCAACATCTTAAGTCCAGATAATTCCTGGGAGGGGCAAACACTAACTAGGAAAAATAACAGAACTACAGAAAACCAAGCAAGAGAAAATACTTCCTTATCTCCAAAGCATCAACTGTCTAAAGACACTGAAGTAAAAGAAGGGAACGATATCTTAAGGGGCTAATGGGTATTTTTTCCGTTCCCTTTTCAAACCTGAGGTGCCCATCTAGCAAATCACTGGGTAACAGTCATAACTTTTAAGAACAGAAGGTTCAGTTATGGAAAAGGCTTAAGCTAATAGTTTGTGTGGAAGAGTTGAGAGTAAATGTGGAATAAACAGGATATAAGTAGAACATTTTAAAGTCAAACCAAAAGAGACAATTTACTGCAAAGGCAAAAAAAAAAAAAAATAGCATATTTGGTCACTCTCTGCAGTGAGGCTAGGCTGCCTATATCTAGGAATGGCAGAAATGACTAACTGGATGCTCAAGCTGGGTGGTAGGGAGGAATTCAGCTCCAGTGTGCCCCTACCTGATCTCATTCTTTCCAGAGTTTAGGCTAAAAATAACTTCTAGTCCAGAGGCCTTATCTTGGATATGAGGTTGAAGGGACTGGGAATGCAGGAACCATAATACTCTGTAGTAGCCATAATAATCTCAATGATAGTATTAGAGACCTAGAAAATAATGGGTACTGATTTCACTACCCCTTACCAGTTATTAGAAAGATCTTCAGACTACAGAGTTCTCTTGCTTTCCTTCCAACATCAACACCCCCTACTTATCCCCAAACAGTGACAATACCAGTATCACGTGGGCAGCAGGGCAGAGAAACATGAATCTCTCTCTCCCACCATGGCAGCCCCTGGGAAAGGTGGTCACACTCCACAGAACAAAATTACTCCAAAGGGCTGGGAACAAATACAAGGAAAGCTGAATACTTTGGTTTCTAATTAACCCAGGGTGGTGATCTCACTGTCCACATTAACTGTATAAACAAAGGGCTAATGTTGTATGCTAGCTGGACTGGGAGGGAATTAGAATTTCCACAGTCAAGGAGATGTCTGACCAAACCGCTCCCACACATCCTTAGCTTATACCCGCAAATGCAAAACTGATAATCCAAGATTTCTGAAAAGCCATCAAGGGACTAAGAACAATGTTCCAGGATAGCATAGTCTCCACAGAGCCTGAGTCATCAACTAGCTGATCACTAATGACTTTATCAGATCTTAGCCACTTGGCCTTTAGGAACCAGATAGATGTGGGAATTAAGCCTTGGAAGATACTTCTCTAACAGCTCTGAACACTATCTCTTTTGCCTTTCACCATGACATGACACTCCAAACTTTTTTGTCCTTTCCCCCACTGCTTATGTAAGAGGCAAAGGAAAGATCTAAATGGAAAAATGAAGCAACATAAACATGGAGAATTGGGGATTTCTACAAAGTTTCCTTTACCAACCAATCAACAGGCAGGAAACTGAGGCTATTTCCCCTCCCCCCACCTTCATGAAACCACCATACTGAAAAATTAATAGTTCTTTGGCTATGCTGGGGTTTGATTAAAAAGGCCACCCTCCACCCTTCATTCATAGCACAGCATTGGTTCCTAGTGTCCAGAAAGACATGCACGGAAAGAACGCCAGAGTTAGCTAAAGAAATACCACAGTTTATTGAAGACTACAAATATTTTTGTTACAAGTTGAAACTACATGCCTTCCAGAAATCAAAAGCAACAGCGGGTGTGTGCATTGATGCTTCGAAGGTGCTGCACCGCTTGAACTTGAAATGGGTAAGACAGGGTCAGACACATGGGGGAGAGGGAAATGGGGGAGGGGCAAGTTCAAAAGCCCAGAAGGTATCCACCAACTCATTTCCCCAAGCCACGCAGGCCATGGCCTCAGCTCAGCAGGCTCTCCTCAGTGGTCTGGTTTCTGAAACAAGACTTCAGTGCAAATTTATACACACACACAAAACATAGCCCCCAGCCTTGGGCCAAATTAGCTCTCAGCCGTCCAGAAATGCTTGTAAGGGGGTGGATATTTTCTTCCTAAAAGGAATCAAATACATAAAAATAAATGAATGGAATGACAAAAGCCCTTTGTGGGGTTGGGAACTAGGGGTTCTCAAGGGCTGATATAATACGTTTCTGAATTCTGAAGGGAGGCAAGAAGCTGGGATTTCTAGAATCAGGTATGCCAATTCTCTTATATTATCAATCACCTACCTCTTAAAATTTGTGAACCTGGTCCAACTAAGACTTCAACCTAATGTCCTCAGAACGGGGCCACCACTCCAAGTCAAAAAGCTTATAATCCTCCCCACCAAGATTCAGGGTGGACCTTGCTCAATAAGAGGGGTGGCCACAAGAAGTCTATGTATTAAATCTCAATGGAGCTTCTCAGGATTTAACTGATGACCCACTCTAACTCATAAAGCACAGTTCAAAGCTCCACCTGGCTATCAGTTCCTAGTCCTTACTGCCTTCTGTGCTGTTCCCAATTATTGAAAACTGTGGGCAACTGACCCACCCAGAGCCCACATAAGGGTGAAGAACACATGCTGCTCTATCCAAATCACCATGAAACTGTAACTGAGCTGACAGCTTTGAAGGACAACCCCCATCCCCAATCCTAAGCAATCACAGAAACCTGCTCCTCCCCTATTCATCTACAAGTCGCTGAAAAAGTACAATTATATTATTCAAAGATTTCTTCTCGCTCCCTGTCCTCCAAAAGTAGAGCACAGATGTCAGGTATGGAAGCAAGGGAGAGGCTGAGTATCTTTTAGGTAAGTACCCATCCAGAGGATTCCTACAATTCCCTCCTGCCATCACATATGTAAACGGACTTTGCAAAGAGACCAGCCATACAAATGAAGGAACCTAAAGGCCCAACTCTCCCAGTACAGTTCCCACTTTATTGAGTAATAGTCACGCCTACTCCTTTTCCTCCATGGTTTAGGTCTTCTAGCTAGGGAATAAAAAAGGACACATAAAAGTAGTGCTACAAAGTGATTTAAGCCAAACTTATCGTAGTCTGCTAGCTATGAACCCACTTAATGCTACTACTCAGTGAATATACCCCCTTTTGTATTATCAGTGCCATACATATTATCAACACTTGCCTCCACTTACATTTCAGCAAAATCTTGGGGCTCCTTGCCCTACTTCCACCCACACTTTTGGCCAACCAACATATTCTAAAAGCCAACACATACTCTTGGGCATTCCTGTCACAAAGAGTGGACACATGTCCTAGTATCAAGCTCCTCTGCTGGTGCTGCTCCCACAGATACCCAAGTCAGCCAAGTATTAACAATCATACCTGGGGCAGCGGTACACCCTCACCAACCCCATTTTCTTAAGCACCAAGTCTTCCTCCCTGAAATTTATCTAATAACACCCCACAGATACCACCGAGCCAGGGACAAGGTCAGCTTACCAGTGTTGTATCCATGAGACCCATATCCACTCGGCTGTTGGAAAGGGGTGGCCGATGCATTCACACTGACATTCACACCATGCTGCTTGGAAGAGGTAGGAGCCACCTAAAGAGCAAAAAGGCCAGACTTGCAGTGACGTGGCAGCAGAATACCATCTGTCCCACTTGTCCTGCTCCAGGTACTGGACATTCAGATGGCTACCTATCCTGATGCAGGTTGACCACAGCTTGCTTAGTGAAATTAGCTCCTTACTAACCGTTCTAGAATCTACTAATGAAGTCAAGAATTGATAGTTTGGAGGAAGAAAAAGGGACAATGGCAGCAGGGAATGAATGAATCTGAGTGAAGCAAAGCTGTATGGTATCATATTCTCCCTTTGGCAAATTCTAAGACTAGGCAATCCCTATCCTAATTCCACCAATTCCAGCCCCATTCCCCCATCACCCTGCACCAGGCCAAAAACAGGCCAGAGGTGGAAACTGTTCCTCCTCATCCATTATTGAAGTCATTGATCCTTAAAAGCAGCTAGAATAGTGTCCAGGGCTAGGATCCTTCACCACAAGGAGTGACCAAAGCCAGGTACTCACAGGGAACACAGCAGGCCCATACTGGAAGGTGCTGGGGAGGCCCGGGACCCCTGTATAGTATGGCAGGCTGGTGTAACTGTAGCCAGGAGGCAGCGCCGGGTTCAGGAATGTCTGCTGCGTGGTATGGTGAGTCTGCGTCTGGTTCTGTTGGGGTTGGGCCAAGGTTGTGGCCGGGGCTGGGGAGGAGGCATCCCCACGGCCGAACTTTGTGAGGTCACCTGTGACAGGAGAGGCTAAATGTACCTGCCTCTTTCACCCCAATACCAATGCAGAATTACCTCTTCTGGTTTCACATGATTCCAGGAGATCCTGTTCAAAGACTATTAAAGTTCAATTCCTTGAATTACATTTCTGAGTGGCTCCAATTAGTGTTGCTCAGCATATACTGAGCACAGTTGCTGTAAGCCAAGGACTAGTGTTGAATAACTGTGCAATGCTATGGCAGGGACAGGCTCCTGGAATAAGGCACCTGCACAATTTCTCTGCCCACTTGTGTTCTCTTTCATCTTCCCCCTTCTTCCCTCCCCTCTTCTCCTCCATGAGGAATACCCCATGCTGGACTTGAAAGACAATGATGGATCAGGGAAAATGGTAAGTCAATGAGGACAATGATAGGTCAGGTAAAAGAAGAAGGCCCCAGACCTAGCAAGGCAGTGAGATTGCCACTGTGAGTAGCATAAAGGGGCAGAGATGAGCAGAGAAGACCACATCGACCACTGTACTTCCTGGAAAAAGCTAGCAAATGGCTTGAAACTAAGTCAAGATATCGCTTTTTTGGAGATGGGGTCTTGCTATGTTGCCCAGGCTGGTCTTGAACTCCTGGGCTCAAGCAATTCTCCCACCTTGGCCTCCCAAGTAGCTGAGACTACAGGTGTGTGCTACCATGCCTGGCTAAGATATCATCTAGAAATCACAGGGAGACAACAGAAAGTGGGATGAATAGGAAAAGCCACGACATGCCCAACTTTAGCAGGATTTTGAATCTACCAATCCTGATTTATCACATTCCTTCTTGCTACCAATCAGGTTTCTGCCATCAATCCCAACACTATCTCCCTTTTTATTTATTTAGTCCCATCCCAATCCTACCAGAATAAGGGTTGCTGGCCAGGCTACCATCCCTCCCAGTCAGCGGAGTAGTGGGTGTGGGAAATGGGATGCTGTAGTAATCCTAGAAAAGAGGGAAAAAAAGAGCAGACATTCAATGTCACTCATTCCCCAGCATGAGTATTATTTCCACAGAGGAAAGAACAGAAGAATGTGAGAGTTGTGCAATTTATCCAGTCATTAATTAAGCTGGCTAGAGTTAGCACAAACTCCACATTACTCTTGCATACACTGTCCCCCTTGCCTGACCATGAGCACAGTCAGGCAAGGTCTACGGGTATGCCCACTTGAGAATATGTCAAAGTCCATGAGGACCAATATTTTCAGCACTTTAGATGTCATCCCTATCAGTTTATACCAAGCTTATTCTACTGAGAAAACAGATCATTCTGTAATTTAAAGTGACTGGGACAAACAAAAAGCACCCTGAGTGCTCCAGATTACTTTACTAGGCTATAGATTAGGTTAAATGGCATTTACTAAGATGCCACAACTCTGATTTAAAAAAAGAAGAAAAAAGGCTGGGTGCGGCGGCTCACGCCTGTAAGCTCAGCACTTAGGGAGGCAGAGGCAGGTGGATCACAAGGTCAGGAATTCAAGACCAGCCTGGCAAAGATGGCAAAACCTCATCTCTACTAAAAATACAAACAAAAAATTAGCCAGGGGTGGTGGCGGGCCCCTTTAATACCAGCTACTCGGGAGGCTGAGGCTTTGACCCAGGTGGCAGAGGTTGCAATGAGCCAAGATGACGCCACTGCACTCCAGCTTGAGAGACAGAGTGAGACTCTGTCTTTAAAAAAAAAAAAAAAAAGTTATCTTCTATTGGAAACCCTCCCCAAAATCCCGATATTCTAATATGCCTTAGATCAGAGTGTATGGAGGGCTGGGATGGGAAAGAGCTATGTCTGTGACTGAGGTAATTCTCCCAACACTAATTTTAAGACTACTTTATTTTCCAAAGCTCTATCCCACATACTCACCAATGGAAATCTTGTCTGAAGCATCTGCAAGTCATCATAACCATATACTTGTGGCTGAAAGATACAGATATATAGCAATAACAGGAACTGGTCATGATGTTAGCAAACTAAGGAGCCAAGAGACAAGCTAATTCAACAGAATATTCATCCTCATTCTGGGTTAGAACAGGACACGGATTATTTCCTTCAATTTTATTTAAGGAAAAAGCAGTAAAGTACAAAGAGATTAAATGATTCATGAAAGGTCTTGAAGCTTTCCTTGAGCTAAATACTACTGATTCTAGTAGGCTGGCTTCTTGATACCAATAGAGTAGACACAAAATATACATGAACAACCAGTTTTACTCTCTATTCTACAACTCTCTGTCTCTTATACTCTTCAAAATCTGGCTTAAAAATAATCTCCTCCATAAAGAATATTTTACTTTTCTCCAATTTCAGGGTTTTAAGGTAGTGACTACACATTAAAAATGTGTAACTGTGTTATTTGGATGTGTCAGCAGTATAATATTTATCTAGACTTTGTCCCTGAGGGCAGGAACAGGTATCTTTTTTAAAACTTTTTCATATACCCCTCATCTTAATAGCTACCAAATACTTGAAGGTCAAGAAGACACTAGGGCAAAAAGCTACTACTACTATCAGCCACCCACTTATTCTCAAAGTCCCAGATTGAGTCAGGAAACTTTCCTCTAACCAGGCCAGACCAGCAAACACACTCAAGAGTTACAGATTTAATCAAATCAGAGAAAATAACTCTTAGGGCCAGGAGTAGTGGCTCAGGCCTATATATAACCCCAGTTCTTTGAGAGGCTGAGGCAGGAGGACCACCTGAGCCTGGGATTTTGAGACCAGCCTAGGCAACATACGAAGACCCTGTCTCTAAAAAAAATTTTCCAATTTTTTCCAATTTTTAGCCAGGCATGGGGATGCACACCTGTAGTCTTAGCTACTTGGGGAGTCTGAGGTGAGAGGACTGCTTGAGCCCAGAGTTCAAGACTGCAGTGAGCTAGCTATGATTGTTTCACTGCACTCTAGCCTGGGTAAAAGAGCAAGATCTGTCTCAGAAAATAAAATAATAGTCATAATTATCTTAGACACTAAAAAGGATTCTAGATGAACATTCTGGCCTTTGGCTTCTGAGGCCCAGAAGTTGTGTTTCAAACAGGGCAGATATTCTCATCACACATATACATACATATTGTGCACACACACATGCATACATGTGTGCACCATAAACCAGAGCAGATACACAATAGATGGGTTGGCCTCAGTTTAGTCCATTAGTACTTTTTCCAAAACTGCAAAGATTAAAAACCAGTTTGATTACATGTGGCAATTCCTCATTTATTTTATATTTTAATTACAGTTGACCCTTAACACAGGTTTGAACTGCATGCTGTTTATACGTGAATCTTTTCCAACCAGACACACAGATCAAAAATACAGTCACATTTACAGAATGCAAAACCCATATACATGGATTCCACAGAGCCAACTGCAGGGCTTGAGTATGTGCAAGTTTTGGTATTCACAGGGGTCCATCTGAAGCCAGAGCTATAAAAAGAGCAGCCACAGCATCCTCACCTTTTGAAGAAGATCCTTTAGTCCCACTTACCGGGTAGGCATGTAACAGCCCTGGAGCCATAATATACGGATTAGGCAACAACGGCGGGACCCCAGGAGGGAGGTTGGGAGGAGCTTTTCCTAAAAGAGAAATTACACTTTTATCCTATCACACAATTACTTACCTCTTCCATCCCAGAGGAATGCCATCTGCTTATGCAAGACTACCTGAAGTCGTAGCAACTGAGCTTCGAGTCGAGGCTGTGACAGTGGAGTTGCTGCCTAGGCTGAGGCCCAGGCTACTGCCACTATTGAGACTGGAGGAGACACTGACCACTGGGGGAGGTGCAGAGACTGTGCTGGATGTGGTGGAAAAAGTGCTGGAGGAAGAATGGAGATTCGCCTCACTCTCCACACTTGTGTGCTTCAAAAGGGGGAGCAGTGGAAGAGAGAAGAAGAAAAGAGATCAGCGTCACAGGTCAGGAAAAATAAGATAAGACAATCCCTCCTGCTGAATATATTATTATGTCAACTTCCTAATTAAAGAGACCAAGTAGGCAAGGTACCAAAGTACACTCTGCTAAAGTAGTTAGAAATAATCTCCAGCTACATATTCCTCAAGACTCATCTGGCATTCGAATGGTAACACACTCACTGCACATCATCATCCTGTTCAGAAAGACAGTAACGCAAATGGAGACAGATTCCTCAGAGACTAACATTGGTTCATAAAGAAACAGAGAGAGTTGAGATGTAAAAAATACATCACAGCTTTCTCTCCCCAACTTTTCTTTACTAGTTGAGACCAGTTTGTGGACTAGGAGAAAGCAAAAATTCTGATTTTACTTTTTTTTTGAGACAGGGTCCCATCTGTTGCCCAGGCTGGGGTGCAGTGGTGCAATACTGGCTCACTGCAACCTTGGCTTCCTGAGCTCAAACAATCCTCCCACTTCAGCCACCTGAGTAGCTAGGACTCTATGAGTGTACCACCAGGCTTGGCCAACCTTCAAAAAATTTGTGCGGGGATGAGGTCTCACTGTATTTCTCAGGTTGGTCTCAAACTCCTGGGCTCAAGCAATCCTCCTGCCTTGGCCTCCCAAAGTGTTGGGATTACAGAGGTGAGCCACTGCACCTGGCCACAATTCTGACTTTAAACCTGAAACTCTGTATTTGAACAGAGACTCCTAAAGGAGCCTTAGCCCTCATATCTCCCAGGCTTCTGGCAAATCTGACACTTTTGTCCAAAATGGGTCCTTCCCTTTACAGGCTCAGCTTAATTCTATTAATAGTTGTTACAAATCGAAACAACAAAATTGACTCTTGGACCAAAAGCTCTCAACTGGCATCTACCTTCACAAAAATGTCCAGCCTTGCACTGATTTCTTTTCAGAACTCATGTTTGGCATACCCAAGACCAAGAAAAGAGAACAGCCCTACCAGTTAGAAAGGTATGTTCTTCCAGAATTTATTAAAGTATACAAAGCCCAACTATATATTCAGTAGGCGGAAAAAGTCAGAAAGTCACTTTCAGGGCTTTTAGCAATGGCCCAGAGCTCAATGTTTAGGGATTGTTCTGCCTCTCTTGGGTTCCTAACATCCCTTTACTCGTTTTCCTGCAACTTCAAATCAATTATTTTGCCGACTCATGAAGAAATTTTCAATAATTCTCTCTTGGGACAATCTTAGGGTTGGATAGTTCTAAGTGTAAGAAAACCACACATCCCTCTCTGCATCACACTTACCAAAAGAGTGGATGTCGAAGTGCGCCCAGAAGATGTTGATGATGAAAGGGTATTCTGCTGCGTTGATAACGTGCTGTCAGAATAAAAGAGGTTGCCATCAGCCATAGTGCTATAGTTACCTGACCTAGAGCTTCAGTCAAGAACATAACAAGGAAATAAGAGATAATATGAGACACCAAGGAGGTCTGAGATCATATATATGTTAAGCACAATGCCCAGCCAGGGCTAGTCAGCAGTTAAAGCAAAAGTGGATGTTGAAAAGGGGAAAATTAAAACAAGCCTCCTCTGTCTTCACTTCCCACAGTTCTCAGGTCACCCACTTACCACAAAAGCAGGGCTAATGTGGTCTCTGCCAGGTCAAGGGAATAAGAACCAGAGAGCTCTGTTACTGCTATTCACCAACCCCAACCTCCATCCTCACCCCAAATCACCTGCTGTGTTGTGTGGTGGTAGTATTTGGAATCTCCTCACTGTGGCTCAAGCCACCCAAGGAGGACGAATGCTGATTGGTTGTCGTCAGTAAGGAAGCTGCAGATACCGTTTCATTGAGAGGGGGGATGCTAGAAGTGGAAGGTGAATCAGATTTCACTGCAGAGCCTGTAGCACCTAGAAACATAGAAAGAAGGAAGTCCACTTATCAGAAAAAAGGGAATGTCTATAAGCGGTGACTACAGTCCCAGGCTGCTCCAAAGACAAGAGGATGAGTTATTTAACAGTGGACTGTATTACGTAGAATCTTTTTTCTTTAATGCTGAGAATTACACAGCATAGGTCTCATTTGTCCAATGAAGGGAACTAATGGATTATCACCATTTTAAGATAGAAAACCAGAAACGTAAGAGGGGAAAAGCCTGAAGAACACTCACCTTCAACAGATTGTGTGGTCTGTAACTGCGTGGCCTGCACAGAACTGAAGCCATTCTGGTAAAAAAAAAAACAGAAGAGCAAGAAACAGACAAACTCATGTGAATGAGGCAAGTTAGCACTGATTCAGCTTTATTTTGGTCAACAAATCTTTAGAAGAAATTCTGTAAATTAACCAAAAGGATTAATATTAATACAATGCAGACTATCCAAAAAACCAAAATACTAACAAAAATTAAACAACAGAACTGAGATATACCAACACTGTGTGACCAAAAGCAAAAGAAGGAAACCCTACAAATTGCTGAAGACACCCCAAACCTAAAACAGATAGAGGAAAGGCCCAAAGTCCACATTCAGTGATTTTTGGGGAAGGATGAGTACAACAGTTCAGTCATACCACCTATTCCACTGGCAGCATCTGACAGTCACTCAACGTCACCTCTGGCATATGCTGTCTCCCTCACCATGCCAGGACATAGCAAGGTGAGGTCTACTGACATGCACCCAGAAATGTGGCAATCACATCTTCCCAGAAGACAGGACAGGCACTTGAGACTGATTCTACTAGTGACAATGAATTTTTTGTACAAGAGAATGGTTTCCTGACTCATCAGTCTCCAGGTTTGCTGATAAGAACTTTTAATTCACTAATCACAGATGTGTGCCTTTTTCATATTCTCAATCACTACTTCCAAAGTTTCTTTGCCCCATTTGCTGAAAAGTAAAACACTAATATTTAAGGAATTTTTGCCCACTATTCTCCTAACCAATTCCCAGGGGTTCATGAAGCCACTACCTTTGCCTGAGTCAGGTCCTTTTGGGGTGATGAAGAGATGGAGCTGGGGTACCGCCGAGTCTGTGTGGATCTCTGTTCATAAAGAGGGCCCTGAGCATTATTTTGGGAGGTATAGGTTGTCGACTGAATTGGGCCGCTCTGATAACCAGACTCCTGACTCTGGTTAGATGAAATTGTAGAGGAAGATTCACTGTAAATAATGAAGAAAAAAATCTCAGACAAACAAAATAGATCAGACCTACTGATACTAAGGAAATTGTGGAGATCTACTACTGGAATAACTTGATTTGAATCAAGAAATTTTTCAGCAACAAGTAAAAGAATCTATCAAAATTTTCTCCTGAAGGCCGGGCGCGGTGGCTCAAGCCTGTAATCCCAGCACTTTGGGAGGCCGAGACGGGCGGATCACGAGGTCAGGAGATCGAGACCATCCTGGCTAACACAGTGAAACCCCGTCTCTACTAAAAATACAAAAACTTAGCCGGGCGAGGTGGCAGGCGCCTGTAGTCCCAGCTACTCGGGAGGCTGAGGCAGGAGAATGGCGTGAACCCGGGAGGCGGAGCTTGCAGTGAGCTGAGATCCGGCCACTGCACTCCAGCCTGGGTGACAGAGCGAGACTCCGTCTCAAAAAAAAAAAAAATTTTCTCCTGATAACACTAGGAATCCCTACCTTCTATAGTGCCAGAGATCTAAATTAAGAATTAATCTTAAAAACATTTAGGCTGGGTGCAGTGGCTCACGCCTGTAATCCCAGCACTTTGGGAGGCCGAGGCGGGCGGATGACGAGGTCAGGAGATCGAGACCATCCTGGCTAACACGGTGAAACCCCATCTCTATTAAAAATACAAAAAAAGTGGCCGGGCGCGGTGGCTCAAGCCTGTAATCCCAGCACTTTGGGAGGCCGAGACGGGCAGATCACGAGGTCAGGAGATCGAGACCATCCTGGCTAACACGGTGAAACCCCGTCTCTACTAAAAAATACAAAAAACTAGCCGGGCGAGGTGGCGGGCGCCTGTAGTCTCAGCTACTCGGGAGGCTGAGGCAGGAGAATGGCGTAAACCCGGGAGGCGGAGCTTGTAGTGAGCCGAGATCCGGACACTGCACTCCAGCCTGGGCGACAGAGCGAGACTCCGTCTCAAAAAAAAAAAAAAAAAAAATACAAAAAAAGTAGCCAGGCGTGGCGGGCGCCTGTAGTCCCAGCTACTTGGGAGTCTGAGGCAGGAGACTGGCAGGAACCCAGGAGGCGGAGCTTGCAGAGAGCCGAGATAGTGCCACTGCAGTCCAGGCTGGGTGACAGAACAAGACTCCGTTTCAAAAAAACAAACAAACAAAAAAATTTTAAAAAATCTTAAAAACATCTTCAAGTCTTCAAGGAAGAAAAAAGTCCCTTGGCTCCCCCCTACATTCTGCTGTTATAAGAAAAAGTGGATCCGGAAGCTGT
The DNA here is from genome assembly GCF_049350105.2 of Macaca mulatta. Classification (NCBI taxonomy): domain Eukaryota; kingdom Metazoa; phylum Chordata; class Mammalia; order Primates; family Cercopithecidae; genus Macaca; species Macaca mulatta. The sequence continues at coordinate 112,769,962 of NC_133406.1, forward strand.
GGCTCATGCCTGTAATGCCAGCACTTTGGGAAGCCAAGGTGGGCAGATCACAAGGTCAGGAGATCAAGACCAGCCTGGCCAACATGGCAAAACCCCGTCTCTACTAAAAATACAAAGAACAGCCAGGCATAGTGGTGGGCGCCTGTAATCCCAGCTACTCAGGAGGCTGAGGCAGGAGAATCGCTTGAACCTGGGAGGCAGAGGTTGCAGTGAGCTGATAGTGCCATTGCACTCCAGCCTGGGTGACAAGAGCAAGACTCTGTCTCAAAATAAAAAAGAAAAAGTGGCTAAATGTCAGTATACAGGATACATTACTCTTGGCCCCTTCTATACATTCATGGACCCTAAGCACAGGAAAAGCCATCTTTTGTTCACACTCATTTTAGAGAATTCTGAATTCTAGGCTCCCTCAAGAACCATATAAGATTTGGGCCGGGCGTGGTGGCTCACGCCTGTAACCCCAACACCTTTGCAGGCCAAGGTGGGTGGATTACCTCAGGTCAGGAGTTCAAGACTGGCCTGACTAACATGGTGAAACCCCGTCTCTACTAAAAATACAAAATTAGCCGGGCATGGTGGCGCATGCCTGTAATTCCAGCTACTAGGAAGGCTGAGGCAGGAGAATTGCTTAAACCTGGGAGGCGGAGGCTACAGTGAGCAGAGATTGCGCCATTGCACTCCAGCCTGGGCAACAAGAGCAAAACTCTGGGCCAGGCATGGTGGCTCATGACTGTAATCCCAGCACTTTGGGAGGCTGAGGCAGACGGATCACCCGAGGTCAGGAGTTCAAGACCAGCCTGGCCAAGATGGTGAAACCCTGTCTCTACTAAGAATACAAAAATTAGCCAGGCGTGGTGGCACATGCCAGTAATCTCAGCTACTTAGGAAGCTGAGGCAGGAGAATTGCTTGAATCCAGGAGGCAGAGGTTGCAGTGAGCCGAGATCACGCCATTGCACTCCAGCCTGGCAACGAAGCAGAACTCCATCTCAAAACAAAAAACAAAAAAAAAAAAAAAAAAAAAAAAAAAACAACAACAAAAAAAACTGGGGGCACGGTTGCTCACGCCTGTAATCCCAGCATTTGGGGGGGCCAAGGTGGGTAGATCGCTTGAGGTCATGAGTTCTAGACCAGCCTGGCCAACATGGTAAAACCCCATCTCTACTAAAAAATACAAAAATTTGCTGGTTATGGTGGTGGGCACCTGTAATCCCAGCTACTCGGGAGGCTGAGGCAGGAGAATCGTTTGAACCCGGATGGCGGAGGTTGCAGTGAGCCAAAATCGTGCCACTGCACTCCAGCCTAGGCAACAGAGTGACACTCTGTGTTAAAAAAAAAAAAAAAAAAAAAAGGCCAGGCGCGGTGGCTCACGCCTGTAATCCCAGCACTTTGGGAGGCCGAGGCGGGCGGATCACAAGGTCAGGAGATCGAGACCATGGTGAAACCCCATCTCTACTAAAAATACAAAAAATTAGCCGGGCGCAGTTGTGGGCGCCTGTAGTCCCAGCTACTCGGGAGGCTGAGGCAGGAGAATGGCGTGAACCCGGGAGGCGGAGCTTGCAGTGAGCCGAGATCGCGCCACTGCACTCCAGCCTGGGCGACAGAGCGAGACTCCATCTCAAAAAAAAAAAAAAAAAATTTTGTAGAGACAGGGACTCATTATATTGCCCAGGCTGGTCTTGAACTCCTGGCCTCAAGCAATCCTCCTGCCTTGGCCACCCAAAGTGCTGGGATTATAGGTGTGAGCCATCACATCCAGCCCCTAGGGGGCATATTTCTACCTGTTTAGTTATAGATAACCCTAATAATAATATTTTAAAGCACTCAAAGTGCTATGATTGACTATTTTCCCCCAGCCATGCAGAGAGGCTTGGCCTCTCCAGAGTTCTAAAAATTACCCGCAGATTAAAAAAGTAGTAAAAGGTTAATAAGAGAGGTCTTATGGCTAATGTTTCCTCTACCTGGCCGTGCTGGTATACAGGCTACTTGGAGCCTGGCTTGAAGAGGCGCTCGTGGTGGGGGTGGACTCATAATCAGAAAGGACAGGCTCTGACCCAAATTGCAATGCCCCAAACTGCAGGTTTAGCCCTGAGATATCTGCTGAGCCAGGCATCTCCACAGCCAGAGCAGGAATCTATAGAGAAAGGTGAAGGAGAAGAGAAAGTAATGGCTTTAATACAACCTTACTAAAGACCAAAAAAAACTTTCCCTTTAAATTTCCAAACTTACCTTTTAATCTCAATTTCCAAGCCCCACACCCCTTGCCATAAGATGTTATCTACCTAAAAGTTTAAGTACCTTAGAAGTCAAGGAGGCTTTTTTCTTCTGCTGTTTCAGTTTCTGCTGAGCTGGCTGAGGGCTAGAGGACTGGTTGTCTGAAGATCCAGGCGACATCTGTGGAGCCGACGTGGATTTGCTTGGCAGAGGAGAAGACGGAGGTGGAGGTGCAGCTGTGGAGGTAGCCACTGCAGGTGACTTCTCCTGAAGGAACACCTCCATCATGGTTGAAGACGGGGTAAAAGCCTGGCGCTTTGTAAAGGGGCTGTGCACTGTTGAATCACTTGGGTTCTTCAAATCTGCAAGAGGAAACCCAGAATATGAAGCCAGAGATGCTGATGAATCTCAAGGAAATGCTATTATCCTGCACTAGCACCATGAATGAGGACTGTAAAAATCAGAAACTCATATAAGCAGGCCCTCTTTCGGGGCTTAATCTCATTTCTATAGGTGACAATCACTGGATTACATTTTTTTTTTTTTTTTTTTTGAGATGGAGTCTCGCTCTGTCACCCAGGCTGGAATGCAATATGCAATGGCGCAATCTCAGCTCACTGCAACATCCACCTCCTGGGTTCAAGCGATTCTCTTGCCTCAGAGTAGCTGGGACTACAGGTGCGTGCCACCACGCCTGGCTAATTTTTGTGTTTTTGGTAGACACGGGATTTCATCACGTTGGCCAGGCTGGTCTCAAACTCCTGACCTCAAGTGATCCATCCGCCTCGGCTTCTCAAAGTGCTGGGATTACAGGCATGAGCCGCCGCACCTGGCCTACATCCATCCTTAAATAAAGCCTAATTAAATCAACACCATTACCCAGCCTGTGTAAGAAAGGAATGCACAAATTGTCCAAGTTTAAAGTACCGCAAGTTCTCATTTAACATCATCCATAGGTGCTTGGAAACTGGCTTTAAGCAAAAACAATGCATGGCACATCTTTGAATAACAGTTTCCTTCAACATGATTTCATTATAATGTTGATGAGGGAAAAAAAAAAAATGGCCAGGCGCAGTGGCTCATGCCTGCAATCCCATCACTTTGGGAGGCCAAGACCAGCAGATTGTTTGAGCCCAAGAGTTCAACACACACCTGGGCAACATGGTGAAAACCCATCTCCAGAAAAAATAATAAATTAGCCAGGCACGGTGGTACAAGCCTGAGGTCCCAGCTACTCAGGAGGCTCAAGTGGGAGGACTGCTTGAGCCCAGGAAGATGAGGCTGCAGTGAGCCAAGATAGTGCCACTGTACTCCGGTCTGGATGACAGAACGAGACCTTGTCTTATGTTTCGCAAAAAGTCGCAGTTTCCAAGAACCTATCAATGACATTAAGTGAAGACTTACTGTATAAAATCTTAAGATGGCGAAGTCTATGAACCTAAAGGCAATATGTTATTTTCAAACACTGAAGATAAATCTAAGGAGAATAATAATTAAAACCCCAATCAACAGAAGACTGCAAGTATGTATATGGTTAAAATTTTTTTTTTTTTTTTTTTGAGAAAAGCTAGCTACACACTAGCTCTGCAGCCCAGGCTAATGTACAGTGGTGCAAACACAGCTCACTGCAACCTCAACCTCCTGGGCTCAGGCAATTCTCCTGCCTCAGCCTCCCTAGGAGCTGGGATCACAGGTGCACACCACCACGCTCATTTAATTGAAAACGATTTTTCCTAGGCTCAGGCTGTCCTCCCACTTCAGCCTCCCAAAGTGCTAAGATTACAGGTGTAAGCTACCATGCCCAGCCTCTAAATCTGATGAGAAATATATAGCCTCAAATTTTATTATTCCCCAACTTTCTGAATTCAGCTTATTTGATTAGGGGAAATACATGTAGGAAGGTAAGCAACTAGCTTCCCCTTTTCTTCACTTCAGGACACATTCTCCACCCCCTCCCCCTGCTAGCCTCTTGACAGTAATGCTCCAATGCTTTAAAGATTCAAGTCACTTTCCATCTTCTCACCATACTGCACCAGTGATGGGGATTGTGTCGTTGAGCCCATGTCCCAAGAGGAGGTGGTGGTGCTTCCAGACTGAGAATGCTGAGCTGCCAACTGAGCCAGGGCTTGGGCAGTCTTGAATTGCTCCAAGAACTGGGAGCCCGTAGTACTGCCGCCTTTAGCTTCACCGACATCACCAAATCCTTTCCCTAACATGCTCACCTGTAGATCAATAAAGAGATGAGAGAAACCTACAGCCAGTAACCTTATTCAGCTAATCATAAAGACACTTATCCAGACAGAGCGCCAGTATAGATCAAGCAAGTAAAGAATACTGTCACACTGGGTATACAGCGTAGTCCACTAGAGTATAGGACCTAGAGTCAGACTGTCTTAGATTGAAATCCTGGCTATGTAAGCTTGGAAAAATTATTTTTTAATCTCTCTTTGCCTCACTTTCCTCATCTGGAAATAGGAATAAAAGTAAAGCTGTATGAGGATTAAATTAAAGCACTTAATACATGCATGGCACATAGTCATCACTCAAAAAAGAGAGCCATTAAAACTTTATATAAGTTTTATATCATCATTACTTCCTTCTTCCTGCTTCTCAGGGATAAAATTCTGCTGACTGGAGAATTTTTTTTTTTTTGAGATGGAGTCTCACTCTGTTGCCCAGGCTGGAGAGAAGTGGCACTATCTCAGCTCACTGCAAGCTCCGCCTCCCGGGTTCACGCCATTCTCCTGCCTCAGCCTCCCGAGTAGCTGAGACTACAGGCACCGGCCACCACACCCAGCTAATTTTTTGTATTTTTAGTAGAGACAGGGTTTCACTGTGTTAGCCAGGATGGTCTCCATCTCCTGACCTCGTGATCCACCCGCCTCGGCCTCCCAAAGTGCTGGGATTATAGGCGTGAGCCACCGCACCCGGCCGAAAATTTTTAAATCAACCAATAAAATTAACATAAATGTAATGTAAGATTTTACTTTAGCCATTAAGGTCCTTGCCCTTCTCATTAAAAAAACTCAAAAGAAACAACAACTAAGTGGAGCCTCATCTCCGATGCTGCTAATAACTAGCACAGAGGCAAAAAGGAAAAGTTAAAGGGCATCCCAACTTCTACACTAGACAATCAAGTAACGAATCAGTATGATTTGATTGTTTTCTCCATGTACATACAAGTTCTAAAGGGTAATCACTGCGCCGAATGCAGTGGCTCACACCTGTAATCCCAGCACTTTGGGAGGCTGAGGCGGGCGGATCACCTCAGGTCAGGAGTTTGAAACCAGCCTGACCAACATGGTGAAACCCTGTCTCTACTAAAAATACAAAATTAGCCGAGCGTGGTGGCGGGCGCCTGTAACCCCAGCTACTCAGGAGGCTGAGGCAGGAGAATTGCTTGAACCCAGGAGGCGGAGGTTGGGTGAGCCGAGATCGCACCATTGCGCTCCAGCCTAGGCAACAAGAGTGAAACTCTGTCTCTAAATAAATAAATTTTAAAAAATTTTTTTAGAGAAAGGGTTTCATTCTGTCACCCAGGCTGGAGTACAGTGACGAGCTCATAGCTCACTATAGTCTTGAACTCCTAGTCTCAAGCAATCTTCCCACTTTAGCCTCCAGAGTAGCTGAGACTACAAGAGCGTGCCACTGTCCCCAGATGAAAATGTCTTTTTGATATCAAAAGTCTGATTTCGTTGTAAATTTTCACAATTCCAGACATTAAGAGGGCAATTAACAATTAAGAGACATAGATCACATAACCACATTTTCCAGTCATTTATCTTAAGGGTTGGTAGTTATTTCTTGATCTTCATTACACCTTCTTACAATCTTGGTGCTATTTTCTTTCCTCTTTTTCTACTTAATCCCAACACTTCTCTCCATTTCCCTTCTCTCACCTCTTCTCACCTGTTACCTTTCAGATGTGGCAGGACATTGACCACCAAATTACTAAGTTAACACACACAAAAAACATTTTAAGACAACAGTTAAAAACTGACCGAGTTCTGAATTAGTAGCTAGCTTGGCAGTTTTCTAGTTAAACTAATTACTCTAACTGGAAAAATAAAATTATATGCACACACGGTCTGCTTACCTCTTACAACTTTAGTATCCCTCCATCAAAAAATAGACAGGAGAGAAAAAGAGAAAAAAAGAAAAAGCAGTACTTCTTAGGACTCACTGACTATGAGAAAACTGGTACTTGCAGCATCTTTGTTTAGTTTAAATGATTCCTTTGATGTAGTTAATGACCTTGAATGTTTTAAATGCTCTGAGTCAACAAGTAATGTGCCATAAATGTTCTAAGTTATTCATAATACCACTACTGAAACCACACTTGTATAGCCACATTTGGGGAGACAGAAAGGACTAGCACTTTTATCTCCACTTATGTAGAAATGGAGACACAGCTAGTAAGTGGCAGAAATGGGAAGACCATAGGTTTCTGGAGGCCTTGTCTACAAATATCTGGTTTAAGTAAATACAGAAGACAAATTCTGCCCCATCAAGAAATGGGGAACTGCTACAATCTCCCATCAGAGTTTAATGAGGGCTGCAAAAGGATTAAAATGAATCGACAAGTTTATGTCATTGATTTTCTCTCAAGAGTAATGGCAAATAGTATTCATTCAGCACAATGAGTGGTCAATAAATGATGTTAACTTATTCTTGTAAGAATACTCAGTCTGTCCAGAACTAAGTCCTCTCTTAGAGCTATCCCCTATTACCCAACTCAAACATCTCTACATCCAAGTCTGCTTAAGAAGACAAAGAGGATGCTCACCTACCAAAAACCTGACTATCTTTGGAAAGAACCACGTATGTGTGTTAGGATTAGCAGGAAGGTTTGATTAGGACAAACCATGTTTCCTACTCACCATACTGTGATGAGAAAATGTGTTCCCTGAAGCAGGCTGTGATATGGCAGTCTGCTTCGAATTACTGAACACCAGAGGCTGGGCCAGAGAAGGAGCCTGAGACGGATCCAGATTAGATGAATCATTCTCCATTGTAGATGGTGTCTTCCCCAGCAGAACAGCAAGGTCAATTCTAGTGGGGAAGGGAAGGGATCTTGATGAATAATGACTGAACATGCTAACATTCCCCAACACTCAAATCAGATTAGATCAAAATAAAGCCACTTGCTAGGGCTTCTTCTAGCCCTTTTAGGGCTCAAACACAAAGCCTTGAAATGCTTAATTTCCCAAAATAACTGATGCATAAGAGCCACTATAGTATATAGCTGAATTCCACTGATGTTGCCAATAATAATGATTAATTTTTTAAGTTATTAATTTAATGAAATATCAAAAAAAAATTTTTTTTTTGAGACAGTCTCTCTCTCTGTCACCCAGGCTGGAGTGCAGGGGCTGGAGTGCAGTGGCACTCGGCTCACTGCAAGCTCTGCCTCCCAGGTTCACGCCATTCTTTGGCTCAGCCTGTAGCTGGGACTACAGACACCTGCCACCACACCTGGCTAATTTTTTATTTTATTTTATTTTTAGTAGAGATGGGGGTTTTACTGCGTTAGCCAGGATGGTCTCAATCTCCTGACCTCGTGATCTGCCCACCTTGGCCTCCCAAAGTGCTGGATTACAGGTGTGAGCCACCACGCCTGGCCTCAAATGCTAGTTTTAATGCGGCAGCTCAATAACTGAGCCAAAACTTAGAAGTACTTATCCATGATTTTTTTTTTTTTTTTTTTTGAGACGGAGTCTTGCTCTGTCGCCCAGGCTGGGGTGCAGTGGCCGGATCTCAGCTCACTGAGCCTCCCGAGTAGCTGGGACTACAGGCACCCGCCAACCCGCCTGGCTAGTTTTTTTGCATTTTTTAGTAGAGACGGGGTTTCACCGTGTTAGCGAGGATGGTCTCGATCTCCTGACCTCGTGATCCGCCCGTCTCGGCCTCCCAAAGTGCTGGGATTACAGGCTTGAGCCACCGCGCCCGGCCTTATCCATGATTTTTATACCGAATACCTGTCATTACCAATTCCTAAAATAGAAAATCATATACCAGAACACTGGAATATTCAAATGGCTTTAGAACAGGGCAAGTTTGGAAGATATTTTTTCCCGCAATTTTCGTAAAATTTCAAAAGTTACCTGTGGTATAATATATACTTGAGCTTTGCCTTGTTCCCGGCACAGAGCTCCTAAAACATTTAGAACTTCCTAAGTGATAGTATCCTTTGTTATTCATAACACACTTCTTTCAACCATACCTGAATTTACGCTAATGAGGTAGCCCAGGGTGGGGCCCCAGATAGCTTCAGGATGAGGGCTGGTCACTAGAAAGACCAGATAAGGCTGGGCACGGTGGCTCACACCTGTAATCCCAGCACTTTGGGAGGCCGAGGCAGATGGATTAGTTGAAGTCAGGAGTTTCAGACTGGCCTGGCCAACATGGTAAAACCCTACTAAAAATACAAAAATTAGCCAGGCGTGGTGGTGGGTGCCTATTATCCCAGCTATTCAGGAGGCTGAGGCAGGAGAATCGCTTGAACCTGGGAGGCAAAGGTTGCAGTGAGCCAAGATTGTGCCACTGCACTCCAGCCTGGGCAACAGAGTGAGACTGTCTCAAAAAGAGAAAGACCAGGTAAGAGGGTTGGAACTTTCAGAAGCCCCTCCCAATCCCACCAAATTCCAGGGGTGTAGGGGAGGTGGCTATTAAGTCTAATCACCAATGGCCAATGATTTAATCAATCATGCCTAGGTAATAAAACTCGTAACAATAAGATTTGGAGAGCTTCAGGATACCTGCAGAAGTCAAGGAAGGTGTGTGTGCCCCACCCACACACCCATTCATACTTTGCCTTGTGCATTTCTTCCACTTGGCTGTTCCTCCTGAGTTGTACCTTTACAATAAACCAGTAATGGGCCAGGTGCAGTGGCTCACACCTGTAATCCCAGCACTCTGGGAGGCAGAGGTGGGTGGATCACCAGAGGTCAGGCTGGCCAATATGGTGAAATGTCACCTCTACTAAAAATGAAAAATTAGCTGGGCATAGTGGTGCATGCCTGTAATCCCAGCTACTTGGGAGGCTGAGGCAGAAGAATGGCTTGAACCCAGGAGGTGAAGGTTGCAGTGAGCCAAGATCACGCCACTGCACTCCAGCCTGGGTGACAAAGCAAGACTCCATCTCAAAAACAAAACAGTAATGGCAAGTAAAACTCCTGAGTTCACAGTCATTCCAGTGAGTCATCAAACTTGCTAAGGGGGTGATGGGAACCTCCAAATTTGTAGCTGGCTGGCAGAACCTCTGAAGCTGAGGCAATCTTGTGGAACTGAGCCTTCAACTTGTGGGGTCTGCACTAACTCTGGGTAATGTCAAACTGAATTTTTGAGCTATCAGGCCCAGGTCTAGAAAAAATCCAAGAAGTTTCCAGGGAACTAAAAATATTCCCTGAAGAGTGTATCTCCTACCACTGATCCCTAGAGATTCAAATTCTAAAATGTTTATTAGCTGGATCCTGCTGATCCAAAGGAAAAAAGCGACCATTATAGTCAGTGGGCTCAGAGAACAGGAGAAGAAACTACTGAATGGTTCTAAAAAATTCAGAAATAAATGAAAACATTTCCACTTTTGGCTCTTCTTTCCCTGACTTACTTCAAGACAAGTTATATACTCAATGCTGGTGATATGAAAGGCTGATCTTTGTAATTAAAGTGCTATTTGTGGGGAGAATCAACTTTAAAATTGTAACATATAAACTTCCATTCAGTAGATTAACTAGTACTAAGTTTTAGAAGTCTTTCCATCAACTGGCCGGGCACGGTGGCTCACGCCTGTAATCCCAGCCACTTTGGGAGGCAGAGGTGGGCAGATTACCTGAGGTCAGGAGTTCGAGACCAGCCTGGTCAACATGGTGAAACACCATCTCTACTAAAAATAGAAAAATTATCCAGGCGTGGTGGCACATGCCTATAATCTCAGCTACTCGGGAGACTGAGGCGGGAGAATTGCTTGAGCCCAGGAGGCGGAGGTTGCAGTGAGCCGAGATCGTGCCACTGCACTCTAGACTGGCTGACAGAGTAAGACTCTATCTCAAAAAAAAAAAAAAGAAGTCTCTCCATCAACTTAAGAGGAATGTAATGTAATTTGGTTATTATTATTACTGACACCATGGGAGTTTACAAAGGCCAGTGCCGCCACTCCTCCTTACAGTTAGCAGATATGTTTAAAGAAATGGTAATAAATTTTACTGCACACTTGCCTCTGACCAGCAGTGATTGTCACATTCTCCGCAGGCAGAGGCACTGAAGACACGTTAGAGGCAGTGAAGATCTTGGTCTCAGAAAGCTGGAAAACAGAGGGATTAGTCACTCTTGGCGTCAAGGATGCTACAGTCAGAAACTTGGCATAGATAAGGGGAATTAAACATCACGAAAAAGTGAAAGCCCTATAAAGAGAAAACTATCTACCCTGAGGAATCCTGAATGGATTGACTTTCAAGCCGTTCAATATATCCTCAATGGTTTTAGCCAAAGAAAGAGTAGAACCAAGGAACCCAGTAAAATATAGTGGAGTCACATGATCATATGCATACTGAGCTTACAGGGATGCTAGACATAAAAAAAAAAAGAAAAGAAAATCCCTCTATATTTTCCCATTACAGTTCCTAATTCCCACCTCTACCCAAAGCACACTTGTATTCTACTACTCCCTTCACAGCTCCACCCCTCCCAAAGAAAGATCATAACCAAGATGAAGAAATAAATAAAAGAAGTTCATTTTTGGCTTTTGAGCAGTAAGGGCCCAAGTACTGGTGAATTAAGGTTTTTTTCGAAGATCGTTTTAACTAGATGTTATTTTTACCTTAATATTTGACTTTGTGACATCTAGTCTTTCCACTATTAAGGCATTAAACTTAGGTAAGCAAATGTAGGGATTAACTTTTCCTACTATTCAAAAGTTGATTTGGGTTTCGGTTTTATTTCTTGATTAAAATCGCTAAAGCACAGAGAATCCACTCTCCCCTTAATACCCAACACCATGTATCATTCTCTGAAAGTTGCTTAAGCAGACAAGCCAAATCTCAGAAAGGAACATAATTTGCCCATTTTCACAAAGCAGTCTAGTTCGTTGATTATACAATAGAAAATAATCACCCTGTGATGCTGATGCCTCTGAAATTTAAAAAACCCAGAACTGGCAACCAAAACAGTCTTCACGTCATTTCCTCTTATCACAAAAGCTGTCTTGCCTAACTACGCGAAAGTATAGAAAAGTACACAGATTAAAAATGTTAAAACAAGAGTTTATCCACGATCAATGAAAACCATAATTCATAGCAAAAGCTTGACTGTGACCAGGAATCAGCAAAATTCTTACTCAGGTAGTATTCAAATGAATTCATAGAGCTTGTTTACGTGCCACCCATCTATGAGGTTTCCAAGTTGAGTCAAGCTGGCAGATAGCTTGACAGATATTTATCTCAATCACAATTATACAGTTGGGCTTCAAATAAATACAAGGGTTCCAGAGTCAACCAGATTACAAGTTTGAGGATTTGGTACCACAACACTAGCTTTGTATCCACTGCCAATCCATTACAGGACCTTAAAGGAAATACTTAAAAGCACCAAGTAGTCATGTACCACCAGCAGCTGTTACTCAATGCACTACCTGCCTAACTCCACTTCTGGTGCCCTACCCAACCACCAATCTCTTCCTGGGATAAATCCGACAATCAGATATTGGACTTACACAAGTGCACTTGCCCTTTCCATAGTGTGGTTCCACAGAGTCCTGTTCATGCCCAGTCTCCTTCATATAACATATGTGAAATGTTCTGGCTCAGAACACTATTTTGGATGTAAAAGTTTTGGGTCAGAATCTTAAGGGTGAATTTTGAGGGGTAGAAACATACCCATTTTCTATCCCTAAACAACACTTAGGGATAGAAGGCATTAGTGAGGAATGACCTGGGAATACCTACATCTTCATTCCAATCTTCAGTCCCCCACTCCTCTGTTGCAGTCCTCCACGCACCTGAGAATAAAGAAAAATACTGAAGTAACTTCACTATTAAACGCCAGTACAAAACATGTGTAGAAAACATCAACGTATTAATTTTTTTGGCTGCCAAAAGTATGACTAAAATTTAGTAATCAGAAGAAGGCCAGGCGCGGTGGCTCATGCCTGTAATCCCAGTACTTTGGGAGGCCGAGGTGGGTGGATCACTTGAGGTCGGGAGTTCCAGACCAGCCTGACCAACGTGGCGAAACCCTATTTATTTTTTTTTTTTTGAGACAGAGTCTCGCTCTGTCGCCCCGGCTGGAGTGCAGTGGCGCGATCGCGGCTCACTACAAGCTCCGCCTCCCAGGTTTATGCCATTCTCCTGCCTCAGCCTCCTGAGTAGCTAGGACTACAGGCGCCCGCCACCACGCCCGGCTAATTTTTTGTATTTTTAGTAGAGATGAGGTTTCACCATGGTCTCGATCTCCTGACCTCGTGATCCGCCCGCCTCGGCCTCCCAAAGTGCTGGGATTACAGGCGTGAGCCACCGCGCCCGGCCTGGCAAAACCCTATTTCTACTAAAAATACAAAAATTAGCCAGGCGTCGTGGCGCATGCCTGTAATTCCAGCTACTCAGGAGGCTGAGGCAGAAGAATGGCTTGAACCTAGGAGGTGGAGGTTGCAGTGAGCCGAGATCGCGCCATTGCACTCCAGCCTGGGCAACAAGAGTGAAACTCTGTCTTAAAACAAACAAACAAAAACAAAACAAAACAAAAAGAAATTCTTGGGCTTCAAAGATAGGGAAAGACTCTTTAGAAAGGCATACCTCAGAGTACCAGGGTTTTAACAAGATTATGATTTCACAGCTACTTTCAGTTTTTGTTATAAAGCAGGGATGGGGGTTGGGGGCGGCAGACAGACAACCACCTAATGCTCGAAGCAGTATCTTTAAGGCCCTCAGGTCGATTTAGTGGTCAATTCAGTGAAATGGCAGCAACCAATTTAAACCATAACATGCAAACTACACCTCTTTATCTAGTATAAGACAAAAAAAACTGCAGGCAGTCTGAAGGATAGTAGCACTGATAAAGAAACACAAACGGTTACCACCTAATAGTGAAAGAGCAGTGAAGAAGGGTGGGTTTGAAACCCGAACTGAGGGCACTGAAAACTCTGCTATGAGAATTGGATTAAAAATGCATACTCAGCAGAAGTCAAGTTTACAGATCTTATTGGTTTAACTATATAAGAAAAGCCCCATATAGAGCTGTTCTCTTCAAAAGATAATGAACAAGACTGAAAAATCAAGTATCAATGATATTGTCCTAACCCTACTCATATAGAACTTGAAATCTGACCTGCTGTGGTCATGGCACAGACAATCGGAGTATACACTCTCCTTGTGTTTGTTGGTAAACCAAAGCTGGGATACAGTTTCTACTGGAGAAATCCAAAAGCAATCAAGCCACCTTCCACATTCCTTTTTTGTGCTTCATGTATACATGTACTTTCAGAAAGAAAAAATGCCCTTTCTTAAAAAATAAGGGTGAGAATTTCTTTGAGAACCAGGACTCTTCCCTTCAGCCAAAGGCACAGTAAAAACAAGAACCTGTCTAAAGAAGGGACAAGAGTACCCTTATTTTCTTGCTAGGGTAATATATATTAAATAACTCTTCAATCCTTCCCTCCTACTGGAAAAAGCTTGTAAGAATGAAAAGTCTCACATTCAGATACTGCGCCACTGAAGAGAAGTATTCTAACACCACATTAGAAGTATTCTAATACAAAACCCATCTAAAATTCTTCTAAACATTGAATAATGCAAAAATCTTATTTATTAAAGGAAAATACATTCATTGTAAAGACTTTCCCAGGAAAATATTTAAATTGCACCAGGGAAATCCCAAACCACTTAATAATGACAATATTCACGAAACCAAAGTCCAATATCAGTACAGACAAGTTACAAATCAGATTATTTTCTCCTCCTTCATTGATACCACACTTTCTTCTCAATGACATCCATCTTATCCTGGCTCGATGGAATCCAAGATGAGTTAGCACTTATACACAATCCTAGAGTTAGATGTGATCTAACAGGTTATCTAATCTAAGCTCTTGATGCAAGAATTTTTTTCTGCACACTGATGACTTCAACTGGGATGGAAAGGAGGAATGTAGATACCTAACTGATATGTTCCTATTCGGGATACACGGTCATGGCTGAGGAAGAGAGATCTAAGGAAGCATTAAGGAACAGTAAAGATGGAAATGCTCTAAACAACAGACGAGGGTTTCCGTTCCATTAGCAGAAAGCAATCAGTGTAATTGTCAAATATTCATTAAGTGAACAGAAAGAAAAGTGGACACAGAAAAATGAGAGGAAAAGGCAGAAAGAGAAAAAGCAGAAAGATAGAAAAATGACCTATCCACAGATATTACAGCTCATAAAAATCTACAAAAATGTCCGGGGCAGTTAGGCACCTGGATGTATCATACCAGGAGCAGTCTCAAATTTTCAGGGATAATTTGACCCCTCAACCCCAATGAAATTAAGTCCTGAAACAAAAAAGAAAAGAAAAAACCAGTGAAATTTTGCTTGTAAATGAGAATGTCTGCCCAAATACATAATTCCCATTGTCCCTGTGGATATTTTAAGGGTAGGTTTGGAATTTTTTTTTTTTTTAATTTAAAGGGGAAATTGAAGTTTGCTATCAGGAAAACACAAAAAGAAACTATGCATGAAGGTATGTTAATACCATGAAATTAACAATGGCCAGGTGTGGTGGCTCACACCTGTAATCACCAGCACTTTGGGAGGCCAAGGCAGGTGGATCACTTGAGGTCAGGAGTTTGAGACCAGCCTGTCCAACATGGTGAAACCCCATCTCTACTAAAAATACAAAAATTAGCCAGGCGTGGTGGCGTGCACCTGTAGTCCCAGCTACTCAGGAGGCTGAGACATGAGAACAGATTGAACTCAGGAGGCAGAGGCTGCAATGAGCCAAGATCGCACCACTGCACTCCAGCCTGAGTGACAGAACAAGACTGTCTCAAAAAAGAAAAACAGAAAAGAAAAAAAAAAAATAAGAAATGAACAACAATGGGAATTCATGAAGCTATAATCAACACTTTCACACTAACAAGATGATAGTGGCATCACATTCAGCCACAAATCAGATTTCCAATTCCAGCCTTCCACATCTGCTTCCTTTTCTACTCAGTAGAAATTAACACACACACTTTACCCTTCCCTGTTTACCCAACCAGATCCTTACTGAAGACAGCTAAGGCTAAGGACTGGGACCCGATGCCTGAATTTCCATTCACAACTAAAAACAAACTTTTCAACTTCCGCCATCTTACCTGCCAAAGATAAAAAGCCAAATACCCAGGAATAAGCTAGAGCTCAAAAACAGTAACTTATTTGTTATAGACTGCTACTACTGCCTCTACAAAGCCATCAATAGATGAATGAAGAGCAGTTCTAATGTCTCCAAAGTATAGTAAGTTAAACTATAACAGGACATTTTATAACTAAACAATGCAGAAATTCAAAGATACCTATACTTCAACTTCAGCCTCCACCCATGAAATACGTTAAAAATGAATTTATAAGATAGCAACTTGGCGAACAAAAAGCAGACAACATTCAGAGTCTCAGGAATAATATATTGTAGGAAAAAGGTGAGAAGCTATTTGTGCCAAAGGCTCTCCTAAAGGCCCAGAGATCACGTATCTGAGAAAGGCGACAAGGCAAATTTAAACAGGTAAGGAGTCAAAGAGCCTATTTCAGGCCCTACTCATCCCCCTTTGTAAGAAGAAAAAAAGCCTTAGGCTCTCATGTGTTAGCTCAGCCAGAATAAGACAGCTGTTCAAGAAAGTACACCAGAGTTTTCTTACTAAAATGAACTGCTCTTATTAAAAGTGGCACACGTATCCACCCCCAAACACATCTTAGGTGTATACGACAGCTTAACATATCCTTAAACTTTTTTTTTTTTTTTTTTGAGACGGAGTCTCGCTCTGTCGCCCAGGCTGGAGTGCAGTGGCACGATCTCGGCTCACTGCAAGCTCCATCTGCCGGGTTTACGCCATTCTCCTGCCTCAGCCTCCTGAGTAGCTGGGACTACAGGCGCCCGCCACCGCGCCCGGCTAATTTTTTGTATTTTTAGAGACAGGGTTTCACCGTGGTCTCGATCTCCTGACCTTGTGATCCGCCCGCCTCGGCCTCCCAAAGTGCTGGGATTACAGGCGTGAGCCACTGCGCCCGGCCTCCTTAAACATTTATATCCAGCCCAGACACAGGCACCAAAGTCAGTTAACAAAAAAGTAATCTTATTCCAATCCTCAATACTCCATCACACCAAGAAGGCTGTTCAACGGGGCACCAGAAAGACTAGAGAGATTTCGAAATCTTTTTGTTCATGTACTGATGTGTCCCAAAAATAAAGGGAAAAAAAGGATATTCTTATCTCAGTAACAGAAAACAAATAAATGGATAGTGTGGACTTTGATTCTGGGCCTTGTTCATCTTTACAAGCAGTGGCTTGATTAATTAATTCTGGCTATCTTTTCAAAAGGCAAAGCTACCCTAACATAAACACTAGAAAATACACTTGGACCTAATAGCATGACATAGTATAATTGAAAGGGCATGGACTTTCAGGGTCAAACAACGCTGAGTTCAAATGCTAGCAAATTTATAACCTCTCTTTCAGCCTTAGTTTTGTCATCTGGAAAGTGATGATAAATAACTATTTCATACAATATAAAGCAGCATTAACTGAAATAGCATGCGTAATGTGCCCATATGCACGTTACATAAACAGTACACATAGTAATACAATTGCCAGCCCTTTCTCACCCTATCTCCATAACCAAATACTATTCCTCCACATTTTAATGTAACTATAACCACAAAAAAACTATTTCCTTAGATTCCCCGAGACAAGAAATGAATGATAAATGGTCACTCACTCGTCCCATCATCTGGTTCAAAGTGGCCAGTGTTGTTCCACGTATTGCCGCTACTATTGCCATAGTTATCATCAGTATTGGCTGGCTCTGCATAATCAGCTGGGTTAAAGGTTCTGGAAAAAATAAAACTTAGAGTCTTTGACCTCTAAGCAGCTTTGGCAAATATTAACTGAAAGAATCAAAATCTTGACTGCATCCTTTCTAGTACAAATCTATCATGGCCCCATTCTATAATCCTGTGTGTTACCTACTTTTTCTCACTTATCACTCTACCCAAAATTTCATGGTATAATCTCAACATATATCTAAGACATTCTGAGAAAATAACAGGTGTATTGATTCAAATAAAGATATATAAAATATAGGTAATGATTCAGGTGGTAAAGGTTTATCCCTAAGAAATGAGTCCTAAGTCCTCACATCTTTTTGACCATATAGTCTAGAAATCATTCTGATCATTCTGGTTAAGGCTGCCTACAGTAATTTTTAAGGGAAAAAACATTAAGACATTAGATCAATGGAACTTACCCCATTCCTTGAGCAGAAAACCTTCCTCCTCGCCTACCAGAGCCACCTAAAGAAAGAATGACAAAAAGAGAAGAGAGATGTATCTTAAAAGTTGATGTAAAACTTCCTTGCCAGGCAGGCACAGTGGCTTATGGTGGTAATCCCAGCACTTTGAAAGGCTGAGGGTGGGCCAGGCACGGTGGCTCAAGCCTGTAATCCCAGCACTTTGGGAGGCCGAGACGGGCGGATCACGAGGTCAGGAGATCGAGACCATCCTGGCTAACACGGTGAAACCCCGTCTCTACTTAAAAAAAAAAAAAAAAATACAAAAAACTAGCCGGGCGAGGTGGCGGGTGCCTGTAGTCCCAGCTACTCGGGAGGCTGAGGCAGGAGAATGGCGTGAACCCGGGAGGCGGAGCTTGCAGTGAGCCGAGATCACGCCACTGCACTCCAGCCTGGGCGACAGAGCGAGACTCCGTCTCAACAACAACAAAAAAAATTGGCCGGGCGCGGTGGCTCAAGCCTGTAATCCCAGCACTTTGGGAGGCCGAGACGGGCGGATCACGAGGTCAGGAGATCGAGACCATCCTGGCTAACATGGTGAAACCCTGTCTCTACTAAAAAATACAAAAAACTAGCCGGGCGAGGTGGCGGGTGCCTGTAATCCCAGCTACTCGGGAGGCTGAGGCAGGAGAATGGCATAAACCCAGGAGGCGGAGCTTGCAGTGAGCTGAGATCCGGCCACTGCACCCCATCCTGGGTGACAGAGCGAGACTCCGTCTCAAAAAACAAAAAACAAAAAAAAAAAAAGAAGAAGAAAGGCTGAGGGCGGGTGGATTGCTTGCATCCAAAAGTTCGAGACCAGCCTAGGCAATAGAGCAAAACACTATCTCTACAAAAAGCACAAAAATTTGCCAAGTGTGGTAGCACACGCTTATAGTCTCAGCTCCTTGGGGTGCTAAGGCAGGAGGATCACTTGAGCCCAGGAAGCAGAGGTTGCAATGAGCTGAGACCACACCACTGCAGTCCAGCCTGGGTGACAGTGAAACCTTGCCTCAAAAATACAAAAAACTACCTTGCCAGCTGAGGCAGCTCAGGAATAAAACGTGGTTGATACTATCAGATGTTCTTTCTCTCTGTCCCATGTTACATATCAGTAATAGAGTAGGACTACTAATAGAGTAATAGAGGAAGACACGTCAGAGAGATTGTTCTTTTGCTGCTCAGACTACCACGTCCTCAAGCAAATACAATACTAGCAATAAAGACTAGAGGAAATGACATCTACCTTCTTTCTCACTCTCCCCTTCTGCAACCTCTAATATATGCATGAGACTTCAATAATTAACTAGACTTCATGTTAATTTGCTTTTAAACAAAGAAGACCCTGGAGCCAAGTGCTGTGTCTCACACCTATAACCTCAGCACTTTGAGAGGCCAAGCAGGAAGAGCTCTCGAAGCCAGGAGTTTGAGACCACCCTGGGCAAGACATTAAGACTCCATCTCCACAGAAGCATTTAAAAATTAGCGAGGCGGGCGCATCACTTGAGGTCAGGAGTTCGAGACCAGCCTGGCCAATGTGGTGAAACTGCGTCTCTACTAAAAATACAAAAATTAGCTAGGCATAGTGGTGCACGCTTGTAATTCCAGCTACTCGGGAGACTGAGACAGGAGAATCGCTTGAAGCCGGGAGGCAAAGGTTGCAGTGAGCCAAAAATTAAGCCAGGTGGGCCAGGCATACTGGCTCACACCTGTAATCCCAGTACTTTGGTAGGCTGAGGCAAGTGGATCACCTGAGGTCAGGAGTTCAACAACAGCCTGGGCAACATGGTGAAACCTCGTCTCTACTAAAGGTAGAGGCTGCAGTGAGCCAAGATGGAGTCACCGCACTCCAGCCTAGGCAACAGAGTGAGACTCTGTCTCAAAAAAAAAAGTGGCTGGGCGCGGTGGCTTATGCCTGTAATCCCAGCACTTTAAGAGGTCGACGCGGGCAGATCACGAGGTCAGGAGATTGAGACCACCTTGATCGAGACCATCCTTGCTAACACAGTGAAACCCCGTCTCTTCTAAAAATACAAAAAATTGGGCCGGGCGCGGTGGCTCAAGCCTGTAATCCCAGCACTTTGGGAGGCCGAGATGGGCGGATCACGAGGTCAGGAGATCAAGACCATCCTGGCTAACCCAGTGAAACCCCGTCTCTACTAAAAAATACAAAAAACTAGCCAGGCGAGGTGATGGGCGCCTGTAGTCCCAGCTACTCGGGAGGCTGAGGCAGGAGAATGGCGTGAACCCGGGAGGCGGAGCTTGCAGTGAGCCGAGATCACGCCACTGCACTCCAGCCTGGGCGACAGAGCGAGACTCCGTCTCAAAAAAAAAAAAAAAAAAAAAATTAGCTAGGCGTGGTGGCGGGTGCCTATAGTCCCAGTTACTTAGGAGGCTAAGGCAGGAGAATGGTGTGAACCTGGGAGGTGGAGTTTGCAGTGAGCTGAGATCGTGCCACTGTACTCCAGCCTGGGTTACAGTGCGAGACTCCGTCTCAAAAAAAAAAAAAAAGGCATATTGGCAGCCATCTGTAGTCTTAGCTACTAGGGAGCCTGAGGCAGGAGGATCATTTGAGCACAGGAGTCTGAGGCTGCAGTGAGCTATGACTGGGCCACTGCACTCCGGCCTGGGTGAGAGTGAGACTACCTCTAACAATAAAAAGTAAAGCAGACCGCTAATGAATAAAGAGTAACCTGCCCCCAGTATCCATCCCCCTACAAACTGATCACCTCTGCCTCGGCCACGGCCCCTTCTGCCTCTTTCTGTTCCTCTTCCAGAAGGCCCTCCACTCTTGGTGCCATCCAATCCATTTTCCTGACCTCGAACTGAAATAAAAATAAAAATTAAAAAACAAAACAAACAAACAAAAAAACCAAACCACAGATGGCCAGAGCACAGTCAACAAGATATATACAAATATATAAATGGTATGTAATATGGTATTGGGAATTAAAAAAACAATGAAGAGAAAATGAGCTGGAAGGATGGGAACATGTTACTCGGGGAATGGTAATGTGCCTTAACGGAGAGCTGCACGTCAAATTTAACTTTACAAATGACTACAGGGTAATCTCATGCCAGACTGGTGGCTGTTGGTACAAAAGGCTACATGCAAGAGATGTCAAGGTCTCAGAAGAGATGATGGCAAGAAAAGCAAAAGGATAATATAATGGTTCTTGGGTCCTGCCTAGCAGGGCCCTGGCACATCCCTAGAGTCTAGACATTACTGACCCACAGCTGGTTTTGATAAAGCCCCATGCATACACTCTCGTCCACGGCTGGCACCTCTCCCCCGTCTTGGTGGCCCACCACGTCGCCGACTATAGTCTCTGTCCCGGTCTCGATTTTCTTTGCCTTCCTCGTTGGATTCCGTCTGGCCACCATCCTTCTGGCCTGAGACTCCCTTCTTCTTCCCGACCATCTCCCAGGAATGCTATAGAAGGGTAGAGCATTCATATCTAATCAATATGGAGGACACCAGAGATGAAAGCTGGGACAACTGATTGACTTAACCATTCTCCACTCAGCATCCATGTCTAAGACACTTCCATTAGTTTGCTTTTACTTCTGTTTAAATATTTTATACACATCACTACCAAAAGCAAAGTCTTTCATTTTTTATTTTATATTTATTTATTTATTTGAGACAGAGTCTTGCTCTGTTGCCCAGGCTGGAGTGGAGTGGCGTGATCTTGGCTCACTGCAACCTCCGCCTCCCAGGTTCAAGCGATTCTCATGCCTCAGTCTCTCGAGTAGCTAAGATTACAGGCACACAACACTATGCCTGGCTAATTTTTGTATTTTTAGTAGAGACAGTGTTTCACCATGTTCGCCAGGCTGGTCTCTCGAACTCCTGACCGCAGGTGATCCACCACCTCAGCCTCTCAAAGTGCTGGGATTACAGATGTGAACCACCGAGCCCAGTCTTTTTTGTAGGGAAGGTACTTATAGGAAACAGATCGCCGGGATCACTTCCAAGAGGATTACAAAGACCTCTATCTAATTCAGTCACTTAAGCATATTAGCCAAAGGACCAAGTTATTGGTCCTTATCTTTCTTTTTTTTTTTTTTTGAGACGGAGTCTTGCTCTGTAACCCAGGCTGGAGTGCAGTGACCGGATCTCAGCTCACTGCAAGCTCCGCCTCCCGGGTTTGTGCCATTCTCCTGCCTCAGCCTCCGGAGTAGCTGGGACTACAGGCGCCCGCCACCTCGCCCGGCTAGTTTTTTTTTTTTGTATTTTTAGTAGAGACAGGGTTTCACCGTGTTAGCCAGGATGGTCTCGATCTCCTGACCTCGTGATCCACCCGTCTCGGCCTCCCAAAGTGCTGGGATTACAGGCTTGAGCCACCGCGCCCGGCCAGGTCCTTATCTTTCAAGTGTTATTTCCTGGGCTAAAAAAAAAAAAAAAACAAAACACTAATTTCCTTCAGAGTCAGTGACCCACAACTTTTTATAGCATCATTCATACCAAATAAAGCAAAAAAGAAAACAATGTTTCCAAAAGTTACCTATGAATTCAGAATGAATGAGCAGCATTCTACTCTTGGGCACATTCTCTAAACTCACCCATAAATTTAGGAGGAAAACAGCTATAGCTACCTACCTACAGACACACACAAAAACACACACAAAAACACACACAGCAATTTCATTTAAAAGATCAGGCTGATGGCCGGGCATGGTGGCTCATGCCTGTAATCTCAGCACTTTGGGAGGCCGAGGTGGGTGGATCACGAGGTCAGGAGATCGAGATCATCCTGGCTAACATGGCGAAACCCCGCCTCTACTAAAAATCCAAAAAAAAAATTAGCCGGGCGTGGTGGCAGGCACCTGTAGTCCCAGCTACTCGGGAGGCTGAGGCAGGAGAATGGGGTGAACCCGGGAGGCGGAGCTTGCAGTGAGCTGAGATGCCCCACTGCACTCTAGCCTGGGCAACAGAGCGAGACTCCTTCTCTAAATAAATAAATAAATAAATAAAGGTCAGGCTGGGTGGCTAGGCACGGTGGCTCACACCTGTAATCCCAGCACTTTGGGAGTGGGAGGCCAAGGCAGGTAGATCACAAGGTCAGGAGTTCCAGACCAGCCTGGCCAACATGGTGAAACCCTGTCTCTACTAAAAATACAAAAATTAGCCAGGTGTGGTGGTGCACACCTGTAATCCCAGCTACTCAGGAGGCTAAAGCGGAGAACTGCTTGAACCCAGGAGGAGGAGGGTGCAGTGAGGTGAGATCGTACCACACCACTGCACTCTAGCCTGGGCGACAGAGCAAGACTCCCTCTCAAAGAAAAAAAAAAAGAAAAAAAGGGCTGGGTGCAGTGACTCACACCTGTAATCCCAGCATTTTGGGAGGCTGAGGTGGGTGGACTGCCTGAGGTCAAGAGTTCAAGAACAGCCTGGCCAACATAGTGAAACCCTATCTCTACTAAAAATACAAAAAATTAGCTGGGCGTGGTGGCAGGTGCCTGTAATCCCAGCTACTAGGGAGGCTGAGGCAGGAGAATTGCTTGAACCCAGGAGGCGGAGGTTGCAGTAAGCTGAGATCCTGCCATTGCACTCCAGCCTGGGTGACAGAGTGAGACTCCATCTCAAAAAAAAAAAAAAGAAAAAAGAAGGCCGGGCGCAGTGGGGCTCAAGCCTGTAATCCCAGCACTTTGGGAGGCCGAGACGGGCGGATCACGAGGTCAGGAGATCGAGACCATCCTGGCTAACACAGTGAAATCCTGTCTCTACTAAAAAATACAAAAAACTAGCTGGGCGAGGTGGCAGGCGCCTGTAGTCCCAGCTACTCGGGAGGCTGAGGCAGGAGAATGGCGTAAACCCAGGAGGTAAAACTTGCAGTGAGCCGAGATCTGGCCACTGCACTCCAGCCTGGGCGACAGAGCAAGACTCCGTCTCAAAAAAAAAAAAGAAAAGAAAAAAGAAAAAAAGATAAGGCTAGGTGTGGTGGCTCACACCTATAACCTCAGCACTTTGGGAGGTCGGGAGGTCAAGGCAGGAAGATTGCTTCAGGCCAGGAGTTCGAGACCAACCTAGGCAACAAAATGAGACTCTGGTCTCTACTAAAAATTTAAAAATTAGCCAAGTGTGGTGGTACACTCCTGTCACCCCAACTACTTGAAGGCCGAGGCAGAATGATCACTTGAGCCCTGGAGGCTGAGACTGCAGTGAGTCATGGTTGTGCGACTGTACTCAGTCTAGGTGACAGAGTAAGACCCTGTCTCAAAAAGTATATAAAAATAAAAATAAAAGAAGACCAAACAACAGTCACAGCCCTGACCCCAAGAGATACTGATTATAGGAAGCCTTCCATCCAGGTTTTACTTGCAGTGTTCTCCCTGTATTTCCTAAATTGTTATCAGTCAATTTAACTTTCCCCAGTGAAAAATGTATATCTATGATACATTCCTAATTGCAAGACGGAAAGTCTGTGGCAAGGAAAATAAGCTAAACACCCTTGCAAAACACTCTTCCTTAGGAAAACGAGCATTATAAACTAAAAGTTTTTTTAAAAATGCATACCTTGATTTACACATACTTTTTTTTTTTTTTTTTGAGACGGAGTCTCGCTCTGTCGCACAGGCTGGGGTGCAGTGGCCGGATCTCAGCTCACTGCAAGCTCCGCCTCCCGGGTTTACACCATTCTCCTGCCTCAGCCTCCTGAGTAGCTGGGACTACAGGCGCCCGCCACCTCACCCGGCTAGTTTTTTGTATTTTTAGTAGAGACGGGGTTTCACCATGTTAGCCAGGATGGTCTCGATCTCCTGACCTCGTGATCCGCCCGTCTCGGCCTCCCAAAGTGCTGGGATTACAGGCTTGAGCCACCGCGCCCGGCCGATTTACACATACTTTTGCAAAAAACCTATACAAACGAAACTTCCAGGACAAACACCAACACTATCAGATTTTTCTTTTCTTTTTTTTTTTTTTGAGACTTAGTCTCGCTCTGTCACCAGGCTGGAGTGCAGTGGTGCAATCTTGGCTCACTACAACCTCCACTTCCCGGGATGAAGTGATTCTCCTGCCTCAGCCTCCCAAGTAGTTGGGGCTACAGGGCACCACTACACCCAGCTAATTTTTGCATTTTTAGTAGTGATGGGGTTTCACCATGCTGGCCAGGATGGTCTCCGTCTCTTGACCTCGTGACCCACCTGCCATGGCCTCCCAAAGTGCTAGGATTACAGGCATGAGCCACCGTACCCAGCCTCAGATCTTTATTATCTTACCATCAAACTCAATCATGGCCCTAGTGCTCAGTAACAGCTACTTAATATCTAATCACTTTCAGAATATGGGCTGAGTATTAGATAATATAAAATTATTGACCTTATCAGGATTGATAATAGTATTATGGTCATGTAAAAGAGTAGCCTCCTTTAAGGGGAAGCATGTTGAAGAACTTAAGGGAATCAAGTATTAAGTCTACAACTTTCAGATAATTCCAAGTGCCCACTGATGAGTAAACAAAATGCCACATATATGTACAATGGAATATTAGCCTTAAAAAGGAATGAAATTCTGACCCATGTCACAATATGGATGAACCTTGAAACATTACGCTAAGTGAAGTAAGTTAGAAACAAAAGGTCAAATATTACATGATTTCACTTATATGAGATATCTAAAACAGGCAAATAGAAACAGAAAACAGGGCCAGGGATGGTGGCTCATATCTATAATCCCAGCACTTTCTGAGGCCAAGGAGGGTGGATCACTTGAGGCCAGGAGTCTGAGACCATCCTAGGCAACATGGCAAAACCCTGTCTCTACTAAACATACCAAAGTTAGCCAGGTGCGGTGCCACACGCCTGTGGTCCCAGCTACTCGGGAGGCTGAGGTGGGAAAATTGCTTGAGCCCAGGAGGCAGAAGCTGCAGTGAGTCATGATCACACCACTGCTCTCCAGCCTGGGCGACAGAAGACCCTATCTCAAAAAAAAAAAAAAAAAAAAGGAAAAAAGAAAACAGAACGGTCTCACACAATTCTGAGATTTGCTTAAAGAAAATAAGTGCTCACTTCGGCAGCACACATATTAAAAAAGAAGAACAGAACAGAATATAGAAGAGGTTACTTAGGGCCGGGCGCAGTGGCTCAAGCCTGTAATCCCAGCACTTTGGGAGGCCGAGACGGGTGGATCACGAGGTCAGGAGATCGAGACCATCCTGGCTAACACAATGAAACCCCGTCTCCACTAAAAATACAAAAAAATTAGCCGGGCGTGGTGGCGGCGCCTGTAGTCCCAGCTACTCGGGAGGCTGAGGCAGGAGAATGGCGGGAACCCGGGAGGCGGAGCTTGCAGTGAGCCGAGATCGCGCCACTGCACTCCAGCCTGGGCGACAGAGCGAGACTCCGCCTCAAAAAAAAAAAAAAAAAAAAAAAAGAAGAGGTTACTTAGAAGCTGGGAACAGGGAGGAATGAGGATTTATTATTTAATGGATACAGAATTACTATTTGGGATGATGAACAAGTTCTGGAAATGAATAGTAGTAATGACCACACTCATTATGAACGTACTTAACATTTTAAAATAAGTCTAATGTAATATATCTTACCATAATAAAAGTTTTTTTTTTTTTTTTTTTTTTTTTTTGAGACGGAGTCTCGCTTTGTCGCCCAGGCTGGAGTGCAGTGGCAGGATCTCAGCTCACTGCAAGCTCCGCCTCCCGGGTTTACGCCATTCTCCTGCCTCAGCCTCCCGAGTAGCTGGGACTACAGGCGCCCACCACCTCGCCCGGCTAGTTTTTTGTATTTTTAGTAGAGACGGGGTTTCACCATATTAGCCAGGATGGTCTCGATCTCCTGACCTCGTGATCCGCCCGTCTCGGCCTCCCAAAGTGCTGGGATTACAGGCTTGAGCCACCGCGCCCAGCCAATAAAAGTATTTTTAAGAGACAAGGTCTCACTCTATAGCCAGGCTGGAGTGTGGTGGTGTGATCATGGCACACTGCAGCCTCCAGCTCCTGGGCTCTCAAGTGATTCTCTTGCCCCATCCTCCTAAGTAGCTAGGACCACAGGCGCATGCCACCACAGCCAGCTAATTTTTGAATTTTTTTTTTTTTTTTTTAAGAGACAGGATCTCACCATATTGCCAGGCTGGTCTGAACTCCTGGCCTTAAGCGATCTTCCCTCCTCAGCCTCCCAAAGTGCTAGGCTTACAGGCATAATCAAATCCAGTCCACAAAGTTTTTTAAGTTCAAAAAAACGAAATTTAAAATTATAACAGGGCCAGGTGTGGTGGTTCACACCTGTAATCCCAGCATTTTGGGATTACAAAACACTGTCTTGGATTTAAAAAAAGAAAGAAAGAAAAAAAAGAAAAGAAAAAAGGCTAAAATAGTAAATTTTATTTTTATTATTTTTCTAATATATTTGAGACAGAGTCTCACTGTGTCACCCAGGCTGTAGTGCGGTGGCTCTTGATTTTGGCTCACTGCAACCTCCGCCTCCCAGGTTCAAGTGATTCTCATGCCTCAGTCTCCCAAGTAGCTAGGATTACAGGCGCATGCCACCACGCCTGGCTAATTTTTCGACTTTTAGTAGAGACATGGTTTCACCATGTTGACCAGGCTGGTCTTGGAACTCCTGACTTCAAGTGATCCACGTGCCTCAGCCTCCCAAAGTGCTGGGATTACAGGTGTGAGACACCATACCCAGCCGGTAAGTTTTAAATTAAAAAAAAAAAAAAAAAAAATTGTAGGCCAGCTGTGGTGGCTCACGCCTGTAATCCCAGCACTTTGGGAGGCTGAGGCAGGTGGATCATGAGGTCAAGAGATCAAGACCAGCCTGGCCAACATGGTGAAACCCTGTCTCTACCAAAAATACAAAAATTAGCTTGGCGGGGTGGTGCGCACATGTAGTCCCAGCTACTCCAGAGGCTGAGGCAGGAGAATCACTTGAACCTGGGACTCAGAGGTTGCAGTGAGCCGAGATCATGCCACTGCACTCAAGCCTGGCAACAGAACGAGACTCCATTTCAAAAAATATATATGTATATAATAAAAGAATATCTACATATTACAAAGAGTCAATTGTCCATAGTAAGTAGTTTACTAAAGTAATAATTTCACAGAGGTGGGGAGATTGCTTGAAGTCAGGTGCTTGAGACCAGGCTGCAAAATACAGCAAGACCTTCACTTCACCTCTCAAAATGTGTGTTTTTTTTTAAACAGCTGGGGCCAGGTGCAGTGGCTCATGCCTATAATCCCAGCACTTTGGGAGGCCGAGGTGGGCGGATCACCTGAGGTCAGAGGTTCAAGACCAGCCTGACCAACATGGCAAAACCCTATTTCTACTAAAAATACAAAAATTAGCCAGGCGTGGTGGTGCATACCTGTAATCCCAGTTACGTGGGAGGCTGAGGAAGGAGAATTGCTTGAACCCGGGAGGCAGAGGTTGCAGTGAGCCGAAATCAAGCCATTGCACTCCAGCCTGCGCAACAAGAGCAAAACTGCCATCTCAAAAAATAAAAATAAAAAATAGGCCGAACACAGTGGTTCACACCTGTAACCCCAGCACTTTGGGAGGCCAAGGCAGGCAGATCATAAGGTCAGGAGTTTGAGACCAGCCTGGCCAATATGATGTTTATCCCATCTCTACTGAAAATACAAAAATTAGCCAGGCGTGGTGGCAGGCGCCTGTAGTCCCAAATACTTGGGAGGCTGACACAGGAGAATCGCTTGAACCCAGGAGGTGGAGGCTGCAGTGAGCCAAGATCGCACCACTGCACTCCAGCCTGGGCAACAGAGCGAGACTCCATCTTCAAAAAAAAAAAAAAAACCGGTATGGTGGCACACACCTGTTGTCCCAGCTACTAAAGAGGCTGAGGTGGGAGGGTTGCTTGAGCCCAGGTGTCCATGGCTGCGGTGATCATGCTACTGCACTCCAGCCTGGGTGGCAGGGCCAAGAACCCAACTCTTAATTCATTTGTTTTAAAAAGACTACCTACCCAGGACTTGGAAGTTTGTGGCTGCCTACTCTTCCAACCCAAGCCTATTACACATTACAGTTGGTGGGTCATTTTATGCTCACAGTAAGTTAGAACAACCCTGTAGCTAAATATACACCAGGAACACTCTGGAAGCTAGACTCAAAACAGCTTTTAGAATTTATGCTACTTTCTCAAAACCTGGCAAGTTTCAGGAAACTGTAACCTTTCTCCCTCCTCTGTATGCACATCTGCTGCTGGCACCAGATGGGTCTATAAGGAAAAAGAATTACTATTATCTTCCCAAAGGCACCCTCAGATTTCTGAAATGATCTCACCCACCCAAATACATCCAACATCCCTGGTAGCTGACTTTGCTTCCCATTGGTTTCACTAGTAGCTGGTCTATTCGTAGCATAAACCTGTATTCTCCAGCTTATTTTCTTTTTTAATACTGTGTAACATTAGCCTTACAGCACTAGACAGAAGATGCTGGAAGGTAAGATAAAATGTGATATGTGAAAAAACATTCAGACTTTAAAAAAAACATAAATAGCCCCACCTCGCTCCCCCCATAAAATCTAGAGACAATTCTTCTAGAGTAAACCCAAAACAAATCAAAAGCATTATATCTTGACTGACCAGACAGTAAATATTCAAATAAGGTCAATAGTGTAAAATTTAATACAGGACTACACTTTTGAAGAAAAAAATCCACCAACTTAAATTCAATTGTTGTTAAAAGTTTTCCATTATTATTTCCCATTGTCTCAAAGAAATTGACAAACCTCCTGCATTTAGCTGGAGTGACTCTGTAGTATCAGAAAGTTGTTGTATCTGAGGCCAGGTTCCATGGCTCACACCTGTAATCCTAACACTTTGGAAGGCCGAGGCAGGAGGATTGGCTGAGCTCAGGAGTTCAAGACCACCCTGGGTAACATAGTGAAACACTGTCTCCACTAAAACACAAAAAACTAGCCAGGCATGGTGGTGCATGCCTGTAGTCCCAGCTACTCAGGAAGCTGAGGCATGAGAACTGCTTGAACCCAGGAGGCGGAGTTTGCAGTGAGCAGGGATATACTCTGGCCTGGGAGACAGAGAGAGACTCCATCTCAAAAAAAAAAAAAAAATTAGCCAGGTGTGGTGGTAGATGCCTGTAATCCCAGCTACTCCGGAGGCTGAGGCATAGGATCACTTGAACCTGGGAGGTGGAGGTTGCAGAAAGCAGGTTCGCACCACTGCACTCCAGCCTGGGCAACAAGACCAAGACTCTGACTCAAGGAAAAAAAAAAAAAAGTTGTTATCTCTAAGGATGAATTTTAATATCTATCCCAACCAAAGAGCCCCAGTATAACACCCAATGAATGAAAATGATTTCAAAGTAATACACTGGACCAGGTACAGTGGCTCATACCCATAATCCCAGCACTTTGAGAGGACGAGGCAGGCAGCTCACTTGAGCCCAGGAGTTTGAAACCAGCCTGAGCAACATGGAGAAACCCTGGCTCTACTAAAAATAGGAAAATCAGCTGGACATGGTGGCCCATGCCTG
This sequence comes from Macaca mulatta, assembly GCF_049350105.2. Lineage (NCBI taxonomy): Eukaryota > Metazoa > Chordata > Mammalia > Primates > Cercopithecidae > Macaca > Macaca mulatta. The sequence goes on from NC_133406.1 coordinate 112,800,137, forward strand.
TGGTCCCAGCTATTCAGGAGGCTGAAGTGGGAGGATCACCTAAGCCCAGGACAAGGAGGTTGCAGCATGTCGGTGCACTCCATCCAGGGCCACAGAGTAAGACCCTGTCTCAAAATAATAATAATAATACACTGCTTATTAAAAAAACAAAATTTCTCTAGTAAGCATTGCAGGAACATTCTGAAGGTTAATAAGGCAGTCAGAGGATTACAATTTGCTACAAACATAAGACAAGCACAAAAACACAATTCTCATGAAGTGGGAAGGAGAAGTGAAAGCAACTTGTCTAAATTTCAGGGCAAGAGATCCTCCAAGATATCCCCTATCATCTCCAGGGATGGTCAGCAGGCTACAAAGCTTGTTTCTCTGCTACCTCAACAGAAATAAGTTCAGGCAATGAAACAGTATTGTGCAATGCAAAGCTGATACTGAGGGGAATGTCCTGATATCAGAATCAAATATGTAAAATAAATAAAATGAAATTAAAAGGCCAGGTGCGGTGGTTCACGCCTGTAATCCCAGCACTTTGGGAGGCCAAGGTGGGAGGATAAGGAGATCGAGACCACGGTGAAACCCTGTCTCTACTAAAAAAACAAAAACTTAGCCGGGCGCAGTGGCGGGCACCCATAGTCCCAGCTACTCAGGAGGCTGAGGCAAGAGAATGGCGTGAACCCGGGAGGCAGAGTTTGCGGTGAGCTGAGATCAGCCACTGCACTGCAGCCTGGGCAACAGAGCGAGACTCCGTCTCAAAATAAATAAATAAATAAATAGGAAAAAAAACAAAACCAAAACCAGAATCAAATATAGTGTGTGACTTTGTTCAACAGCAATATCCAAGGCTATCAAATCGCACCTCTAATTCAGCCTAACCCCACAGCCTGAAAACAAGTCACTAGCCTGGAATAAATAATTTATTTCAGGCCAATTAGCAGAGACTGATTTCACTGTTTTTATCTATGACCATTATCCTCATAAAGAGGATGTAGTACACATAAATTTTAAGTATCTGTAACCCGTGGTGAACAATCTCCAAGAAAGTTCCCAACTTTACTTCGAGAAAAAGGTGCTCTGCTTTAAGGTGTGTTGCCACTTGCTACTTTTAGAATATTACCAGCCTCCCAATTGAGGACCCATGTCCTAGAACACTCTATAAGCACTCTACCGTGTCTGGGTTTCCTTCCAGAAGAACATTGATGGCTCTGTTGACATCTCCATTGCAGTCATGCAAAGCAATCACACATTCATCCTGGTTCTTTCCTGTAATATCAATCAACTGAAAGAGAAAAAAGAGCAACCATCATGAACAGGCTTATGCTCACACTCCCAATGAAAGGAAACTAGGTGAAGGGAAACGGTATCAGCTGAGTTTGAAAAAAACAGGTTTAAAAAGCAAAAGATGAGGGCCAGGCACGGTGGCTCATGCCTATAATCCCAGCACTTTGGGAGGCCGAGGTGGGCGGATCACTTGAGGTCAGGAGTTTGAGACCAGCCTGACCAACATGGTGAAACCCTGTCTCTACTAAAAATACAAAAATTATACAAGTGTGGTGGTGGGTGCCTGTAAGCCTAGCTACTTGGGAGGCTGAGGCAGGAGAATCGCTTGAACTCAGGAGGCAGAAGTTGCAGTGAGCTGAGATCGCACCACTGCACTCCAGCCTGGGCCACCGAGCAAGACTCCGTCTCAAAATTTAAAAAAAAAAAAGAAAGAAAAAGGATGTAGAATTTGCCTAGCAGGTTTTCCAGAACCACCCCACCCCTAAAAAAAAGGAAAACGGAGAATTTTGGTATTCTATTTCCAAAAGCCAAATATTAACACCTGTGGTTCAGGGATGAGGTCAAAAGTATTTACAAAGCAATTAAGCATCAAATACAGAACCAAACTCTGAAACACACAGGCTTCAGCATGAATTTCCACATTTCCTATATCCACAACTGCTCAGTTTCTACAAAATGGCATCAGCAACAGGCAAGAGGTTAAAATTAAGATAAAATTTCCAAACTAAGTATCTATCCAAAGGGCTACAACAGGCGGGGTGCGGTGGCTCACCCCTGTAATCCCAGCACTTTGGGAGGCTGAGGCAGGCAGATCACCTGAGGTCAGGAGTTCAAGACCAGCCTGGCCAACATGGTGAAACCCCACCTCTACTAAAAATACAAAAAAATTAGCCAGGCGTGGTGGCAAGCGCCTGTAATCCCAACTACTCGGGAGGCTGAGGCACGAGAATTGCTTGAATTCAGGAGGCAGAGGCTACAATAAGCCAATATCATGCCACTGCACTCCAGCCTGGGTGACAGAGTGAGACTTCATCTAAAAAAAAAAAACAAAAAACAAAACAAAGGGCTACAATAAATGAGAGAATGAAAACACTTATTTATCAGCCTGACCTATTATATTTCAGGTGAAAATTCTCCCAATACCTACAGGAGAAAGTATCCTGGCATCTATCTATGGTATTTGATTATGCCTTAATCCTGGTATCTTTTCTCATAGCGTACAGTAAATTAGTGGTACACTCACTTGTTTCACCTTCTCCTCAAAGTCAGCATCATTATGGTCCGAAATCATCTGTGCAAGTCTAATTTGTTCTGCAGTGGCCTAGGAATTGAGATGAGATCAAGAAAGCATAATCATGAGGCAACAGTTTAGAGAACAAAAACCTATTGCGTCCGTCTCCACTGCCCCAATTTTCTTTTCCTTGTAACAAATGAGCAAGTAATAAAGCACCATTTAGGACACTTAAATCAGGGATAGGCACGGGTGGTGGCTCACGCCTGTAATTCCAGCACTTTGGGAGCCCGAGGCACGCAGATCACCTGAGGTCAGTAGTTCGAGACCAGCCTGGCCAACATGGTAAAACCCTGACTCTACTAGAAATACAAAAATTAGCTGGGTGTGGTGGCGCACACCCATAGGTCCAGCTACTCCGGAGGCTGAGGCAGGAGAATTGCTTGAACCCGGGAGGACGAGGTTGCAGTGAACTGAGAGCGCCACTGCACTCCAGCCTAGGCAACAGAGCAAGACTCCACCTCAAAAAAAAAAAAAAAGATGCTTAAATCAGTAAAATGACAAAAATTGAGTGAAACTGTTACAGAAAGAGTAAGGAACTCATTCACCAATCTTCACAGTTAAAGGGACTTCCGTCTTAGAATCACAGAACCACTCTGAAACATCTGCCCCTTAATTCATATTAAGTTACAAAGCCATGTGTAAACTCTATTCTTATTTCTGTGATAACCAACACCATCCTCTTATTCTTAAAGCTTAGAATACTACAAGTCTGACAATAGACTCAACATATCTTCTGTATATCCAGTGTATGTTAAGATACTAGGAATTTTACTGCCCCAACTAAGTATTATAATTCTACCAGAAATTCACCTGAAAACACAGATGAAAGAAAAATGCATAAGGGGAAAATTCCAGTCTTACATATTCAATTTATCTGACCATAATCAAATATAAGTAATTCATTCACATTACATACCAACTAACATCAACCTGATGTGAGAAACAGAATATATCTACGTCAAAGTTAATATCCAAGAGATTAATTTACTCCTTAAAACTTAAAATTGAGCAATGCTCTAAGGTGTTTCGTTTAGTTTTGAAGAAACACAGTGAAGCTGCCAGCTCCTCGTGGGAAAGGAACAATCAGGTAAGGCCTCAATGGGACCGGATAGGAAAATAAAAGATAAATGGGGGAAAAGAGGAGCAAAGGTTAAAATATGGAATGGAAAAGGCTGGCTAGAGAGATATCAAGGTGGGATAGGGTGCAGTTGCTCATGCCTGTAATCCCAGTACCCTGGGAGGCCGAGGCAGGTGGATCACCTTAGGGCAGGAGTTCGAGACTAGCCTGACCAACACGGTAAAACTCTGTCTCTACTAAAAATACAAAAATGAGCTGGGCGTGGTGGCACACGCCTATAATCCCAGCTACTCAGGAAGTTGAGGCAAGGAGAATTGCTTGAACCCGGGAGGCGGAGGTTGCAGTGAGCCAAGGTCGAGCCATTTCATTCAAGCCTAGGCAACAGAGCGAGGCTCCGTCTCAAAAAAAAAAAAAAAAAAAAAAGAGAGAGAGATATCAAGGTGGAAGGTCTAAGAAACAGAAAGGTATTGCTAAAATGGCCCAGGTAAGAAAAGGGAAATGCTATCTTAAATATCTTAAGAGTTACAGAGCCGGGCAGTGACTCACACCTATAATCCCAGAAGTTCAAGACCAGCCTGGGCAACGCAGCAAGACTACCATCTGTACAAAAATTTTAAAATAAGCCTGGTATGGTAGTGTGCACTAGTAGTCCCACCTACTCAAGAGGCTGAGGCGGGAGGATCACTTAAGCCCCAGAGGTTGAGGCTACAAATGAAAGGTGACTGTGCCACCGCACTCTGACCTATGCAAAGGGAGATCCTATCTTAAAAAAAAAAAAAAGATAAAAAGCACAGGACCCCTAATAAAGTGCTAAGCCTCATAATACACTATCAAACAACAAAAAAGTAAGCATTCTGCCTTACAGCATGTCATGAACAGTTATCAGAACCTAAGTAAAAACAGAGCCAAGGACTAGAAAACAAAAATAAGGAACCTAAACCAACAGTTCAAAGCACAGAATGATGCTGTACTGCATGGAAACCAGCATCAGCTGGCAATGCTATCCATGAATCCATATGCTTTGGGTTATTTACCTGTGGCCGCTGCTTGTGCTGTGTCTGGTTTTGGTTTTGAGGTTGTTCCCAGTTTCCCCGGGCTCGGTTAGTGCCCACCGACGTCATCATTTACAGTATATACAAATAACAGTATTTACAAGGTAGAATACTGAAAGATTTAAAAGAAAATTAGGTATTAAATGTGGGCAAAATACGTTAACTCTCTCACCAGCACCTTCAGCACCAAACACTTTCACTTCTTCAAAGGAACAAATCAAGAAGATTCATTTATTCTTACAACATAATTAGCTTGATCAATTCCTTAAGGAGCTATAGCTGTTAATCCATTTTTATGTAACAAGAAATGTATAAAGCATGTGTAAGCGACTTTTTTAAGAAGTTACAGCAGTTTGGTTACTAGTCTCCTATAAGCACACTTTACATTTAGCTAATAATCAAAAGCCTTTTATATAGGTGCAAGCATCTAAAGTACCTTTGACAGAAGTAAAGATAATCAGTAATGTCTGGAAACAAAAGCCTTCCAGGAAGGAAATTAGTCTACACTCCAGAAAAATAATTTTAAATACTATATTCAATCACCTAAGAAAACAGCCTTACCTGCCTTACAACCTTTTTTTATGTAAGCTGCATGTGACCTCCATTGTTTGGGAAAGCACAAGTTCAAGTCTAGACTCTTCTTTCTCCCTCAAGTTTCATCTCTCTCAGTATGCTATGGGTTTGTTTTGTGTTTGTGGGGTTTTTTTGTTTTTTTAAACCACAGCCTTCAACAGGGTACATATTAGCCCCAACGACTTTGTCCAGAATCTCTGTTCTCTGAAAATGATTCCAACACACTGCTTTCACAGGTGCTTCTCTTGGTCTCCTAGTCCACATTTTCAAGAAACCAGAATGGCAATTACCCTCCACCACTCACCTTAATACACAAGGAATCTCAAATTTGTCTCAAACCAAAAGCATCTAGCACAAAGTTTTATTTGGAAGAAAGTGCTTCTAGGAAATCATTTTAAACTTGAGACCTTAATGCTGGCAAGATGACTTAGTTGAGTCTTTAAAGAGACACAGAACACACAGGGCTTTCCCCAAACCAGAATATAGTTTTTGTTACAAGACTTCTAACAATGAAGGATTCTACTGAATTCAAGTTCCTTTAGTTCATACTTTGTTTTATAATGCAATCTCAGCTGCTGCATTTAGTACAAAAGAAAACATTAATCATATGATGGAGTGCTCAAAATAATAGGTTACTCTGCCTTTATTCCCTTCCAAAGAGGATAAGTTTATACTTTTCTGCTCTATATTTAATTTTTCTTGTTAATGAAACCTTATACAGCATAATTCTAGACTGCCCAGAGATATTACTGGATTCGAGTGGGAGGAAGGACTTCTAAAGAAATATGCAAGGATTAACTATTAGGGAAGTGAATTTCATCTGATTTTCTTGGATGTCACAGAGAAAGTTGACTTTTTCTATGCATAAATTCTTCACCAAGTTGCGTCAATAGGTTACACAGGTCTTTGCATCAAGAAAGATTTTTTTAAGGCAGCTTCAGGTAATTTTTAAGCCATTACCTCTTCTCCCTACACATATAGGCACACAAAGACCCATAAATATTTCAAGCTAGAAAGGATTATTTGCTACACAGTAGCCCATTTTCCCAGGTTAGCATTATAGCCAAGTTTCAACTTTACAAAAAAAAAAGTTGTTTAACCAAGTACCCCGAATCCAAATCAACAAGACTACATATACACATATATACGTATATATATCAAGATGAGAGGAAAACTATTTTGTTTTAAAATCGGCTCTAAGATGAACTTTCTAATATGGCATAGTCATTTCCAACCCACTACTGTAACTTACAAATAATGACTGTTTTCTACTCCACATGTGATATCAATTTGTGAGAATAAGTTATATTGCAGGCATAAACTGCATGACTAGCTATATACGATTGCATATACTGTACCAGTCAGATGTAAACATATTAAAAAGTCATCTTGAAAGATATAATTAACCAAGAAAGAAAAAAACCCTCCTAATCACTCTTGCTAGTAACATTTCCCTCTTACAAGTGCTTCGAAATGTGACTAAGAAAATTTTACCACCTAGTAGTGACAACGCTGAGCAACAGGTCAAAAGTAAGTTATCTGGAATGGATCACTTGAGGGCACAGAATTAGTAGCAAGCAGACCCATTCCCAGCTATCACACTGGAGGCAAAGATCTTGTTACTTACTTGCTCTTTCTTAGAATATAAAAAGATTTAAAGGAAGTAGGGTGAGAAGTATTGGAGACCAAGGAAATAGTGCGAGAGTAAACACAGGTTTCAACACAGGAGTGCCCTTGACTCTTTTCTGAAAACCAGCTACTTAAAAAAATAGCCAGAGAAATTTCACTGAAAAAACTAAATAACAAATATTTATTGAGAATCTACTATGTGTCCAATACTTCAGGAAAATACAAAAGCAGTATGACTTGGTAGCTGCCCTCAGGGAGCTTACAATCTAATTTAAGAAACAATTCAGAAACTGAAGCTGGACTGGGTTGGGTAAAACTTGCTACCTCTAACAGAACAACTAATTTCTGTAGATGCTTTGCTGAAATGGTCCCTGCATCCCCTTCCCCACCACCCTGAAATCTAGTTAGCAAGAGTACTTCCCAGTAAGGACATAGCAAGGAGGAGCTTTAAAGATCAAAAAACAAAACAGGACATTTTTAGGCCTTTCATCACTAGTTTACGTGCCAGCAATACTTCCCATTCACAAAGGAAACAATCATTGAGATAGTCTAATCTTTAAGGACAATGGTGTCAGATCTCAAAGCAGTTTTATCAACTGATACACAGCCAAAATGTTTTAATTCTCTATAATCATTGGGACAGTGTAATATTTAAGTACAATGGAGACAGATTTCAAAGCAGTTTTATCAACTGATACACAGCCAAAATGTTTTAATTCTCTAGAAATGCTGGTTACTAGTAATGCTCATCACCTCCCAGCAAGTCACATCAGGTATCCCCAAAACAGGATGTGGGGCGGAGGTAGGTAGGATGGGAGAGAAGACAAAAAAAAAAGGTTTCTCCATGTAATAATCAGGGAGAGTCAAAGGCAAAAACGTTAACAATAATAACAAAAACGCCTGTTACTGTGATGTTTTTCTTCCCACAACATCCTACACCAGAGGTGGCTACATTTCAAGAAGGGTGGAAAAGGAGCAGTCTCCAGTTTGTGACATCAGTTTGCAAAGCAATTTAAGGGCTGTCCACAAGGTTAAGGGTTTGAAGAAATTGGGCATTCCTGTCCCATTATGAGAAAAGTGAACAAATACCCCAGTGCTCTAGTGACGTCCCTTAAGCGTAATACACCCTATGGGGGCTTCCATGTCTAGCTTCCCAAATAACATAATTGTTTGGGGTACCCAAACTACAGTATAAACAGGAAGCTAAAGACAGCAGCAAAAACATATTCCAAGAACTGGGTTGGTGAGAAAGAAGGGAGGGAAAAGGAGCTGACAAAGAGCCTGGAAACGGAGAGGGGACGCAAGCCCACGCGTGGAGGATGGGAGGCTCACCCCCCTCAGCGCCACATCGAGAGCCCACGGGGCCAATCTCCTTCCTACCTCCCAGCCGGAACAAATTAATCCTTCGCACACCAAACTGAGGGCCACATGGGGGAGTTTGGGGCAGCTCCACCCCATCGCCCTCCCTCCCCCACGCCACCCCCAAACCAGGCCGGATCCGGATCAGGGGAGGCCCGCAGTGGGTGGAAAGGGAGGAGGCCCTCTCCTCCGCAGGCACCGGCCGGGGTGAAGAGAGGGCCCTACCTCAGGCAAGGCCCAGGCCTCGCTCGCTCGCGCTCTTTCTCGCTCTCCCCTCTCAGGCTCTAGCCGCATGGCCCCCCCTTCCTACGGCTGCTCCAAGCCCCGCCCCGGCCACGCTCCCAAATCGAGGCCCCGGCTCTGGCGCGGCCCACTAGGCCCCGAACCCAACCATAAACAAAACCTCCGGCGGCCGACTCGCGGGGGGGGGGCGCCAGGGCTCGCATGACTACGAGGGGGGGTGTACAGTGGGGGAACACACGGTGCGGGGGGGCCTACCGAGGGAGGGGGCATACGGCGGGGGCAGGGGAGAAAAGAGGGAGGGTAAAAGGGGGATCGCGGATTTAAAGGGGCCGCGGACAATACCCGGCCCCGCCGCGCTGCCGCTGCCGCCGCCGACGCCGCCAACGCCGCTGCGCTCCCAACTTTACCTCAGTCTCCTCCACACTGACACCCCGGGCCGCGCCGCCCCTGTCACGTGATATAAGATTCCCTCTTCCCCACCCCCTCCCTCCTTTTCCCTCTCGCGCTCGCTCTCGCGCCTTTCCCCGCCCACTTGCCTTCCTGCGTCCCCCAGCGCGTGACGCTAAAAGGGGCGCGCACGCAAGCGTGCGCGTGCCACCTCGCCACGAGACACCTCTTTCCGGCTCCGCGAGTCCGCTCCGCCTCCTTCACGGCGGCCCTGCCTCCACCACGTGACCCAGGGATGGCCGCGGCTTCCTCTTACTGTCGTAGTTCCGCGTCTCAGCGCTCGACGCTCCTGGGTGCCATTGCCTGCCTGAGTCACGTGTCAGGGGGAAGCTGGAAGGCATCGTTCTCCTTTCCCAGCCCCCCTGCCTGTCCGCCATGTTTTCAGGCCGGGTCTGGCTTGGTCTTCCCCCATAAGGAAATGGCCGGGGAGCTCCAGGGGACCCAGGCGCCGTCGCTGCGGCGGAGCCTGGGCTGACCAGCCAGGACAGCGGGGTAAACCCGAACAATTCTGCGCGAGGTAGGGAGGCCATGGCGTCCGGCAGTAACTGGCTATCCGGGGTGAATGTCGTGCTGGTGATGGCCTACGGGAGCCTGGTGAGGAGATTCCCCCACCCCATTCCTGCTGTCGCATCTTAACCAGTAGAGACCCTCTTCTTGAGCTGTTCCCCGTCTGCATTCTCCACCCACTCACCTGCGCCTATCTGGGCTTTGATTCCTTATTCCAGGAGTAGGTGGGAGTTTAAGTCACCTGCTCCAGCCGACCCGCCCTCTTTGGCCTAGAACTCTCCCTCTAACGCTAGAGCACAGACCCCACGCCTCCCTGCTACTGGCTTCTTAGATCCACCCCTATCATAACGGTCTTGCTTTACCCCAAGTTTTACCCTGAAACATTCCCGAGAGCCAGAATCTGGCGATTTGGAATGAAGGCATGCTTAAAAAAAATACCCAACTGTCTTTTTATTAAAGGATTCTTACATCTTTTTGGACAGGTGTTTGTACTGCTATTTATTTTTGTGAAGAGGCAAATCATGCGCTTTGCAATGAAATCTCGAAGGGGACCTCATGTCCCTGTGGGACACAATGCCCCCAAGGTAGGTCCTTAGGGCACGACTTAAACATACTTTTCAGATCTTTTAGGGTCAAGAATGAGATTTGCTCTGCCTTTAGTGATGACTTTAATTCTCGTGTTTCTTTGCGTGCACTTGTGCTTGTTCTAAGTTGAGCAGGCACTGTGCACTTTGGGACTTGGCTCCTGCTCAGTGCTGTGGCAAGCAGGAACTTCTGTTATTGTATCTGCAGAATGAAGGGCTTGGGTCGGAGTTCCCAATTCTTTGTAGTAAAATATTTCCCAGCTCATCTTAAACTACTCAGTGTTTTTTGTTTGATTAGGATGGGGTTGAGATCATTAAGGTTAACCCAAGAGCAATGAGGAGGGTTACCTCTACATAACTGTAGACTTAACAGGAGCTCCATAAATCACGTAGTTCCACCATTCGTGTTACCAACAAGCCCAAGAAAAGGAAGCAGTTTACCAGAAGACATGTAGGAAGTGAATAACCCAGTGGTCTTTTATCTTTGTCTGTACTTTCTCCTTAGGTGATTGTGTTCCTTTCCTTGGCTTTAGCTACAGATGAAATTTTATCTCTATCCCAGAACTCTTTCCTGAGTTCCATGCATATATTGCGAACTGACTACCTGACATTTTGACTTAGATTTCTAATAGGCATCTCAAACCCAGCATATGTGAATAAAAGTTATTGATACTCTGCTGTCACCCTCATTCTGCTTCTTTAGTCTTTCGTTTCTAAGTAAAAGACACCTGCTTCCCTTACCAACCTCCTTTTGTGTGGCTCTCCCCAGATCACTGGGACCCAGCTCTACTGGCTGAATTTTCCACTCTTTTTGCTCCTCTGATCTGGAATGGCCTTCATTTGGCTAGCTCATTCATTCTTTTAATCTTAGCTTAAATGTTACTTCCAAAAAAGAAATGCTTATTACCTATTTTAAAGTAGGTTCCCCCCTCTTTATTTGCACATTTTACTTTGATTTTTTCTTCATAGCATTTACCATAATTTTTCTTTTATGTTTGTCTATTTATTTAAAACATGCCTCTCTCTTCCGCTAGACCGTAAGCTTCAAGAATGCAGGCACCATACCAGTTTTGTTCACGACTATAAAGCCAGGACCTACACATAGTAGGTACTCAGTAATTTCTTGTTGAATGAAAACAGGTTAGTGCCAGAGCCTACACATAGCAGGTACTCAGTAATTTGTTGCTGAATGAAAAACAGGTTAGTTGTAGAGCTAGAGCTCATGACTCCCTCAACTCCTAGAGCACTGTACTTTCATTAACCAGTGCTATTAACCTTTCCCTCTTTGTTCCTTGCTGAAATACTACATGGAAAGACTCTAGGAGGATGTCCTGGCTTGAAACCTTAACAGTCCTTCCTGCCTCATGAGAGAGACATAGGGTTAGTTTCTAGCACATCATGAACCAATCAATAGTTTGGCTATTCAGGGGTCCCTTGGTCTAATTGAGAGCAGTATTCCTTTTGCTTAAAAAATTTTTGCTAAATTCTCAACCATTGCTAGTGAAAGTATAAATTAGTAAAACCACTTTGGAAAATAACTGGTCATTGTCGGGTAAGATTGCACATGTACCTAATCCCTGCTCCAGCAGTTTCTCTCCTACCATAGAGATACTAAGTTTTGCTCTTGTGTACCAAGAAACATGTACAAGATTATTCATAGCGGCATTGTTCATAATATTTGAAGAAGAAACAATTCAAATGTCCCCTTTTCAATGATTATATGGGCTGAGTGCAGTGGCTTACACCTATAGTCCTAGCACTTTGGAAGGCTGATGCCAGAACATCATGTGAGCCCGGGAGTTACAGACTGCAGTGAGCTATGATTGCACTGATGCACTCCAGCATGGGCAAGAGCAAGACCTTGTTTCTAAAAAATAGATAGTGGCATATTCATATGGAATAATGTAAAAAATGAAAAACTGAAGATATATATACGAAGACAAATGCTCAAAATACTTTTGAATGAAAAAAATTGCAAACATGAATGAATCTCAAAAACATGAGGAGTGGGCCGGGCGTGGTAGCTCATGTCTGTAATCCCAGCACTAAGGGAGGCCAAGTTGGGCAGATAACACTTGAGGTCAGGAGTTCGAGACCAGACCAGTCAACATGGTGAAACCCCATCTCTACTAAAAATACAATTTAAAAAATCCCAACTACTCAGGAGGCTGAGGCAGGAGAATCCCTTGAAACCAGGTGGCAGAGATTGCAGTGAGCCGAGATCAAACCACTGCACTTCTGCCTGGGCGACAGAGCAAGACTCCGTCTCACCAAAAACAAACAGACTAAAAAACCATGCTGAGTGAGAAAAGTTGAAATGCCATTGACAAAAGAATATGCACCATATGCTTCCACCCCATTTATATGAAATTTTAGAACAGGCAGAACTGTAAAAGAGAGTACATGGGCTGGGTGCGGTGGCTCAAGCCTATAATCCCAGCACTTTGGGAGGCCGAGACGGGCGGATCACGAGGTCAGGAGATCGAGACCATCCTGGCTAACACGGTGAAACCCCGTCTCTACTAAAAAATACAAAAAAAAACTAGCCGGGCAAGGTGGCAGGCGCCTCCCAGCTACTCGGGAGGCTGAGGCAGGAGAATGGCATAAACCAGGGAGGCGGAGCTTGCAGTGAGCTGAGATCCGGCCACTGCACTCCAGCCTGGGCAACAGAGCGAGACTCCGTCTCAAAAAAAAAAAAAAAAAGAGAGAGTACATGTTGCCTGGGCTGGGACAGGGGAGATTTCCAGGTGATGAAAATATTCTTTATTTTGATTGACGTGGTGGTGAAGGGGGTATGTTCATTTGTCAAACTCATCAGTTTATATACATAAAATGAATGCATTTATTATATATAAATTCAACCTCAAGTATATTTTAAAAATTTTGCTGGGCGCGGTGGCTCATGCCTGTAATCCTAGCACTTTGGGAGGCTGAGGTGGGTAGATTACCTGAGGTCAGGAGTTCAAGACCAGCCTGGCCAACACAGTGAAACCCCGACTCTACTAAAAATACAAAAAAATAAGCTGGGCGTGGTGGTGCGTGCCTGTAATCCCAGCTACTCTGGAGGCTGAGGCAGGAGAATCACTTGATCCCAGGCGGAGGTTGCAGTGAGCAGAGATCACACCATTGCACTCCAGCCTGGATGACAGAGTGAGACTTGTCTCAAAAAAAAATAATAAGGCCAGGTGAGGTGGCTTACACCTGTAATCCTAGCACTTTGGGAGGCCAAGGCAGGCTGATCATGTTGGCTGAGGAGTTCAATATGGGGAAACCCTGTCACTGTAAGAAGTTTGAAAATGGGCCGGGTGCAGTGTCTCACGCCTGTAATCCCAACAGTTTGGGAGGCTGAGGCGGGCAGATCACAAGGTCAGGAGTTTGAGACCAGCCTAACAAGCATAGTGAGACCCCATCTCTACGAAAAATACAAAAAAGTAGCCAAGCATGGTAGCATGCGCCTGTAGTCCCAGCTACTAGGGAGGCTGAGGCAGGAGAATTGCTTGAACCCGGCAGGCAGAGGTTGCAGTGAGCCAAGATCATGCCACTGCACTCTAGTCTGAGTGATAGAGCGAGACTCCGTCTCAGAAAAAAAATTTTTTTTAATAATAGCCATGCATGGTGGTGTGTGCCTATAACCCCAGCTACTCAGGAGGCTAAGGCAGGAGGATCACCTGAACTCGGGAGGAGGAAGTTACAGTGAGCAGAGATTGTGCCATTGTACTCCAGCCTGGGTGACAGAGTGTGACCCTGTCTCAAAAGAAAAAAAATTTTTTAAACAATTTGCAGAGGGATTCTTAAAGTATTTTTCCATTTGTATCAAGTTCAAAACCAGGCAAAGCTAAGCATCTTTTTTAGGGTGACACGATAAAACGGAAGAAGTGTATGAAGACTATTGACAAGGTTTGGGATGGGGAGCATTCATTGAGGGATGGCCACACAAGACTTCAAAGTTAGTGGTAATGTTCCATTGCATAAATTGGATATTGGTTATAGGTGTTCATTATGATTTTTATAATTATTTAAAATGTACATATGTTATCTGTATTTTGTGTGTTTTATGTTTCACAATGGAAGTTTCTAAAAAGTTGGAACAAAAAATTTATTTCCTGGGGCTCTGGTAACTCTCTTAGGTAAGAGAGATCGATATGAAACTGCAAATAGTAATTGCTGCTGGGTGACTGAGAGGTGCTACCTTTGGCATCTTTTTTTTTTTTTTTTTTTTTTTTTGGAGACCGAGTCTCGCTCTGTTGCCCAGGCTGGAGTGCAGTAGTGCGATTTCAGCTCACCACAAGCTCTGCCTTCCAGGTTCACACCATTCTCCTGCCTTGGCCTCCCGAGTAGCTGGGACTACAGGCCCCCGCCACCACGCCCGGCTAATTTTTTGAATTTTTAATAGAGACCGGGTTTTACCATGTTAGCCAGGGTGATCTCTATCTCCTGATCTCGTGATCCACCCGTCTTGGCATCCCAAAATGCTGGGATTACAGGTGTGAGCCACCATGCCCGGCCCCTTTTAGTATCTTTAAAATTTTTATACCATGGATTTGACTTGGCTATTTTAAAAGCTAAATGTGTGTGTGTGTTTTTTTTTAAGTAGCCTCTAGGTAGGTGCATACCTGTAATCCTAGCTGCTCAGAAGGCTGAGGCAAGAGAGGCTAGGCACAGTCGCTCACACCTGTAATCCCAGCACTTTGGGAGGCCAAGGCAGGCGGATCACTTGAGGTCAGGAGTTTGAGACCAGCCTGGCCAACATGGTGAAACCCCATCTCTACTAAGTATACAAAAATTAGCCAGACATGATGGTACGCGCCTGTAATCCCAGCTACTCTGGAGGCTGAGACAGAATAGCTTGAACCTGGGAGGCGGAGGTTGCAGTGAACTGTGATTGCGCCACTGCACTCCAGCCTGGGTGACAGAGCGAGACTCTGTCTCAAAAAGAAAAAAATTAGAAATAATGTTGATGCTGTATAACTTGAAGGATTTCTGGCAAGTTAAAAGTTCTAGCTTAGAGATGTGCAGCTTGGAGAGGTTATTGGAAAACCCAATCACATTCATTCTTAAATTCTTACCTCTTATCTGGTGATTTTATTAACTACATGAGCATCATGAGCATCTTCTCTATTTCTGTTGTCCTAGTTGTTCTTTAACTCTGCCCCATTTTCAGATTGGTGGAAAGCAGAGTGCAGGGTAAATACTTGTGTATTCTTTTCTTTATGTGAACAGGACTTGAAAGAAGAGATTGATATTCGACTCTCCAGGGTTCAGGATATCAAGTATGAGCCTCAGCTCCTTGCAGATGATGATGCTAGACTGCTACAACTGGAAACCCAGGGAAATCAAAGTATGTGGCAAGCTCTTGAAAGGCTTCAGTGAGGAGTCCCACAAGTCCAGAATTCCTTTTCTCTCAGAGTTGTCAAAAGCTGCTGGCAAAGCCTTAGTTATTCCTGTTACTGAATATGTGCTAGATGCAGAGCCCATTTATTAGCTTGCTGGAGTTTGGGGAATTTTTTTTTTTTTTTTTTTTTTCCTTTTTTGAGACGGAGTTTCGCTCTTGTTGCCCAGGCTGGAGTGCAATGGTGCGATCTCGGCTCAATGCAACCTCCACCCCCCCCAGTTTAAGCAACTCTTCTGCCTCAGCCTCCTGAGTAGCTGGGATTACAGGTGTGCCCACCACGCCTGGCTAATTTTGTGTTTTTAACAGAGACAAGGTTTCTCCATGTTGGCCAGGCTGGTCTCAAACTCCTGACCTCAGATGATCCGCCCGCCTCAGCCTCCCAAAGTGCTGGGATTACAGGCGTGAGCCACCACGCCTGGCCTGGGGAATCTTTTTAGGTTTATGCCTAACACCAGTCTTTTCCTCAACAGGTTGCTACAACTATCTGTATAGGATGAAAGCTCTGGATGCCATTCGTACCTCTGGTAAGGGATACCTGACAGTGTCCATTCTAGGATCCTGAAAGCCCACCTAGGGAACAGAGTAATGAACCCACTTTATATGGTAGGATTTGTCTTTTCTGCACATCCCTGGCTAGTAGGAAATTCTAGAGTTTTGAAAGTACTGGGTTGGCCGGGCACGGTGGCTCAAGCCTGTAATCCCAGCACTTTGGGAGGCCGATACGGGCGGATCACGAGGTCAGGAGATCGAGACCATCCTGGGTAACACAGTGAAACCCCGTCTCTACTAAAAATACAAAAACTTAGCCGGGCGAGGTGGCAGGCGCCTATAGTCCCAGCTACTCGGGAGGCTGAGGCAGGAGAATGGCGTGAACCCGGGAGGCGGAGCTTGCAGTGAGCTGAGATCCGGCCACTGCACTCCAGCCTGGGTGACAGAGCGAGACTCCGTCTCAAAAAAAAAAAAAAAAAAAAGAAAGTACTGGGTTAGAGATTTTGCTGAAGGAAATGATATAAGCAGGTTATTCTCCAAAGAGTCTGGGTGTTTTGTTTTTTAAAGTTCTTCTCTTGGCCGGGCGCGGTGGCTCACGCCTGTAATCCCAGCACTTTGGGAGGCCGAGGCGGGCGGATCACAAGGTCAGGAGATCGAGACCACGGTGAAACCCCGTCTCTACTAAAAATACAAAAAATTAGCCGGGCGCGGTTGTGGGCGCCTGTAGTCCCAGCTACTCGGGAGGCTGAGGCAGGAGAATGGCGTGAACCCGGGAGGCGGAGCTTGCAGTGAGCTGAGATCCGGCCACTGCACTCCAGCCTGGGCGACAGAGCGAGACTCCGTCTCAAAAAAAAAAATAAATAAATAAAAAATAAAGTTCTTCTCTTGAGATCTTTAGTTTCATGAAGTAGATGATGGTAATTTGCTTGTTTTTCCACAAAGGATAGGTGGCACCTGCTTTTTCACTAAGCCCAAGATAGATTGTTCTTGAATGTCTTCCATTCTGTCAACACTTGTCATATATGCTGTATCTCTATGAAAACAGTTTATATCTTAAACCTAGGATGGATGGGTAAGCAGGATGGCAAAATATGTGATGACACTATCACGTGTCATTGATGTAGGTTACAGCTGTGGTGTTACCATCAAATGACCACTCAGGCATAGCTTTGTACCTTTGGTCTCATTAATCAGAATCTCCCTCTCACTCAACTCGCTCATTTCATTAGACCTATTTCTTTTTATTTTTGTAGACAGAGTCTTGATCTGTTGCCCAGGCTGGAGTGCAGTAGCACGATCTTGGCTCACCACAACCTCCACCTCCTAGGTTCACGTGGTTCTCCTGCCTCAGCCTCCCCAGTAGCTGGGATTACAGGTACCTACCACCATGCCCGGTTAATTTTTGTATTTTCAGTAGAGACAGGGTTTCACCACGTTGGCCAGGCTGCTGTCAAACTCCTGACCTCAGGTGATCTGCCTGCCCTGGCTTCCCAAAGTGCTGGAACTACAAGCGTAAGCCACTGCACCCAGCCTCATTAGACCTATTTCTAAGTTTGGGGAATTAACTAGAAAGACTAAAGAATGGGGCAGGTGCGGTGGCTCATGCCTGTAATCCCAGCACTTTGGGAGGGTGAGGCAGACAGATCACATGAGGCCAGGAGTTCAAGACCAACCTAACCAACAAGGTGAAACTCTTTTCTATTTTTGTCTCTACTAAAAATACAAAAATAAGCCTGGCATGGTGGTGCACATCTCCAATCCCAGCTCATCAGGAGGCTGAGAGTAGAGACTTGCTCAAACCTAGGAGGTGGAGGTTGCAATGAGCCAAGATCACCGCCACTGCATTCCAGCCTTGGTGACAGAGCAAGACTCCATCTCAAAAAAAAAAAAAAAAAAACTAAAGAATGAAAGAAAGTATATCATTGTGCTGTTTTCTCCACAGAAATCCCATTTCATTCTGAAGGCCGGCATCCCCGTTCCTTAATGGGCAAGAATTTCCGCTCCTACCTGCTAGATCTGCGAAACACTAGTACACCTTTCAAGGGTGTACGCAAAGCCCTCATCGATACCCTATTGGATGGCTATGAGACAGCCCGCTATGGGACAGGGGTAAGCCAGTTTTTTCTTCAGGGCACTAAAGAGATCCCTCAGGCTGAGAGATCCTCACTCTTCCTTTCTCTTTCCTAAGGTCTTTGGCCAGAATGAGTACCTACGCTATCAAGAGGCCCTGAGTGAGCTGGCGACTGTGTGAGTTTGGAGGGGAAGGTGTCAAAGGGCGCTGGTATAGTATTGTTGGACTGTTCCCACAATGCAATTACCTTCATAAAGCAATATGAACAAAATCCATGGTACCATAAGAGTTGTCAAGTTCTAGACTATTAGATCAGTCTCTTACATTAGGAAGCAGATGTGGCCGGGTGCGGTGGCTCACGCTTATAATCCCAGCACTTTGGGAGGTTGAGGCGGGAGGATCATCTGAGGTCCAGAATCCAAGACCAGCCTGACCAACATGGTGAAACCCCATCTCTACTAAAAATACAAAATTAGCTGGGTGTGGTGGTGCATGCCTGTAATCCCAGCTACTCGGGAGGCTGAGGCAGGAGAATCACTTGAACCTGGGAGGTGGAGGTTGTGGTGAGCCAAGATCACGTCATTATACTCCAGCCTGGGCAACAAAAGTGAAACTCTGTCTCAAAAAAAAAATAAAGAAGAGGCCGGGCGCGGTGGCTCAAGCCTGTAATCCCAGCACTTTGGAAGGCCGAGACGGGCGGATCACGAGGTCAGGAGATCGAGACCATCCTGGGTAACACAGTGAAACCCCGTCTCTAATAAAAATACAAAAACTTAGCCGGGTGAGGTGGCAGGCGCCTGTAGTCCCAGCTACTCGGGAGCCTGAGGCAGGAGAATGGCGTGAACCCGGGAGGCAGAGCTTGCAGTGAGCTGAGATCCGGCCACTGCACTCCAGCCTGGGTGACAGAGCAAGACTCCGTCTCAAAAAAAAAAAAAAAAAAAAAGGCCGGGCGCGGTGGCTCAAGCCTGTAATCCCAGCACTTTGGGAGGCCGAGGTGGGTGGATCACGAGGTCAGGAGATCGAGACCATCCTGGCTAACACGTGAAACCCCGTCTCTACTAAAAAAATACAAAAATTAGCCGGGAGCGGTGGCGGGCGCCTGTAGTCCCAGCTACTCGGGAGGCTGAGGCAGGAGAATGGCGTGAACCCGGGAGGTGGAGCTTGCAGTAAGCTGAGATCCGGCCACTGCACTCCAGCCTGGGGGACAGAGCGAGACTCCGTCTCAAAAAAAAAAAAAAAAAAAAAAAATAAGAAGAAGAAAGAAAGCAGATGGGACTATACAAGCTAGTAAGAGAAGGTTTTACTTCTGTGTGCATTTTTCTTGTCTTTTTTTTAAGCCCAAAAAAATGTCAAAATTGGTGTAGCCTAGCAAAGGGAATAGTTTTTCAGCACACACAGGGATTCCTTCTGTATGGAGTCTCAGTGTTCTTTTTGTGTCTTGGCCCAATAAAAGTAAGAATTAAATAACATCTTTTTTTGGCCAGGCGCCCAGCCCATTGGGAGGCTGAGGAGGGTGGATCACAAGGTCAGGAGTTCAAGACTAGCCTGGCCAACATGGTGAAACCTCATCTTTACTGAAAATACAAAAAGTAGCTGGGCCTGGTGGCCGGCGCGCAGGAGAATTGCTTGAACCCAGAAGGCGGAAGTTGCAATGAGCCGATATCGTGCCATTGCACTCCAGCCAGGGTGACAAGAGCGAGACTCTATCTCAAAAAAAAAAAATCTGTTTTTACTACCACTTAAAACATTAGTAACCCTGTCTGAAACAAAGGCTGTCACTATAGAGTCAGCTGTTGAGCCATTTGTGTCACAGGAGAGGATTCATGACTTTTGTTTGGGAATGTTTTTAATACATACTAAACATAGTCTCATATTTTCATGCAAATGTTAAAATCAAAGTTCTTGGTGAGAAAGGAAAGTCAATCTGGAATAAAAACTTAGGCCAGATGCAGTGGCTTACGCCTGTAATCCCAACACTGGGCGGCCAAGGCAGGTGGATTATCTGAGGTCAGGAGTTCAAGACCAGCTTGACCAACATGGTGAAACCCCATCTCTACAAAAATACAAAAATTAGCCGGGCTTGGTGGTGTGCACCTGTAATGCTAGCCAGTCGGGAAGCTGAGGCAGGAGCATCGCTTTAACCTGGGAGGTGGAGGTTGCAGTGAGCCGAGATCGCGCCATTGCACTCCAGCCTAGTGACAGAGCAAGACTCCCATCTCAAAAAAAAAATAATAACAAGTTAGTTACTAGCCATAAAAAGAATGTGCTATGTTGAATATTGCCCTTTCTCAAGAGATAAAAGGTGTGTCTCTCCTGTCTTCTCTCTGTGCCTAAAAATGGGCCACCTTGTCTTAAAAGATGAAGGTCCAAGGCCTGGAGCAGTGGCTCACGTCTATCATCCCAGCACTTTGGGAGGCCAAGGCGGGCGGATCACTTGAGGCCAGGAGTTAGAGACCAGCCTGGCCAACATGGCAAAACCTCATCTCTACTAAAAATACAAAAATTAGCCTGGCGTGGTGGCACATGCCTGTAATCCCAGCTACTTCAGAGGCTGAGGCAGGAGAATTGCTAGAACCCAGGAAGCAGAGGTTGCAGTGAGCCGAGATTGTGTCACTCTACTCCAGCCTGGGTGACAGAGCAAGAGTCTGTCTCAAAAAAAAAAAAAAAAAATGAAAGGTCCTAGTAAAAACTGCTTAGAAGGCCAGCTGCAGTGTTCATACTTGTAATCCCAACACTTTGGGAGGCTGGGATGGGTGGATTATTTGAGCCCAGGAGTTTGAGACCAACCTGGGCATCATGGCATAACCCTGTCTCTGCTAAAAATACAAAAATTAGGCCAGGCGCGGTGGCTCACGCCTGTAATCCCAACACTGGAGAGGCCAAGGCGGGAAGATCACGAAATCAGGAGAGCGAGACCATCCTGGCTAACGCGGTGAAAATCCGTCTCTACTAAAAATACAAAAAAAAAAAAAAATTAGCTGGGCTTGGTGGCGGGCCCTGTAGTCCCAGCTACTCGGGAACCTGAGGCAGGAGAATGGCGTGAACCCAGGAGGTGGAGCTTGCACTGAGCCAAGATCGCATCATTGCACTCCAGCCTGGGCGACAGAGCGAGACTCCGTCTCAAAAAAAAAAAAATTAGCTGGGAGTGGTGGTGTCCACCTGTAGTCCCAGCCACTCAGGAGCTAAGGTGCGTGTATCACTTGTACCTGGGAGGCAGAGGTTGCAGTGAGCCAAGATCATGCCACTGCACTCTAACCTGGGCAACAGAGCGAGAGACTGTCTCAAAAAAAAAAAAAAGAAAAACTGCTCAGAGCACTAATGAAAATGAACATGTAGAGAGACTGGAAAAGGGCATTTGGTCTAGAAGTCAGCAGAAGTCTGTTCAAAATTCACTCTTTGAAAGATAAATACTGGATGATGCCAGTTATATGAGATACCTAGGTAGTCATACTCAGAGACAGAAAGTAGAATGATGGTTGCAGGGGCTGGAGAGTGGGAAAAATAGGGAGTTGTTCAGTGGGCATAGTTTCAGTTTTGCAAGATGAAAATGTTCTGGAGGTTGGTTGCACAACACTGTGAATATACTTAACACTACTGAACTATACATTTAAAAATGCTTAAGATGGTAAATTTTATGTTACATGTATTTTATCACAATCTTTTTAAAATTATTTTTGAAGGCCAGGCGTGGTGGCTCACAGCTATAATCCCAGCACTTTGGGAGGCTGAGGCAGGTGGATCACCTGAGGTCAGGAGTTCAAGACCAGCCTGGCCAACATGGTGAAACCCCGTCTCTACTAAAAATAGAAAAATTGGCTGGGCATTGTGGTGTGCGCCTGTAATCCCCAGCTACTCGGGAGGCTTAGACAGGTCGCTTCAACCTAGGAGGCAGACGTTGCAGTGAGCTGAGATCATGCTGCTGCACTCCAGCCTGGGCAACAGAGCAAGACTCCATCTCAAAAACAAAAAATTACGTTTGATTGGTAGTTTCTAGGAATGTTTTAATGGGTATAGTGAAGAGTATAAGTTTTGAAATCTGACAACCTTAGGTTCGAATCCCAGTTCTGTCACTTACTAGCTTTGTGTAAGCTAATTATTGGACCCTTATCTTCCTAATCTTCAAAACAAGGTGATAACCTGTATAGGGCATACCTGTCTCTCAAGAAAAAGCTTGAGCCAGAGGCAAGAACTCTGGGAAATTGGTTTCTCTGGTGCTAGTTGTTTTTGGTGTGAGTAGGTGTGTGTCAGGGCACCCAAACAGGGCCTTTATTCTGTCACCCAGGCTGGAGTGCTGCTACTTTTTTAGGGTGTGTGTGAGAGAGAGAGACAGGGTCTCTGTCGCCCAGGCTGGAGTGCAGTGGCACAGTCATGGCTTACTGCATCCTCGAATTCTGGGCTCAAGCGATCCTCCTGCCTCAGCCTCCTGAGGAACCAGGACTACAGGTGCTTGCAACCATACCTGGCTAATTTTTTGTAGAGATGGAGTCTCACTTTGGTTCCCAGACTGGTCTCAAACACTCCTGGGCTCAAGCGGTCTCTGGCCTCTGCCTCCCAAAGTCCTGGGATTACAGGTATAAGTGACCATGCCCAGCCTCTCTGCTACTTCTTTTTTTTTTTTTTTTTGAGATGGAGTCGCTCTGTCACCCAGGCTGGAGTGCAGTGGCACAATCTCGGCTTGCAACCTCCGTGTCCTGGGTTCAAGTGATTCTCTTGCCTCAGCCTCCCAAGTAGCTGGGATTACAGGCACCCACCACCACGCCCAGCTAGTTTTTGTATTTTTAGTAGAGATGGGATTTCACCATGTTGGCTAGGCTGGTCTCGAACTCCTGACCTCAAGCAATCCACCTGTCTGGGCCTCCCAAAGTGCTGGGATTACAGGCATGAGCCACCGTGCTCAGCCTCTCTGCTACTTCTAAGCTACTAGATGGGGTTTTAGTAACTAGTTTACTAAATAGGACAGATAGGACACAATTAACTATTTGTGGCTATTGCTGCATTTATAGACTGGGATAAGCCCTGATTTATTTGATTAGTCCTCATTCTGTGAGTGACCTCTCCTCTGTGTTTTTCAGGGTTAAAGCACGAATTGGGAGCTCTCAGCGACACCACCAGTCAGCAGCCAAAGACCTAACTCAGTCCCCTGAGGTCTCCCCAACAACCATCCAGGTGACATACCTCCCCTCAAGTCAGAAGAGTAAACGTGCCAAGCACTTCCTTGAATTGAAGAGCTTTAAGGATAACTATAACACATTGGAGAGTACTCTGTGATGGAGCTGAAGGACTCTTGCCGTAGATGAAGCCAGTCAGTTGCAGTGTGCAAGACAGGCTGCTTGCCGGGCTGCCCTGGGGACATCTGACTCAGCAGGCCCAGACTGTATCCATCGAAGTTCCCGTTGTATCCAGAGTTCTTAGAGCTTGTGTCTAAAGGGTAATTCCCCAACCTTTTCTTATGGGCATTTTTAGAACATTGGCTAAGACTATTTTCCCCCAGTAGCACTTTTTTCTGGATTTGCATTCAGGTGTTATTCTTAATGTTTCTGTCAAAGCTTCTTAAAAATCTTCACTTGGTTTCAGCCAGTTCACCTTCCCTGTTCCAGGTTTATTTAATTCCAAAGGTGAGAGTTGGAGAGAGATGTCTTCCATATCTATACCTTTGTACACAGTTGAATGGGAACTGTTTGGGTTTAGGGCGTCTTAGAGTTGATTGATGGAAAAAGACAGGAACTGGTGGGAGGTCAAGTGGGGAAGTTGGTGAATGTGGAATAACTTACCCTTGTGCTCCACTTAAACCAGATGTGTTGCAGCTTTCCTGACATGCAAGGATCTACTTTAATTCCACACTCTCATGAATAAATTGAATAAAAGAGAATGTTTTGGCACCTGACATAATCTGCCAGGCTATGTGACAGTAGGAAGGAATGATTTCCCCTAACAAGCCAATGCACTGGTCTGACTTTATAAATTATTTAATAAAATGAACTATTATCAAATAAAACATGAATCAGTCCTTTATAGTTGTCTTTTAATAAAACAGGCATTTGATAATGTTATCTGCACATTTCTAACAGGGTATAAGGCGTGAGGATTTGCCTCCAGAGAATTGGTGGGACTGTGTGCATACCCTGGACCTAGGACCATACAGATACTCCTTGGGACCCTAGCACAAGAAATCCTAAAATCAGGACTGTGACCCTTGCTCATAGAATTGCCTGTGTCATCAACAGAAGGATGCAGAACAAGGATTCTTTCAAGGTTTCTGGGGCAACAGGCCAGGTGGCCAATCAACTCCTAGGCCCAGGGTTATTGTTGGAGGCGTAAATGTTACTATGACTACTGAAACCTTGGTTACTGAACTAAACAGAAAGAGGAGCCTGTCAGTCTCCTCAGGCTGTATCAAGCAAATCTGTAGATATGTCTGTGGAAAAGATGACAAAAGTAGAAGAGGTACGCAGAGTTGGAAGGAGGGGCTGGGCTGAAGTTTGATGAGGTTTCCAGATCAATTTTTTTTTTTTTTTTTTTTTTTTTTTTTTTTTTGAGACGGAGTGTCGCTCTGTCGCCCAGGCTGGAGTGCAGTGGCGCGATCTCGGCTCACTGCAAGCTCCACCTCCCAGGTTCACGCCATTCTCCTGCCTCAGCCTCCCGAGTAGCTGGGACTACAGGCGCCCACAACCGCGCCCGGCTAATTTTTTGTATTTTTAGTAGAGACGGGGTTTCACCGTGGTCTCGATCTCCTGACCTTGTGATCCGCCCGCCTCGGCCTCCCAAAGTGCTGGGATTACAGGCGTGAGCCACCGCGCCCGGCCCCCAGATCAATTTACTATAAGTGCATCTTTTACTGGGAAAGGCTTTTGATGTAACAAGGGTACAATGTAGTTAGTAACAGGAGGGGAGGCTATGTCTAGAACATAGTAGGTATTCAAATATGTGTTCCATCCAACCCCTGTATGTTTTCTTTGATCCATTCTGAAAGTAGAGCTTTCCTCTCCCTATTTCCCCCTAGGAAATTGCTTTCTCAAAAATGTCTATGTGGCTGGGTGCTATGACTCATGTCTGTAATCCCAGCACTTTGGGAGGCTGAGGCAGGCAAATCACCTGAGGTCAGGAGTTCGAGACCAGTCCGACCAACATGGAGAAACCCTGTCTCTACTAAAAATACAAAGTTAGCCAGGCGTGGCAGTGCATGCCTGTAATCTCAGCTACTCAGAGGCTGAGGCAGGAGAATCACTTGAACCCGGGAGGCGGAGATTGTGGTGAGCCGAGATCACGCCACTGCACTCTGGCCTGGGCAACAAGAGCAAAACTCTGTCTCAAAAAAAAAAAAAAAAAAAAAAAAAAGTCTATGTCTCTCATTAGAACAGGGTTCTAGGGGTGAGGTTCTGGAGACTGAGGCAGATCAACAGAACTACGTTTTCTTGCAGAGTTTTCAAAGGGCCATGGGACTTAAGAAGATGGTTGACAGGTAATCTGCTTCTATCCCCTCCCTTTACCTTTCAGCTTGACCTTTCCACTCTGCTGTCTTCCCTGGGCCATCTCCCAATTCTGCTGCATCTCTTTAGGGGCTCATTAAGAAGGAAAAGAGATGCAGAAGGGGTGAGAAGCAGCCTTGTCCTCAAAGCAAATGAGATCAGCCTGTTAGTGCCCAGTAGGTTAGGTGATATAGATTGGTTTTTATTGTCCCCTGCCTCTCATTCTCTGGAGGAAAATTGAAGCATGTTTTTATTTTCTTTTTTTTATTAAGAATTCAAGTATTTGTTGCCTGGCTTTGTACTAATTATGTGGTTGGTAGTGCAGTATTTGTTGAATCAGTGAATGAGAAGATTCACAAGACTGGGCTACATAGCCTTTTCACCCTGATGAGCTTTTGAAAAAACACTGATGCGGCCGGGCACGGTGGCTCACGCCTGTAATCCTAGCACTTTGGGAGGCCGAGGCAAGAGGATTGCCTGAGATCAGGAGTTCATGACCAGCCTGGGCAACATGGGGAAACCCTGTCTCTGCTAAAATACAAAAGAAATTAGCCGGGCATGGCGGTGTGTGCCTGTACTCCCAGCTACTTGGGAGGCTGAGGCAGGAGAATTGCTTGAACTCAGTGAGCCAAGATCGCACCACTGCACTCTAGCATTGCAGCCTGGGCGACAGAACAAGACTCCGTCTCTACAAAAATAAAAAATAAAAATAAAAACTGATGCAAGCCTGGCATGGTGGCTCACACCTATAACCTATAATCCCAGCACTTTGTGAGGCTGAGGCAGGGGGATTGCTTGAGCCCGGGAGCTCGAGACCAGCCTGGGCAACATAGGAAAAGCCTGTCTCTGCCAAAAAAATTAAAATCAGCCAGGTGTGGTGGTGCATGCCTATAGTCTCAGCTACTCAGCAGACTGAAGCAGGAGGATCACTTGAGCCCAGGTCAAGTGATGCCACCACTGCATTCCAGCCTGGGTGAGAGAGGAAGACCCTGTCTCAAAACAAAAAATGGGCTGGGCACATTAGCTCATTCATGCCTGTAATCCCAGCACTTTGGGAGGCCAAGGCAGGTGGATTGCTTGAGCTCAGGAGTTCGAGACCAGCCTGGGCAACATAGCAAGACCCCCATCTCTACCAAAAAATTTAATTTAAATAAATAAACACCGATGCTTAGTTCTTAACCCTAGGAGATTCTGATTAAAGTGGTCTGAAATGGGATAGGAGAAGCCTTTTTTTAAGGTTTCACAGGTTATATCCAGAGCTAGCAAGGATGTGAAGAAACAAGAACACATGGCCGGGCGCGGTGGCTCAAGCCTGTAATCCCAGCACTTTGGGAGGCCGAGACGGGCGGATCACGAGGTCAGGAGATTGAGACCATCTTGGCTAACACGGTGAAACCCCTTCTCTACTAAAAAATACAAAAAACTAGCCAGGCGCAGTGGTGGGCACCTGTAGTCCCAGCTACTTGGGAGGCTGAGGCAGGAGAATGGCGTAAACCTGGGAGGCGGAGCTTGCAGTGAGCTGAGATCTGGCCACTGCACTCCAGCCTGGGCGACAGAGTGAGACTCCGTCTCAAAAAAAAAAAAAAGAACACCACATGATTTCAATAGGAGTCTAGGTTGATACAGCCATGTTTACAAAGGCAGTTTGATAAAATCTATCAAAATTTAAATTTACATACCCATTGAACTGGCAAAAATAGGAATTTATCTTAAATATACATACTTGGAAAAGCACTAGAAGGTACATACACAAGAATGTTCATGACAGTATTGCTTTTATATATATATATATTTATTTATTGAGACAGAGTTTCGCTCTTGTTGCCCAGGTTGGAGTGCTGTGGCACGATCTCAGCTTGCTGCAGCCTCCACCTCCCGGGTCCAAGCAATTCTCCTGCCTCAGCCTCCCGAGTAGTTGGGATTACAGGCGCCTGCCACCACACCTGGCTAATTTTTGTATTTTCAGTAGAGTCAGGGTTTCACCACGTTGGGGTTTTGCCATGTTGGCCAGGCTGGTCTCGAACCCCTGACCTCAAGTAATCTGCCCGCCTCGGCCTCCCAAAGTGCTGGGATTATAGGGGTGAGCCACCACACCTGGCCTGATTACATGTTGTTTTTTTTTTGAGACGGAGTCTCACTCTGTCGCCCAGGCTGGAGTGCGGTGGTGCCATCTCGGCTCACTGCAAGCTCCGCCTCCCGGGTTCATGCCATTCTCCTGCCTCAGCCTCCTGAGTAGCTGGGACTACAGGCACCCGCCACCTCGCCCGGCTAATTTTTTTGTATTTTTAGTAGAGACAGGGTTTCACCGTGGTCTCGATCTCCTGACCTCGTGATCCACCCGCCTCCGCCTCCCAAAGTGCTGGGCTTACAGGCGTGAGCCACCGCGCCCGGCTGATTTCATGTTTTTTAAAAAAGAAGATGTACTTCCCAGTTTATGATAGAAACATTTTCTGAAAACGTGCACAAGTAGCTGGGTGTGGTGGCTCACACTTGTAATCCCAGCACTTTGGGAGGCCAAGGCAGAGAATCACTTGAGCCCAGGAGTTTGAGACCAGCCTAGGTAACATAGTGAGACTCCGTCTCTACAAAAAATAAAAATTAGCCAGGCACACACCTGTTGTCCCAGCTATTTAGACCGCTGAGGTAGAAGCATTGCTTGAGCCCAAGAGGTTGACGTTGTAGTAAGCCATAATCACAGACTGCACTCCAGCCTAGGCAACAGAATGAGACCCTGTCTCAAAAAATATATATATACAAAAGTCAGCTGGGCGTGGTGGCACATGCCTGTAATCCCAGCTACCCAGTAGGCTGAGGCAGAAGAATTGCTTGAACCCGGGAGGCAGAGGTTGCAGTGACTGGAGATCACGCCACTGCACTCCAGCCTGGGTGACAGAGCAAGACTCTGACTCAAAAAAAAAAGTAAAAACTAAGTCATTCTCAACAAAGTATATATATATATGTATATATATTTGCCCAGTCAGAGATAACACTTTTTTTTTTTTTTTTTTTTTGAGGCAGAGTCTCTCTGTTTTAAGACAGGCTTACTCCACTATCCATGTTAGAGTGCTGTGGTGCGACCTTGGCTCACTGCAACTTCTACCTCCTGTGTTCAAGCGATTCTTGTGCCTCAGCCTCTTGGGTAGCTG
The DNA here is from genome assembly GCF_049350105.2 of Macaca mulatta. Classification (NCBI taxonomy): domain Eukaryota; kingdom Metazoa; phylum Chordata; class Mammalia; order Primates; family Cercopithecidae; genus Macaca; species Macaca mulatta. The sequence continues at coordinate 112,828,742 of NC_133406.1, forward strand.
GGATTACAGGTGCGTGGCAGGCTCGGCTAATTTTTGTATTTTTAGTAGAGATGGGGTTTCACCATGTTGGCCAGACTGGTCTTGAACTCCTGGCTTCAAGTGATCTACCTGCCTTAGCCTCGCAAAGTGCTGGGATTACAGGCGTGAGCCACTGCACCTAGTGAGTTTTTACTTTTCACTTAGTATATTTCTGTGTGGATTCAAGTTTTTCAACATGTGGAAAATGTACTTTTGATTTTTTAAAAATGCCAACAGTAGATATATACACATATGTACATGCATGATGTATATTTATATTCCTTCTATATATTAAAAAGCTTAAAACTGGCCTGGCATGGTGGCTTACTCCTGTAATCCCAGCACTTTGGGAGGCTGAGGCAGGCTGATCACTTGAGGTTCAGGAGTTCAAGACCAGCCTGGCCAGCATGGCAAAACCCCATCTCTACTAAAAATTTAAAAATTAGCAGGTGGACATGGTGGGTCAAGCCTGTCATCCCAGCACTTTGGGAGTTTGAGACAGGTGGATTACATGAGGTCAGGAGTTCAAGATCAGCCTGGCCAACATGGTGAAACTGTCTCTACTAAAAATACAAAAATTAGCCAGGTGTGGTGGCATGACCCCATAATCCCAGCTACTCGGGAGTCTGAGGCAGGAGAATTGCTTGAGCTCAGGAGACGGAGGCTGTAATGAACCAAGATCGCGCCACTGCACTCCAGCCTGGCTGACAGAGTGAGACTCTGTCTCAAAAAAAAAAAAAAAAAAAATTACCTGGGCGTGGTGGCGGGCGCCTGTAATTCCAGCCACTCAGGAGGATGAGGCATGAGAATTGCTTGAACCTGGGAGCAGAGGTTGCAGTGAGCCAAGATCATGCCATTGCACTCTGGCCTGGGTGACTGAGCAAGACTATTTCTTTTTTTTTTTTTTTTTTTTTTTGAGACATTCACTCTTTTTACCCAAGCTGGAGTGCAATGGCGCGATCTCAGCTCACCGCAACCTCCGCCTCCCGGGTTCAAGCGATTCTCCTGCCTCAGCCTCCCGAGTAGCTGGGATTACAGGCATGTGCCACCACCCCGGCTAATTTTGTATTTTTAGTAGAGACGGGGTTTCACCATGTTGGTCAGGCTGGTCTTGAACTCCCGACCTCAGGTGATCCACCTGCCTCGGCCTTCCAAAGTGCTGGGATTACAAGCGTGAGCCACCGCGCCCGGCCTAAGACTATTTCTAAAAATAAAAAAAAAAATTAAAACTTCAGTGAAGATTCCAGTCTAGCCAGGGCTGAGAATCACTAGTATGATGGAAGGGATATTAGCTTTAGAGAAATTGGATTTGGGGCCAGGCGCAGTAGCTCACACCTGTAATCCCAGCACTTTGAGATGCTGAGTCAGGCGGATCACCAGTGGTCAAGAGTTCAACACCAGGCTGGCCAACATGGTGAAACCTCGTCTCTACTAAAAATACAAAAATTAGCCAGGTGTGGTGGCACATGCCTGTAGTCCCAGCAACTCAGGAGGCTGAGGCAGGAGGATCACTTGAACCCTGGAGGCAGAGATGCAGTGAGCCAAGATTGCCTCACTGCACTCCAGCCTGGGTGACAGAGTGAGACTCTGTCTCAAAAAAAGAAGCTGGATTTGAGACCCAGGTCTGCCATTAAGTGACCTTGGGCATCTCACAACTTTTAGTTTCCTTATCTGTATTATGTAAAAATTAATGCCTAATCCCAGCTACTCGGGAGGCTGAGGCAGGAGAATCACTTGAACCTGGGAGGCGGAGGTTGCAGTGAGTGAAGATCGCGCCACTGCACTCCAGCCTGGGCAACAGAGTGAGACTCCGTCTCAAAAATAAGTAAATAAATAAATAACGCCTATGCCACATAGTTATTGTAATGATTAAATGATATTATGTACTTAATACATACTAGGTTCTAAATTACCCTTTCAAGGATTTTACAGTCTTCTAACAGTGGGGCAGAGGTTCCAGGTGAAGAAACAGTCTTGGGCCAGGCATCGTGGCTCACACCTGTAATCCCAGCACTCTGGGAAGCCGAGGCAGGTGGGTCACCTGAGGTCAGGAGTTCGAGACCAGCCTGACTAACATGGTGAAACCCTGTCTCTACTAAAGATGCAAAAAATTAGCTGGGCATGATGCCAGGCGCCTGTAATCCCAGCTACTTGAGAAGCTGAGGCAGAAGAATCGCTTGAACCTGGGAGGCGGAAGTTGCAGTGAGCCGAGATTGCGCCACTATACACCAGCCTGGGCAGCAAGAGTGAAACTCTGTCTCAAAAAAAAAAAAAAAAGAAAAAGAAAAAAGAAACAGCCTCACTCTATGGGATTTTTGTCTCTACTCCTAACTCTAACCCACCCATTCAACCCCCACCTCTGTACCTGGAGCAGGTGGCGAAATTCACATACTCACTGTCTGTGGCAAATGACATTGGGCCAGAGAAGAAACCCGTATGCCACCCTAAGGATGCAGGACACCATGGTACAGGAATTGGCACTGGCCAAAAAGCAACTACTAATGGTGAGTTCTAGCAGGGCAGCCTGAAGTCTCATTCACTGCTGCTCTGTGCCTTTGCCCACTGAGTTTTCCAAGCTCTTAGTGTGTGTCATTGCACTTTTATCTTGTTTGCCTCTAGGTTTTCAGCATTACACCAGAGCAACACAACTCCATTGCCAAAACTCTTTTTCATTAAGTGATTCTTTGCATCCACCTTACAGGTGGAAGGCACATCTTAAAGTCCCAAAGTATACTGTAGTTCCTGCTCCTTTCATCTTGGTGAGACTCAAAACTGCCTCTCATATTGGGCGTGATGGCTCACACCTGTAATCCCAGAACTTTGGGGGGCCAAGACAGGCAGATTGCTTGAGCCCAGGAGTTTGGCCAACATGCCAAAACCATGTCTCTGCTAAAAACACAAAAATTGGCTGGGCATGGTGGCACATGCCTATAATCACAGCTACTTGGGAGGCTGAGGCACAAGGATCACTTGAACCGAGGCAGAGGTTGCAGTGAGCTGAGATTGTGCCACTGCACTCCAGCCTGGGTGACAGAGTAAGACTCGGTCTCAAAAAAAAAAAAAAAAGAAAGAAAACTGCCTCTTAGTGCATAGCACTTGCCTCTCAGTACCTCTCTCTCTCCCAGGGTCCCCGCTTGCTGTCATGTAACCATCTGTGTATCCCAGTTACTTAGTAGAGTTCCTGTTTCATGGTCTGTTCTCAGCAAATATTTGCTGAATATAGGGCTTCGCCTGTGGAGAAAAAAATTGGATAGGCTTCCTCTCCACTGGTTCAGCCTCTCTGCTACCACCCAGCTTTATGTCACAGCTAAGTCTAGCTCCAAGAGAACACAAGTAATGGGAAAGTAACTAGGGAGAAAGAATAAGAAAGGGTGGTAAACAGAGGCAAACAACACTATTCTGCCCTCTCAATCAGGTCCGTCAAGCTGCCCTGCACCAGCTGTTTGAAAAGGAGCATCAGCAGTACCAGCAGGAACTAAATCAGACGGGCAAAGCTTTTTATATAGAGAGATTCTGATGGCATCCAAAACACTGTTCTTCCATTCTCAACATGCCTGCAAACCTAGCCTTCTAGAGCCTCTATCACCTTGAACCTCCTCCCCAAAACGTACCTGGATCTTGCTGTCTGCCCAGAACTTAAGACAGGGCTCCCACTCTCACTTCTCCACTCTCTTGTTAATCCCTTGTTGCTGTTTGGGAAACAATCTATGGAACAACAGTAAAAACAAGAGTGACACCTTGTGGTCGGAGTGGGATTTACTGTATTGATGTAAGGGGGCAGGGGTGGGGAGGGGTGGACATTGTGAGTTGAGAATCCTGATTTGGTATAACAAATAAAGTTAGTTCTTAAAGGTTCAGACTTAGACCACTGGGTTCATTCTTTCAGGTCTAAATCTTGATTTGTTTCAAAAGTGCTTATTTTTCAGCTACCGTAATCTTAACTTCCTGGATTTTGCTCGCCACCTCTCAGATATCACTTTCACTTATCTTTTATTTATATTTGGACAAATTGCTCTGAATGTGGCTATTAATCTATAGACACTGTGGTGCTTGAGTGAGGAGGCCTGCATTTTGGGTTTTGAGTTAGCTAGTTATTGTGAAACTTTGGACAAGTCTCTTTCCGCTGGGCCTGAATTCCCACCTATGCCAAGTGAGAGGATTCCAGACTTAAATGTCTCCAGGAATCAGGCAGGTAATGTTGCAGTTGTAAGGAAATAAGGAATGGTGGGATTTCTAGGGGGCTGGAAAGAGCAGTCAAAGGCACTCAAAATTCTGAAAAATACTGAAAAGTACTGATTGACCATGTGCATCATATGAAGGCCATAGACAACTTTACTTACAAGGGTCCACTTTACAGGTCGTACGGGGTGGCTCACACCTGTAATCCCAGCACTTTGGGAGGCTGAGATGGGCGGATCACCTGAGGTCAGGAGTTCAAAACCAGCCTGGCCAACCATGGCCAACATGGTGAAACCCCATCTCTACTACAAATACAAAAAATTAGCCCGGTGTGGTGGCAGGCGCTTCTAATCCCAGCTACTTGGGAGGCTGAGGTAGGAGAATCGATTGAACCCAGGAGGCGGAGGTTGCAGTGAGCTGAGATTGTGTCATTGCACTCTAGCCTGGGTGACAGCAAGACTCCGTCTCAAAAATAAAAAGGGTCCACTTTACATGTGAATGACATCCCAAGCCAGAGACCCCCATTTCACAGCCAGTGACAGCTGTAGGAATACACCATGAGTCCCTGAATACACTCCCTGAACACACCATCGCTCCCTGATGTAAGTGCCATTATACATTACTTTGCCCTGTGCTCTCACCTTGCCGTTGGCATCCTCACTGGTCACTTGTCCTGTCCTGACCTTAACTCTATGTGCCTATGTCTCCACTGCAAAACTCATACCCTTCCCTCCAACCCAAGTCTGTCTCCATCCTTCAGTCTCCTACTAAATCCCCCATTTTTCTTCTATGTGTCAGAGCTTCTTCCTCTGCCCCTACACATCCCACTGATCCAGAGGCAGTAGAGTATAAAAATAAGAGCACAGGCTTTGAAGTCAGGTGTGGGTTCAAATTCTGGCTTCACTTCTTTAATTCTTGTGCCATCATGTGGAAGTGATTTAGTTTAACTGGCCTCAATTTCCTCTTCTGGGCCGGGTGTGGTGGCTCACGCCTGTAATCCCAGCACTTTGGGAGGCCGAAGCACGAGGATCACCTGAGGTCAGGAGTTCAAGACCAGCCTGCCCAATGTGGTGAAATCTGACTCTACTAAAAATACAAAAATTAGCCAGGTGTGGTGGCGGCCCCCTGTAATCCCAGCTACTTGGGAGGCTGAGGCAGGGGAATTGCTTGAACCCAGAAGGCAGTGGTTGCAGTGAGCCGAGATCGTGCCATTGTACTCCAGCCTGGGTGACAGAGCAAGACTCCATCTCAAATAAAAAAATTCCTCTTTTGAAAATTAGGACAATAATACCCATCTCATAGGATCATTTGAAGAATTAAATAAGATAATGTATATAGCAATACAGAGCAAGCCCAGTGCTTGGCACACAGTAGGTATCCTCCATGTTCTCCCTCAGGAGATTTCTCTGTGACCCAGGTCCTCCAGAGGTTGCTTGCTGACTTCGAGACCAGTCTTCTTATCCAATCAAATATCATTCTCCACCAATGTCCATTCCTCTGTCTTTGCTACATATCCATTCAACCCCCAGCTCCCATCACCTCTGCTTCCCAAACCCTATCTTCAACTACTCGTGAGTACTTACACACCAGATGACGTGGAATTCACAGCCTAGTTGGAGAGGCAGGCACTGAACAAATAACAAGTATGGTGTAAGTTTTATAGGAGACAAAACATGTGACCTGGATTTGACCCAGAAACCTGAGATTGAGTCGCCCATTCCTTCTGTTTGCCTGTGTCCTCCCCTACCCTCTATTTTCTGAAGCTTCATCTCAATCTCACCTTCACTTTTTTTTGTTATTTTTTGAAATGGAGTCTCACTCTGTCACCCAGGCTGGAGTGCAGTGGTGCAATCTTGGCTCACTGCAACCTTCCCCTCCCGGGTTCAAGCGGTTCTCCTGTCTCAGCCTCCTGGGTAGCTGGGACTATAGGCACCCACCACCATGCTCGGCTAATTTTTGTATTTTTAGTAGAGAGGGTTTCACCATATTGGCCAGGCTGGTCTTTTTTTTTCTTTTCTTTTTTTTTTTTTTTTTGAGACGGAGTCTCGCTCTGTCGCCCAGGCTGGAGTGCAGTGGCCAGATCTCAGCTCACTGCAAGCTCCGCCTCCCGGGTTCACGCCATTCTCCTGCCTCAGCCTCCCAAGTAGCTGGGACTACAGGCGCTCGCCACCTCACCTGGCTAGTTTTTTGTATTTTTTAGTAGAGACGGGGTTTCACCATGTTAGCCAGGATGGTCTCGATCTCCTGACCTCGTGATCCACCCGTCTCGGCCTCCCAAAGTGCTGGGATTACAGGCTTGAGCCACCGCGCCCGGCCTAGGCTGGTCTTGAATTCCTGATGTTGTGATCCGCTCACCTCAACCTCCCAGAGTGCTGGGATTACAGGTGTGAACCACAGCACCAGGACTTTTTTTTGAGACAGTCTCGTTCCATTGCCCAGGCTGGAGTGCAGTGGTGCAATCATGGCTCACTGTGGCTTCGACCTCCTGGGCTCAAGCAATACTCCCTCCTCAGCCTCCTGAGTAGCTGGAAACACAGGCACATGCCACCACATCTGGCTATTTTTTTTTTTAATTTTTATTTTTTGTAGAGATGGGGTCTCACTATGTTGCTCAGGCTGGTCTCGAACCCTTGGGCTTAAGCAGTCCTCTGCCTAGGCCTTCCAAAGTGCTAGGATTATAGGCATGAGCCAAATAGCCAGCTGCTCCTTCACTTCTTTTTTCTTTTTTTTTTTTTTTTTTTTTTGAGACGGAGTCTCACGCTGTTGCCCAGGCTGGAGTGCAGTGGCGCGATCTCGGCTCACTGCAAGCTCCGCCTCCTGGGTTCACGCCATTCTCCTGCCTCAGCCTCCTGAGTAGCTAGGACTACAGGCGCCCGCCACCGCGCCCGGCTAATTTTTTGTATTTTTAATAGAGACGGGGTTTCACTGTGGTCTCGATCTCCTGACCTTGTGATCCGCCCGCCTCGGCCTCCCAAAGTGCTGGGATTACAGGCTTGAGCCACCGCGCCCGGCCTTTCTTTTTTTTTTTTTTAGATGGAGTCTCACTCTCTTGTCACCCAGGCTGGAGTGCAGTGGCACGATCTCGGCTCACTGCAACCTCTGCCTCTCGGGTTCAAGCGCTTCTCCTGCCTCAGCCTCACAAGTAGTTGGGACTTGTAGCGGACTACAGGCGCCCGCTACCATGCCTGGCTAATTTTTTCTGTATTTTTAGTAGAGACAGGGTTTCACTATGTTGGCCAGGCTGGTCTCAAACTCCTGACCTTGTGATCCGCCTGCCTCGGCCTCCCAAAGTTCTGGGATTACAGGCATGAGCCACTGCACCCGGCCTGCCCCTTAACTTTTTAAATCCTCCCCCATGTGTGTCTCCCAGGCCACTCTTTGCTTCTTTTGCATAGGCAGTATAGCTTGGCATTAGGAGAACAGGCTTTAACACTGGATAGATCTGGGTTTCAGTGCTGGCTCTGTCACTGACTGCGTGGCCTTGTGCAAATTATTTTAATTTTCAGAGTTATAGTTCCTTATGCTGTATGTAAAAAGGGAGATAATGCCTAATTCACTGGGTTGCTATGGGGATTAAATAAAGCACTTAGCAGCAAGTAGCACAAAATGTCCGATAAATGGTAACCCATAATGATGTTTTCTTGCTCCTATGATAGTTTTTTTCCTTAATTCCTTTCCATTACCTAGGCTCCCCCTACCTCCAACCAGACTCCCTCACCAACTCCTTCTATTTTTCTATTCTTCTTTCCTCTGTTCCTTTGAACCCACAGAATGCCCCATCCCCTCTGCCTTGATCCCTGACCTTGGCCTCTTCCCCCAGGGCTTGTCAGTGCCAGGCTGGCTCCAGTATTGGCAGGTTGGCCCCCTACAGAGCCCATCTCTTCTGATCCTCTCTGTGTATTCTGTCTGTTCTCATAACATCACCCCATCACACCCATTCAGCCCCTCTTCCCTCTGTGGCGGATGCTATACCCAGCTCCTCTGGGTCAGAGGGGCTCATTTGTGTTTGAAATGGCTGCATAGTAGGTATTTCCAGGAGAGCTAAACAGCTTTCATCAAAGGCCATCTGATGTTTCTGCCTAGGTATGCCATACAAAGTATCCTTCCAAGACAGCTGCTCCTCCCCTGCCTCCACATTCCCAGTCTGCCTCTCTGTTCCTCTAGTGCCCCAAACATTAAAGTCCTTTCATTCCTGCTAGTCTCTTTCCCAGCCTCTCTTCCTCCAGCTTCTGGTTCTTGAGTATGGGTAACTTTCTCAGAGAAAGGAACTAGAACTTGAGGGGTTAAGGGTAAGAAGGGAGAGCAAGAAAGTGCAAATTACATACATATCCCCTTTAGGAGCCAAAAAGGAACAAAGACATAAGACAACATCACAGGTGCCTACCTTGGGGCCTGTATATGCCCATTTGTTAGTCTTCCCCTGAAAGGCAAGAGCCACACAACAGGAATTGACTGGGGCTTGGGACAAGCTATTGATCTCGATCAAGGACACTGTGGAGTTGGTATATGCTGGGGGTTGGGGTGGGTGTCTGGAATGGGAACAAGGACACATGGAACAGGCCTGGGGGCTGAAGCAGAGCGTCCTTCTCCCACCCCCACACTTCCACTCAAGCCCCCCAGCCCCCAATGCAGCTATAACTTGGGCTCTTTTCTGCCACAGTGGAGAGAAGCATCTGCCTGCCACATGACACTCAACAGATCTGATTCTCTCCGAAACAGAAATCCCCCATATGGGAATCCGGCTGGATTCCTGTGAGGGAAAACCCTTGGAGAAGCCAGACTGGAGTTCTGGTAAAAAGCCCTAGAAGAGAAGAGGACTCCTGTGGACTGCAGGCTGCTTCCTGGCAGAAGTTTCCTCTCTTACCCTCGACCTAAAGCCTTAGTTTCATTTCTGCCGGGCAAGGTGGGGAACTCTAAGTCTTCTCTTCTGGAGCCCACGATGGAGCCTGCCAGGGAGATAAGTTATTCTTCTGTTCTGGACATCCAAGGGTGACTTTAACGAGGATGCCTGGAGGACATGGGGAGAAGGTGAGAAGCGTTAAGCCGGCAGAAAGGGGGAGCCAAGCATCTGCAGCACTTAAGAGCAGGACAGTGCCAGGATGGTGCCTCCTGAACGGACCTCAGTAGTCTTGTGGGGGTGATCTGGGAAGGTTAGGAGTTCTGTTGGAAAGGTAAAGCAGGATGTACAAGTCCTCTGCCCCCACCCCGGAAAGCCTCAGGGCAGCTGGAATGGCACTGAAGAGAGCAGGTGGCAATTTTGATGAGGAGCTGCTGACATAGCTGATCCTCTGGGCGCTGGGGCCGTGACATCAGGGGGAGAAGCTCTGTGTGGGAGCTCTAGGGAATGATAGTTGCCCGGATGTGGAGCCCTTCCAGGTATTCTTCCTGGTTTAGGCCAACGTGATCCAGCAAAGGCCAGGCGCTGGCAGAGGAGGAGCTGAGGCAGGGATGACACGTAGGGCGATAAGCAAGAACTGGCTGTATTGGGAGGTGAAGAGCAGGGGCCAGTACCCTTCCTCAAGGAGGTGGCTCTCCATCTAGACATGATTGGTGCCTGGTTTCTGCGCTATTCTTTCTTTGCAACTGGGAGGAAGGCAGATGACCCCCAAAGCTCTCCTGCCTGCTTCTGTGTGATATGTTTGATATTGGGTTGTTTAATTAGGAACCAACTAAATGTCAAACATATTCTTACAGCAGCTGGTGATTCAGCACCACCCTCTTTCATACTTCAATCTCTGGGGCTCCTGTCTCTTTTACTGAATCTCTTCTCCAGGACCCCCCCAAAAGTCCAGTAGCTGCAACCTATGTGGATTTCAATCTTAACCTAAGAGGGCTGGTGTGGGAGTGGGAGAGAGTTGGAATTTGAGGATCAAATCTTTCTTTCTTGTCCCCTTATGCTAGAAGGGACATATCTCTTTTCTTTATCTCTTCTTGTCCTCGTATTTTTCTCCCCCTTATTCACCTGCCCACCCCACCCCCATTTTCTACTCCTTCCTCTCCCTGTTCCCTAACCCCTTCCCTGGCTAATCTCCAGGGAAAGGAGACTTGGTTTCTCCTCTCTCTGTCAAGAGTCAGCTGATGGTCTATCTGCCTATCTACCTCTAGTGACTGGAAGCTCTTGAGAGTGGACTCCAGCTCTGCTTTACCCACTGGTCTGGTGGGTGTCTCAGTTCTCCCATTGCTGGGACTTGGTATTAACTCTCACTATCCTTGACATAAATGACTAACTAGAGCCATTTATATTTGTCCAATATATCTGGTCACCTTGAACAGTGCCCCCCTCTCCCCGGGCATATTTTCAGGTGTATGGTGCCAGTGGACTGGTATCCTTGCCACCTGTTAGTAACAAGGCTCCCAATGGAAGAATAAACATGGCCTGGAACTAAACTGGGAAGAATAGAGCTGATGATGATGATTATGATGATGTGGTGAGCAGCAGTGTTGGGGAGAATTAAGAAGGGAGAAGACAAAGGGAAGAAGAGGAGAGAGTACAACAGTTCTATTTTAAGATTACTGTGGGAAAACAGAGGGCATTATCCTGTCTGTACTGTTCTGACCCTCCCCTGTTTCTCTCCCCACCTCACTTGAAGCTCTGGGATAGATCTTGGAGATTCCAACCCCACCCTCTTACTCTACTCTTGTGGCTCTTAGTGGGGAGGAAAAAAGTCTCTCTGCCAATTGGAGACTCTCAAAATAGCACAGCAATTTGATCTGGGGATCTGGGAGAATTGTCAAGGATCATCTGTGACCTCCCTTCTTCCCTGTTGCCCAAGCTCCTTGAATACCAGAAATCGAAAGCTAAAACTCAGCTAATGGAGTTTGACCAGCATTCAACACGGTCTGGGGGACAGTGAAAGGGGAAGCTGAAAGGCAACCAGGACCCTCTGGATGTAAACTGCCAACCTAGAATTGCCGAAGTACCCTTCTCTATTTTAATGTTCTTCCCTGCCCTCTTCCTGCTCTTTTAAAACATCCATAGAGCTGCCCAGAATGAGTGGAAAGTTTTAGGGTCAGGGAGAACCTCTTCCCTCCCCCACTTTCCATTGTCTAAAATCAGCCTCAGCTGTTCCTAGATATTTTTTTGCTGGTGATGTCAGTTCATCAAAGCGTCTCACCCTGTGTTCCCCCAGGAGAACAATGATGGGGTGGAGGGAGCTGCAAAGACCATATTAGGAACAAAAGGTGGAGCTATGAGCACAGATAAAGACTCAAGTCTGGGGACCTCCTGGTCACTCAGGCAGCAGCCCCTTCTTTCTTGCCCCAGTCTCCAGTTCTCCAGTGTTCACAGGTGAGCCTACCAACAGCCACTGCTCATGATGGAGGCCATCAAGAAAAAGATGCAGATGCTGAAGTTAGATAAGGAGAATGCTCTGGATCGGGCAGAGCAAGCTGAAGCTGAGCAGAAGCAGGCAGAAGAAAGAAGTAAACAGGTAGGCACTAGCATCAGTCTCTCTCATCTGCTAATGAACAAGACTGTGAAATGGAAGGGAGTTGTCATGGGAAAGACAGTGACTACTGGTGTCACCTCCATTTTGGGGTGGGATGGACTCCCCAGCCTCACTGGAGGAGCAGAGGACATCTAACATATCTGTCTCAGACTGCCTTTGTGACCTTGGGAAAGTCAGTGGCCTCTTCTGAGCCACAGTATGTCTGCTGAATTTAAGTAGTAATGGATCATGTTTTGGAAGAACCCTTGACTTCTAGAGGAAAAGGTAAGAGTTCTAAAGGGAAAGAGCATCTCTTTTCACTCAAATAGCATCACGGGCATCTACACTTTAGATATTTACCATCCAAGGGTCTTGGATGAAAACCCAGGATGGCTTGGTCATCTTAGGATCAGAGATTACACGGTCACAGGCCAAGCTACAGCATAACTCCTGAGGCAGTGGGCTGGAAGTGGCTGGGGAGAAAGTGTGTCTCGCTAGGGACGGTAACATGGAGGTTACACTCAGGGCTCCAAGAGCCCAGGGTCCAACCCTGCATTGTTGTGTTTGTGTGTTTTTGTGTGTGACTCTCTGGGCTCCTATAGCTGGAGGATGAGCTGGCAGCCATGCAGAAGAAACTGAAAGGGACAGAGGATGAGCTGGACAAGTATTCAGAAGCTTTGAAGGATGCCCAGGAGAAGCTGGAACTGGCAGAGAAGAAGGCTGCTGATGTGAGTATTAGAGAGATGGAGGATGGGTTTAATCTACACATATAGATCTTTATGTTAATGTATGAAGAAATTCCAAACACGCTTGTGGGTTCATGGAACACAGACATATATACTCACGTACATTTTTGCATATAACCACATGCTGGTATTTTCTCATAATGGCAGGTATTTTCTTTCCTTAAGACATCTCCAACACGTTAAAAGAAAAGTTTTGTTTTTTTTTTTTTAAATACATGTAAAAGTCTCATTTATCTCCTCTCACCAGCCCAGGAATTTAATTATCTTTCCCAGGACATGGACAGAGAGGGGACTCGAAGTTCAGAATGCTGTCACTTATCCTACCTCCTCCCCCATGCTACATTCTTAGCTTTTATGTCCAAGTCTTGGCATGTGGATATGTGTATTAATAGGGAACCTCTCATCTCTCAACTGTCCAACAAAACCAGCTCGGATTTCACAATGGGAAATGGAGGTCACACTGACCTGGCCCTATATGGGTTTATTTATCTTGGCCAATGTGGGCATTTGCCTTTATGCCATGGAGATGCCATACGAAGCATTGCTCATAGGGCAGCAGAGAGATCCTTACAGTGACAGACTATAATAGAAACTAAGAAGGAACCTTAGAGGGTAAAGGTTATCACCACCAGTCTTCACTCTATACCGTGAGTAATTACTCAGCTTGTCTAGGGCTGAATTTTCCCATTCTAAAATAAAATAAATTCTCTTTTCCATGTCATATTATCCCGTCATCACCTACTTTCCTTCATCTTCAACCTTGAAGTTTGCCGCAAAGATAAATGGAAGATTAGATTGAAAAGTTTTTTAGAAGAAAAGTACCATAGGAATCTTACCAACAACAACAAAAATGTTCCAGTATTGGTGGAAACAAGTCTCTCAGTGAACTGAGTTAGTAGGAAAAAAGCAGCATGTAATATTTAAAATCATATTTGGGCTGGGCGTGGTGGCTCACGCCTCTAATCCCAGCACTTTGGGAGGCCGAGGCGGGTGGATCGCCTGGGGTCAGGAGTTTGAGACCAGCCTGGCCAACGTGGCGAAACCCTGTCTCTACTAAAAATACAAAAATTAGCCAGGTGTGGTGGCGGGTGCCTGTAATCTCAGCTACTCAGGAGGCTGAGGCAGGAGAATCGCTTGAACCTAGGAGGCGGAGGTTGCAGTGAGCTGAGATCGTGCCACTGCACTCCAGCCTGGGCAACAGAGAGAGACTCCATCTCAAAAAATAAATCAATAAAATAAAATCACATTTGGTTTTGGAAAATAGCTAGAAGGACAGACAGAATGAACCATTCGTAAATGCTTTTAGATCCTCATATTTGGTCTCTCTGCCATTAGATTTTTTTTTTTTCTTTCTTTTTTTTGAGACGGAGTTTCACTCTTGTTGCCCAGGCTGTAGTGCAATGGTGCTATCTCGGCTCACTGCCACTTCCACCTCCCAGGTTGAAGTGATTCTCCTCCTATCTCAGCCTACTGAGTAACTGGGATTACAGGCAAGCGCCACCACACCTGGCTGGCTAATTTTCGTATTTTTAGTAGAGACGGGGTTTCATCATATTGGTCAGGCTTGTCTCAGACTCCTGACCTCAGGTGATCCGCCTGCCTCAGCCTCCCAAAGTGCTGGGATTACAGGCGTGAGCCACCCCACCCAGCCAGGTTTCTTTTTATTCTTGTTGTTGAGATGGAGTCTCGCTCTGTTGCCCAGGCTGGAGTGCAGTGGCGCAATCTTGGCTCACTGCAACCTCTGCCTCCTGGATTCAAGCCATTCTCCTGCCTCAGCCTTCCGAGTAGCTGGGATTACAGGTGCGTGCCACCATACTCAACTAATTTTTGTATTTTTTTTAGTAAAGACGGGGTTTCGCCATGTTGGCCAGGCTGGTCTTGAACTCCTAACCTGAAGTGATCTGCCTGCCTCGGTGTCCCAAAGTGCTGGGATTACAGGAGTGAGCCACTGCGCCCAGCCTAAGCCACTGTGCCTGAGCTTTTTTTTTTTTTTTTTTTTGAGATAGAGTCTTGCTCTATCACCGAGGCTGGAGTGCAGTGGCAAGATCTCAGCTCTGAGGAAGTGATTATCCTGCCTCAGTCTCCTGAGTAGCTGGGATTACAGGCATCCACCACCATGCCCGGGTAATTTTTTGTATTTTTTAGTAGAGACAGGGTTTCACCATGTTGGCCAGGCTGGTCTCCAACTCCTGACCTCAAGTGATCCACCCACCTCAGCCTCTCAAAATGCTGGTATTAGGGGTGTGAGCCATCATGCCTGGCCTCTGCCATTAGGTTTCTGATCTTCTGTTTTGTTTTCCGCCACTTTCAGTGGCCAGGGAAAGTGGAGGGAATTGAATATATTATGCCAGAGGTTAGAAACACAAACTGGATAATATACATCATTTAAACTCATTGTTTCCAAAAATTAAGGCCACCACAAACTATAGGTTTTTTTGTTTTTGTTTTTGTTTCTTTTTGAGACAGAGTCTCGCTCTGTCGCCCAGGCTGGAGTGCAGTGGTGCCATCTCAGCTCACTGCAAGCTCCACCTTCCAGGTTCACAGCATTCTCCTGCTCAGCCTCCCAAGTAGCTGGGACTACAAGCACCCGCCACCATGCCTGGCTAAATTTTTGTATTTTTAGTAGAGACGGGGTTTCACCGTGTTAGCCAGGATGGTCTCGATTCCTGACCTTGTGATCTGCCCACCTTGGTCTCCCAAAGTGCTGGGATTACAGGCGTGAGCCACCGCACCTGGCCAGGCCACCACAAACTATTAATTCTCCCTTCTTGTGCTCAGTGTGGTGGCTCAGACCTGTAATTCTAGCACTTTGCTTTGAGAGGCCAGGGCAGGAGAATCGCCTGAGGCCAGGAGTTCAAGACCAGCCTGGGGAACATAGTTAGGCCCTATCCTTACAAAAAATTTAAAAATTAGCCAGGTGGGCCGGGCGCGGTGGCTCAAACCTGTAATCCCAGCACTTTGGGAGGCCGAGACGGGCGGATCACGAGGTCAGGAGTTCGAGACCATCCTGGCTAACACGTCTCTACTAAAAAATACAAAAAACTAGCCGGGCGAGGTGGCGGGCGCCTGTAGTCCCGGCTACTCAGGAGGCTGAGGCAGGAGAATGGCGTAAAAACCCGGGAGGCAGAGCTTGCAGTGAGCTGAGATCCGGCCACTGCACTCCAGCCCGGGCGACACAGCGAGACTCCGTCTCAAAAAAAAAATTAGCCAGGTGTGGTGGCATGTGCCTGTAGTCCTGGGTACTCAGGTGGCTGAGATGGGAGGATCGCTTGAAGCTAGGAGTTCAAGCTTGCAGTGAACTATGATAATGCCACTGTACTCCAGCCTAGGTGACAGAGCAATACCCTGTCTCTATTTAAAATAATAAAAATTCCCCCTTCTTGGAAAACTCAAAAAACAAAACAAAACAAAACAAAAAACAGCCCTACCAAATCTATAGCTTACCCCCAGGCTTTGGGCAAGTGGATGGCCTGCTGGAGTTGTATAGCCTAGGTTCCTGGTATATTTGAATGGATCTGTTTCTAACATATGGGCATGAAGATAGAAGTTTTCACAAACTAGCACAATGTCAGGTTAATAACAGTTTTGTGATAAATTGGGTAACATCAATCTGGGTCTGTTCTTAGGCTGAAACAGCTAGTATGTGGGCTTGAGGAGGTGTTTCCAGGACCAAGAGAAAGAACAAACAAGTCTAACCTGAGATCATGAGAAGGAGAATGACACAGAGTCTCTATGCAATACATCAAAATCATTAGGAATATAAAAGGATTTCCTGGGGATGAATTCTGTCTATCTTAATCTGTTTTACACATGTACATACACATACACACACATAGCATCCCTCACCTAGATATGGTCTACTCAGTATATTCATTTGAAAGAAACTTCTTCATATTTACATAGGAATCCACCAAAACCCATTTAAGTATGTAAAGTGAGGGTTAAAAATACTCATTCAACCTCTCTTCCCTTCATTAGCTTTCCCAAGTCAGAAAGTACCCTCAGAGATATACATAAGAACAAGAAACAGGAGAGGAAGGTTATGGCCAGGAGCAAGCAAGAAGAAAGGTTTCTTTCCTCAAAGCTAGAGTCAGCAAACTACCACCTGTGGGTTAAATCTTGCAACAGCCTGGTTTTGTAAATAAAGTTTTATCAGAACACAGTCATGCTCATTCATGTACATGTTATCTGCTGGCTTTCTTTTCTCTCTGGCCACAAGACCATAAAAGTTCGATGACCCCTGCCTCAAAGGGTCAAAGAAGGAAATTACAGTGTTTATAGGAATTGGGAGAGGTGCTGAATAAGGAGCAACAAGGTTAAAAGCAGAAAACAAAGGTAAGAGTCATCAGCAGCCTAATATATGCATCTTTGGGGGGAATATACTCTGTCCAATACAAAGGAAGTTAACAGCTCAGCTTTTGTCCTTGAGGTTAATAAATAAGTAAACAGAGCATATTATCTTGATGTAGATATAAGGGGTAGAGAAGGAGGAGGGAGTCAATAACTACATGTTTACACAAGCAGTTCAGGTTATCTGACAAGCCTTTCTGAAAAGTGCAGGATTTACTAGGACTGCTTGAATAAAGAAAGGGCAAGGGTATGGCAAGGCGAGTCCACACTTTTGTTTTTTTCCTCCCTAAGTTTGTCTAACTTTGTTTTCTAAGTTGTGGTAAAATACACATACATAAAACTTACCATTTTAACCATTTTAAAATGTCTAATTCAGTAGTAGCATATTCACATTGTTGTGCAACCACATCTAAGATCATTTTAATCCAATATGAAATCAGATGCTGTTCAGGGAGAAACAAAGGGAAAGAGGAGTGCATTGTTAGGACATAGAGTCATAACATCGTTTTTTAGGGACAGGTGGTGGGAAGGATGGGGACAGAAGGGACAACGATGGACATATACACCTGTTGATATACTGTATTGCTGGTTACTAGGAAAACAATAGCACTGGGCCCCTTGCTGGCTATCCATTGTGCTTCTAAAGGCTATCATGAGTCAGTCCATCTGTTTCCCTGGATCAAGAGGAGATTATCTGCTCAAATCTACCAGTCTCAGGAATGCAGTGGTGCTCTCAACACCCTTTTGGTTTGGCTAGGATGAGGTCTTCTGCTTCTTTACCAGGGCACAGGGAGGTACAATAGTGCCCCCTGCTGAGCAGCACCCAGATGACAAAGTGTCACTTCAGCCACATCTTGATCAGACTTCTCCAAAGCAAGTTAGAAAAATTCTTAGGCCATCAGGGTAGAGTTTATTAAGTGTCAGAACCCTGATCTTCCTTCCTAATTTCTGGGGGAAAAATCAGTGTGCAGGTTACTCTATTGAGAAAATTATTATCTATCCAAGTTGTTTCTTCTGAATAGTCTCATTGCTCGGTATTTCCAAAAGGTGATAGGAAGACAGAGGCTCTGGAGGGAGCATTCTCAGAACTAAACATTGAGGGTAGCAACTGTCTTGCCTACTATTCCTTTCAGGGATTAGGACTCTTTGTTATAAGTCCTGTTCCATGTCCTAATTTTCTAGGAGAAAAGAGAGCTGCCCCAGTGGAAAAAATTTATCACGATTACCTACTGGGAAGGTGGAAGGAATACAAAGAAATAAGAGGGAAGATAACATTCTCAAGTCTCTTTACTATTGTGCTTCCAGAAATCCTGCATGGCAGTGCCAGTGGGGAAAGTTTCTTTTATTTTTATTTTTATTTTTTTGAGACTGTGTCTCACTCTGTCACCCAGGCTGGAGTGCAGTGGCACGATCTCAGCTCACTGCAACCTCTGCTGCCCGGGTTCAAGCAATTCTCCTGCCTTAGCCTCCCAAGTAGCTGAGATTACAGGTGCCTGCCACCGTACCTGGCTAGTTTATTATTATTATTTATTTTTATTATTTTTATTTTTTTCTTTTGTGGTTTTTAGTAGGGACAGGGTTTCGCCATCTTGGCCAGGCTGGTCTTGAACTCCTGACCTTGTGATCCACCTGCCTCGGATTCCCAAAGTGCTGGGATTACAGGCGTAGGCCACTGCATCTGGTCTGTTTTGCCTTTTTTTTTTTTTTGATACAGAATCTCACTCTGTCACCCAGGCTGGAGTACAGTGGCGCCATCTCAGCTCACTGCAACCTCTGCCTCCCAGGTTCAAGCAATTCTTTTGCTTCAGCCTCCCTGAGTAGCTGGAACTACAGGTGGGCACCACCATGCCCGGCTAATTTTTGTATTTTTAGTGGAGACGGGGTTTTGCCATGTTGGCCAGGCTGGTCTCAAACTCCTGACCTCAGGTGATCTACCTGCTGCAGCCTCCCAAAGTGCTGCGATTACAGGCATGATCCATCACATCTGGCCAAGGGGAAGTTTCTAACTCACCAACAGTTCCTTGGGGTACTTAGTATAGTGGCAGTGAAATTGGTGAAAGTTGTAACAGAACGGAGGCTCGATTCTACAGTACAGTTTACAGGCACATATCTGGCTGTTGCATGAAGGATCTAGTAACAGTCATCTGTTTTTTACTTTTTTGAGACAGGCTCTCAATTTGTCACCCAGACCGGAGGCAGTGGTGCAATCTCGGCTCACTGCAACCTCTGCCTTCCCGGCTCAAGAAATCTTCCCACCTCAGCCTCCCGAGTAGCTGGGACTACAGAAGTACTGCCACCAGGCCTGGCTAATTTTTTAATTGTTTGTAGAGACGAGGTCTCACTATATTGCCCAGGCTGGTCTCAAACTCTGGGCTGAAGTGATCTTCTCGCCTTGGCCTCCCAAAATATTGGGATTACAGCCATGAGTCACCCGTGTCGGCTGACAGTGGTCTGTAATAGAGGATTTCTTCCTGATAAAATGGGGGCATATCTTTCTCATCTACAAAAGGAATTTAAGTGATGATTAATTAATTAATTTATTTTTAGAAATGAGGTCTTGCTATATTGCCCAGGCTGGTTTTGAACTCCTGGTCTCAAGCCATCTCCCATCTCAGCCTCCCAAAGTCCTAGGCTTACAGTCATGAGCTACCACACTCAGCTGATGATTAAATTACCAAGTCCTGAATCATTCCAAGGTTTGGAGGGGCTGGAAGGTTGGTTAATTTGGTGCATAATGACACTCAAAAGTAACAGGGACCTGTAATCCCAGCACTTTGGGAGGCCGAGGCGGGTGGATCACGAGGTCAGGAGATCGAGACCATCCTGGCTAACACGGTGAAACCCTGTCTCTACTAAAACTACAACAAAATTAGCCGGACGTGGTGGAGGGCGCTACTTGGTGGGGTGAGGCAGGAGAATCGCTTGAACCCGGGAGGGGGAGCTTACAGTGAGCCGAGATCGCGCCACTGCACTCCAACCTGGGCGACAGAGGAGACTCCGTCCCAAAAAATAAAAACCAAAACAAAAATAATAAAAGAACAGGGAGCCCGATGGGGCGGCGTGCACCTGTAGTCCCAGCTACTCCGGAGGCTAAGGTAGGAGGCTCGCTTGAGCCCAGGAGTTCGAAGCTGTAGTGAGTTGTGATCTGGCCACCGCCTGCACTCCAGCAACAGAGCGAGATCTTGTCTCAAAAAAAATAAATAAAAAAGGGAAAAGTCTGTTCCAAATAGCACTTAAGTTCATACCATGCCAAATAGAATGAGAATTTGTGCCAACTTGCCACATTCCTTCCACTCCGACAGTTCCATTCATTGACTTCCAGGAGACGGGAGAGAGAACCTACCTACCTGAGTTGACTTTGAAAGGAGACTGAGTGGGGCTTTTTGAACCCTGAGGCCCAGAAAGTCTTTTAGACTTTTCTTAGAACTTGGTTTTGGAGTTTGTCGTGGGGTGAGTGGAAGCAGAGACTTGTAGGATGTTTATATTGTGGAGCAAATACAGTGAGCGGTGAGGGGTATCGGTATTGTGGGAGTGAGGGGCCAACTGCGGGAGTGGGGGCCAACTGCGGGAGTGTAAGGTCAGCGGACTACCTGCAAAGGGCGCAACCATTGTGGGCAGCCAGCCTGGCGGGAAAGGCTAGACCACGAAGCGCCGCCCAGTTATCATGGTAACATTCCCTCGTCCCAACCCCGTCCCAGTTTACTGGCCCAAGGTAAGGCCGGGAGCAGTAGCCCGGGGCAACTGGGAGGATCTACTCCCTGCCGCGGCTCTCCCTCCAGTGGACTGCCTTCCCGCCTGCCTGGCGGTGGGAGGGCGCGGCAGAGGAACGTCACATCCGGGCGGGTTGGTAAGTTCCGGTATTTCAGGGCGTAGCAGGCGGAAGTAAGGGTGAGAGGAGGCTGCAACGCCGAGCGGAGGAGGCAGGAACCGGAGCGCGAGCAGTAGCTGGGTGGGCACCATGGCTGGGATCACCACCATCGAGGCGGTGAAGCGCAAGATCCAGGTTCTGCAGCAGCAGGCAGATGATGCAGAGGAGCGAGCTGAGCGCCTCCAACGAGAAGTTGAGGGAGAAAGGCGGGCTCGGGAACAGGTACGGAGATGGCGAGGCTCATGAGGGAGGGTCAGGCGCTGGAGTAGCCGGCAAGCGGAATAAGGTCCCTTTTGCCGTGGAGCATGGTCCTCTGAGGGCCAGCCTCCTCGGAGATGAAGTTGGGAGCGCGGAGGATGGGTGGGGCTCAGCTCCAGTAGGACAGCAAGCGGACGAGGGGGAAACTGAGTGCTCGGTCGAGCAGGCTTGACCTTTGAAGGAATTGAGGCACAGGGTTTGGGGTGTGGCCTTCCTCCTCTTTTTTTTTTCTCCACCTCATTCATTCAGTCCCTCTGATCCGGGCGCGGCCGGGGGAGGGGCTCAGCGGCTTCTCCCTCCCCCACTTCCCCCTGGAGGGTGGGAGAACTTTGCTCTTGCTTGAGGTTTCCTGCCCAAGGGGTTACAGTCGGTGGGTGCTTTTTTGTTCGGGGAGAGGAAGTACTGAGCCTCCTGTGAAATGGTGAGGGCTGTGGGGTGGGAACCGCCGGAAAGACCCCGGCCTGCCTGCTGGCAGCTTTTCCGCTCCCTCTTCTTGCTCAGGAAATGAGGCAGCAGTTGGCTGAGAGGAAGCGCGGTGCCCTCCCTCCCTGGAGGAGCTCGAGGCCACAGGACCGCCTCTCAACCTCTGGCCAGGGGCCCTTCCTCTTACGGGGTGCTCTTGCAGCTGCTACACCCACTCAATCTACGTGAAACGGCAGGGGAGGGGATAGTACTTCTCTCAACATTAGTGCAAATATAGGAGCCAACCAAACTTGCCTGGCCCTACCCACAATGACCTGGAAGTGTGATCAGTGCAAGCCGAACTGGTTAAGAACATTTCTTCCAAGCAGAGCTGATAAGCGAGTGTATGGCAGAGAATTACATGGCGTGCCAGTCTCAAGGTTTCTGATTGACTTGGGCAATTTGGTGGAGACAGAATAATGAATTCCAGGTGACTCTAGTGGAATATTTGTTCAACTGAAAGTGGGAACATAAAATGTTGGTGGAATGAACGGTGATTCTGGTGATTTTTTTCTTTTTTGTTTTTTTGAGACAGAGTCTCACTCTGTCGCCCAGGCTGGAGTGCAATGGCGTGATCACGGCCCATTGCAACCTCCGCCTCCCTGGTTCAAGTGATTCTCCTGCCTCAGCCTCCTGAGTAGCTGGGATTACAGGAGCGTGCCACCACGTCCAGCTAATTTTTTGTATTTTTAGTAGAGACGGGGGTTTCGCCATGTTGGCGAGGCTGGTCTCGAACTCCTGACCTCAGGTGATCCACCCAACTCTGCCTCCCAAAGTGCTGGGTTTACAGGTGTGATCCACCGTGCCCAGCCTATTCTAGTGATTTCTTTAAACGACTTTCTGATTAAAAGAGGTTGATTAATTTTAGTGTAAGCCATAAGATTTTCCAGGGTCGGCAGAGCTTGCAGTGAGCTGAGATCACGCCACTGCACCTGGGCGACAGAGCAAGACTGTTTCAATTAAAAAAAAAAAAGATTTTCCAGGGTCTAGGGTGTTGTCTAATAGATGGAGCTGATACGAGTTGAGGTTTTAGAGGATCTTGAGAGAGTAAAGTAACTGTTGCTAAAATTTAAGATCCAGTGAAAGAACTCATGTGGTTTATTCTTTGTTCTTTCCCTTGGTAAGTTTTTATTTTTGTTTTTCTTTTTGGCTGCTCCTCTGGGAAATAACTGAGAATGTTTTTGGGAGGGAGGGGGTGTATTTCAGAAAAGCATGGTAATTGGTGGACATCTGCCCTCTAGGTTAAATACTTAAAGATTGTTGGAATACTCACTTATTTTTATAACTGGGCATGGAGATGCTGGGATGGGAGCTTGTTGTCTTCCTCAGTCACCTTTTTCTAGGTAGATTTTTTTCTTCTGTTCAGTTTGCCAGCAACTTCTCATTATCTGTTCAAGTGAGATGGACTGGCTGGGTGACTTTATGGCCAATGGTACTTTCTCATCTCCTTTCTTCTGGAGACCAGATAGCTTTAAAGAGGAAGACAGGCTAGCCAGAGGAACTGGCCATGTGTTGAGCTGCAGAGTCTTAGGCTCAGTATTTAAATATGGACATTCTAGGAGTAGTTCTAAGGTGGGTGGTTCCTGCCCCCCACCCCCCCCTCTTTTTTTTTTTTTTTAGATGGAGACTTGCTCTGCTGTCCAGCCTGGAATGCAGTTGCATGATCTCTGCTCACTGCAACCTCCACCTCCCAGGCTCAGGTGATTCTCCTGTCTCAGCCTCCTGAGTAGCTGGGATTACAGGCATCCACCACTACACCCAGCTAATTTTTTTTTTAGTAGAGATGGGTTTCACCATGTTGGCCAGGCTGGTTTCGAACTCCTGACCTCAAGTGATCTGCCTGCCTCAGCCTCCCAAAGTGGTGAGATTACAGGCATGAGCCACTGCACTCGGCCTGGGGTGATGTTTCTTAAGCTACTCTCACTCAGAGCCTGCCAAATTTGCTTATTGAGCTGAGGTCTAGTGAGGAAGTCCTCAGAATGGGGAAGTAGGATAATAGTTAAATATTGATGAAATCATTACTTCTACTCCCCAGCCTGAAGAAGCTTAATCTTTTGACTTTCTGCTCTGCTGAATTTTGAACCCCTACTGAGGAGACACCTGTGGGATGGGAGGAGGGTTGTTTGGTCTACCTGTTATCCTCTTAAGGCATTCTGCTGGAATGTGGGTTTTGCAGACTCCTCCCTCCTCTGGAGCTGGAAACTGCACTCTCTGATGGCATCTCATGCTGTTAGTGGGACTGTCACTTAATTATTTTCCTGGTTACTTTGTGTGAACATCCAAGCCACCCTTATTGGGAAGCTACATGAGTCCAAAACTGAGACACTGGTGTTCTAGGATCCATCTTTCTTTTCTGCTCTTGGCCTGGAATTGGTCTTTTATAGTGTAGCACCTTGTCAAATTTACTTTCAGTTCTGCGTTTCCTTTGTACTTCGGTCTAAATGGGAAACAGATGGCAACATAATGTTTAAATGCAGTCTTTTTCCTTATCTCTTTTTTGTGTGTGTGTGTGGTAGTGGTGGTAAAAATACATATAAAATTTACCATTGTAACCATTTATAAATGTACAGTTCACTTTATCTGTTTTTAATACCTCTTTCCTAATTGTCCCTGATATTTTTCTCTTTTTAATTTTTTTCTAGTCTAAAAAACTTAAGAGGCTGGATGCAGTGGCTCACACCTGTAATCCCAGCGCTTTGGGAGGCCAAGGCGGGTGGATCTGAGGTCCACCTGTGGATCTGATGAAACCCCATCTCTACTAAAAATACAAAAAATTAGCCGGGCATGGTGGCACATGCCTGTAATCCAGCTACTTGGGAGGCTGAGGCACAATAATAGCTTCAACCCTGGAGGCGGAGGTGGCAGTGAGCCGGGATCGGATCACTGTACTCCAGCCTGGGCGAGTATCGGCATTGGGGGAGTGAGGGGTCAACTGCAGGCGTGTAAGGTCGGCAGACTACCTCTGCCTCAAAAAGAGAAAAAATAATTAATAATAAAAACCTTAAGAGTACTACCGAGGAAGTGGGCTTTGAACAGCAGTTTTGATTCTGGCCTTAATCCTAAATTCCTAGTCTCTAGAGAGGTTAGAATGTTTGACTGTTGTGTGGTTCCCTTCTATTTGTGGGTCTGGTGGACTAAGCAACAGGCTTTATCACGTTTCTTTGGTTGCTTTGCTTTCCTTTTTTTCCCGGGTAGTAGAACACACACTCACAGGGGAGAGGCAGATAGCCTTTTACCCCTGCTTAGGCTCCGCCTTTGTTTACTGTGGGGCAGATAGCTCTACTCCCAGCTTGCCTCCCCTTTGGTGAAGTTTAAATTCCCCAAGGACACGGTATCTCCCTGGTTAATGCATTTGTGAGCACAGGGAACTCAAGTAGTCCTTTACTCACAGGGCTGAAGCCTAACTTTCTAATACTCTTTCATTTGAATTTTCATCTGTGGCTTTTATCTAATAAGAGAAACCCCAGTGTGGCAGAAAGCCAGATTTAGGCTAATCCCCTTCTGTCCTTGGCCCTGTTCTGCCTGAGAGTACCATCCCACTGTCAGTTTCTTTACTGAAGGGGTTGACATATTTGGGAAATCTCTTTGGAGTGGAGGATAGCTGAAGCTGTTGTTAGCCGTCTTATAATGTGACTGAATTACTGCTGCATGCCACTCCTCCCCCAATCCCCCACCCAGGATCTTTGCTTCCTGGGCAGTGGAGAATCCTATTATTACCTGAAGGGAAGGACCACAGAATACTGTATATCCTCCAAGCTGGGCAGAGATAGGTCAGCTGAAACATCAAAACCACATCTGGAGGGGCATGCTAAAACCTAAGATGATTAGGAAAGTGCAGAGCTTAATGTTTCCCAGGGCCACAGGTAGCCTGGTCAACAAAAAGTAGGCCTGTTCAATCTCTTGGTACCCCTTGGTATTATATGACCTGACAGGGACAGGCACTGTGCATAGACTCATGAGGGAAAAGTCAGCTTGTCTTCCTTGTTCCTTTAAACAAAGTATCAAATCTTGATTCTGCAGGCTTTTGTTTCATTGTAAAGAGAACTGATCCTCTGTGCTAGCAGAAAAGAGAAAGGCAAGGTCCCATTCCCTCCCACCCCACCCCCGAGGGGTTCTCTGAAACTTTGCTAGGCCTCCCATCTCGGGTTCTGCTTTTGATACAGGCTTGTTCATGTGTGCATGCTCTTAGGAGGGCACCAAGATGTGTTTCCACCCCCTCCCTTTTCAGCCTTGCTAAGAATTCTATTGTAAATGCTGATTTGTGGGAGAAACTGCCTGAGCCAGCTTGCTGTCATGGCAACTATACACCCCCGCCCCAGAGCCTGTTATCTTCTACTCCAGTTTGGGTAACTACTGGTGAGCTGGATGATGCCTTACATTTCATGAGCTTCCTCTAAATCTAGTTGTATTTTTCGTCTGAGGTGGGTAAGTCATTTTACTAGCAGTGTCTCATAGTTCTTGCCTGATAGCCTTCACTTGTGGCCTTGTTGGGTTTGTGAGGATAAATGTGTGTTGTTACAGAGGACATCTGTTTTTCTGGAAGAGGCAGAAGCAGAGAATACTTGTCTTTGTGGTGTTTTGAATAGTGTAGTTAGAAGCACAAATGGTTTGTTAGTAATTTCAGCTTATGTTGACTTCTCGATTTTCTTTGCCTGGTGGCTAGATTAGCCCCAGCCCTCTGCTTCCCTTCCTAGTCTCTTCAACCACTCATGTTTGTATGTGGAAGTTTTTGTGCCAATCCTGATTGTTAAAAAGGAGTCTTTTGGTCTATATTCTTCCTCATCAGAGCTAGTGGCCCAGGCTATATCTATAGCTGCCCCAACTCCTGCCTGCCAGGAAGAAATCAGGGTAATAGAATTCAGGCACAATCTGGGCTATAGAAGAGAGATCGTGTTTACCAGGCACTTGGATAAGCATCTGAACTGGGTGGTGTAAGGGGCATATTAAATTCTCGTATATTGTTGCAGTCAGGGTACCTCCCACCAGTAAAGGTAGTGGGGAAGCAGTCATGGAAAGAGATTTTCCTACCATTAGAATTTATCCATCCACCTACAGGCTGCCTCCTTCTTTCCTTGTTTCTTATTCCATTGCTAGGGAAACCCATCCAGGATGGGTTTACTTGGACTCTAGCCTATACTTCATTGTGAGATGGAGGCCAGGGGGAAGATTGCCATAAGCTGTATTAGAGGGTGAAGCTAAGGGGATGGCTGGAGGAATAGAAAGGAGACAATTCAGAAATTTGGAGGAATGGTAGTGGGTGTGGTGGAAATGTTCTTTCTTTTTTGTTATGCTATCAAAACAGATAATTTTAGCCAGAAGCAGCTCCTTGTAGCCAACTTAAAAAAGAAGTAGGGGGGCACAAGTTTAAGGGATGGTGAGTAGGCATCCCAACAATGTTCCATTCTTTTGCTTTCCAGTCTGGAAGGCTATTCTGGAAGACGTTCCCTTGGCTAGTTATTTTTCTGATATATTAGGGTAAAGTGATCATAGGAATAACAGTTTGAGTTAAGCAGCAATTAATAGGTAATCCAGGATTCCCTCTTTTTTTTTTTTTTTTTGAAATAGAGTGTCACTCTGTTGCCCAGGCTGGAGTATAATGGCACGATCTCAGCTCACTACAATCTCCACCTCCCGGGTTCAAGCGATTCTCCTGCCCTAGCCTCCCGAGTAGCTGAGACTACAGGTGCCCGCCACCAAGCCTGGCTAATTTTTGTATTTTTTTTTTAATTAGAAATGGGGTTTCACCGTATTGGCCAGGCTGGTCTTGAACTCCAGACCTCGTGATCCACCCGCCCCAGCTGCCCAAAGTGCTGGGATTACAGGTGTGAGCCACTACACCCAGCCAGGATACCCTCTTTAAGAAACCTTGCAGGCCGGGCGCGGTGGCTCACGCCTGTAATCCCAGCACTTTGGGAGGCCGAGGCGGGCGGATCACGAGGTCAGGAGATCGAAACCATCCTGGCTAACACGGTGAAACCCCGTCTCTACTAAAAATGCAAAAAATTAGCCGGGCGAGGCGGCGGGCGCCTGTAGTCCCAGCTACTCGGGAGGCTGAGGCAGGAGAATGGCGTGAACCCGGGAGGCGGAGCTTGCAGTGAGCCGAGATCGCGCCATTGCACTCCAGCCTGGGCGACTAAGTGAGACTCTGTCTCAAAAAAAAAAAAAGAAACCTTGCTTATTTATTTATTTATTTATGTATTTATTCTACTTTATGAGACACTTAGACGGTTACTAAGGATGAGATATGCCTCTGAGCCAGAACTCAGGCAGAAGGAACACTTCATTGACTTTCTTTTCTGACTGCAGTGTGTTTAGGAATTTGAACTGAGTCCAGGAAGTGGGTGGTACTAACTCACTGGGCTGGGCAAGGAACTGAGTTTTAAACCACTCTTCCTGTGGAACATATGGGAGTTCGTTGATGGGAAAGGGAGGAAATATATATATATAAAGTTATGTCTGCTAGATCTTTTAACAGCTGAGCTAAGACAAGTTCTACCCTGCGAGACTCTGGCTTTTTCATGGTAGTCAACCCCGATCTTAATGTCGTAGTTACTTCTTTTCACCATGCCTCTGCTTCCCTTGTCCATTCTTTCCTTCAAATGCAGGCTGAGGCTGAGGTGGCCTCCTTGAACCGTAGGATCCAGCTGGTTGAAGAGGAGCTGGACCGTGCTCAGGAGCGGCTGGCCACTGCCCTGCAAAAACTGGAAGAAGCAGAAAAAGCTGCTGATGAGAGTGAGAGGTGTGTAGTGAAGCCTGATGGAGTGTGGATTTTAAAAGACATTCATAATAGTTCCGATCAAGATTTCCTTATAGACTGTTTTTCAAATAGCAGTTCTGGCTGCGTGTGGTGGCTCACGCCTGTAATCCTTGCACTTTGGGAGGCTGAGGCAGGAGGGTGGCTCGAGCCCAGGAAATTGGGGCTGCAGTGAGCTGTGATTGCGCCACCGCACTCCTGGGTGACAGAGCAAGACCCTGTCTCAATCAATCAAGAAAAATAAAATACTAACTCTATCATACAGGATCTCCTTTCTTTCTTTTTTTTTTTTTTTTTTTTTTGAGACAGAGTCTCGCTCTGTCGCCCAGGCTGGAATGCAGTGGCGCGATCTCGGCTCACTGCAAGCTCTGCCTCCAGGGTTCACGCCATTCTCCTGCCTCAGCCTCCCAAGTAGCTGGGACTACAGGAACCCGCCGCCACGCCCAGCTAATTTTTTGCATTTTTGGTAGAGACGGGGTTTCACGATGTTAGTCAGGATGGTCTCAATCTCCTGACCTCGTGATCCTCCCGCCTCGGCCTCCCAAAGTGCTGGGATTACAGGTGTGAGCCACCATGCCCGGCCCAGGATCTCCTTTCTATTCTGCATGTTCTGTTCCTTTGAAGACAGTAAGGGTAACTTAGATGTTGTGACCCTTTTGTAATTGGTATTTCCCTACAAATTGGCCCAATGATCCTTAAAATGGGATCACCAGTATGACTTCCACGTTCTGGATCATAAATTTCTATTTGTGAGATTAATTTCTCTAAAACAGAGGTTCTCTAAGTAAGGTCTCAGACCAGCAGCATCGACAATACTTGGGAACTTGGTAAAAATTCACATTCTCAGCTCCTATCCTGATCTACTGAATGAGAAACTTTGGATGTGGGGCCTGGCAATCTGTTTTTAGTAAGCCTTCTCAACCCTGGTTGCATTATTAGAATCTTAGGTGGGGTAGGGGGGAAATCACTGGGGAATTTAAAACTGTGGATGCTTAGATCTCATCCCAGTTCCATTAGAATCAATTGCAAGAGGGGTCTGGGCATTGATGTTTTTAAAGTTCCCCAGCTAATTTTAATGTGTTCCTAGGGTTGAGAACCATGGCCCTTGAACCAAATCATAACTCATCTTTTTGAAAATAGCCAGTTGTCTCCTTGCCACATGTGAGTTAAACTAGAACAGAGGTGCGTGACAACTCAGGGTTTTCAGAATAAATAGTGCCCTGCAAAGGGTACGTTACTACTGTGCAGCTGTGAAAATGAAAGACGCATCTATGTGTATACTATTAGAGTAGCGTGCAAATTATAGAAAGTGAGGGCTCGGGTACAGTGGCTCACACCTGTAATCCCACCGCTTTGGGAGGCTGAGGTGGACGATCACTTGAGGCCAGGAGTTCAGGACCACCCCGGCCAACACAGCAAAATCCAGTCTTTACTAAAAGTACAAAAATTAGCTGGGCACGGTGGGGGCGCGCCTGTAATCCCAGCTACTCAGGAGGCTGAGGCACAAGAAACACTAGAACCCAAGAGGCGGAGGTTGCAGTGAGCCTCCCTTTTTTTTTTTTTTCCCTCAAAAAAAAAAAAAAGAAGTGAGGATAGCTGCATGCTAAATACCAGGAAAAAAAAAAAAGAGTATGGAAAGTTGCAGAACCGTGTAGTATATGATTACTTTGGGGAAGCTGGGATGGGATTTTTTTTGTGTGTGTATATATATATATATATATATATATTTTTTTTTTTTTTAATAATATTTATTTAGGTTTTTGAGACAGAGTTTTACTCTGTCCCCCAAGCTGGAGTGCAGTGGCATAATCTCGGCTCACTGCAACCTCCACCTCCTGGGTTCAAGCACTTCTCATGCCTCAGCTTCCCCCAAGTAGCTGGGATTATAGGTGCCTGCCACCACACCTGACTAATTTTTGTATTTCTAGTAGAGACGGGGTTTTGCCATGTTGATCAGGCTGGTCTCAAACTCCTGACCTCAGGTGATCTGCCGGCTTCAGCCTCCCAAAGTGCTGGGATTACAGGCGTGAGCCACCGCGCCCAACTGCATATATCCCTATATTTTTTTAATATTTTAATATTTAATTTCTTACTAAGTTTTTTTCTGGGCATTGGGGGAGATGGAGTCTCACTCTGTTGCCCAGGCTGGAGTCCAGCAGTGTGATCTTGGCTCACTGCAACCTCTGCCTCCTGGGTTCAAATGATTCTCTTGCCTCAGTAGGTGGGATTACAGGTGCTTGCCACCATGCCCGGCTACTTTTTGTATTTTTAGTAGGGACAGGGTTTCACCATGTTGGCCAGGCTCGTCTCAAACTCCTGACCTCAAGTGATCCACCTGCCTTGACCTGTCAAAGTACTGGGATTACAGGCATGAGCCACCGCGCCTGGCTAAGATGTATTATCTTTATAACAATAAGTGTTTTTTTTTTTTTTTTTTTTGAGTTTCACTCTTATTGCCCAGGCTGGAGTGCAATGGCTGGCTCTCAGCTCACCGCAACCTCCACCTCTCAGATTCAAGTGATTCTCCTGCCTGAGCCTCCCAAGTAGCTAGGATTACAGGCATGTACCACCATGTTGGTCAGGCTGGTCTTGAACTCCTGACCTCAGGTGATCTGCCCACCTTGGCCTCCCAAAGTACTGGGATTACAGGCGTGAGCCACCGCACCCAACCATAACAAAACATTTTAAATGAAATAATTAAACTAAGGTGTGGGAGTAGTAACATGGAATTTCCATTTGAAGGGCAGATAGAGAGGAATGGGCTTTTAAAAGTACAATTCTGAGACCCTTGGAGTGGAGCTGACGACACTCCTCAGGGTGTCAGTATTGCTTTTGTCCTGTTTCTGGCAGAGGTATGAAGGTTATTGAAAACCGGGCCTTAAAAGATGAAGAAAAGATGGAACTCCAGGAAATCCAACTCAAAGAAGCTAAGCACATTGCAGAAGAGGCAGATAGGAAGTATGAAGAGGTAAGTGACTTTCTGTTAGTCCCTCTCTCAGCCTTTTACAAAGAATAATGTGGTAAATGGCTCCTTTGCTTCACTAAGCTATACTGGGATCTTTTCCTGTAGGTGGCTCGTAAGTTGGTGATCATTGAAGGAGACTTGGAACGCACAGAGGAACGAGCTGAGCTGGCAGAGTCGTAAGTATCTAGCTCCCCAAATCTTGTCATACCAATTTGTCCCTTCCCCTTTGGCTTGGGCACTAATATGAATAAATTAGCATTCCTTCAACCTTGTTAAACAGGGCCTAGGAAATGGGAGTCATCTATAGTGCTTTTTTAGGTCCAAGAATGGTTGTAGACTTCCTTATTCTCCTGACTAGTGACAAGTGACAAAAGAGGCTTTCTTATTTTTTGTTGGTAGGTTTTACAAATTGAGAGCAAATAAGGACTAATACATGGTGAACAGTTAACTGGAAGATCCTACTGGGTCCTTCCACCTGGGGTGGAAGACATCAAAGTGGCTATCCTGATTTAAGATCTGGTGTCTGGCTGGGTGTGGTGGCTCACACCTGTAGTCCCAGCTACTTAGGATGCCAAGGCAGGAGGATTGCTTGAACCCAGGAGTTGGAGGCCAGCCTGGGCATCATAGGGAGACCCTGTCCCTAAAACAAACAAAATTAAAAAAAAAAAATCTGGTGTCTGTTTTTGCCACTTTGCCAATCTGCTGGGGAACTTTAGGGCAAGGGTAGATACTAACTGCTCCCCTGTTGGTACCTTCTCGGCCTTGATTAACAAAGTCAGTGCTGATGCATATATATTTGTGCTTCCCTCTTACATTCCCGTCTGCCAGACATAACATATCATGACCATGGTGGTGTTCTCTTCCCATTTTTTGAATTTTTTTTTTCGTTTTGCTGCTTGTTTTCTTGCTGTGTTCCTTTTTGACCGTTCTCCCTCCCCACAACCTGGCTTGTGCCATCCCCGTGACTATCACTAACAGCCGTTGCCGAGAGATGGATGAGCAGATTAGACTGATGGACCAGAACCTGAAGTGTCTGAGTGCTGCTGAAGAAAAGGTACTAACCATTAAACCCACAGCAAGGTTATATATATGGTGTGGTTTTGTTTTGTTTTGTTTTTGTTTTGCAGCTGCCTCCCCTCCACTTGATTTTGTTGAGTGCTGTCTCATCTCTTCATGGAATGCTCCATTCTTTTCCACTTACTTGGCATCTTTCATCTCTTCTTTCCTAGTTGCTTTACTGCCTCTCCGCAGGGTCTCCTTCCTTTGGGTGATTTGGGGGACTGTTTGGGTTGGGCATTTGTTCCCACCTCCACCCCAGGTAGCAGTTATGACTCATTCCTGGTAGTGGATTTCTCTCAAGTGCTTTATTAGTATTCAAACATTTTGAGCCCAGGAAGGTCTAGCTCCTGACACGTTCTATGGTAGAGGGAGGAGGGTTGATGCTTGCTCAGGTTACTTGGGAACATCTCTTCCCCAGTATGCCTTCCAACTCTCTCTACATATAGGTTCAATTCACGTCTGTGTGTCTCTCTCCCTTTTTTTATTCTCTTCCTTTTCCCTTTTCCTCTCCTGTGGTATTTAAAATATTCACAGTAAGTGTTCTGAGCTGGAGGAGGAGCTGAAGAATGTCACCAACAACCTCAAGTCTCTTGAGGCTCAGGCGGAGAAGGTAGGGGCTGGTTTGTGAAAGTGACAGGCTTTGGGGCCTGGGCCCAGCCCTGCCCTTGATGAAAGACTGGAGACACCCATTCCATATATAATTCAATGAGGCATGTCCTTTTCCTACCTCCTTACCATGTATTCAGGTTCTGGGTTTAATGCTACTTTCTGTGCACTTTGATTGCTTTAATTAAAATAACTTCATGGTCTCAGGTTACTGGAGTCATGTGCTCCTCAGGCTGATACTGCTGTGCTGAAAAGCAATAATCAGGGGCCCTAACAGGCTTTCTGGCAGACAGATGGGGGCAACAGACAGAATCAGCTCTGAGACCTAATGAGCAATCAAGACAGATGACTTCACTTTGCCATCATGTGGGTGTGTTTTAGTCATGTGACCTTGGGGTGCCACTACTCTTGCTCATTAAGCCGGGGAAGGGAAAAACACCTCCTTGGGTTGATCTGAATAATATCAAAGCTTAGATCCATCTTAAAAAGTCATGGAGAATTTTAACCTGAGGATCTCATGGCTCTAAAGACAGATTTCTGGATTTCAAGGACCTGTTTTCCAGAGCCAGGCCTTGCTCTTACTCTTGGACCATTCAGCACATTTAGTCCAAGAGGATATTCAGTGTAAGAGTTAAGTGTAGGGAGGTGGGTATTGCTTGTGTGATTGATTTCTACTCTGAAATTTTTACTTATCTTACAGTACTCTCAAAAAGAAGACAAATATGAGGAAGAGATCAAGATTCTTACTGATAAACTCAAGGAGGTGAGCTGAGGGGATTATAGGGCAGGACCCAAAACATTTAGAGGTATATAAGACATTAATGTGGACTTAGACTGGCTGGTTTGGGTTCTGAAAGGTCCAGAAGTAGAAGGTGGAAGAAATAGAGATTGTTCTTCTTTGTCTTCATCTCTGATTCTGACTAATTTCATCTTTCCCCCAGGCAGAGACCCGTGCTGAGTTTGCTGAGAGATCGGTAGCCAAGCTGGAAAAGACAATTGATGACTTGGAAGGTATGGAACCTTGAGTAGGGATTGAAATAGAGAAATGTAGAGGAAGACCTTGCCCATTAACTATTAATCTCTTCTTCTGTATACCAAAGGAAGTTGGTATGACTTGGCATGTATTAATACGTGCACTGTCCTATGCCACAGCTAGGCAAAGTGGGTCAAACCCTAGAATTGGTTTTTCAAATGTAATCTTTTCCTTTAAGAAGACTTCACCAAATAGTCTGCAATTTGTACCCTTCCCTTTGAGGAGAATGATAATGGCTGCATTAATCTCCAATTTAGTAGTCTTAAACCTTTAGTCTGTGGGTTTAAACGGAAGCCATGATTTCAGAAGGGCAAGGTGCAGGTCATTTCATGGCTACTTTCCACAGTTCTTTTCACCACTCAAGTTGTGGGGTATTTATCCAAGAAATGAAGTTGTGGAGTAACCACATCTGAACACTGACCACTGTCAGGAGCTTTCTAAATACTTTCTGTCCCTGTAAGTTGGTAACTGCCATCCACGCTGACAAGGGGACGTACTCTTTGCTTTGAGAACTCTGATGTATGCTCCTTTGGTATGCTCTCTTGGCAGAGTTGCAGGGGCAACCTGTGAAGCAGAGGGGCCGCTAATAGGGCTCACATTTTATAGGTAGAGAAGTGTCTGAATATGGATGTATGCTATTTCCCTTTGTTATTTTTGTTCAATTAAGTGTTACCACTGCTAGGAATTGGGTACCTGAATGGGAGTGGTATCCTCTTGAGTGCTTTTGGTAATAGGAATTTCTAGTTATGACTGTGCCCAGGTTCTCAGCCCTTGCTGCAGTCGATTAGGAGTATCAAGAAAGGCAGTTGGTCATAGGAGAGAGTAGATCTGAAAATGTCCAGTCATGGTTGCCAGAGTAGATGTTTTCCTAACTGTGGTATTAGACCCACAGTCACACTTTCCTAATTTCTAATGATTCCCTCTCTTCATCTGCTTCTGAAACCTTTCACTCTGTCCCCTCATTCCTCCCTGTGGTTCCTGTGCCTGTCCAGATGAGCTCTATGCCCAGAAACTGAAGTACAAGGCCATTAGCGAGGAACTGGACCACGCCCTCAATGACATGACCTCTATGTAACTATCTGACAGCAGAGTGGGGCTGGGATCTTGGCTTGTGGGTGGATGGGGGTACAAGCTATGCATAGTGGTGTGCTTTGGTTTTATCCTTTGGAAACTATAATCTCCACCCTTATCTTTGAAACATTGGTGCTGGTTATTTGTTTGGCAAAAGCTCTGGAGGCATGGCCGGGGGTGGTGGCTCACGCCTGTAATCCCAGCACTTCGGGAGGCTCAGGCGGGTGGATCACTTAAGGTCAGGAGTTGGAGACCATCCTGGCCAATATGGTGAAACCCCGTCTCTACTAAAAATATAAAAATTAGCCAGGCGTGGTGCAGTGCGCCTGTAATCCCAGCTACTCAGGAGGCTGAGCCAGGAGAATTGCTTGAACCTGGGAGGCAGAGGTTGTAGTGAGCCAAGATCGTGCCACTGTACTCCAGCCTGGGCAACAGAATGAGACCCCATCTCAAAAAAAAAAAAAAAAAAAAAAACAAAAAAAACATTAAAGGCCGGGCATAGTGGCTCACACCTGTAATCCCAACACTTTGGGAGGCCGAGGTGGGCGGATGACTTGAGGCCAGGAGTTCAAGACCAGCCTGACCAACATGGCGAAACCCTGTCTCTACTAAAAAATATTTAAAAAGTTAGCTGGCATGGTGGCGCACGTCTATAATCCCAGCTACTCGGGAGGCTAAGGCAGGAGACTCGCTTGAAACCAGGAGATGGAGATTGCAGTGAGCCGAGATGATGCCACTGCAGTCCAGTCTGGGTTAAAGAGTGAGACTGTCTAAGAAAAAAAAGCTCTGGAGGCAATTAATCTTGGATCAGAAGGAGAACCCTGACTGACTTGTAATTTTTATGTTTTGTATTCATAGTTTTTTCATTATGCTGTGATTTTTCTATTTGCTTCTCAAATTTAGTCTTCTCAGAAGGAATACTGCTAGAGGTAGAATCCATACAACTAAGGAAATAGGGCCCACAGAGCCAGGGACTTGGGCCCTGACACATTAAAATAAAATTCAGGCCTCCTGGGTGTGTTTAATTGGTTCCCCGATATTAAAGTTCAGGGAACTACCCAAGATGGGAAATACCAAATTCACCTAAGAATTGAGCTGGGTCCCAGAAGCAAGCCAAGTGATAAACAGCACCAAAACGAGTTGTTGGGACTTCATCTGTTTGCTGTGGATCCCTGATCCTTGATGCTAATCTGCCTCTTTGTATCTTTCCCACTAACCCTGAAAAGAAGCCACATTTCTCAGGCTGAAGTGTCTGGCTGTCTTTTATTATTCCTGCTGCCACCTATTCCTTTTTTTCCTCTTCCTTTCTCCCAATTTGCTATCTAGATTGATGCTAGTCCTTCTCACCTAGAGTATCCTTACTTTTTCATGCAGATAATTATCACCGTTTCTGCTCTGTTCTGGATCTGCCCCCTTTACTCCTCGGGGAACCCAACGCCCCACTCTCGCTCTGGATTCCATTTGGGTCAGCCTGGCTGGTCCCCAAGGCATTAGGATGGGGGGACACAAAGCAACTTATGTATTTTCTTCCACCCCCACCCCAGATTAAAATGTTAAGCTGCTGGAAACCTCATGCCACCCTGCATTTGTGTCATTGACAAAGCTGCTGCTGTCCCTAAGAAGGAGCCTTGGGGGTGTGATGTGGGGAAGAGCTATCGTAGGCTCCCCCTCCTCTGACTTACATAATCAAAGCCACTTTTGTGTGTGTCTATTTTTTCTTGACATTTAAACTCAGCTGATCTGATTCTACCAGAGTGATGGATTTAGTACAGGTTCCTCAGGATAGTAATTTTAGTTACACGCCTCAAGCTGAACAAGATTAAATTCCTTATTTCTAGGTTCTTAAATCATCCTGTCTGCAGTGTTTCCATTCTCTCTTCAGGTCTTCCTCCTTTGGTGTGGTGTCATTGAGAAGCCATTGAGGTGACTCTCAATACACATTCTGTACCCTTTTACTTGTGGTTCAAATGGTGCATCCTCAGAACACCCAGTGAACCCAATATATTATTGCCAAGATTGACTAATTATGTCAACCCCAGTCACAGAAGAATACACAAAGGATAGAATTCTCGACAGTTTTACTTTTTCTTCTTTAAACCTTTCTTACTTATTTGAGACTTGCTACCATTTGTCTGCTAGTGTGTGACTAGTGGGATATAAGACAAGTGATAAATTATTATTGGGAAAACTAAAATGGCCAATCATGCATATTTCAAATAATGTGCATATGAGGCCAATGATTTATTACATACATAAATTTCTGCTAGTAAAATTTCCCTTGGTTCATATTGTGGAATTAAATATCAACATTTTAGAAATTCCCATTACAGGCTGGGCGCTGTAGCTTGCGCCTGTAATCTCAGCACTTTGGGAGGCTGGGGCGGGTGGATCACCTGAGGTCATGAGTTCGAGACCAGCCTGGCCAACATGGTGAAACCCCATCTCTACTAAAAATACAAAAATTATCTGGGTTTGGTGGTGAGTGCCTGTAATTCCAGCTACTCCGGAGGCTGAGGTAGTAGAATCGCTTGCACCTGGGAGGGGAGGTTGCAGTGAGCCAAGATCGTGCCACTGCATTCCAGCCTGGGCGACAGAGTGAGACTCCATCTCAAAAAAAAGGAATTCCCATTCCAATTTACACAGCAGAGATTTCTTAATAGTATAGTGAATTGGCCGGGCGCGGTGGCTCAAGCCTGTAATCCCAGCACTTTGGGAGGCCGAGACGGGTGGATCACGAGGTCAGGAGATCGAGACCATCCTGGCTAATATGGTGAAACCCCGTCTCTACTAAAAATACAAAAAACCAGCCGGGTGAGGTGGTGGGCGCCTGTAGTCCCAGCTACTCGGGAGGCTGAGGCAGGAGAATGGCGTAAACCCGGGAGGCGGAGCTTGCAGTGAGCTGAGATCCGGCCACTGCACTCCAGCCTGGGCGACAAAGCGAGACTCCGTCTCAAAAAAAAAAAAAAAATAGTATAGTGAATTATATTAATCCAAGCACCTAAGTGTTGTTCACTTAGTACTTTAGTTTCCCAGCAGGGTATGTATTTAAAATTTGCTTTTCTTTTAGCTGGGTGCAATGGCATGTGCCTGTAGTACCTGTAGCTACTTGGGAGACTGAGGCAGGAGGATTGCTTGAGCCCAGGAGTTCTGCACTGTAGTGTGCTATGCAGGTCAGGTGTCCTTACTACATTTGGCATCACTATGGTGACCTCCTGGGAGTGGAGAACAACAAGGTTGCCTAAGAAGGGGTGAACTGGCCCAGGTCAGAAATGGAGCAGGTCAAAATTCCTGTGCTGATCAGTAGTGGGACTGCACCTGTAAATAGCCACTGTAGTACTCCAGCCTGGGCAACACAGCGAGATTCCATCTGTTAAAATTACTTTTGCTCTTCTTTTAAACAGATATAATCAGGCAGGGAAGTTTTCCTTAATCTAAAACTTTAAGTCTCATATCAAATTCAGGTTTCTTTTTGTGCATTCCATTTCTTACTGCTGCATAGCCTTTGAGATTAAGGTTCAGATTTCATTTATTCAGCTGACACTTCCTGGTATCTTCTAGGTATAGGATATTAAGATGGAGACAGAAATAAAGATGGAGGCACCATTCCTACTCTCAAGTTGCTTAGAATCTACTAGGAGAGAGAACATACATAAAGCTACAGATACTGTGTTATGAGTGCCACAAATAATAAGTGTTATGGGAGTTGAGTAGAGGGGAAGAGATTGATCCTAGTGGGGATGAATTAGAAAAACTCATGGAAGAAGGCATGTAATAGGTATTTCATAAACATGTTAAAACTTTTTTTTGTTTGTTTGTTTTTTGGAGATGGAGTTTGAGTCTTGTCACCGAGGCTGGAGTTCAGTGGCATGATCTCAGCTCACTGCAACCTCTGCCTCCCCGGTTCAAGCAGTTCTCCCACCTCAGCCTCCCGAGTAGCTGGGATTATAAGCACCTGTCACCACACCCAGCTAATTTTTGTATTATTAGTAGAGGTGAGGTTTCACCATGTTGGCCAGGCTGGTCTCAAACTCCTGACCTCAAGTGATCCACCCACTTCAGCCTCCCAAAGTGCTGGAATTACAGGCGTGAGCCACTGCGCCCGACCAACATGTTAAACTTGCATATTCATTTTTATTGGGTTCCAAAAGTGGATTTTTGATAGGCAGAGTTGGGTCATGTGATAGTGAATATTGAGCATTCCATTTATTTATTTATTTATGTTTCTCTTTTTAAGATGGAGTCTCGCTCTGTCACCCAGGCTGGATGGAGTGCAGTGGTGAGATCTTGGCTCACTGCAACCTCCGCCTCCTGAGTTCAAGCGATTCTCCTGCCTCAGCTTCCCGAGTAGCTGTGATTACAGGTACCGGCCACCATGCCCAGCTGATTTTTGTATTTTTAGTAAGGATGGGGTTTCAGCATGTTGGCCAGGCTGGTTGCGAACTCCTGACCTCAAGTGATCTGCCCGCCTCAGCCTCCCAAAGTGTTGGGATTACAGGCATGAGCCACTGCACCTGGCCTGAGCATTCCATTTAAAGAGAAACAAAATAATAAAGGCATTGATAGAGATGAGAAGGCCACAATAGCTATAAAGTTAGATGTAGACAGAGTAGGGGACAGGGTTGTGTGTTAAAAATCAGGCTGAGGAGTTATTTTACTTGGGAGGTAATGGGGATGCCACTGGAGAGTTTGAACAGGAATATGCTGTGATCCGAATAGCATATAAGTAGAGTTAATTTGGTAACGAATTTGCAGATTAGCAAAGTGATTCACTAACATTGTGTTTCCCACATTTCAGCCATTAACGTTACCATTTTTGATGGCTTTTTCCATATCCACTGCTGCCTACGTTGAGTAGACAGATCTACTCATTTCCAAATTTATTTTATTCTTTTTTTTTTTGAGACGGAGTCTCGCTCTGTCTCCCAGGCTGGAGTGCAGTGGCACGATCTTGGCTCACTGCAAGCTCCGCCTCCCGGGTTCATGGCATTCTCCTGCCTCAGCCTCCCGAGTAGCTGGGACTACAGGCGCCTGCCACCTCACCCGGCTGGTTTTTTTTTTTTTTTTTTTTTTTAGTAGACGTGGGGTTTCACCGTGTTAGCCAGGATGGTCTCGATCTCCTGACCTCGTGATCTGCCCGTCTCGGCCTCCCAAAGTGCTGGGATTACAGGCTTGAGCCACCGAGCCCGGCATTTTATTCTTACTTGACACAATTCTATTTTAAAATCAAAGGTTTGATATGTTAGTGTTTTTTCCTAATCACATTAAAGTAACTATAGCAGTGATTGTACCACACTTTGGAAAAAATTGGGTTAGGTTAATTCAGTTTTCTAGGAGAGAATAATCAGGGTCTGAGCTACAGTAGTGGCAGGAGAGATTGCGCTAAATAAAGACAGGCATTGTGAAAGGCCTGGCCACTTGATGTGAGGAGGAAAAGACAGTCATGATGTGAGGATGACTGGTTTTAGAGTAGGAAAATGAGCCAGGTGCAGGCTCATGCCTGTAATCCCAGCATTTTGGGAGGCTGAGGTGAGAAGATTCCTTGAGTCCAGGAGTTCGAGGCCAGCCTGGCAACAAAGTGAGACCCTGTCTCTACAAAATATTGTAAAAACTTAGCCAAACATGGTGGTGCGTACCTGTAGTCCTATCTACCTAGAGGGCTGAAGCCAGAGAATCCTTTGAGCCCAGGAGTCTGAGGCTGCAGTGAGCTATGATCGTACTGCTGCACTCCATCCTGGGTGACAGAATGAGACCTCCCAAAAAAAGAGAGTAGGAAAATGGTAGGGTTAAAGATGTAAGGAGATCGTGTTGTCCTGGTTTGGGGAGCTGGGGGAAGGATAAGAAGATACGGCTGACAATCTGGCAGGTATCTAGGTAAAAACAAAATTCTAGGGCTTGAGGCAGAGAGGCTGACATAAGAGAGTTGGGAATCCATATGGGGTACAGGTAGTTTATGCCATAGAGGTAAATTAGAACCATAAAGGACAATTGCAAATATAAAAAAAAGAATTAAACAATGAGGAAAATGTTATGTAAGAGGAGGAGCCAGATGGAACTGATTGGAGGGAAAGAAGATGGATGAGTAGTTCTTTAAAAAGTTCCGGGTTGGATCGTTTCTAGTGGTTCTTCAACAGAGAGGCTGAGAAGGAAGATAACTGAAAATGGGACATTCACTGATACTTTAGTAATTTGAGGGTACATTTTGAGTGTTAAGAAGTCAAGAGGAGGAGTCATTTTCAGGAGCAAAAGAGTGTATTGGTAGGAAGAAGATTATATAGGCAATATAGAGCAGAGTTTTCCAGCAGAACTTTTGGTAATGATGTCTAGTACATTAGCCACATGTGGCACTCAAAACGTGGCTAGTGTGGCTGAGGGGCTAAAATTTAATTGTATTTCATTGTAGTTCATTTAAATTTAATTAGCTACATGTGGCTAGTGGCTATTATGTTGGAAAATGCATTTCTAAATATTTAGATTCTGGGCAGAAGAAGTTGGCTTTGACATGAAGAAAGGCTTCTTAGAAAGGCAGGAAGTAGACCGGGTGCGGTGGCTCACGTTGTAATCCCAACACTTTGGGAGGCTGAGGTGGGCAGATCACAAGGTCAGGAGATCAAAACCATCCTGGCCAATACGGTGAAAACCCGTCTCTACTAAAAATACAAAAATTAGCTGGGTGTGGTGGCGCGTGCCTGTAGTCCCAACTACTCGAGAGGCTGAGGCAGGAGAAAAAAAAAAGAAGGAGGAAATAAGAGAGAGAGAATGGGAGAAAAGTAAGATCTCTGATCTATGGTATCTCCTGTTTTCCCTGTGGTATGACTAGTGTGAGCAAGGATAGAGACCCACAAGCTGGGGTAGCAAAGTGAACAATGAAGTACTATGTAGTTAGTGCTAATGCTAAATTCATTCCTTTGTTTAAGTCTTAATATCCTTGCAGAAGCCATCCTGTGTTACTTGAGCCTGGACTAGTATTGGGGTGAAGTCAAGCATCAGAGTAAAACATTTGTCCCCTTAATGTTACCCCTCCTCTTAATTTCTAAGAACCACAGGCCCATTTTGCCCTTGCTTGTTACCATCATTGAGATGAGGAATAAGGTGTGGTAACCCCATGTTATCTGATAGGTGCAACTGACCTATTCTGTTGGGCAGCTTTATCTTAGCCCCAACCAAAGCTCTTCCTTTCAGTGTGGCATTGGTTGAATACTATCCAGCTCCATGGGTTTTTGTTTGTTTGTTTTCTTGAGACGGAATCTCGCTCTGTCACCCAGGCTGGAGTGCCGTGGCATAATCTCGGCTCACTGCAACTTCTACCTCCCAGGTTCAAGCAATTCTCCTGCCTCAGCCTCCCAAGTAGCTGGGATTACAGGCACGTGCCAGCATGCCTGTCTAATTTTTATATTTTTGTAGAGACGGGGTTTCACGTGTTGGCCAGGCTGGTCTTGAACTCCTGACCTCAAATGATCTGCCCGCCTCAGCCTCCCAAAGTGCTGGGATTACAGGCGTGAGCCACGATGCCCGGCCTTTTTTTTTTTTTTTTTTTGAGACGGAGTCTCGCTCTGTTGCCCAGTAGCATGATCTCGGCTTACTGCAAGCTCTACCTGCCGGGTTTAAGTGATTCTCCTGCCTCAGCCTCCTGAATAGCTGGGATTACAGGCGTGCGCCACCATGCCCGGCTAATTTCTGTTTTTAGTAGAGACTAGGTTTCACCATGTTAGTCAGGCTGATCTCGAACTCCTGACCTCGTGATGCACCCGCCTCGGCCTCCCAAAGTGCTGGGATTACAGACTTGAGCCACTGCGCCCAGCCAGGGGGCTGTTTCTTA
This sequence comes from Macaca mulatta, assembly GCF_049350105.2. Lineage (NCBI taxonomy): Eukaryota > Metazoa > Chordata > Mammalia > Primates > Cercopithecidae > Macaca > Macaca mulatta. The sequence continues at coordinate 112,871,354 of NC_133406.1, forward strand.
ATTAGGTATAGCAACTTTAACTAAGGAGCTAGTACTGATCTTAATTTTTAATAACTAGAGATAGCAGAGTTAGAAGCTAAGTTCAAAGTGAGAGAACAGCTGCATTTGTCTTTCTGACCTCAGGCAATTCCTGGGGAACTCTGTGTTCTGGGATTTAGTCAGGCAATAAAATGCTCCCACTCCTTCTCTGTCTCTTTATTTCTTCCCTAAATAGAACAGAACTCTCATTGACCAGGCTGCTTTGAGGGATAAAGATCCTGATAACACTGCTGAGTGCGGTGGCTCATGCCTGTAATCCCAGCACTTTGGGAGGTGAGCAGATCACCTGAGGTCAGGAATTCAAGACCAGCCTGGCCAACATGGTGACACCCCATCTCTACTAAAAAAAAAATACAAAAATTAGCTGGGCGTGGTGGCAGGCACCTGTAATCCCAGCTGCTCAGGAGGCTGAGACAGGAGAATTGCTTGAACCTGGGAGGCGGAGGTTGCAGTGAGCCAAAATCGCACCTTTGCACTCCAACCTGGGCAACAAGAGTGAAACTCCGTCTCAAAAAAAAAAAAAAAAAAAGATCCTGATAACATCCTTCTTTCCCAAGTGAGAATCACACAAACTAACTTGGTTATAGGTATTATCTAAGTTCAGGCTGTTCATGAGATTTTTATGTAATGTAACATCACAGGAAGTTTGAGAGATTAGTTCACAAATTTCAACACCTGTTATTTTGACAAGGATGCCCCAGTGAATAAGACTGGTCCAATCCCAGGCCTCATGAAGCTTATACACTGTTAATACAGTTTTGAGGCCGGGCGCGGTGGCTCAAGCCTGTAATCCCAGCACTTTGGGAGGCTGAGACAGGCGGATCACGAGGTCAGGAGATCGAGACCATCCTGGCTAACACGGTAGAAACCCCGTGTCTACTAAAAAATACAAAAAACTAGCCGGGCGAGGTGGCGGGCACCTGTAGTCCCGGCTACTCGGGAGGCTGAGGAAGGAGAATGGCGGGAACCCGCGAGGCGGAGCTTGCAGTGAGCCGAGATCTGGCCACAGCACTCCAGCCTGGGTGACAGAGCGAGACTCCGTCTCAAAAAAAAAAAAAAAAAAAAAAAAAAAAAATACAGTTTTGAGTATCCCTTATTCAAAATGCTTGGGGCCAGAAGTGTTTCAGATTTTTGCTTTTTTTTTTTTTTTTTTTTAATATTTGTATTATACTTACCAGTTGAGCATCCTAAATTCGAAAATCAGAAATTTATACCAGGCATGGTGATGCACACCTATAGTTCCTGCTACTCAGGAGACTGAAGCAGGGGGTGTGCTTGAGCCCTAGGAATTCAGGGCTGTTGTGCACTATGATTAGGTCTATGAAGAGTCACCACAAAGACCCTGTCTCTAATATATATATATATATATACACACACACACACACACACCCCCATATGTGTATGTAAAATCCAGAATACTCCAATGAGCATTTTCTTTGAGCATCATGTTGGCATTCAAAAGTTTCAGATTTTGGAGCATTTTGGATTTTGGACTTTCAGATTTGGGTTCTCAGCCTGTATAGTGTTTCTCAATGGTGAACGTTTGTCATTTAGAGTAGGACAGTTCTGTTGATGTACAGAACAATCCTGTGTATTGCTGACCCCTGCCCAACAGATACCTGTGTGGGCCTTCTAGTCATTGTGATATCAAAACCTCCCACACATACTCAAAATCTCCCCTCAGAGAGAAGAGTACACAATACCACTCCTATTGAGAACCATTGGTTTAATGGGAAGTGCAACTTTTAAAGGTTCACCCTGATTCTGCTCTTTAATACAGCTGTTATTTTTAGTCATTCTCTCCCAGGCTTTTTATACATGTATGCTTTCTGTTTTGATAGTGTACATAAAGTGGCAAGTATTACTGGTACCATACTGGTCTCTAGCTTCCTGGTCAATCTGGGGAAAGCCTCAGCCCAGAAGGCAGGGTGCCTGAGCAATGCTCACATATGCAGATGATTTTAGGACAGAAAAGTATCTTTTTCCTATCAAGGTCCTGAGACCGTTTTGAAACGGGCTGTAAAATGTAGGGAGAAACTTAATTATGAATTTCAGAGGTTGATGCTAGGAGTATACCAGGAAGAGTCTGGTTTTCCTGTCCCCAAACTTGTATTATCCCTGTGCTGGTCAGATGGATTTGAATCTTCCATATCCCACTATCTCTTTAAAGTGTGCTTCAAATAGAAAATCCAGATAAACTCATTAGATTTGAGCACTTATCTGCTTGTATCAGGAATGCTTGCTAAATTGTCCTTTAGCCTGACTTTGTGAAAAAAGGAAACAACTTACTAGTAGCTTAAATAAATACGGGATTTGTTTTTTAATCACATATATCTAGCCATGAACAACTGTGGCCTGTTGTAGCTGGGCTTTCTGGGATTCTCTTGGTCTTTTCTCTTAAGATTGAAATATGCAACTCTAGTCATCACATCCATGTTGAAGGCAAGAGGGAAAGCTAAAGTTTTCCCAGAAGCCCCCAGCAGACTATCTTTCTACATCTTATTGGTTAAAACTGGATCATATGATCACCCCTAGCTGCAAGGGAGGCTGAAAAACAACAGGATAGTCTTGATTAACTTATACCAGTAATTTGCCTTCCCTGGGACTAGGCACACTATTTGTTGACTCTGACAGGTTTGGGGTTCTTTTAAAGAAGAAGAAGAAATTGAATATTTATTGACTAGTCCTCTGAAATGGGTCTATCTCACAATATCTGTAACAAGAAGCATTAGAAAGTATAGGAGTGAATGAGTGTGGGGATATTTATCCCAGTCTACCATTTATAATGCTGTTTTGAATGCTTTCACAGAAAAACGTTCAGCTGTTCACTTCTGTTCCTTTCAAACCCTGATTATTGTGAACACATTTCTTCAAAGCCAACTATATTCCTTCCTTTGCCATTTCCCTTATTTCAGTTTCTCAACCCAGGGAATAAATATTGTGAAGAAAGTATTTTTTCTCCCTCAAAATGTTGTCCTACCAACTCGTCAGTCTGAATTTCCTCTGTTGGTCTTTCCACCAACTGACTGACTCTTACTGCCCTCTATCTGAATCCTCCTTGCATCCACCCTGCCTTACAGATGCATGTTATATATACCAGCTAGTTGAAAGACTCATAATTTACTTCTGGTACTCTACTAACTTTCCCTTTTTCTCTTTCTCCTCCTCTTTTCCTCTCCTTTTCTTGTGTTCCCCTCCTCTCCGTTGCTGCTGCAGAGCGTCTCTACAGCCAACTTGAGCGAAACCGCCTGCTTTCTAATGAGCTGAAGCTAACGCTGCATGATCTGTGTGACTGATGGGCAGGGCTCACTGATGCCCATTAAACTGAGCTTACAGCTCACACCACTGACCTGGACCCCAACAAAAAGCTGATTGTCTTTTTAAAAGTTATTATTTTGCCCTGAGCAAATTGCATTTTAAGTGGGGCAGTTAGAATGTTGAAATCAACAGCATTGTAAAGTTGACCATTGTGAAGTTTTTGTCCCTTTAGAAGAGATTATGGGTGAAGAAGGGAGGGGCCTGAGATATTATAGTGAGAAAACTTTCGAGAATTTTGTTTTCCACCCTTATTTGCTGCTCTTTCACTTGTGCACTGACTGTAGGATATGTTCCCTTGCATGGATATTTCTAACAATAAAAGGACTGACTTGACAAGTTGTTGTAACTGCTTCATCTGCAGGCCCAGGGATGGGTCCTTCTGACTGGGTGGAAAAAAGGGAAGTGAAAGAAAAGTTGTGGGATATGAATATGGGTCTGTGTTGCCATCACCTTCTCTGAGTTGAAGATTTGAGTATTTTCCTCACCTCTTTAGAGCACTCAGAGTGGTTTGATTGCTAGACAGATTAGATTCTCCTTAATGTTCAGCTACTGATTTTCTTCCTGACATTTTCCCCTTTGCTTCCTTTTTCTGGTTTTATGTTTAATTTCAAGTAACTGTCACAAGCTAGTTCTGTTCAGTAGCTCTGCAGCAATCTCAAGGTTTGCTTACAACTACTTGTTTCAGTAGTATTCTTGGCTTTGTTTTCTTTAGAGATTATTTGACTTAACTGTGAGCGCCCTTTTATTTATCCCATCAGTTACTACTTTGGCCTCTACTTTTTCGAAAAAACATGTAGTGCATGAGGATCTTCCTGTGCTCTTTATAATCTGAGATTCTGATGTTTCTGTTGTTTGCAATGTTCAAACTCCAGTGAACCATTTCAAGAGGGTATTGTTATGTGGGCAAAACCTGGAAAAGTGGATGGCTGATGCTTAAGGCTTGCTCTTTCATTGACTGAAAGCTGAAAGTGTTGGTTGGGTGTGGGAGGGAGAGGAAATGGCTGATAAGGGCCCTAACTCCCTCACCCAGGAAGTGCAGCAACACCTACAACTTCAGTAGGCAAGCCAAAGGCCCTACAAAACTGGATGATGTAATAGCTCACTTCTGTGGCTGAGAAAGCAGCTGCCTTATTAGTCCGCAGCTTTTCTGCAACAGGAGCAAGTCTCAAAGAGCAGGTGGACCTTGAAATTTACTTCTAGTTTTTGTAACTTCTTTTCTTTACCCCCATTAGATAAACTGAAATGCACCAAAGAGGAGCACCTCTGTACACAAAGGATGCTGGACCAGACTCTGCTTGACCTGAATGAGATGTAGAACGCCCCAGTCCCACCCTGCTGCTGCTCCTCCCTCTGACCCAGACTCCGCCTGAGGCCAGCCTGCCGGAAGCTGACCTTTAACTGAGGGCTGATCTTTAACTGGAAGGCTGCTTTCTCCTTTCGCCGCCCCCTCCTTCCCTGTGTCTTTTTCGCCAAACTGTCTCTGCCTCTACCCGGACATTCCAGCTGGGCTAGAGGCTGAGCACCTTTGGAAACAACATTTAAGGGAATGTGAGCACAATGCATAATGTCTTTAAAAAGCATGTTGTGATGTACACATTTTGTAATTACCTTTTTGTTGTTTTGTAGCAAACATTTGTAAAACATTCCAAATAATTCCACAGCCCTGAAGCAGCAATCGAATCCCTTTCTCACTTTTGGAAGGTGACTTTTCACCTTAGTGCATATTCCCTTCTCCATAGAGGAGAGGAAAAGGTATAGGCCTGCCTTACTGAGAGCCAAACAGAGCCCAGGGAGACTCCACTATGGGAAACCTCATTGCTCTGTACAAAGTACTAGCTAAACCAGAAAGGTGATTCCAGGAGGAGTTAGCCAAACAACAAAAACAAAAAATGTGCTGTTCAAGTTTTCAGCTTTAAGATATCTTTGGATAATGTTATTTCTATTTTTATTTTTTTCATTAGAAGTGACCAAATTAAGATGGTAAGACCTCTGAGACCAAAATTTTGTCCCATCTCTACCCCTCCCAACTGCTTAACAGAAAGGATCATGTCCCCCTTACGTTGAGGTGACCACTTAATTGCTTTCCTGCCTCCTTGAAAGAAAGAAAGAAGATTGTGTTTTTGCCACTGATTTAGCCATGTGAAACTCATCTCATTACCCTTTTCTGGGTTTGAAGCTGCTGTCTCTAGAAGTGCCATCTCATTGTGCTTTGTATCAGTCAGTGCTGGAGAAATCTTGAATAGCTTATGTACAAAATTTTTTAACTTTTATATTATTTTGAAACTTTGCTTCTTTGGGTTTGTGGCACCCTGGCCACCCCATCTGGCTGTGACAGCCTCGGCAGTCTGTGGGCTGGCAGTTTGTTGATCTTTTAAAATTTCTTTCCCTACCCAGTCCCCATTTTCTGGTAAGGTTTCTAGGAGGTCTGTTTAGGTGTACATCCTGCAGCTTATTGGCTTAAAATGTTACTCTCCTTTGATGTGGTCTCCTTGGGGCCGATTGGGAGAAAGAGAAATCAATAGTGCAACTGTTTTGATACTGAATATTGACAAGTGTCTTTTTGAAATAAAGAACCAGTCCCTCCAACCCTCAGACCTATTTGACTTTTCTTTATTAAAACTCAGTGTGCTTTCTCCACAGAAGCTATGAGGTTTGGGTTAAAAATCGCATCTTTGTGGGTGGTAGCAACAGGATTTATTATTTATTATTATTATTATTTTTGAGACGAAGTTTCTTTCTTCTTGCCCGGGCTGGAGTGTAATGGCTCAATCTCAGCTCACTGCAGCCTCTGCCTCCTAGGTTCAAGAGATTCTGCCTCAGCCTCCCGAGTAGCTGGGATTACAGGCACCCACCACCATGCCCGGCTAATTTTTTTTTTTTTTTTTTTTTTTTTTGAGACAGAGTCTCGCTCTGTCGCCCAGGCTGGAGTGCAGTGGCCGGATCTCAGCTCACTGCAAACTCCGCCTCCTGGGTTTACGCCATTCTTCTGCCTCAGCCTCCCGAGTAGCTGGGACTGCAGGCGCCCACCACCTCGCCTGGCTAGTTTTTTGTATTTTTTAGTAGAGATGGGGTTTCACGGGGTTAGCCAGGATGGTCTCGATCTCCTGACCTCGTGATCCGCCCGTCTCGGCCTCCCAAAGTGCTGGGATTACAGGCTTGAGCCACCGCGCCCGGCCTAATTTTTTATATTTTAAGTAGAGACAGGGTTTCACCATATTGGCCAGGCTGGTCTCGAACTCCTGACCTTCAGGTGATCCACCTGCTTCGGCCTCCCAAAATGCTGGTATTACAGGCGTGAGCCACCGCGCCCAGCCGGAGCAACAGGATTTAATATAGAGAAAATGTTTATTTTCATCATCTGTAAAATGGAGATAAGAAAGAACACTTAATGTGCTGGGTCTTTTTTTTTTTTTTTGAGACTGAGTCTGGCTCTGTCGCCCAGGCTGGAGTGCAGTGGCCAGATCTCAGCTCACTGCAAGCTCCGCCTCCCTGGTTTACGCCATTCTCCTGCCTCAGCCTCCCGAGTAGCTGGGACCACAGGCGCCCGCCACTTCGCCCGGCTAGTTTTTTGTATTTTTTAGTAGAGATGGGGTTTCACCGTGTTAGCCAGGATGGTCTCGATCTCCTGACCTCGTGATCCGCCCGTCTCGGCCTCCCAAAGTGCTGGGATTACAGGCTTGAGCCACCGCGCCCGGCCTGTGCTGGGTCTTTTTATAGGTTAACATAGACATCTCAGGCTGAACTATACATTTTCCTTCACAACCATATTAATCCTTATAAACTGGATTTATTATGCTCCTTAATGTATAATGCTGATCACTACTATAAATGTATGGTTTTAACCAACTGTACTGAAACAGCCTTTGAGTTTATATTCTGTTTGGGTATTTGGAGAAAACAAGTTAACAAGAAGTGCTCTCAGAGGATTTGCTTAGAGGCCGGCTTTGTGAGTGGATAACTTTCAAAGCTGCCTTTGAGACGCCAGTGTCTGGCATTTCCTGCATCCTGGCCTGAATGCTGGACGTGAATCTGACTTCTAGTAAAAATACACAGTTCCCTTGACAAAGTCGAGCTGTTTATCCCAAAGACTGCACAATTTTCCGTTTATAGGCATAGACCAATGCTGACTGGAAATCATTGCAAAAAGTTTTTGTCTGGTGGAGGGTGTAGTGTTAAGATAAACGGTGTGTTGGCCGGGCGCGGTGGCTCAAGCCTGTAATCCCAGCACTTTGGGAGGCCGAGGCGGGCGGATCACAAGGTCAGGAGATCGAGACCACAGTGAAACCCCGTCTCTACTAAAAATACAAAAAATTAGCCGGGCGCGGTGGCGGGCGCCTGTAGTCCCAGCTACTCAGGAGGCTGAGGCAGGAGAATGGCGGGAACCCGGGAGGCGGAGCTTGCAGTGAGCCGAGATCGCGCCACTGCACTCCAGCCTGGGCAACAGCGTGAGACTCCGTCTCAAAAAAAAAAAAAACAAAAAAAAAAAAACGGTGTGCAACAAGAAATTGAACTGGAAGAAATTAAAGGTTTTTTAAGACTTTTCTGCTTGTTCCTTACTGTTAAAAAGGTCTGCCATCCAGTATTTAGGAAAGACCTTTAAGAGAGTTTGAGGTGTTTTAGCTGGGTTTGTGCCAAAAGTTTCCATTATATTGGCTTGCTGAAGGACTGCATTTATTTTTTTATTTTTTGAGATGGACTCTCGCTCTGTCGCCCAGGCTGGAGTGCAGTGACGGGATCTCTGCTCACTGCAAGCTCCGCCGCCTCCTGGGTTAACGCCATTATCCTGCCTCAGCCTCCCTAGAAGCTGGGACCACAGGCGCCCACCACCGCGCCCGGCTAATTTTTTTGTGTTTTCAGTAGAGATGGGGTTTCACCAGGATGGTCTCGATTTCCTGACCTCGTGATCCGCCCGCCTCGGCCTCCCAAAGTGCTAGGATTACAGGTGTGAGCCACCGCGCCCGGCAGGGCTGCGCTTAAAAATGCCCACACTTCCGAGCAAGAAGCAGGTCCCATCCCCCTCTGCTGACGTCACGCCTGTGGATTGGCTGATGGAGCTGTGAGCGCGGCTGTAGTTGAGCGCGGGGAACCCGAAACCTAGCAGTCGCCATGACTGGCTCTCCGGCGTCATCAAGCTGCCGAGGCTTCAAGCTCTTTTTCTTCTTGCCCCTACACCGCCTCCTGTTGTTGTTTCTGGTTTTGCTTGGGACCCTGGCCAACAAACTTAACGTGCCACAGGTGTTGCTACCCTTCGGCCGAGAGCCAGGCCGGGTGCCTTTCCTGCTGGAGGCGCAGCGGGGCTGCTACACTTGGTGAGCGGTGGTGGGTGACAAGGATATGCACCCTCACCATCCAGTAAGGGTGAGAGGGGTTCCCTCTGTAAGATCCCACAGGGAAACCGTGTGGGGCCACGTGAAGGGGCCTAGCCAGTAGGGAAGGAGAGTGTGATGTCAGTGAAGGTGGCGAGGAGCAGACTCTTGGGCGTGGCGTGTCCTACTCATGTGGTATATCCTCTAGCTGTGTGACGATCTTCCAGACGTGTGAGGAATTCTTGGGATGTGGGACTGGACTTTTCTCTGTGTGTTGGGAAGGGGTGGTCACTAGGAGCAGCCGTCAGGGTAAAGGGAAGCCCAGTGTTGGAGGCAACAGGTACTGATGACTTACAATGTAAACAACTAGAGTAAGAGGAAGTTCCCCATGTCTGAGGAAATTTCTATAGGAACAGGAAAACTTGGGGTGTGAAGGGTCCCCACTAACTATAGATGAGCCATTCAATGTGAGAAGGACTTAAAACACAACAGCCAAGTATTGGGGGTTAACTAAGCACTTTGCATGTATTAACTCATTTGCTTTTTACAGTCTTGTGAAGTAAGTACTATTACTCCCATTTCACAGACGAGGAAAGTGAGGCCCAGAGACTATGAAGTGTCAACTTATGGGAATGTGAGAAGATTCATCGTGGGTGGAGATAAGATCTGTCTGTATTATCAAAATTGCCCCATTTATAAAAGGGTACCCACTTGAAGTGTGAGGACAGGGGGTACACACAACTCCGGGATAATGACTTCCTGACTGAAGGTGAAGAGACATGATTTTCTGGTGTGAGAGGACCCAATGATGGGTTATGTGGTTGCCTAAGGTGTGAGAGAACCTAACTGAAGTGAGCTTCAGGATGCCAGTGCATTCATCCTAGATGGAGTAGATACCCCTTTTCCATCTCCTAGGAGAAGTAATGAGGTTCGTTCAGAGTGTAAATTCACCTCTCATTGTATGAGGAAGTAGAAGGAAAGTGGGCTTGTAAGATGATCCAGTGTGATGTGTGTGTTTCCTGACTGTGAGGGTGATGCAAGGCATCTTTCCAGCATTGAAAGCCATTTCTTCTATCGCTCCAAAAATATTAATGAGGCCAGGCATGGTGGCTCACGTCTGTAATCCCAGCACTTAGGGAGGCCAAGGTAGTAGGATTACTTGAGGCCAGGAGTTTGAGACCAGCCTGATCAACATAGTGAGATCCTGTATCTATTTAAAATAAAAACATTCAGCGGGGTACAGTGGCTCACGTGTGTAATCCCAGCACTTTGGGAGGCCGAGGCAGGTGGATCGCTTGAAGTCAGGAAAGACCAGCCTGGCCAACATGATGAAAGCCCGTCCCTACTAAAAATACAAAAATTAGCCGGGCATGATGGCAGGCACCTGTAATCTCAGCTACTTGAGAGACTGAGGCAGGAGAATCACTTGAACCCTGGAGGCGAAGGTTGCAGTGAGCTGAGATCGCTCTGCTGCACTCCAGTTTGGGCGACAAAGTGACTCCATCTCAAAAACATAATAATAAATAAAAATAAAGGCCGGGCGTGGTGGCTCAAGCCTGTAATCCCAGCACTTTGGGAGGCTGAGACGGGCGGATCACGAGGTCAGGAGATCGAGACCATCTTGGCTAACATGGTGAAACCCCGTCTCTACTAAAAAATACAAAAATCTAGCCGGGCGAGGTGGCGAGCGCCTGTAGTCCCAGCTACTCGGGAGGCTGAGGCAGGAGAATGGCGTGAACCCGGGAGGCGGAGCTTGCAGTGAGCTGAGATCCGGCCACTGCACTCCAGCCTGGGCGACAGAGCGAGACTCCATCTCAAAAAAAATAAATAAATAAAAATAAAAATAAAGGCCGGGCGCGGTGGCTCAAGCCTGTAATCCCAGCACTTTGGGAGGCCGAGACGGGCGGATCACGAGGTCAGGAGATCGAGACCATCCTGGCTAACACAATGAAACCCCGTCTCCACTAAAAATACAAAAAAATTAGCCGGGCGTGGTGGCGGCGCCTGTAGTCCCAGCTACTCGGGAGGCTGAGGCAGGAGAATGGTGGGAACCCGGGAGGCGGAGCTTGCAGTGAGCCGAGATCGCGCCACTGCACTCCAGCCTGGGCGACAGAGTGAGACTCCGCCTCAAAAAAAAAAAGTAAAATAAAATAAAAAAATAAAAATAAAAAAATAAAAACATTTATGAATGTTTTTGGTATTCGAGTTGGACTCACATCTCATAATTTAGACAACTTTTCCATCCTAGATATCAGCAGCCTGGTTTCTAGGATTGAAGGAAACTTTCCTCAGAGTATGAGAGAGTCCCGTCTCATTACTAGAAACACATCAGTCCTATTTCTGCATACTGAAGGAAGAATATAACAATCTTTAAAAATATATATATATTAGGCCGGGCGCGGTGGCTCAAGCCTGTAATCCCAGCACTTTGGGAGGCCGAGACGGGCGGATCATGAGGTCAGGAGAGCGAGACCATCCTGGCTAACACGGTGAAACCCCATCTCTACTAAAAAATACAAAAAATTAGCCGGGTGAGGTGGTGGGCGCCTGTAGTCCCACCTACTGGGGAGGCTGAGGCAGGAGAATGGCGTAAACCCGGGAGGCGGGACTTGCAGTGAGCTGAGATCCGGCCACTGCACTCCAGCCTGGGCGACAGAGCGAGACTCCGTCTCAAAAAAAAAATATTGAGGGAGGGATATTTCTGAGACATTGCTCAAGGGATCATTGGGAAAGTTCTGATCAATCTCTCACTTTATCACATCCCTAAGCGATGTTCCTGCTTTAAAAAGTGTTATTTACATATACCTGGTAGTATGTAACGTGGAAGAAGGATGAGAATCTATGTTCCACCAAAAGTTAATTTTAACCCACCTATTTCATAGTCTTAAGAATTTTGTTCTGGCAGGCATTCCACCCATCATGATGCAGTTACTGTTGAGCCTTTATATGAAAATGGCACCTTGTGTTCCCAAAAAGCTGTACTCATTGCTGAATCTACGCAACCGATACGCCTCAGCAGTATTATTCTTGCTCGAGAAATAGGTATGTTGAGAGCAAAAACACTATCACTTCGTCTGGGGTAGAATAATCTGGTATTTTGTATAGATGGTTAACACAAATGGTGTTGGCTTCAAATGATTAAGAGGGAGAATAAATGATTCCTAGCCAGCTGCAGTGGTTTACGCCTTTAATCCCAGCACTTTGGGAGGCTGAGGCAGAAAGATTTCTTGAGCTCAGGAGTTCAAGAACCGTCTGGGTAATATAGTGAGACTTGTCTCTACAAAAAAAAAAAAAAAAAATTATGGCGGAGAGTGGTGGCTCACGCCTGTAATCCCCCCACTTTGGGAGGCCGAGGTGGGTGGATCACCTGAGGTCAGGAGTTTGAGACCAGCCTGGCCAACATGGCGAAACCTCGTCTCTACTAAAAATATAAAACAATTAGCCGGGCGTGATGGTGCACACCTGTAGTCCCAGCTACTCGGGGAGGCTAAGGTGGGAGAATTGCTTGAACTCGGGAGACAGAGGTTGCAGTGAGCCAAGATCACACCACTGCACTCCAGCCTTGGCGACAGAGGGAGACTCCATCTCAATAAAATAAAATAAAATAAAATTAAGATAAAATAAAAATAAAGAGTATTAGGCAGGATTTTCTTTCTTTTCTTTTCTTTTTTTTGACGGAGTTTCACTTTTGTTGCCCAGGCTGGAGTACAATGGCACCATCTCGGCTCACTGCAGCCTCCGCCTCCTGGGTTCAAGTGATTCTCCTGCCTCAGCCTCCCGAGTAGCTGGGATTACAGGCATGTGCCACCATGCCCGGCTAATTTTGTATTTTTAGTAGAGACAGGGTTTCTCCATTTTGGTCAGGCTGGTCTCGAACTCCCGACCTCAGGTAATCCACCTGCCTCAGCCTCCCAAAGTGCTGGGATTACAGGCATTTCTTTTTCTATAAAAAAAGAAAACCGTGCCCGGACAGCGTTTTCTTTTTTTTTAGAGACAGGGTCTTGCTTTGTTGCACAGGTCGTAGTGCAGTGGCACGACAGTAGCTCACTGCATCCTGCCTGGCCTGCACAACATAGTGAGACTCCATCTCTACAGAACAATAATGATAAATAAATTAAAGAATTTTTTTTTTTTTTTGAGACGGAGTCTCCCTCTGTCGCCCAGGCTGGAGTGCAGTGGCCGGATCTCAGCTCACTGCAAGCTCCGCCTCCCAGGTTTACGACATTCTCCTGCCTCAGCCTCCCGAGTAGCTGGGACTACAGGCGCCCGCCACCTCGCCCGGCTAGATTTTTGTATTTTTTAGTAGAGACGGGGTTTCACCGTGTTAGCCAGGATGGTCTTGATCTCCTGACCTTGTGATCCGCCCATCTCGGCCTCCCAAAGTGCTGGGATTACAGGCTTGAGCCACCGCGCCCGGCCTAAAGAATTTTAAAAAACGACCTAAAGCCTACTCTTAAGTGAACTTTGCAATTAGATAGAACTAATCTGTTTTTGTTTCCAGCTTTGGAAAATTTCCTAGTACTTCTGAGTCATCACTTTTCCCCCACTCTCTTTAACCTTTTGGTTCCTAGGGAATAAGAGTCCTCTACTATTGTTCACCAGATTTTTTTCCAACTACTAACACCTATTCTACAAATTTTGATACTGGCCCTCTTAATGTTTTCTCATGTGCAGTCAGTGACAACTATGCCTTGACTGCTGCCTGGCTGAGAGCACTTGTAAGATGTCATCAATTATAAGATAAATCCCAACTGCAGAGATGTTAAAAGATAAAAAATGAGTGTCTAAGAATCAATGAAATATGGTATGAAATTCTCAAATATAAGAATCTTTGAAGACCATGTCATGCAGGGTAGCTTAAAAGGATAGAGAAGGATACGAAAGTCAGAAAAAACAAAAAACGTTGATTTGGTCACATATGCTATTTTAAAAATGTAATCATTTTTAACTACACAAATTCATTCTGATATAAACAAATTCACAGAAGTACTAGGAAAAATGTCAAACCTGGCTCTCAGCTTAACTTCATCTGACTTGTGACTAATTTTCCAAAATTAAGTATCCTTAAATCAACTTTCCCAATTTTACTATTAATACAATTGTGTACATAGATGAGATTCTCAGTGGTAAGGGCCAGTCTTGGTGTCCTACTAGGAGCATCTGAATGGGAGCAAGTAGTATGAAAGGAGTGGGATTGGGCATTTTAAAAGGGAAGTACATGCCTAAGAGAAATTGTTCATTAATTCATTGGACAAATATCTATTGAGTTGCCTACTTTATAAGGCATATATAGAGATAAAAAGATTTAAGCTTGCCATTGGCATTTAAGTCCTTTTTTTTTTTTTGAGATGGAGTCTTGCTCTGTCATCCTGGCTGGAGTGCAATGGCGTGACCTTGGCTCGCTGCCACCTCCACCTCCTGGGTTCAAGCGATTCTCCTGCCTCAGCCGCCCGAGTAGCTGGGACTACAGGCATGCACCACCACGCCTGGCTAATTTTTGTATTTTTAGTAGAAATGGTGTTTCACCATGTTGGCCAGGCTGGTCTTGAACTCCTGACCTTAAGTGATCCACCTGCCTTGGCCCCCCAAAGTGCTGGGATTACAGGCGTGAGCCACCGTGCCCGGCCTTAAGTGCTTATTATAAAATTTTGTTTATGATGGTTTTGGTGATAGTATAGTAAAGAAGGTGGCTGTGACAAAGATGATGGATAGACTTGAGGTAAGAGACTTGAGTGCAATGGCGTGATCTCCGCTCACCACAACCTCTGTCTCCCAGGTTCAAGCGATTCTCCTGCCTCAGCCTCCCGAGTAGCTGGGATTACAGACATGTGCCACCACTCCCAGCTAATTTTGTGTTTTTAGTAGAGACGAGGTTTCTCCATGTTGATCAGGCTCATCTCCAACTCCCAACCTCAGGTGATCCGCCCACCTCAGCCTCCCAAAGTGCTGGGATTACAGGTGTGAGCCACCGCACCCAGCCTTGCCCCACTAACTTTTTGTAGAGGTGGAGGTTTCACCATGTTGCCTAGGCTGGTCTCAAACTCTTGGATCTAAGCAATCCACCCACCTTGGCCTTTCAAAGTGCTGGGATTACAGCCATGAGCCACCACACCCAGCTGAGAGCATAATTTTAGGTGAAAAAGCTCACAGGGCAGATGAAGAAAAGGTCTGGACAACTGAAGTATACCTGAAGTAATGTGGAGCTGTAAATAAAAATATGTTATATTATTTAATAAAGTTGTATTCTTTTCACTTTAAAAGTTAAATGTTTGATATTTCTCCTAATCATTCTAAATTTACTTGTAAATCATCCAAAGTAATTCCATTTATTTATTATTTATTTTTATTTTTTGGGACGGTTTCACTCTGTCGCCCAGGCTGGAGTTCAGTGGCGCAAACGTGGCTCATTGCAGCCATGACCTCCTGGGCTCAAGTGATCCCCCTACTTCAGCCTCCTGAGTAGCTGGGATTACAGGGGGGCACCACCAGGCCTGGCTAATTTTTTAAATTTTTTGTAGGGATATGGTGGTGGGGTTGCTCAGGCTGGTCTTGAACTCCTGGGCTCAAGCAATCCTGCTTCAGCTTCCTAAAGTGTTGAGCTTATAGGCATGGGCCATTGTACTGGGCATTTTTTTTCTTTATGGTCAATGACCTTGTATTGAAAAGTTTTCTAGGCCGGGCACAGTGGCTTACGCCTGTAATCCCAGCACTTTGGGAGGCCAAGGCGGGTGGATCACCTGAGGTCAAGAGGTCAAGACCAGCCTGCCCAACATGGTGAAACCCCGTCTCTACTAAAAATGCAAAAATTAGCTGGGTGTGGTGGCGGGCGCCTATAATTCCAGCTACTTGGGAGGCTGAGGCAGGAGAATCGCTTGAACCCGGGAGGTGGAGGTTGCAGTGAGCCAAAATGGCATCACTGCACTCCAGCCTGGGCGACAAGAGCGAAACTACTTCTCAGGAAAAAAAAAAAAAAAAAAAAAAAAAAAAGTTTTCTGCTGTTGAAGTAGTCAGATGAGTAAGCATTGTGTGCACAAGGCTTTTTATATTTTTATGTAAGGTCACAGCTGCTTCTGTTTGCCATTGTGCTACACATTTCTCTACTGAAAAAGGGGCTTTAGTTTCTCATTTGACAAGTGCTAGATTATTCAGTGCCTGATTATCAAGTTATGGATTACCTAAACTTAGCCTCCCTCCCTTCCTTCCTTCCTTTGCCATCCTGGAACACTTCCTTAGTGGTAATTCTACCAGCAGATCCTGTGAGATTTCAACTTACCTTGTTGTTTTTTGTTCACAGACCCCATGTCTTTGTCTTTAATTTTTTTAACTTGGGGTTCTGTTTGTCAGTTAAATGTTAATCAAGTAGAAGGCTAACTTAATTTTAAAACTTTTAAATTTAAAAATGATTTTAGATTTACAAAAGAGATGTAAAGATAATGCAGAAAGTTCCCATATACCCTTTACCCAGTTTGCCCTAATGTTTCACTAATCTTCTCTAGGATTCAATTAAAGATACCACATTGCTAAACTAAGTTGTCATGTTTCCTTTGTCTCCTCCAATCTGTGAGTTTCTCAGTCACTTTTCTCTTGAGACAGAGTCTGTCTCTGTCACCCAGGCTGGAGTGCACTGGCACTATCTGGGCTCAACCTTTGCTTCCAGGTTTCAAGTGATCTGCCCACCCCAACCTCTCCAGTAGCTGGGACTGCAGGCACACAATACCATGCCCAGCTAATTTTTGTAAAGATGGGGTGTCACCATGTTCAGCCTTTCAGTCACTTTTTTTTTTTTGAGACGGAGTCTCACTCAGTCGCCCAGGCTGGAGTGCAGTGGCGCGATCTGGGCTCACTGCAAGCTCCGCCTCCCGGGTTCACACCATTCTCCTGCCTTAACCTCCCGAGCAGCTGGGACTACAGGCGCCCGCCACCTCGCCCGGCTAGTTTTTTGTATTCTTTTTAGTAGAGACAGGGTTTCACTGTGTTAGCCAGGATGGTCTCGATCTCCTGACCTCGTGATCCGCCCATCTCGGCCTCCCAAAGTGCTGGGATTACAGGCTTGAGCCACCGCGCCCGGCCTTCAGTCACTTTTGATGCTTTTTTTTTCTTTTTTTTTTTTTTCCTGAGACAGTCTTGTTCTGTTTCCCAGGCTGGAGTGCAATGGTGCTCACGGGTGTGAGCCACCGTGCCCGGCCTTGACACTTAACGAGTATTGGGTGGCCTGGCATGGCTCACCTCTGTAATCCCAGCACTTTGGGAGGCCGAGGCGGGCAGATCATGAGGTCAGGAGTTTGAGACCAGGCTTGCCAACATGGTAAAACCCCATCTCTACTAAAAATACAAAAAATTAGCCAGGCATGATGGTATGTGCCTGTAATCCCACTTACTCTGGAGGCTGAGGCACAAGGATTGCTTGAACCCCTGAACCCCAGAGACAGAGGTTGCAGTGAGCCGGATTGCACCACTGCACTGCGACAGAGAGAAGCTTTGTCTAAAACAAAAACTAAAACAAAAAACAGTGTTGGGCTGAGGGCACTAGCTCAGGAGGCCTGTAATCCCAGCACTTTGAGAGGCTGAAGCAGGAGGAACATTTGAGCCCAGGAGTTCAAGACGAGCCTGGGCAACATTAGCAAGACCAAGTCTCTACTAAAAAAAAAGAAAAGAAAAAATTAGCCAGGCATGATGGTACGTGCCTGTAAACCCAGCTACTCAGGAGGCCAAGGCTGGAGGATTGCTTGAGTCCAGGAGTTTGAGGCTGCAGTGAGCCACGATCGAACTGCTGCACTCCAGAGACCTTGTTTAAGGAAAAAAAAAAAAAAAAAAGAGTACTGGTCAGATGTTGTATATAGAATGTTTCTCAATTTGGGTTTTTCTCATGATTAGCCTGGGGTTATGGATTTTGAGGGAAAAAACCCACAGAATTGAAGAGCCCTTCCCATTGCATTATTTCAGGGGGTTCATGATATCCGCATGATTTATCACTGGTAGTGGTAACCTTGATCACTTGGTTAAGGTGGTATCTGTCAGGTTTCTCCACTGTAAAGTTACCATTTTCCCCTTCGTATATGCTATTCATTAAAAGTGGCCATGAAGCCTAGCCTACAATTTAAAGGAAGGGGGATTGGCCTGGACAACAAAGTGAGACCCTGTCTCTACAAAAAATTAAAAATTAGCCAGGTGCAGTGGCATGCGCCTATAATCCCAACCACTCAGGGGGCTGAGGTGGGAGGATCACTTGAGCCCAGGAGTTCGAGGTTGCAGTGAGCGATGATTGTGCCACTGATCTCCAGCCTGGGTGACAGAGTGAGACCCTGTTTTTAAAAAAACAAAACAAAAATACAGGAAGGAGAATTAACCTTTGCCTCTTGGAAGGAGGAGTGCCAAAGAATTTGTGCACATGTATTAACCACTACAATAACTAATAAATATTTGATGGAGATACTTTGATGTATCCTGTTTCTCCTTGAAGCTTTACCCACTGATTTTAGTGTTTATTCATGAATCTTAGGAATCATAGTACTGTGTTGTTCTTTTTTTTTTTTTTTTTTTTTTTGAGATGGGATCTTGCTCTTGCAGTGGCATGGACTCAGCTCACTGCAACTTTGACCACCCAGGCTCAAGCGATTCTTCCACCTCAGCCTCCCAAGTAGCTGGGACCATAGATGTGTGCCACCACACCTGGCTAGATTCTTTTTATTATTTGTAGACATGAGGAGGTCTCACTATGTTGCCCAGGCTGATCTTGAACTCCTGGGCTCAAGGGATTTCCCTCATATCTTCTATACTTATTAACTAGTATTCTGAAAGAAAGATGTCTTACATCTTACAAATAGCTTCTTCCCAGTTAATTTATTCAATTATATATGTCAGTATGGGTTCATGAGTATTTATTTAATTTTGGGGCTATATTTCAATATTATAATTTATTCTGCTATTCCAGTTTTTCCAGCTTTGGCCATTGGGGGCTCTTTCAGGTTGGCTCCTATGTCCTTTGGAATTGCCCTTACCTTTTGTTTAATTTTTGTGACTGATTGATTAATTGTACTTTCTTACTTTCTAGTTCTATGAGATGGGCCAGGGTCATCTTAGCCATTTCTTCAAGGAGTCTTGGTTCTTTATATTAAAGAATTATATTTAGTGCCTGTAATCTCAGCAGTTTGGGAGGCTGAGGTAGGAGGATCGCTTGAGGTCAGGTGTTCTAGACTAGCCTGGGTAATGTAGCAAGACTCCATCTCAACAACAAGAATTATGTTTAGAAACCAAGATCTGGGTGCCAGTGTGCTTATTGCTACTGGTGTATCCACTGCTTCTAGGCCCTCTCAGCAAACATAACTAGGAAATATATGTATATATGCTAATCATGTATATACATATATCTACACTTATTTCTATATCTATCTGCATAGATATTAAAATAAACATGAGCTCATACTGATATCTTCAATTCTAATCTTGGACCTTAGGGCTTATGCTAGCCTTCTCACCTTGTTTATTTTAACTTCTTTCTCTGACAGGGAGAAAACTGACTTTCATTACCTATGATGTATTTACTTATTTGTTCAATTCTATTGTCTATATAAAGTAGTTCTGGTCGGGCACAGTGGCTCACGCCTGTAATCCCAGCACTTTGGGAGGCCGAGGTGGGCGAATCACAAGGTCAGGAGATCGAGACCATCCTGGCTAACTCAGTGAAACCCCGTATCTACTAAAAAATACAAAAAATTAGCCGGGCGTGGTGGCGGGCACCTGTAGTCCCAGCTACTCGGGAGGCTGAGGCAGGAGAATGGCGTGAACCCGGGAGGTGGAGCTTGCAGTGAGCCGAGATGGCGCCACTGCACTCCAGCCTGGGCGACAGAGCGAGACTCCATCTCAAAAAAAAAAAGTAGTTTTAGGATGAGTAATTCAATTTTTAATATTTCTTGTGAAAGGAAGCATACCATTTCCTGAAATAAGCATATTTTAGTGTACCTTAGCCCTTGTTGAGGGGCATTTACCTCTATTATCTGATTAACATTCTCCTTTGTTTTTTTTTTCAATGTTTAATTTTTTTTTTTTTGTAGACAGAATCTCACTCTGTCGCCCAGGCTGGAGTGCAGTGGCACAATCTCGGCTCACCACAACCTCTGCCTCCCAGGTTCAAGCAATTCTCCTGTCTCAGCCTCCCAAGTAGCTGGGACTACAGGCGTGCACCACCACACCTGGCTAATTTTTGTATTTTTAGTAGAGACAGGGTTTCACTATGTTGGCCAGACTGGTCTTGAACTCCTGACCTCAGGCGGTCTGACCACCTTGGCCTCCCAAAGTGCTGGGATTACAGGTGTGAGCCACCGCGCCCAGCCAATTTTTAATTTTAATTTTTAATTTTTTTTTTTTTTTTTGAGACAGAGTCTCACTCTGTCACCCAGGCTGGAGTGCAGTGGCCTGCAGTGCAGTGGCACAATCTCAGTTCACTGTAACCTCTGCCTCCCGGATTCAAGTAATTCTGCCTCAGCCTCCTGAGTAGCTGGGATTACAGGCATGCACCACCATGCCCGGCTAATTTTTGTATTTTAATAGAGACGAGGTTTCACCATGTTGGTCAGGCTGGTCTCAAACTCCTGACCTCAGGTGATCCACCTGCCCTGCCTCAGCCTCCCAAAGTGCTGGGATTACAGGCATGAGCCACTGCACCTGGCCTCTCTTTTGGTTTTAAAATTCCGTAAAAGCAGATCTATGGCTGGGGACAGAGTTTATCCCTGATGTTTACTGGTAATTTTGGGTCATTGAAAAGTGGTAGTAACTTTGCTTTTTAGTTTTTTTGAATGAAGCTAAAACTAAAAATGTTAGGATAGTAGAGTGGAACAGCTATATAGACAGTTCTCAAATACATGGCAGATGTGGTAGGGGAGAGTGCTGTTAAAATATAGTGATACAAAACAATTTTTATTTCATTCTCATTTTATTCTGTACTGTTTCAATTAGTGTTTCTGAATTTCATTATGGGTATATTGACTAGAACTCTGGTTGGACTGGGACTCTAACTAGATCTAATACAGTGGTTCCCAGGCTTTTTAATCTCATGGCCCAGAAGAAAAAATAACTGAAATAAAGGAAAAGAGAAAGAGACAGAGAAGTTTAATGATAGGACCAACTTACAGTTGCCACCGTTTTACTTTCCTAAATACATTTTTTAAAATCTAACACCATTATTTCATAAAAGAAAATTTTTTACCATTTTAAAAGTAAGACATATGAATAAAGTATAATCCTGTAATATGACTACAACTTAATTTTATTATTCACTTTTATTTTATTTTATTTATTTATTTTTTGAGATGGAGTCTCTCTGTGTCGCCCAGGCTGGAGGGCAGTGGCATGATCTCAACTCACTGCAACCTCCGTCTCCTGGTTTCATGCCATTCTCCTGCCTCAGCCTCCCGAGTAGCTGGGGCTACAGGTGCCTGCCACCACGCCAGGATAATTTTTTTGTATTTTTAGCAGAGACGGGGTTTCACCGTGTTAGCCAGGATGGTCTTGATCTCCTGACCTCGTGATCTACCTGCCTCGGCCTCCCAAAGTGCTGGGATTACAGGCATGAGCCACTGTGCCCAGCCTATTATTTGCTGTTTTAAAATTTTTATTTGTTATCAGGATCTTGAAGAATTTGGAGAAAAAGATTAAAATTTTTATTTTTCTCATTTTCCATGGATGTGTAAAAACATCATCATAGATCAGTGTTTTGGAATCTCTGGTCTAGTGCTTCTTGTTATAAAGAAAGGCTCTTATATATCTTGTTATTATGCTATTTTCTTCCATAGGTAAAAGCAGCTGTCATAGTCTTTCTTTTTCATAATCTTTAGAATACAGTTTTGAGTATTTGAGGCATTTAATAGATTCATGACCTATTGAATTAAATACTCAGTTTTTGGGTTCATTGTAGTGACTGACCATGAGCTGCGCTGTGATGTTAAGGTTGATGTGATAAACAGCATTGAAATTGTATCTCGGGCCCGGGAACTTTATGTAGATGATTCGCCACTGGAACTGATGGTGAGGGCATTGGATGCTGAAGGTAAAGAACTTCAGAGGATTCAACAAAATTACCTAAAATAAAGTAATATCCCTTTATGTTTAGCACTTGGAAACAAAAACTTGAGTGACAAAAGTAGATTAGAAATAATATCTATTTTCTCATTTGGAGCTCATATAGATGAATAATAATTCTGAGTATGATTTAATGTATTAGCTACACATTTTCATAAAATATTCCTGCTATTGTTAGTTATCTCAGAACTTTTCCTTTCTTTTTTTTTTTTTTTTTTTTGGTGTGGTGGGGACGGAGTTTTGCTCTTGTTGCCCAGGCTGGAGTGCAACGGCATGATCTTGGCTTACTGCAACCTCTGCCTCCCGAGTTCAAGCATTTCTCCTGCTTCAGCCTCCTGGGTAGCTGGGATTACAGGCCTGTGCCACCACTCCTGGCTAATTTTGTATTTTTGGTAGAGACGGGGTTTTACCATGTTGGTCAAGCTGGTCTCGAACTCCTGACCTCAGGTGATCCACCCACCTCAGCCTCCCAAAGTGCTGGGATTACAGGCGTGAACCACCGCACCTGGCCATTTTCTTTTATTTTGAGATGGAGTCTCGCTCTGTTGCCTAGGCTTGAGTGCAGTGGTGTGACCGTGGCTTACTTTAACCTCTGCCCTCCGGGTTCAGGAGATTCTTGTGCCTCAGCCTCCCGAGTAGCTGGGAATACAGGCGTGCGCCACCATGCTCGTTAATGTTTGTATTTTTAATGGAGACGGGTTTCACCATGTTGACCAGGCTGGTCTCAAACTCCTGCCCTCAAGTGATCTGCCCGCCTCAGCCTCCCAAAGTGTTGGGATTACAGGTGTGAGCCACGACGCCGGCCTCAGAACTTTTCTTAGATATCCAATCTACTACTGAGCTTCTGCTGATGGTCCCTACATCAACAATTAAGAATATTTTTTGGAATTTATTCCTAGCTCTGTTTGATCAATCCACTTTCTATAGATCAGGAGAATTAAAGAAATCTGTAAAAAAGTTACAATCTTGATCTAATATTTAATGCTTTTAATACTATATACTATATTAATGCTATAATGTGGTATTAAAAACATTTAGGTGGAGGGCCGGGCGCGGTGGCTCAAGCCTGTAATCCCAGCACTTTGGGAGGCCGAGACGGGCGGATCACAAGGTCAGGAGATCGAGACCATCCTGGCTAACACGGCGAAACCCCGTCTCTACTAAAAACACAAAAAATTAGCCGGGCGAGGTGGCGGCGCCTGTGGTCCCAGCTACTCGGGAGGCTGAGGCAGGAGAATGGCGGGAACCCGGGAGGCGGAGCTTGCAGTGAGCTGAGATCTGGCCACTGCACTCCAGCCTGGGCGACAGAGCGAGACTCCGTCTCAAAAAAAAAAAAAAAAAAAAAAAAAAAAAAAAAAAAAAAAAAACATTTAGGTGGTAAAATAAAAAAATTTATGTGGGACGTGGTGACTCATGCTTATAATTCTAGCACTTTGGGAGGCCGAGGTTGAAGTATCCTGTGAGGTCAAGTTTCCCATGGTTGATTAAAAAAAAAATTATAATGTATTGCCACTTTCTTTTTTTTTTTCTTTTTTTGAGATGGAGTCTCGCTCTGTTGCCCAGGCTGGAGTGCAGTGGCCGGATCTCAGCTCACTGCAAGCTCCGCCTCCTGGGTTTACACCATTCTCCTGCCTCAGCCTCCTGAGTAGCTGGGACTATAGGCGCCTGTCACCTTGCCCGGCTAGTTTTTTTGTATTTTTTAGTAGAGATGGGGTTTCACCGTGTTAGCCAGGATGGTCTCGATCTCCTGACCTCGTGATCCGCCCGTCTCGGCCTCCCAAAGTGCTGGGATTACAGGCTTGAGCCACCGCGCCTGGCCTGTATTGCCACTTTCTTTGTAAATTATTTGAGTGATTTGATTTTTTAATTTGAAAAATGAACTATTCTGGAAGCTTTTTTTTTTTCTTTTGGATACAGAGTCTGTTGCTCAGGCTGGAGTGCGATGACACAAGCATGGCTCACTGTAGCCTTGACCTCCCAGGCTCAAGCAATCCTCCTATCTCAACCTCCTGAGTAGCTAGGACTACATATGCAGGCCACCATTCCTGGCTAAGTTTTTATTTTACAGACCAGGTGTCACTATGTTGCCCAGGTTGGTCTCAAACTCCTGGGTTCCAGCGATCCTCCTGCCTTGGCCTCCCAAAGTGCTGGGATTACAGGTACAAGCCATTGCACCTGGCCTGGAAAATTTTTACAAAAATTTGTGTGGAGGGGACCAGGATTAAGGATGCCTTGTCAGCCATGAGGTGGCCTTCATGTAGAAAGGAACAGAAGGAGCATGGCATCATTATTGTCAGTCAGGAGTTAATCAGCTGGAGTCCTTTTTACTTTCAGATAGCTTGTGCAGCAACATCATTTACTGTTTGTGTTGGGAACTTTCTCATATATATGTTTTAATTCATTAATGATAGTGCTTTCTATTTCTTAATGAAGGAGGCCTCAAAGTAATTTTCTAGTTAAGTTTCCCTTTCTTGTTGTAAATACCTGAATATTTTTTAATATGTGATCCTATCTTGTCTGCTTTTGACTTGCTGTACAGGAAATACTTTTAGTAGTCTGGCAGGGATGATGTTTGAGTGGAGCATTGCCCAGGACAACGAGTCAGCAAGAGAAGAACTGTCCAGCAAAATTAGGTAAACTTGAAACCAAACATAAATCACCTGACTATGAAGAAGACAGCTGCCATTAAGTGGCATGCTGAACAAGCAACCATTTTTGTGGACTTTGATGATCTTACTGTCTGTACTTTTTTGAAACTGATAAATTACTGAGGGAAATGTCTTTGATAGAATGAAATATGACATAGATGTAGGTACCTTTATGATCAATTAATCTGAGTTATTATGGAGGAGTTCATGGGCTAAGTACTACACAATTATTTGAGCCAGGTGTATCTTCTGGCAGTTCTTTTTATTCAAGCTACCTGTACATGCTGAAGTAGAGGGAGAAGGATAAGAGTATGAAATTTTGTCTTCAGTACCAAGGAGAAGATCTCAGATCCAAGTTTTACTCCCACCACAATTTTAGCCAGAGGCTCATAAATACCTTTCTTTTTTTTTTTTCTTTCCGAGATGGAGTCTCGCTCTGTCACCCAGGCTGGAGTGCAGTGGCGTGATCTCGGCTCACTGCAACCTCTGTCTCCCGGGTTCACACCATTCTGTCTCAGCCTCCTGAGTAGCTAGGACTAGAGGGGCCCGCCACCACACCTGGCTAATTTTTGTTGTTGTTGTTGTTGTTGTTGTTTTTGGTATTTTTAGTAGAGAATGGGGTTTCACCATATTAGCCAGGATGGTCTTGATCTGCTGACTTCGTGATCTGCCCGCTTTGGCCTCCCAAAGCGCTGGGATTACAGGCATGAGCCACCGTGCCCGGCCTTTTTTTCCCTTTTCTTTTCTTTTTTTTTTTTTTTTGAGATGGAGTCTTGCTCTGTCACCCAGGCTGGAGTGCAGTGACACGATCTCAGCTTACTGCAACCTCCACCTCCTGGGTTCAGGCGATTCTCCTGCCTCAGTCTCCCAAGTAGCTGGGACTACAGGCGCCCGCCACCACACTCGGCTAATTTTTGTATTTTTAGTAGAGATGGGGTTTTGCCATATTGGCCAGGGTGGTCTCAAACTCCTGACCTCAAGTGACCTACCCGCCTCAGCCTCCCAAAGTGCTGGGATTATAGGCGTGAGCCACTGCTCCTGGTCTCCTTCTTTCCTTCTTTCTTTCCCTCCTTCCCTCCCTCCCTCCCTCCCTCCCTTCCTTCCTTCCTTCCTTCCTTCCTTCCTTCCTTCCTTCCTTCCTTCCTTCCTTCCTTCCTTCCTTCCTTCCTTCCTTTTTTTGACAGAGTCTTGCTGTGTCACCCAGGCTGGAGTGCACTGGCGTGATCTTGGCTCACTGCAACCTCCATCTCCTGGGTTCAAGTGATTCTTCTGTCTCAGCCTCCCAAGTAGCTGGAATTTCAGGCGCGTGCCACCATGCCCGGCTAATTTTTGTATTTTTAGTAGAGACGGAGTTTCGCCATGTTGGCCTGGCTGGTCTCAAATTCCTGACCTCAAATGATGTGCCCACCATGGCCTCCCAAAGTCCTGGGATTACAGGCATGAGCTACCATGCCCAGCCGAAAGTGTTTTACATTCTACAGACATTGAAGAAACTATGTTTAAAGTCTCTTAGGGACTTTTGAAAGAACACTTCGTTTAATTGTGCTAGAAACACATTATATTTTATGTCTTTAGGATTCTTAAATACTCTGAAGCAGAATATGCTCCCCCAATGTATATAGCTGAGATGGAAAAAGAGGAGAAACAAGGAGATGTGATTTTAGTGTCTGGGATTAGAACTGGTGCTGCTGTTGTAAAAGTTCGAATTCATGAACCATTCTATAAGGTAAAAAGTTTGTGCTATAAATTTTCCTTACTTTTTTTTTTTAAGATAGGGTCTTGCTCTGTTGCCCAGGTACTACAGGAATGCACTACCACACCCTGTTTTTTGGTTTTGGTTTTGGTTTGTGTGTTTTTTTTTTTTTTTTTGGAGAGACAGACAGGGTTTCACCACGTTGCCCAGGCTGGTCTCAAACTTCTGAGCTCAAGCAGTCTCCTGCCCCAGCCTCCTAAAGTGCTGGGATTACAGGCGTGAGCCAGCACAACTGGCCAGTGCTGTAAATGTTTCATCTAATAGTCTTGCCTATGGAAAATATAGTTTTTTATGTTTATCTGTAGTAGAAGCCCTCTAGTCTGACGTGATTTGGGCCAACAGTTGGTCATTTAATTGAAAAAGTTATTTGAAGTAGGTAAGCATTAAAAAATTATCTTAAACATTTTATTGCCTGATTACAATTACAAATGTGACTGGCATTTTCTCTTAAAATATATAACTAACATTTTATTCACCAATTCTTGATGTAGGTGCAAGGCCTTTCTTTGACCATGGGTTCACTGATTTGAAATCTATATACACTTTCTCCCATAAATTACAGTTTCTAATTTCTTCCTTTTTTGGGGTTGGGAGGGTTCAAGTGATTCTTGTGCCTCAGCCTCCCAAATATCTGGGATTACAGGTGTGTGTCACCATGCCCAACTAGTTTTTGTATGTTTAGTAGAGACAGGGTTTCACCATGATGGCCAGGCTGGTTTCAAACTTCTGGCCTCAAGTGATCCACCTGTCTCGGTCTCCCAAAGTGCTAGGATTACAGGTGTGAGCCACTGCGCCCGGCCCTAATTTCTAGTCAAGTGAAAATTTAGATGCACGAAGAATTTGAGTGCAGAAATTTATATTTTAAAGGATTTTCCCTAATAATTTTCATTTCTCACTTATACCTAATTGATAGTACGTATTAGCAGCTTGCCTTTAACTTTTTTTGAAACATTTAAATTTTTAATAGAAACAACAGTTCTCTTTTCACATCTATAGTTTTTGTTTTAATGTGATTATAATTACAAGCACAACTTGCATAAATAGGTTTGGGGAAAAAAAATGTCTTTTGGTAAGCATTTAATTCAATGGCAAGAACCTGAGTGTGTGGACCTCCTAGAAAATCCTACCAATCTTGCATTGGGTAAATCTTCATAAAAATCAATGTGTTCAACAGAGAGTGGAAAGTAACTTAATCTGGTAAGTCAGTTAATTGGAGGTTGGCTAAAAGAATTTCTGTGTTCTACAATTGAGTCTTACCTTTTCTCATTTCAGCATACTTACCTTTTTATTTACCTACTTTTTCTCTTTTAGAAGACTTTTCTGTTCTAAGTCTGAGTACCTTAGAAAGTTAATTAGGTATTAAGATTCATGATCACTTTTTAAGGCTAGCTGAAATTATGACTTGTGATTAGGAAAGCTTTTTAAAAATATATTTATAAAAAATTTTTAAAGAAATTTAAAAGAAGTAAGCATTTAACAAGAAAGACTACTGTGAGGATTCCGTCCATGGAAACTTTTTTTTTCCCCCTCCCTCTTTTAGAAAGTGGCAGCAGCATTAATACGTCTGCTTGTTTTGGAGAATATATTTCTTATACCATCCCATGATATTTATCTCTTGGTAGGAACATATATTAAATACCAAGTTGCAAAAATGGTTCAAGGGAGAATGACAGGTAAGGTGATTTATTTTTTCTCCTGTGACTCACATTTCCCAAATCTTTTCTGCTGACAAGATCAGCAACTCCACGTTATATATGAAAAATACTTGGGTTTTTAGATTTTGTGGTAAAGTATTAATTGCTGTACTTAACTAATATTAGACAGAAATAGCCCCATATGTTGAACATATTAATAGCAGAGTTAGGCTGCTTAGCTTCAGTGCTAGTAGGCATCTGAATTCTCTATTAAAACAACAACTAGCCAGGTATGGTGGCTCTCACTTGTAATTCCAGCTACTCTGGAAGCTGAGGCAGGAAGATTGCTTGAGGCCAGGAGTTGGAGACCAGCCTAGGCAACAGAGCAAGATCCCCATACCTTTTTTATTTTATTTTATTATTTTTATTTTTTTGAGATGGGGGTCTCACTCTGTTGCCCAGGTTGTAGTACAGTGGCATGATCATGGCTCATTGCAACCTTGGACTCCTGTGCTCAAGTGATCCTCCCACCTCAGCCTCCTGAATAGCTGGAACTACAGGTTCCTGCCACCATATCCAGCTCTTTTTTTTTTTTTTTTAGATGGAGTCTCGCTCTGTCACCCAGGCTGGAGTGCAGTGGCATGATCTCGGCTCACTGCAACCTCCACCTCTGGGTTCAAGCAATTCTCCTGCCTCAGCCTGCCAAGTAACTGGGATTACAGGTATGCGCCACCATGCCCAGCTAATTTTTTGTATTTTTAGTAGAGACAGGGTTTCACCATGCTGGCCAGGCTCGTCTTGAACTCCTGGCCTTGTGATCCATCTGCCTCAGCCTCCCAAAGTGCCAGGATTACAGGCATGAGCCATTGCGCCCAGCCTCCTTTTTTTTTTTTTTTTTTTGGTAGAGATCGGATCTCATTATGTTACCCAGGCTGGTCTTTAACTCCTTGTCCCAAGTGATTCTCCCACCTTGGCCTCCCTCCCAAAGGGCTGAGATTATAGGCGTGAGCTACTGTGCCAAGCTGAGACCTCATCTCTAAAAATAACTAAATAAATAAAACAACAAAAGCTTTACTAGCTTTTGAAGGGCAAGTGAAGACACTTTACCAGAAGGGACTTGAATCATCATTGCAATGATCTTTGCAAAAGTTATTTCTTGAGAAACTCAATTATCGACTGAAAGCTTAATATTCTATTGATGGTAAAAGTTACATTGAGCTTTTTTTTTTTTTTTTTGAGATGGAGTCTCACTCTGTCGCCCAGGCTGGAGTGCAGTGGCACAATCTCGGCTCACTGCAACCTCTGCCTCCCAGGTTCAAGCGATCCTCCTGCCTCAGCCTCCCAAGTAGCTGGGATTACAGGAGTCTGCCACTATGCCCAGCTAATTTTTTGTATTTTTAGTAGAGACAGGGTTTCACCATGTTGGCCAGGCTGGTCTCGAACTCCTAACCTCAGGTGATCCGCCCGCCTTGGCCTCCCAGAGTGCTAGGATTACAGGAGGAGCCACCACACCGAGCCTCCAACAATATATTTTAACTCATAAACTCCACACAAATGGTTACATGTAGAAATTCATCATAGCAGGAAAAACATTAAAGGCAGATCATACTCTTATTTTATGTCTGCTTCCTGATCACTCCTTTATGATCAAGAATACATCATTATCTACTGGAATGGCTGCTGTCATTACATTTATGTATCTTTCATGTCTTACAGAGGTGAAATTTCCCCTGGAACATTATATACTGGAATTGCAAGACCATAGAGTTGCACTTAATGGGTCTCATTCTGAGAAAGTAGCTTTACTGGATGACAAAACAGCCATGGTGACTGCCTCACAACTGGGCCAGACTAATCTTGTCTTTGTCCATAAAAGTATCCTTTTGTTCAAGTTTTAGCTGCCAGTCTACACTTCCTTGAGCATGCTAGACATGTTCTTTGGTAAAATAATTTAAGAATGATTATAGTACTACTACAGTGTTTTCCTGTAGGTTTTATTTTTAACAAAGAATTATAAGTTATTGCTGTGATAATTTCTAACAGAGTAAGTAGAGAAAAGGAGTGTAGTTAGAACTTGGGATCTACTAACTTCAGTGCTTATTTGCAACCTCAATCAAATTGTAATTAGGGAAATAAAAAAACTGTAATTAGGGGAATGGGGAAAACGGAGTTTGGAAGAACATGTGAGAATTTTATTTAATTTGTTCTTTCTTATTTGTACATGATAATTGAGAAAATATGCTATTGTCTGCAGTAGATGTTTAACTAATATTTTAAAAATTGTGTTGAGAGCAATTTTTAAAAATTCACTAAATCTGCTATGCAAGGATTGAACAAAGAAAGGTACACAGAGACCTGTAATAGTCAATGAAAACAGAAGAGAATGAAGATTTAAATTCTCAGAAAATTGAAACATGATTTGGACTCCATCTCTCAGTGCTTTATTTGGAAATTTTTTTGAATATTTGAATCTGAAAGAAATTCATTCAGAAAATATCTATTATATTTATACTATATGCTCAACATTGTTCTAAGCTCTGGGTATACAAACTGCCATTTTGTCCAGCATAGTTAGATTTTTAAATTATTACTATTATTATTATTATTATTTTTGAGACAGAGTTTCACTCTTGTTGCCCAAGTTGGAGTGCAGTGGCGCGATCTCTGCTCACTCCTGCCTCTGCCTCCCGGGTTCGAGTTATTCTCCTGCCTCAGCCTCCTGAGCAGCTGGGATTACAGGCGCACGCCACCATGCCTGGCTAATTTTTGTATTTTTAGTAGAGACGGGGTTTCATCATGTTGGCCAGGCTGGTCTCGAACTCCTGACCTCAGATGATCCACCCACCTCGGCCTTCCATAGTGCTGGTATTACAGGCGTGAGCCACTGGGCCTGGCCAAAAAATTATCGTTTTTGTAGAGACAGGGTCTCACTCTGTTGCCCAGGCTGGAGTGCAGTGGTGCAATCTTGGCTCACTGCAACCTGTAAACTCCCAGGCTCAAGTGATCCTCGCAGCTCAGCCTCCCAAGTAGCTGGGACCACAGGCACTTGCCACCATGCCCAGCTAATTTTTATATATTTTTTGTAGACACGAGGTCTCTCCATGTTGCCCACACTGCTCTTGAACTCCTGGACCCAAGCAATTCACCTGCCTTGGCCTCCCAAAATGCTAGGATTCCAGGCATGAGCCACCACACCCAGCCAGATTTTTTTTTTTTTTTTTTTTTTTTTTTAGAGATAGGGTCTCACCCTGATGCCCAGGTTAGAGTGCAGAGGCATGATCATAACTCACAGTAGCCTTGAGCAATCCTCCCACCTCAGCCTTCTGAGTAGCTGGGACTATAGGCACACACCACCATGCCATACTAATTGTGTCTTTTTTTGTAGAGATGAGGTCTTGCTAGGCTGAGTAGGCTGGATGATCTCCTGGCCTGAAATGAACCTCCCAAAGTGCTTGGATTACAGGTGTGATCCACCACACCCAGTCTTTACCTAGCATAATTAGAGAAGTCCTCTCTGATGAGGCGACACTGGCACAATAAGCCATGTGGATAATTGGCGAAAAACTTCTAGGGAAAGGAAAGAGCAATGGCAAAGGTTCTGAAGTAGGAACATATTTGGCATGATTAAAGAAGAGTAAGGAAGACAGTGAAGCTAAAGTGCAGTGAATCAGGAAATAGTAGAAATAACAGAGTAGGGGAGGGGCAGATTAGGTAGGGGCTAATAGGCTTACTCTGAATAAGAATGTCTCTACTGGGGGCACACTGTCTATAGGGTAGCCCTGCTCCGAAAGGAACAGTACTTCTGCTATTCCGCTTCAATAAAAGTTGCTAACACCAGAAAAATTCTATCAGGCTTGAGAGGTATAATATTTCTTGTATAATTGTGTTAGTTAGCTGCCTATATTATTTGTCTTACACACATTAAGGAGACTTATTGATCCAATGTTGTTTGCTTTTTAGTCATTTTAAGGTACCCAGGACATTTTTCAGCAAATGCAATCATACCTACAAAATAAATTAAGTTATTCAATATTTATTGAGACCCAACTGTGTGTCAGGCACTTCCCTGAATTCCCCAGGTGAACTTAAATGTTCTTTTTTCCCCCCATATTTTCAGTTCATATTGTTATTTTTTCCCAAAGTATCAAATATTAAAATACATTGTGTTTGTCTATTTATATATCTTTTTTTTTTTTTTTTTGAGACAGAGTCTCGCTCTGTCGCCCAGGCTGGAGTGCAGTGGCGGGATCTCAGCTCACTGCAAGCTCCGCCTCCCGGATTTATGCCATTCTCCTGCCTCAGCCTCCCGAGTAGCTGGGACTATAGGCGCCCGCCACAGCACCCGTCTCTACTAAAAATTTTTTGTATTTTTAGTAGAGACGGGGTTTCACTACTCGAGGCCAGGATGGTCTCGATCTCCTGACCTCGTGATCCGCCTGCCTCGGCCTCCCAAAGTGCTGGGATTACAGGCGTGAGCCACCGCGCCTGGCTATATATCTTTTTTGAGGACATGGACGGTGACTATTCATAATGAGTCCCAGCACCTGGCATAGAGTAGCTGGTGGAACTGTTCATGGAGATGGAGAATATAAGAGAAAGAGCAGTTTTAAGGAAAAAGATAATGAGTTCAGTTTTTCACATGTTAAATTAAATCATCAAAACTGTGGGATAGATATCCAAGCAGAAATTTTCATTATGCCTCTAGAGGAGAAAGATTGAGGATCAAGATAAATATTTGAAAGTTAGTTTATAGATAGGTAGTAGTTGGAGCTATTGTAGACAAAATCACCTAGGGAAATTATATAGAGTGAGAGAATTTGGCCAAAGACAAAATTGTGTAATGCTGGCTTTTAAGGTTCATATGGAAAAAGAGGACGTGTAAGGAGGATCTAAAGGAATGCTTAAAAGGTAGTATTATAGAAAAACCAAGGATGGGCGCAGTGGCTCATGCCTGTAATCCCAGCACTCTGGGAGGCTGAGGCAGGTGAATCACTGGTCAGGAGTTCAAGACCAGCCTGGTCAACATGGAGAAACCCTGTCTCTACTAATAATATAAAAATTAGCAGGGTGTGGTGGTGCATGCTGTAATCCCAGCCACTCAGGAGAAACTCCTGAGGCAGGAGAATCATGTGAACCTGGGAGGCAGAAGTTGCAGTGAGCCGAGATGGCACCACTGCACTCCAGCCTGGGCGAGAGAGTGAAACTGAGTCTCAACTAAATTAAAAAAAAAAGAAAAGAAAGAAAAATCAGAGAGAGGAGTTTCCTGATAACCAAATTAGGAATTTACAAAGAGGAGAAGACTGTTCAACAGGTCAAATCTGGTAGTGATGTCAAGATAAAGACTGAAAGGTTGTAGTAACTAGGAGGTCTTGGGTCACTTTGTCAGTAAAAACAGCTTGACTTTCACAAGGACAAAAACAAAGTGGAAGTTTGAAAAAGACACAAGGAATACTTTTTTTTTTTTTTTTAAGATTGGAAAAACTTGAACATTTCTCTTAATTAAACAGAGAAAGATGGCAGAGATAAGGGAGAAAAGAGAGCCAGTTGATGGAGCATGTGTTTTCTGAGAGGCAACAGAAAATGAGATTTGGAATGCAGATGGAAGGCTTAGATCTTATTCTGATATCTTATTTTGATATTAGAAGAATGAATTGTTTTAGAGATCTGTTGAGATGTTTCCTCATTTGTTAAATGAAGGGAATGTTATTATTTCTGACTTTCCTTCTAGCTCTTATATTTTATGAATATTATAGTAAAGTACATATCAGAACTAAACCTAAGTTTGGCACAGAGTTACCCATAAAGTATTTAGAAGATTTGCTTTAGGCCAGGCACAGTGGCTCATGCATGTAATCCCAGCACTTTGAGAGGCTGAGGCAGGAGAATTGCTTGAGTCCAGGAGTTTAAGACCAGTCTAGGCAACATAGTGAAACCCCTGTCTCTACAAAAAGTAAAAGGTTAGCCAGATGTGGTGGTGCAGGCCTATAGTCCCAGCTACTCAGAGGCCTGAGGGTAGGAGAATCGCTTGAGTCCAGGAGTTAGAGAGGCTACAGTGAGCTGTGATTGTACCACTGCACTCAGCCTGGGTGACAGAGTGAGACCCTGGCTCAAAAAAAAAAAAAAAAAAAAAAAAAGATGGGGCCAGGTGCAGTGGCTCACACCTGTAATCCCAACACTTTGGGAGGCTGAGGCAGGTGGATCACCTGAGGTCAGGAGTTCGAGACCAGCCTGACCAACATGGCAAAGCCCTGTCTCTACTAAAAATACAGAAATTAGCCGGGCATGGTGGTGCACACCTATAGTCCCAGCTACTTGGGAGGCTGAGGCAGGAGAATCGCTTGAACATGGGAGGCAGTGGTTGCGGTGAACCAAGATCATGCCGTTGCACTCTAACCTCGGTGACAGAGTGCAATGGCGCAATCTCAGCTCACTACAACCTCTGCTTCCTGGGTTCAAGCAATTCTTCTGCCTCAGCCTCCTGAGTAACTGAGATTACAGGTGCCTGCCACTATGCCTGGCTAATTTTTGTATTTTTAGTAGAGACAGGGTTTCACCATGTTGGTCAGGCTGGTCTCAGATTCCTGACCTCAGGCAATCCACCCACGTCAGCCTCCCAAAGTGCTGGGACTACAGGCATGAGCCATCGTGCCCGGCCAATTTTTAAATATTTTTTAGAGGTGGGGTCTCACTATGTTGTCTAGGCAGGTCTTGAATTCCTGGGCTCAAGCGATCCTCTCATCTCAGCCTCCCAAAGTGTTGGGATTATAGGCATGAGCTACTGTGCCTGGTCTATATTAGTGTATTTCAGATTGAGTGTTTTCTGTTTAGCCATGTCAGTTATGTATTTCTTTCTTTCTTTTTTTTTTTTTGAGATGGAGTCTCGCTCTGTCGCCCAGGCTGGAGTGCAGTGGTGCGATGTTGGCTCACCGCAACCTCTGCCTCCTGAGTTCAAGCGATTCTCCTGTTTCAGCCTCCTGAGCAGCTGGGATTACAGGCGCCTGCCACCACGCTCAGCTAATTTTTGTATTTTTAGTAGAGACAGGGTTTCACCGTGTTGGCCAGGCTGGTCTCGAACTCCTGACCTCATGATCTGCCCCCTCGACCTTCCAAAGTGCTGGGATTATAGGCGTGAGCCACCATGCCTGGCCTTTTTTTTTTTTTTTTTTTTAGATGGAGTCTTGCTGTTGCCCAGGCTGGAGTGCAGTGGCGCCATCTCAGCTCACTGCAACCTCTGCCTCCCAGGTTCAAGTGGTTCTTCTGCCTCAGCCTCCCGAGTAGCTGAGATTACAGGAGTGCACCACCACACCTGCTTATTTTTGTGTTTTTAGTAGAGACGAGGTTTCACCATGTTGGCCAGGCTGGTCTTGAACTCCTGACCTCAAGTGATCCGAAGCCCTGCCTTGGCCTTCCAAAGTGCTGGAATTACAGGCATGAGCCACTGTGCCTGGCCAGTTATGTGTTTCTCAGAGCAGAAGTAATTTATTCTTAGCTTTTGGATGTAGTATATTTTTGAGAACAAAGCATAGTCTTAATTAGATTCTAAATAGACTGATAATGGAATAAATTTATATTTCTGCCAGGATTATCTGAAATGGTAGTGGTAGAATGAGGTATAAGTGACCCAGAAGTATCTTTGATGGCAAGCAGAGAACATTTTGGTGTTAAACATTTATTGCAGACAGAAAATCAACTAGTAATTTTGAAACTGTCTGTGGAGTTCTAGGCATGTTGCTGAATGGCAAGTCATGCCTCTCCCTCTGCCTCCATCAGCACTGTTCACCTTTCTTTTTTTTTTTTTTTTTTTTTTTTTGAGACAGAGTCTCCCTCTGTCGCCCAGCCCAGGCTGGAGTGCAGTGGCGCGATCTCGGCTCACTGCAAGCTCCGCCTCCCGGGTTCATGCCATTCTCCTGCCTCAGCCTCCCGAGTAGCTGGGACTACAGGCGCCCACAACCGCGCCCGGCTAATTTTTTGTATTTTTAGTAGAGACGGGGTTTCACCGTGGTCTCGATCTCCTGACCTTGTGATCCGCCCGCCTCGGCCTCCCAAAGTGCTGGGATTACAGGCGTGAGCCACCGCACCCGGCCCACTGTTCACCTTTCAGCCAGAAAGTCTCTTCCTCCAGAATGGAGCCACTTCGTCCTGCTTCCATACTGGGCTCCTATGTAGGTATTTATTTGGAGAAAGAGGTCTGCAGCTACATTAATATTAAAAGCACAAAGCATGATCTTTTTTCTCCCTTTCTATCTTCCTCAAATTTGAAATTCAAGAATATCTGACTCATAAGATGACTAAGCACCCCTCAGATTTTTTGCAGAAATATACACATTTAAGTTTTGACTCTCCAAAGGATAATAAAAGATAGGACTTTTGTTTGTTTTCATTTGTGCATTTGTTTGTTTGTTTGTTTTTCTCCTTTGGTGCCTCACCTTTTCACCCAAATCTGGCTCACATGATTTCCTTAAGCAAAAATTAAGATGTTCATGTGCGATCTGTGTCTGGACTCCCAAATTGCACCATATATGTTGTAGAGCCTGGATTTTTAGGTACTTTAGATCATACTTTTCAGAAAGGTAGATAGTTTAAATGATTTCACTAAAATGAGTGCATTAAAAACTATAGCATTTCTTCAACTTTCAACTTTCATTCTGGGACTTAATTTCAAATTCAACCTTACTTTGACATATTTTATCAAATTGTTCTGATTAAATGCTATCACAAGAGTGAAGCATGTTGAGAAAGATTGTGAAAAAAATATGAAAATCCATATAATACAATTTTGAGGTTAGGAAAAGAAACTTTATACAAGGAAAAAAGAATCTTAATGCTCATAGGCCACATGAAACAATGAATCTGACTGAAAGAAGCTGAAATATTGCCTGACACATTAGGAATGAGCTGAAAGTATGGTTTCTTCTTGTCTACAGATATAAGTGAAAGTGTTTCTTTTTGTTGTTTGTGTTTGTTTTTGTTTTTGTTTGAGACAAGGTCTTGCTCTGTCACCCAGGCTGGAATGCAGTGGTGTGATCTTGGCTGACTGCAACCTCTGCCTCTTGGGCTCAAGCAATCTTCACACCTTAGCCTCCCAAGTAGCTGGGACTATAGGTGTGCCACTATGCCTTACTAATTTTTGTTTTCTGTAAAGATGGGATTTTGCCACATTGCCCAGGCTGGTCTCAAACTCCTGAGCTCAAGCGATCTGCTCTCCTCAGCCTCCCAAAGTGCCAGGATTACAGGTGTGAACCACCATGCCCAGCCTAAAGTGTTTCTTTATACCTGAGATGAGCTAAATTAAACCAGGATTTTTGGAACCCTAAATTATTATACAATTTTTTCTTTTTTGTCTGAGACAGTGTCTGGCTCTGTTGCCCAGGCTGGAATGCAATGGGTATAATCACAGCCCACCGTAGCCTCCAATTCCTGGGGTCAAATGATCCTTCCACGTCAGCCTCCTGAGTAATGGAACTATAGCTGCAAGCCACCACGCTCAGCTAATTTTTAATTTTTTTTGTAGAGATGGGATCTTGCCGTGTTGCCCAGGCTGGTCTCAAACTCCTGGGCTCAAGCAATTCTCCTTCCTTGGCCTCCCAAAGCGCTAAGATTACAGGCGTGAGCCACCAGGCCAAGCCTTATACAATTTGAGAGAAGGAACTAAAAGATCTACATTGGAGAGCTGGATGCAGTGGTTCATGTCTAATTCCAGCACTTTGGGAGACTGAGGCT
This sequence comes from Macaca mulatta, assembly GCF_049350105.2. Classification (NCBI taxonomy): domain Eukaryota; kingdom Metazoa; phylum Chordata; class Mammalia; order Primates; family Cercopithecidae; genus Macaca; species Macaca mulatta. Next base: position 112,908,846 of record NC_133406.1, read on the forward strand.
GGCACATCGCTTGAGTCGAGGAGTTCGAGACCAGTATGGGCAATATGGTGAAACCCTGTCTCTACTATAAATAGAAGAATTAACCAGGCGCAGTGTTCTAAGCCTAGTCCCACCTACTCAGAAGACTAAGGTGGAAGGATCGCCTGAGCCCGAGAGGTTGAGGCTGCAGTGAGTCATGATCACACCACTGCACTCCAGCATCTTGTGATAGTAAGACCCTGTTTCAAAAAACAACAACAAAAAAATCTACTTTAGACCAGTCACAGTGGCTTAGGCCTGTATTTCCAGCACTTTGGGAGGCTGAGGCTGGCAGATCTCTTGAGGACAGGAGTTTGAGACAAGCCTGGCCAACATGGCAAAACCTCATCTCTACTAAAAATACAAAAATTAGCTGAGCATGGTGACGCACACCTATAATCCCAGTTACTTGGGAGACTGAGGCACAACCATCAGTTGAACCCAGGAGGTGGAGGTTGCAGTGAGCCAAGATCGTCACTGCACTCCAGCCTGGGTGACAAAGCAAGAATCTGTCTCAGAAAGAAAAAAAAAAAGAACCTACTTTGGAAGTAATCTCTATCTATTAGTACATTTTGCTGTTTGAACAGCTTTATAAAGATTGTATTTTTAAATTCATTGTAGAAAAATGTTAGCCTCTTCTAATATTTTTGTTTCTTGATTTGTGTATAGGTTTCACTGTCCAACCTGGAAACCGATGGAGTCTAGAGGTGGGACAGGTGTATGTCATTACAGTAGACGTCTTTGATAAAAGCGGCACAAAGATCTATATTTCAGATGTGAGTCAGTCTTTTTTATTTTTCTGAGCTCCTTGTAGGGATAAGATACATAAGATATGGAGTGGGCCATCTTCCTGGCTAGAAAGCCCTCTTTTTTTCTTTGATTCTAGATTTTTACCTTTGGAAAAGCAAGTTGCTAATTTATTATTATCATTAATTCTGTTCTTCTTTTTTTTTTTTTTAAAGAGACACAGTCTCGCTCTGTCACCCAGACTGGAGTATAGTGGTGTGGTCATACCTCACTGTAGCCTCCAACTTCTGGGCTCAAGCAATCCTCCCGCCTCAGCTGGGATTAAAGGCATAAGCAACCATGCCCAGCTAGTTCTGTTCTTGAGGAATGCTAAATCAGAAGTAAAAGATATAATTTGGTCAGAAGTATAGAAAAGAGTTGAAATGAGTACCAGTGATAACACTTTGGAGGGTGTCCTCATTCTACTACTTCACATCAGAGATGGTTACGAGAGTTTTGTGGTGGTGAGAGTAGTAATATGAATATCAGATGTGAAGTATTGTACTCACTTTCTAGGGTCCTTATTTTATCCTGAGAACTGTCAATTTATAAAATGTTAAAAATTACACTAAAATTTACATAAGCTTTGACTCTTGCTATTCCTGATGCTTGCCATTGATAGATCTTTCAAAAACTAGTACGATTTTAAAATTATATCTCCCCAACTTATAATTTCCAGGAGGGAGAGCAAAAGTTTTGTTTTTATCTCTTTATTCCATGAATGCATAGCTACAGTTTTATAGATGGTTTGGGATTAAGATGGCTTCAGGGAAAGAACTATCTTCAGGTTTGTGTTACTGTGGGGCTGATTTTCAGAATCTCAGGATTACACACGACTTTCCTAAAGAGTACTTTGAAGAGCAACTAACTACTGTGAATGGATCTTACCATATAGTAAAAGCCCTGAAAGATGGTGTTGTGGTAATAAGTGCATCCCTGACCTCCATCATTTACCAGGTAGGAATTAAAAAGACAGTGTTTGTATTTTAACAATACTGAAGAGGCTTGGCTGACTTGTTGATGTGCAAGCAGATATGTAGCATATACCACCTTTATCTTTCACAAAAATAAAGAAACAGATAAACAACACACTCATAAGTTTATTCCTCTACAAATTTTCTGTTCTAATCTATGTTATTGTACATTAAAATATCTGTATTTGTGGTCATCGTGTATATATCATTTGGGGTTTCAGGTTTCATTAAAAACATTTCTTTTTCTTTCTCCTTCCTTCCTTCTTTTCTTTCTTTTCCTTTTTTTTCTTTTCTTTTCTTTTCTTTTTCTGAGAGAGCGCCTCATTTCATCAGCCAGGCTGGAGTACAGTGGTGCAATCATGGCTCACTGCAGCCTGGATCTCCGAGGCTCAAGGAATCCTCCCACCTTGACCTCCTAAGTAGCTGGGACTACAGGCACATGCAACCACACCTGGCTAATTTTTGTTTTTGTTTATTTTTTTGAGGCAGAGTCTCACTCTGTTGCCCAGGCTGGAGTGCAGAGGCATGGTCTTGGCTCCCTGCAACCTCGGCTTCCTGGGTTCAAGCGATTCTTCTGCCTCAGCCTCCTGTGTAGCTGGGGTTACAGGCATCCACCACCATGCCTGGCAAATTTTTGTATTTTTAGTAGAGACAGGGTTTCACCATGTTGTCCAGGCTGGCCTTGAACTTCTGACCTCAAGTGATCCACCCACCTCAGCTTCCCAAAGTGTTGGGATTACAGGCGTGAGCCACCACAACCAGCCACATCTGGCTAATTTTTAAAATTTTTGTAAAGAAGGCATTTCACTGTGTGGCGCAGGCTGGTCTTGAACTCCTAGGCTCAAGTGATCCTCCTGCCTTGGCCTCCCAAAGTGTTGGGATTACAGGTGTGAGCCACCACTACCAGGTGCATAAAGTACTATTAATTCTAAAAATCCAAAGGTTTAATATGCCAATTTAGTTACCCATGCCCCAAACATTGAACTATTGCATTGTTTCCACTTTTTTTTACTATTGTAAATGGCATAACTGAGTATCTTTGTACATTTTTTTTTCCTTTTGGATAATTTCCATACTGTGTAACAACAGAAATGGAGTTATTGGGTAAAGGGATAGGGAATGAATCTGTTTCTAATGCCTCCAAATACATAAGTATCCTGATTTTTAGTAGCCTGCCAGACCTACTTTCCTCTCCCAAACCTACTTTTTCTTCAATGCTCCCTCCTTTCACTCAGTTTAGACAAAATCCGAAGTCACCCTTGACTCTCCCTTCTCCCTCAGCTTCTGTATTCAATACATTATTAAGCACCACGTCAATTCTTCTAAATGCCCGTCAAATCTTTTTTTTTTTTTTTTGAGACGGAGTCTGGCTCTGTCACCCAGGCTGGAGTGCAGTGGCCGGATCTCAGCTCACTGCAAGCTCCGCCTCCCGGGTTCACACCATTCTCCTGCCTCAGCCTCCCAAGTAGCTGGGACTACAGGCGCCCGCCACCTCGCCCGGCTAGTCTTTTTTTGTATTTTTTTTTTTAGTAGAGACGGGGTTTCACCGTGATAGCCAGGATGGTCTCGATCTCCTGACCTCGTGATCCGCCCGTCTCGGCCTCCCAAAGTGCTGGGATTACAGGCTTGAGCCACCGCGCCCGGCCTTTTTTTTTTTTTTTTTACCATCCCCATTGTGCTCTCTCTCTCTCTCGTTCTCTCTCTCTTTTTTTTTTTTTCTTTTTGAGACAGAGTCTCACTCTGTTGCCCGTGCTGGAGTGCAGTGGCGCGATCTCAGCTCACTGCAACCTCCACCTCCTGGGTTCAAGCGATTCTCCTGCCTCAGCCTCCCAAGTAGCTAGGACTACAAGCACATGCCACCACGCCCAGCTAATTTTTGTATTTTTTTAGTAGAGACGGAGTTTCACCATATTGGCTAGGCTGGTCTGGAACTCCTGACCTTGTGATCCGCCCACCTCGGCCTCCCAAAGTGCTAGGATTACAGGCGTGAGCCACCGCGCCCAGCCTCTCTCTCTCCTTTTTTCTTTTAATTGAGACAGAGTCTCACTCTGTCACCCAGGCTGGAGTGCAATGGCGTGATCTCAGCTCACTGCAACCTCCACCTCCCAAGTTCAAGCAATTCTCCTGCCCGAGCCTCCCAAGTAGCTGGAGTTACAGGCATGCACCACATGCCTGGCTAATTTTTTGTATTTTTAGTAGAGATGGGGTTTCACCATGTTGGCCAAGCTGGTTTTGAACTCCTGACCTCAGGTGATCCACCCACCTCATCCTCCCAGTGATGGGATTACAGACATGAACCACCTCGCCTGGCCAGCCCTGTAGAACCTTATACAAAAAGTTGGCCCTCTGTATATGGGTGAGTTTTGCTTGTTTTTAAGTATGAGGAGAATTTCTTACCTTAGCACCTTTAAATGTTCTCGTTTTCTTCTGAATAGCTTATAGCATCCCTTGGCCTTTACAGTTTATGGATGTCCAGGGGTCGGTCTTCTGAAAGTATGATTTCCCTTCCTATGTTGATTTTTTTAAAAACCTCTTTTATTTCAGGGAATTTTAAGCTATTTTCCCTGATTGTGATAATTAGTTTAGGTCTAGCAAAACCCTTTTCATTATTATTTCATTTTCATTATTATTGAACCATAGTAGCTATGCTTATTTAATGAAGATAAATATTTCTTTATTTCTTTTATAGATAGAAACTGGTTAATTTATGAGCATACCATTTTGCTGACATTTTGAGTATATGAATGTGTATTATAAGAACAGTCCTTACAAAATACATTTTGCTCCTTTTTTCCTGCTCTTATAGAATAAAGATATTCAGCCTATAAAATTTCTAATCAAACACCAACAAGAAGTGAAGATTTATTTTCCCATCATGCTTACACCCAAATTTCTGGCATTTCCTCACCATCCTATGGGAATGTTATATCATTATAAAGTACAGGTATGGTGTCCTATAAGGCTTCACAATGAGATAAGCTGGTTTCTCTTATAGCTTAATTTATTGAAATTTGATTAATGTTACATTTATTTCTTCCCAATCCTAAGAGTATAACTTGGGTTTTGGTGACAACCAGAATTATACTCTTGAAAAACGTCATCTGTGACAAGACTTGGTTATGGATGCTTTCTCTCTTCCCAGTATCCTTTCCTTGTGAGTTTTATAAAGTTCTGTTGTGTCTTTTTTTGACATTTTGTGACACTACCATTACTTAGCCTCCCTTTAGTATTTCTCTTACCTGTTAAGGTACTTTACTATAGTGTCACAGTTTCTTTTCTTTTTTTCTTTTTGTTTTTCTGAGATAGAGTTTTGCACTTGTTGCCCAGGCTGGTGTGTAATGGCGCAATCTCGGCTCACTGCAACCTCCGCCTCCCAGGTTCAAACGATTCTCTTGCCTAAGCCTCCAGAGTAGCTGGGCTTACAGGCATGTGCCACCACTCCCAGCCAATTTTGTATTTTTAGTAGAGACAGTGTTTCACCACATTGGCCAGGCTGGTCTTGAACTCCTGATGTCAGGTGATCCACCCACCTTGGCCTTCCAAAGTGCTAGGATTACAGGTGTGAGGCACTGCGCCCGACCTAGTGTCACAGTTTCTAATGTGTCCAAAAATAGTTTATTACATTATGTTATTATTTGTAAACTTTATTTCACCAGTCAAGTTTTACATTTTCACTTAAATTTCATTTTCTTCCGATTGTAATTGAATGTAATGTGCGTTTTCACAGGTAGAGGGTGGCAGTGGCAACTTCACCTGGACTTCTTCTAATGAAACAGTGGTCATAGTAACCACTAAAGGAGTAGTGACTGCAGGTCAGGTCAGGGGGAATAGTACTGTTTTGGCCCGAGATGTACAAAATCCCTTTCGATATGGAGAAATTAAGGTAAACGACTCTCCAGATAGTCTTCTTCTTATCCCTACAACACTACTGTCTAAATTTAAGTAATTAACACATTTTAAAAAAATAGCCCAACATGGCTATTTAAAAATATTACTCACATTCAGTCTAGAAATACTTTTTTTTTTGGAGACAGAGTCTGTCTCTGTTTCCTAGGCTGCAGTGCAGTGGCAAGATCTCAGCTCACTCACTGCAGCCTCTGCCTCCCAGGTTCAAGTAATTCTCCTGCCTCAGCCTCCTGAGTAGCCGGGATTACAGGTGCCCACTACCACACCTGGCTAATTTTTGTATTTTTAGCAGAGGTGGGGTTTCTCCATGTTGGCCAGGCTGGTCTTGAACTCCTGACCTCAGGTGATCTGCCTGCCTTGGCCTCCCAAAGTGCTGGGATTACAGGCGTGAGCCACTGCACCCAGCCAGAAATACACATGTTTAAAATATTTCTGTAACTAGGTTGAATCTTGTTTCACTTAATAGTCACTTGTTTAACATCTATATTTGTTTCCTCATAGGATGATGTTAGTATCCACCTCAAAGGTTATTATCAGAATTACTGAAAAATGTTTTTAACTGGAGAATTTTGGCAAAAAAATGATGAAATGCATTCTGTATTTATTATACTAATTATAAAAACACATGTAAAACTGAAAATAGTAATAGGTAACATTTTGAGCATTTGTTACAGTGCTCTACATGTTCAGAGAAACTTCCCTTGTAATGAACTATAGAAATGATCACTGGAAGTATAGTATTTGTTGTCAAGATTAAATGAGATAGTGTTTACTCCAGTGCTTAGCATATATTTAATATTTAACGTTAACTTTTTTGTTATAGTTATACATATGATTTTTAAATGGTCTTTATAGTAACTTTATCGCTAGTGTCATATTTCGGTTTGTCAATCTGTTTCTAAAAGATCGAAAACTCTTTTTTAGTATATTATGTAACCATTTTCCTATTTTTCTCCTTTATTTTTTCTTTTTTTGAGACTGAGTCTTGCTCTGTTGCCCAGGCTGGAGGGCAATGGCATGATCATAGCTACTGCAGCCTCAAACTCCTAGACTCAAGCAGTCCTCCCGCCTTGGCCTCCCAGGTAGCTAGGACTACAGATATGCACCACCCCAAACAGTTAATGTATTATTTTTATAGAGACAGGGTCTCACTGTGTTGCCCAAGCTGGTCCCAAATTCCTGGCCTCAAGTGATCCTCCTGCCTTGGCCTTCCAAAGTGCAAGGATTACAGGTGTGAGCCACTGTACCCAGCCCCATTTTTTTTTTTTTCTTGAAATGGAGTCTCACTCTGTCACCCAGGCTGGAGTGCAGTGGCATGATCTCAGCTCACTGCAACCTCTGCCTTTCAGGTTCAAGCAATTCTCCTGCCTCAGCCTCCTGAGTAGCTGGGACTACAGGTACCCGCCACCACACCCAACTAATTTTTTTTTTTTTTTTTTGAGATGGAGTCTCGCACTGTTGCCCAGGCTGGAGTGCAGTGGCATGATCTCGGCTCACTGCAAGCTCCGCCTCCTGGGTTCACGCCATTCTCCTGCCTCAGCCTCTCAAGTTGCTGGGACTACAGGCGCCCGCCACCATGCCCGGCCAATTTTTTGTATTTTTAGTAGAGATGGGGTTTCACCGTGCTAGCCAGGCTGGTCTCGATCTCCTGACCTCATGATCCACCCGCCTCGGCCTCCCAAAGTGCTGAGATTACAGGCGTGAGCCACTGCACCCGGCCTAATTTTTTGTATTTTCAGTAGAGACAGGGTTTCACCATTATGGCCAGGCTGGTCTCGAACTCCTGACCTCAAGTGATCCGCCCACCTCAGCCTTCCAAAGTGGTGGGATTACAGGCATAAGCCACATCGCCCAGCCCCAGCCCCATTTTTAATATATGTTGCTGTTCTCTATAGGACTTAACAGTTTGTCATCACTCAGTGAACATTTATTATCTCGTAGGTATTATTGGACACCCAGAGATACATAACACATGATCCCTATCTTAAAGTATTTAAAGTCTAACTAGGAAGATATATTGACATGAAAAAAGTTAAATAACATTTTAAGAAAATGATATGTGAGATATTTTAAAGCCCTGAGAACTACTTGAATTGTACAGTAAGTGCTATTAGTAAAAGAGAAATCCGTGTGTATGGGACTCTCAGAGACTATTGTGAAAGAGGTGGGACCTTGAACAAGACTTTTGGAGGATGGAATAAAAGTAAGGCCCAAGGGTCAAATTTAGAGTGCTTCCTTATTTGGTAAATAAATTTTTATCAGAATACAGCTACTCCCATTCATTTACATATTGTCTGGGACTGCTTTCAAGCCACAGCTGCTGAGTTAGTAGTTACCACGGAGACTGTGTAGCCTGAATAAGTCTGAAATGTTTACTATCTAGCTCTTTACAGAAAGGTTTGCCAATCCTTGCTGTAGACAATGGGGAACCAACACAGGCTTTTAACAGGTCAATGGTATGGTAAGGTCTCTGTTCTGAAAGATACCTAATTATTTTTATAGTCAGGCAATAACAACCATGATACTAAAAAACAAAAGATACTTGCTGGTGCTATAGACTAGTAGATTAGAATGGATTGAAGGGAGAAAGTGAAGACAAAAACTTCAGTTAAGCTTGAACCGGTGAAATGGTATTGAGAATAGCCGGAAATGGACAAAATGAGAATCTTTTTCTTTTTTTTTTTTTTTTTTTTTTTTTTGAGACAGAGTCTCGCTCTGTCGCCCAGGCTGGAGTGCAGTGGCCGGATCTCAGCTCATTGCAAGCTCCGCCTCCTGGGTTTACGCCATTCTCCTGCCTCAGCCTCCCGAGTAGCTGGGACTACAGGCGCCCGCCACTTCGCCCGGCTAGTTTTTTGTATTTTTTTAGTACAGACGGGGTTTCACCGTGTTAGCCAGGATGGTCTCGATCTCCTGACCTCGTGATCCGCCCGTCTCGGCCTCCCAAAGTGCTGGGATTACAGGCTTGAGCCACCGCGCCCGACCAGTTTTTTGTATTTTTAGTAGAGACGGGGTTTCACCATGTTAGCCAGGATAAAATGAGAATCTTTTTCAACAGGTAAACTCAACCAGATTTGATGCCTACTTGAGCAGGGGAGAGTGAAACATTTAAAGCCACAGAGATGATGTGGAGGTTTCTCACTTTGCCAGCGGGGTGGATAGAAAATGCAAGAGGCTAGGAGTGGTGGCTCACACCTGTAATCCCAACACCTTTGGGAGGCCAAGGCAGGAGGATGGCTTGAAGCCAGGAGTTTGAGACCAGCCTGGACAACAAAGCAAGACCCCCATCTCTTAAAAAAAATAAATAACCAGGCGTAGTGGCACGTGCCTGTAGTCCTAGCTACTGAGACAGGAGGATCACTTGAGGCCAGGAGTTTGAGGTTGCAGTGAACTATGATCACACCTCTGCACTCTAGCCTAGGTAAGAGTGAGACCCTGTCTTTAAAAAAAGAAAAGAGGCCGGGTGTGGTGGCTCACGCCTGTAATCCCAGCACTTTGGGAGGCCGAGGCGGGCGGATCACGAGGTCAGGAGATCGAGACCATCCTGGCTAACATGGTGAAACCCCGTCTCTACTAAAAATACAAAAAATTAGCCAGGCGTGGTGGCAGGCGCCTGTAGTCCCAGCTACTTGGAGGCTGAGGCAGGAGAATGGCGTGAAGCCAGGAGGCGGAGCTTGCAGTGAGCCGAGATCGCCCCAATGCACTCCAGCCTGGGTGACAGAGTGAGACTCCGTCTCAAAAAAAAAAAAAAAAAAAAAAAGAAAAGAAAAGAAAAGTGAAAAAAGAAAAGAAAATCAAAAAAATGGAAAAGATGATGAATTTAGTTTTGGATACATTTAGTGTAATTCACCTATGGAGCATCCAAGTGGATGCTTTTAATTGGAAATAGGGGTCTGAAGTTCAACCGAAAGATTAGGGCTGGAGAGTTTGCATATGGTTAGTCACTGAAGCTTTGGGACTGGGTAAGGTTTCCCAGGAAGAACATATGGATCCTGTGTAACGTAAATATCACTTTAAGAAACATAGGCAGAGGAAGAGGAACTAGCAGAAGAAACACAGAAAGTGGCAAAAATGACAAAATAAAAGACATTTTATTTTATTTATTAATTTTTGAGATGGGATTTCTCTTGCCCAGGCTCAGTGCAGTGGCACGATCGTGGCCTACTCCAGCCTTGACCTCAAGCAATCCTCCCACCTCAGCCTTCCAAGTAGCTGGGACTACAGGCATGTACCACTATGCCTGGCTAATTTTTTTTTTTTTTTTTGAGACGGAGTCTTGGTCTGTTGCCCAGGCTGGAGTGCATTGGTGCGATCTCGGCTCATTGCAACCTCCACCTCCCGAGTTCAAGCAATTCTCCTGCCTCAGCCTCCCCAGTTGCTGGGATTATAGGTGCCTGCCACCATGCCCAGGTAATTTTTGTACTTTTAGTAGAGACGGGGTTTCACCATATTAGCCAGGGTGATCTTGAACTCCTGATTTCAGGTGATCCACCCGCCTCGGTCTCCCAAAGTGCTGGGATTACAGGTGTGAACCACCACACCCGGTCTAATTTTTTTTTTTGTTTTTGTAGAGATAGGGTCTCACTATGTTGCCCAGGCTGGTCTCAAATTCCAGGACTCAAGGGATCCTCCTGCCTTGGCCTCCCAAAGTGCTGGGATTACAGGCATGAGCCACCACACCCAACCAAAACATATTTTTAAAAGATATCAAGAAAGAGGAAGTGCTCTAAGTGAAAGGTCGGCAAACTTTTTCTGTAAAGGGCCAAATAGTAAATACATTAGTCTTGTTTTTTTTTTTTTTTGTCGTCGTCGTTTTTGAGATGGAGTCTGTCACCCAGGCTGGAGTGCAGTGGCACCATCTTGGCTCACTGCAAACTCCACCTCCCGGGTTCAATGGCGCCAACTTGGCCAACTGCAAGCTCTGCCTTCAGGGTTCACGCCATTCTCCTGCCTCAGCCTCCTGAGCCGCTGAGACTACAGGCACCTGCCACCATGCCCCACTAATTTTTTTGTATTTTTAGTAGGGATGGGGTTTCAGTGTTACCCAGGATGGTCTGGATCTCCTGACCTCCTGATCCGCCTGCCTTGGCCTCCCAAAGTGCTGGGATTACAGGTGTGAGCCACCGTGCCCAGCCTCTTTTTTTTTTTTTTTTGACATGGAGTTTTGCTCTGTTGTCCAGGCTGGAGTGCAGTGGTGAGATCTCAGCTCACTGCAACCTCCACCTCCCAGGTTCAAGCGATTCTTCTGTTTCAGCCTCCTGAGTAGCTAGGCACGTGCCACCATGCCTGGCTAATTTTTACAGGCACGTGCCACCATGCCTGGCTAATTTTTGTATTTTTAGTAGAGACGGGGTTTCACCATATTGGCCAGGCTGGTCTCGAACTCCTGACCTCGTGGTCTGCCTGCCTCGGCCTCCCAAAGTGCTGGGATTACAGGCGTGAGCCACCACGCCCAGCCTAATACATTAGTCTTTACAGGCCACATATAGTCACTATCTCATATTCTTTTTTGTGGTGGTGGTTGTTTTATTTTACAACTTTTAAAAATGTAAAAACTGTTCTTAGCTCATTGTACAAAAACAGGTTGTACACAGGCCATAGTTTGCCAGACCCCTCCTATATAGAGTTAGATGCTTTAAAGAGATCAATAAATTTAAAAATGTAGAGTGACATGTTTAGCACCTTGTGTGTGTGTATATAGAAGAGACCTGTATCATTACATTATGTATAATAGTGAATAACATATATATAATGTGTTTATATATGTTCATGTGTATGTAAATATTTAAGGAATGATTTCTTCTAAGTATTTTTCTTAACATTTTAAAATTATATATATATATATATATATATATATATATATTTTTTTTTTTTTTTTTTTTAAGACAGGGTTTCTCTCCCATCATCCAGGCTGGAGTGCAGTGGTACACTCTCAGCTCATTACAACCTCCATTTCCTGGGCTCAAGCAATCCTCCTGCCTCAGCCTCCCAAGTAGCTGAGACTACAGGCGTGCACCACCATGCCCAGCTAATTTTTGTATTTTTAATAGAGACAGGGTTTTACCATGTTGGCCAGGCTGGCCTCGCACTCCTGACCTCAGGTGATCCACCTGCTTCGATCCCCCAAAGTGCTGGGATTATAGCCATGAGCCACTGTGCCTGGCCTTTTTTTTTTTTTTTTTTTTTTTTTTTTCAGACAGGGTCTCACTCTGTTGCCCATGCTGGAGTGCAGTGGTGCAACCTCAGCTCACTGCAACCTATGCCTCCCGGTCTCATCCGATCCTCCCACCTGAGCTTTTCAAGTAGCTGGGACTACAGATGTATACCACCACACTCAGCTAATTTTTAAACTTTTTTTAGAGACAGGGTCTCCCTATATTGCCCAGGCTGGTATTGAACTCCTGGGCTCAAGCAATCTTCCTGCCTTGGCCTCCCAAAGTGCTGTAATTTTTAATCTTTAGGTGTACATGGTAGGTGTTTATATTTATGAGATACATGAGATATTTTGATATAGTCATACAATGCATAATAGTCACATCAGGGTAAACGGAGTATCCATCACATCACCTCAAGAATTTATCCTTTCTTTGTTACAAACATTCCAGTTATACTCTTATAGTTATTTTAGCAATTTTTTTTGGAGACAAGTTCTTGCTCTGTCACCCAGGCTTGAATGCAGTGGCAGGAACATGGCTCACTGCAGCCTTGGCCTCCGGGGCTCAAGCAGTCCTCCCACCTCAGCCTCCCAAAGTGTTAGGATTACAGGAGTGAGCAACCGTGTCTGGCCATTAATGATCTTTTAAAAAAATGTGTCGTTGAGGCCAGGCGCAGTGACTCACGCCTGTAATCCCAGCACTTTGAGAGACCGAGGCAGGCGGATCACAAGGTCAAGAGATCGAGACCATCCTGGCCAACATGGTGAAACTCCTTCTCTACTAAAAATACAAAACATTAGTCGGGTGTGGTGGTGCGCACCTGTAGTCTCAGCTACTCCGGAGGTTGAGGCAGGAGAATTGCTTGAACCTGGGAGTCAGAGGTGGCAGTGAGCTGAGGTCGCGCCATTGCACTCCAGCCTGGGCAACAGAGTGAGACTCCGTCTGAAAAAACAAAACAAAACAAAAAATACCGTGTTGTTGAGTCTGGTTTGCTAATATTTTGTGAAGAGTTTTTCTATCAATATTCATCAGGGATATTGGCCTGTAGTTTTTTTTGTTTGTTTGTTTTTTGATGTCTTTGTCTGGTGTTTGTATCAGGGTAATACTGGCCTCATAGAATGAGTTTGGAAGTATTCTCTTCTCCTCTATTTTTCAAAATACTTTGAGTAGGATTAGAATTAGTTCTTCTTTAAATGTTTGGTAAAATTTAGCCGTGAATTCATCAAGTCCTGGGCTTTGCTTTGCTGGGAGACTTTTATTACAGCTTCGATCTCATTACTTGTTATTAGTCTTTTCAGGCTTTGGATTTCTTCATAGTTCAATCTTGGTAGGTTGTGTATGTCTAGGAATTTATCCATTTCTTCTAGGTTTTCCAATTTATTGGCGTATAATTGCTCATAGTAGCCCCTAATGATCCTTTGAATTTCTGTGGTATTGGTTGTAATATCTGCTTTTTCATCTCAGATTTTACTTTTATTAATTATTATTTGCTTATTTTATTTATTTATCTAATTTTTGAGACTGAGTCTCACTCTATCGCCCAGGCTGGAATGCAGTGGTGCAATCTCGGCTCACTGCAACCTCTGCCTCCCGGGTTCAAGTGATTCTTATACCTCAGCCTCCTGAGTAGCTGGGATTGTAGATGCCTGCCACCACACCTGGCTACTTTTTGTATTTTGAATAGAGATGGGTTTTCACCATGTTGGCCAGGCTAGTCTCAAACTCCTAACCTCAGGTGATCTCTCGGCCTCAGCCTCCCAAAGTGCTGGGATTACAGGCATGAGCCACCACACCCAGCCAGATTTTACTTATTTGAGTCATCTTTTTTTTTTTTTTTTTTGGTCTGGCTAAAGGTTTGTCGATTTTGTTTATCTTTGCAAAAAACCAACTCTTAATTTTGTTGATCTTTTGTATTTTTTAAAATTTCATGTATTTCTGCTCTGATCTTTATTATTTCTTCTACTAATTTTGGCTTTGGTTTGCTCTTGCTTTTGTAGTTGGTTTTTTTTTTTTTTTTTTTTTTTTTTTTCAGGCAAGGTCTTGCTCTTTTGCCCAGGCTAGAGTGCAGTGGCGAGATCACAGCTCACTGCAGCCACTACCTCCTAGGCCCAAGTGATCTTCCTGCCTCAGCCTCCCAAGTAGCTGGGAATACAGGTGAACACCACCATGCCCCCCTAATTTTTGTGTTTTTTGTAGAGACAAGGTTTCACCATATTGTTCAGGCAGATCTTGAACTCCTGGGCTCAAGCAATCCACCTGCCTCAGCCTCCAAAAGTATTGGGATTACAGGCATGAACCACTGTGTCCAGCCAACTTTTCCAGTTCTTCAAGATACTTTGCCCAGGTGTGGTGGCTCACACCTGTAATCCCAGCACCTTGGGAGGCCAAGGCAGGTGGATCACAAGGTCAAGAGATTGAGACCATCCTGACCAACATGGTGAAACCTTGTCTCTACTAAAAATACAAAAATTAGCCAGGCATGGTGGCGCGCGCCTGTAATCCCAGCTACTCAGGAGGCTGAGGCAGGAGAATTGCTTGAACCCAGGGGGCGGAGGTTGCAGTGAGCTGAGATTGCACCACAGCACTCCGGCCTGGCAATAGAACAAGACCGCGTCAAAAAAAAGAAAAAGAAAAAGAAACAACAACAACAACAACAACAACAACAACATTAGGTTGTTTTTTTCAAGTTTTTCTACTTTTTTTTTTTTTGAGACAGAGTTTTGCTTGTTTCCCAGGCTGGAGTACAGTGGTGTGATCTCGGCTCATTGCAACCTCTGCCTCCTGGGTTCAAGTGATTCTCCAGCCTCAGCCTCCTGAGTAACTGGGATTACAGGTGCGCGCTTCCACGCCCTGCTAATTTTTTGTATTTTTGTTAGAGACAGGGTTTCATCATGTTGGCCAGGCTGGTCTGAAACTCCTGACCTCAGGTGATCCACCTGCCTCGGCCTCCCAAGGTGCAGGGATTACCGGTGTGAGCTACCGTGCCCAGCCTCTACTTTTTTGATGTAGGCATTCATTACTATAAACTTTCCTCTTAGTACTGCTTTCACTGTATTTCATAGGTTTTGTTATGTTGTGTTTTCATTTTCATTTTTTTAAAGAAATTTTAAAATCTCCTTAATTTCTTCATTGATATGCTAGTCATTCAGGAGCAAGTTAATTTCCATGTGTTTGTATAGTTTCCAAAATTCCTCTTGTTACTGATTTCTAGTTTTAGTCCACTAAGTCAGAGAGGATATTTGACATAGTTTCAATTTTTTTGAATTTTTGAAGAATTGTTTTGTGGTCTAACGTAGTCTATTCTTGAATATGATCAAGAATACTCATTCTTGCTGAGGAGATGAATGTGTATTCTGCAGCCATTGAATGAAAAGTTCTGTAAATATCTATTAGATCCTTTTGGTCTACATTGTAGAGTAAGTTTGATGTTTCTTTGTTGATTATCTGTCTGGAAAATCTGTTCAATGCTGCAAGTAAGGTGTTGAAGTCTCTAGCTATTAATGTAGTGGGGTCTATTGCTCTCTTAAGCTCTAATATTTGCCTTATACATCTGGGTCCTCCAGTATTGGGTGTATATATATTTATAAATGTTATATCCTCTTGCTGAACTGACCCCTTTATCATTACATAATGGCCTTCTTTTTTCCCTTTTTATAGTTTGTCCTGAAATCTATTTTGTCTGATATAAGGATAGCTATTCTTGCTCTTTTTTGGTTTCCATTGGCATGGAATCTTTTTCCATCTCTTTATTTTCAGTCTACGTGTGTCTTTATAGGGGAAGTATGTTTCTTGTAGAAAACACATCATTGGGTTTTTGTTTTTGTTTTTGTTTTTGAGATGCAGTTTCACTCTTGTTGCCCAGGCTGGAGTGCAATGGTGTGATCTCAGCTCACCGCAACCTCTGCCTCCCAGGTTCAAGCAATTCTCCTGCTTCAGCCTCCCGAGTAGCTGAGATTACAGGCATGTGCTACCGTGCCCAGCTAATTTTGTATTTTTAGTAGAGACCGGGTTTCTCCATGTTGGTCAGGCTGGTCTTGAAATCCCAGCCTCAGGGGATCCACCCGCCTTGGCCTCCCAAAGTGCTGGGATTATAGGCATGAGCCACTGCACTCAGCCTTTTAAAAAAAAATCTATTCAGTCACTCTGTCTTTTTTGATTGGAGAGTTTAGTCCATTTACATTCAACATTATTATTGATAAATAAGAACTTACTCCTGCCATTTTTAATTTGTTTTCTGGTTGTTTTGTGGTCTTCTCTTCCTTCTGTCCTTCCTTCCTGCCTTCCTTTTTGTGAAGGTGATTTTCTCCGGTGGTATGTTTTAATTTCTTGTGTTTTATTTTTGTCAGGTTACCATAAGGCTTGCAAATAAAATCTTATAACTCATTATTTTAAACTGATGATGTCTTAACACTGATTGCGTAAACAAACTAACAAATTAACAAAGAGAAAACTAATCAAAACTCTAGGCTGGGTGCAGTGGCTCATGCCTGTAATCCCAGCACTTTGGGATGCCAAGGTGGATGGATGACCTTAGGTCACCTAAGGTCAGGAGTTTGAGACCAGCCTGGCCAACATGGTGAAACCCTGTCTCTACTAAAAATATAAAAAATAGCCGGGCATGGTGGTGCATGCCTTTGATCCCAGCTACTCATGAGGCTGAGGCAGGAGAATTGCTTGAACCTGTGAGGTGGAGGTTGCAGTGAGCTGAGATTACACCACTGCACTCCAGCTTGAGTGACAGAGCAAGACTCCATCTCAAAGCAGAAACAAAAACAAAAAGTTCTACATTTTAATTTCATTCCCTTGCTTTTTAATTTTGTGTTGTTTCTATTTATATCTTATACTGTCTATGTCTTGAATAGCTGTTGTAGTTATTCCTTTTCATAGGTTCTTTTAGTCTTTCTACTCAAGGTATCAGTAGTTTAAATCTCTCTCTTTACCTCCTCTTTAAAGCCAGTAGCTCTTAGATTTGCCATTTTGTGGCCATTTTCTAGATCTTCATTCTTTTCTATTATTTTTTTCTTTACTCTCCCCTAACTGTATTTTCTTTCTTTTCTATTTTTTTGAGGCAACATCTCACTCTATCACCCAGGCTGGAGTGCAGTGGCATGATCTCCGCTCACAGCAACCTCCACCTCCTAGGTTCAAGCGATTTTCACGTCTCAGCCTCCCGAGTAGCTGTGTGCGCCACCATGCCCAGCTTATTCTTTCTATTTTTAGTAGAGACAGGCTTTCACTGTGTTGGCCAGGCTGGTCTCAAACTCCTGGCCTCAAGTAAGCCACCCACCTTGGCCTCCCAAAGTGCTGAGATTACAAGTGTGAGCCATTGCATTTGGACCATGACTATATTTTATTTTCTTTTTTTTTTTTTTGAGACAGAGTCTCGCTCTGTCGCCCAGGCTGGAGTGCAGTGGCCGGATCTAGGCTCCCTGCAAGCTCCGCCTCCCGGGCTCATGCCATTCTCCTGCCTCAGCCTCCCGAGTAGCTGGGACTACAGGCGCCGAGACTATATTTTCAAATAACCTGTCCTCAAGCTCACTGATTCTTTCTTTTGCTTCATCAGTTCTGCTGTTGAGAGACTGTGATGCATTCTTTAGTATGTTAATTGAATTTTTCAGCTCCAGGATTTCTGCTTTTTAAAATTATTTCAATATCTTTGTTATATTTGGCTGATAGGATTCTGAAATCCTTCTCTTAAATTTCATTGAACTTCTGCAAAACAGCTGTTTTGAACTCTTTGTCTGTAAGGTCATATAGCTCTGTCACTCCAGGATTTGTCACTGGTGCCTTATTTAGTTCATTTGGTGAGGGCATGTTTTCCTGTGTGGTCTTGATCTTTGTGGATGTTCACTGATGTCTAGGCATTGAAAAGTTAGGTATTAATTGTAGTCTTTGAACAATGTACTTGTTTGTACCCATCCTTCTTGGGAAGGCTTTCCAAGTATTCAAAGAGAATTGAGTGTTGTGATCTGTCTTTGGTCATGGAGAACATATCTGCATTGGGGGACACCCCAAGCCCAGTAACGCGGTGACTCTTGCAGACTTGTGGAGGTACTGCTTTGGTGGTCTTGGGTAAGATCTGGGAGAATTCCCTGGCTTACCAGGCAGACTCTTGTTCCTTCTCTTTCTTTTGCCCAAACAGTCTCTCTCTCTCCTTGCTAAGCTGTCTGGAGGTGGGGGTGGGGTTACACAAGCCCCTCTGTGGCCACCACCACTAGGACTGCACTGGGTCAGACCCAAAGCTAGCACAGCACTGGGTCCTGCCCAAGTCTTTCAGTGACCACTGCCTGGTTACTGCCAGTGTTCACTCAAGGCCCAAGGACTGTACAGTTAGTGGGTAGCAAATTCAGCCAGGCTTGTGGCCTTCCTTTCAGGGTGGGAAGCTCCTCACCAGCCCGGGGCAGGTCCAGAAATTCTATCCAGGAACCAGGGCCTGGAGTCAGGAACCTTAGAAATCTACCTGATGCTCTATTCTACTGAGACCAAGCTGGCACCCAAGCTGCAAGATAAAGCCCTTCTCTATTTATTTATTTATTTATTTATTTATTTATTTATTTATTTTTCTGGAATGTAGTCTCACTCTGTCACCCAGGCTGGAGTGCAGTGGCATGATCTCAGCTCACTGCAACCTCCGCCTCCTGGTTCAAGTGATTCATTCCCCTGCCTCAGCCTCCTGAGTAGCTGGGAGTACAGGCATGCACCACCGTACCTGGGTAATTTTTGTATTTTTAGTAGGGATGGGGTTTCACCATATTGGTCAGGCTGGTCTTGAACACCTGGCCTCAAGTGATCCACCCACCTCAGCCTCCCAAAGTGTTGGGATTACAGGCGTAAGCCGCCGCACCTGGCCCCCTTCTCATTCTTGCCTCTCCTTTGTTCAAACTGAAGGAGTCTCTCCTTGTGGGCACCACTGCCCCAGGCCCATGGCAAATACTGCCTGGCTACTACTAATGTTCATTCGAGGTCCAAAGATTCTTCAGTCAGCTTGTGAATGCTGCCAGGCCTGGGTCTCTCCCTTCAGTGAAGTGGACTCCCCTCTGGCCTAGGGCAAGTCCAAAAATGCCATCCAGGAGCCAAGACCTGAAACTGGGGACTCCTGAAGCCCACTCGGTGCTCTACCTCACTATGGTTGAGCTGGTACCCAAGACAAAGTCCCCTTTACTTTTCCGTTTCCTTTTCTTAAGCAGAAGAAGTCTCTGCTCATGGTCATCACAGCTGGGAATGTAGTGGGTCACACCTGAAGCCAGCATGGCACTGGGTGTCACCTGAGGCCTGCATCAAATACTACCTGGCAGCCACCAAATGTTTAATCAAGGCCCAAGGGCTATTTTTTTTTTTTTTTAACGGATTTTTGCTCTGTTGCCTAGGCTGGAGTGCAGTGGTGTGATCTAGGCTCACTGCAACCTCCACCTCCCGGGTTCAAGTGATTCTCATGCCTCAGCCTCCTGACAGCTGGCATTACAGGCGCCTGCCACCATGCCCAGCTAATTTTTGTATTTTTAGTAGAGACAGGGTTTTGCCATGTTGGCCAGGCTGGTTTTGAACTCCTGACCTCAGGTGATTCGTCCACCTTGGCCTCCCAAAGTGCTGGGATTACGTGCATGAGCCACCGCACCCAGCCAAGGCCCAAGGGCTCTTTAATCAGCAGATGATGAATCCTACCAGGACAGTGTCCTTCCTTTCAAGATAGCAGGTTCCCTTCTGCCCCAGGGTATGTATAGAAATTTTTTAGGGAGTTAGTGTCTGAAATGGGGGCCTTGTGACTCTGCCTGATGCCCTGTTGTGACTGAGCTATTATCTGAGTTGCAAAACAAAGTCCTTTTTACTCTCGCCTCTCCTCAAGCAGGAAGAAGGAGTAACTCCCCCAGAGTTATGAGCTGTGCTGCCTGGGATGTGGGGAGGAGTAGTACAAGCACTCTCTTGGCCACCCCAGCAGGTATCTCACTAGGTCATATGCATCCCAGGTCCACTGGTTTCAAGCCTAGCACAGCACCAGAACTTGCCCAGGAATTGCAGTCTTTGTGGCCTAAACTGCCTTTCGAGTTTATTTAGGATCCCAGAGTGCTTTAGCCCACAGTGTCGGGGCTAGCTGGAACTCAGGTTCAGACCACTGTGATGGGCAATTCATTCCCTTTGGCTAGCGCTGGTCTAAATGCTTCTTCCACAGGCACTGACTGAATTCTGCCCTGTGTGGCTTTCCACTGTAGTAGGCAGCACTGAGTTCCAAATCTGTGCACCTGGGGGAGTGCAGTGATTGTGGAATGCAGAGTCCCACATCCCACAATCACTGCACTCCCCCAGGTGCACAGATTCTCTCTGCACCACGTGGCTGCTGCCACTGCCTGGGAATGGAAGAGAGTGATGTTGGCAATTCTAGACTCTTTTCTTCCCTCTTCAGTGGCTCTTTCCTTGATGTGATGTTAAAACCAGGTACTGTGATTGCTCACCTGATTTTTGATTCTTATGAAGGTGCTTTCTTGTATGGATAGTCATTCAATTTGGTGTTCCTGCAGGGGGGACTGGAGGGTTCTATTTGGCCATCTTGCTTCTCCTCCTCCTAAGACTTTTTTAACATAACTTTCTTGAAAGATGAATTTTTCCCCTCCAGATACATGTCCTGAAACTGAACAAAATGGAACTGTTACCATTTCATGCTGATGTGGAGATTGGCCAGATTATAGAAATCCCCATTGCAATGTATCACATAAATAAAGAGACCAAAGAAGTCATGGCATTCACAGACTGCTCTCATTTATCCTTGGATCTGAACATGGATAAACAAGGAGTCTTTACTCTGCTCAAAGAAGGTAAAAGTAGCCTTTTTTAAACCTTCTCCATCCTTTCTCTTTATTTATTTATCTTTAACTCTGCCACTGTGACAGATTACTTTCTTTGTCTTTAAGGAAGCAATCAACAATTCAGAAACTACCAATTGTAGTCTAAATTCACATATTATTTTCCTTTATAATACTTTATTTTGTCAAATGTCTTGTAGTAAGTGTTATACTCCTCATTTTACAGATGTAGAAACACAGGCACAGAAATTGAACAACATTGTGGCTGGACAATATCAGTTTTTTGTTTTTTTATTTTTGTTTTTTGAGACAGTGTCTGGCGTTTGTCACCTAGGCTGGAGTACAGTGGCATGATCTCGGCTCACTGCAACCTCCACCTCCCGGGTTCAAGTGATTTTCCTGCCTCAGCCTCCCAAGTACGTGGGATTACAGACGCCCACCATCATGCCTGGCTAATTTTTGTATTTTTAGTAAATACGGGGTTTCGCCATGTTGGCCAGGCTGGTCTTGAACTCCTGACCTCAGGTGATCTGCCCACCTTGGCCTCCCAAAGTGCTGGGATTACAGGCATGAGCCACTGTGCCTGGCCAGTTTTTATTTATTTATTAATTTATTATTATTATTTATTTATTTATTTATTTATTTTTTTTTTTTTGGAGACGGAGTCTCGCTCTGTCGCCCAGGCTGGAGTGCAGTGGCCGGATCTCAGCTCACTGCAAGCTCCGCCTCCCGGGTCTACGCCATTCTCCTGCCTCAGCCTCCCGAGTAGCTGGGACTACAGGCGCCCGCCACCTCGCCCGGCTAGTTTTTTGTATTTTTTAGTAGAGACGGGGTTTCACTGTGTTAGCCAGGATGGTCTCGATCTCCTGACCTCGTGATCCGCCCGTCTCGGCCTCCCAAAGTGCTGGGATTACAGGCTTGAGCCACCGCGCCCGGCCTATTATTATTATTATTAGAGACAGGTTCTCACCGTGTCACCCAGGCTGGAGTGCAGTGGTGCAATCATAGAACATTGTAACCTTGAACTCCTGGGCCCAAGCTACGCTGCTCTCTCAGCCTCCCATGTAGCTTGGATTACAAGTGCAAGGTCAATATCAGATTTTAGTTCACAGTAAGGTTTTCCATTTCTAGCCTCAAGCTCTTTTCTTCTTTCTTTCCCTAATATATATATCGTATGTCTTTCTTTTTTTTTTTTTTTTTTTTTTGAGACGGAGTCTCGCTCTGTTGCCCAGGCTGGAGTGCAGTGGCACGATCTCGGCTCACTGCAAGCTCCGCCTCCCGGGTTCACGCCATTCTCCTGCCTCAGCCTCCCGAGTAGCTGGGACTATAGGCGCCCACAACCGCGCCCGGCTAATTTTTTGTATTTTTAGTAGAGACGGGGTTTCACTGTGGTCTCGATCTCCTGACCTTGTGATCCGCCCGCCTCGGCCTCCCAAAGTGCTGGGATTACAGGCGTGAGCCACCGCGCCCGGCCTTATCATATGTCTTTCTAAGAGGAATGTAGAGCCATTTAATATATGCATACATTCAATTTATTGAAAAAGGATAAAATAGCTCTTTCTAGTAAAACAGAAAATATGAATAAAGGTCAACATCCTTTCCTGCTATTGAACTTCATATTCGATCCTGATCCCCATTGCTTTTTCATCAATATAATGACAGTAGTAGCATCTAAGATTTGCTCAGCATTTACTCTTTGCCAAGCTCTGTTCTGAATAATTTTTATACCTTAACTGTTTAATTCTTACGTCTGTAAGCTTGGTATCAAATTGGACTTTTGCTTTGCCCTTGTTCATTATACTACATGCATACATATGTACATACCCTTACTCCTGGGTTCAAGTGATCTTTCCCCTCTTCTCAGAGTATTTTAATTTTTAGCCCCTTATTTCCCATGTAGGACAACAAAATCCTCCCGACTGTTCTTACCTCTGATCATCATGGTTATCAGATGGATCTTTATGAACTCAACTTTGGTCTTACTTTTTCTGCTCAAAAATCTTGAGAGACTTCTCATTGTCAGTGGAATGGAGTCAAAATCCTTTTAGTTTGATATTCAAGACCCCTCTACAATATAACCCAACCTAGTTTTCATGATTTCATACTTTTGCTTCATATATGGTTCTAGCTAAATCAACTATGTTATGTATTTATTTTTATTTATTTTTTGTTTTGTTTTGTTTTGTTTTTTGAGATGGAATCTCAGTCTGTCACTCAGGCTGGAGTGCAGTGGTGTAATCTCCGCTCACTGCAACGTCCACCTCCAAGGTTCAAGGGATTCTTGTCCCTCAGCCTCCTGAGTAGCTGAGACTATATGCACGTGCCACCACACCTGGCTAATTTTTGAATGTTTAGTACAGACAGGGTTTCACCATGTTGGCCAGGCTGGTCTCGAACTCCTGACCTCAAGTGATCTGCCCATCTCAGCCTCCCAAAGTGCTGGGATTACAGGCATGAGCCACTATGCCTGGCTAAATCAACTACTTTAAATTCTCTAATATATATCTCTCATATTCTCATTTATATCTCATTTGTATTTCTTTGTTCATTCTGTTTTCTCAGCCTGAGATACTTTAAACTTTCCTCGATCTCTCCAGCTTGAAATAATCTTTCTATTTTCTAGACTTCTATAATACTTATCACTTTCTATTAATGTTTTAAGTGACTTATTTACATTTTCACTTTCCCCTTGAAACTATAAATGCTTCAAGTCAGGATCTTTGCTCATATATATATATTCCCACTGTACATACAACTGTGTCTTATATATGTCTCTCAATAGAACAGATATCAACTTGATATAAAGGGCTTAATTGATAATGTAAGAGATCAAGATGGGTTTTGTTTGTTTGTATGTTTGTTTGTTTTTAACAGTCTTACTCTGTCACCCAGGCTGGAGTGCAATGGCATGTTTTGGCTCACTGCAACCTCCGCCTCTGGGGTTCAAGTAATTCTCCCTGCCTCAACCTCCCTAGTAGCTGGGATTACAGGCATGCGCCACCACGCCCGGCTAATTTTGTATTTTTAGTAGAGATGGGGTTTCTCCATGTTGGTCAGGCTGGTCTTGAACTCCTAAGCTCAGGTGATCCACCCGCCTCGGCCTTCCAAAGTGCTGGTATTGCAGGCGTGAGCCACTGTGCCTGGCCCAAGATGGTATTTTTAATGTATTAAAATTCTTATATTTTTGTAGCTTAATTTCCTTTAAAACTAACTGGTTGTGGCTGGGTGCGGTGGCTCATGCCTGTAATCCCAGCATTTTGGGAGGCTGAGGTAGGTGGATCACAAGGTCAGGAGTTTGAGACCAGCCTGGCCAACACAGTGAAACCCTATCTCTACTAAAAATACAAAAAATTAACCAGGCATGGTGGTGGGTGCCTGTAATCCCAGCTACTTAGGAGTCTGAGGCAAGAGAATCGCTTGAAGCTGGGAGGCAGAGGTTGCAGTGAACTGAGATTGTGCCATTGCACTCCAGCCTGGGCAGCAAGAGTGAGACTCCATCTCAAAAAAAAAAAAAAAGAAAACTAACTGCTTGTTACCCCACTGAAATCATATTTGTTTTGTTTTGTTTTTTTAGGTAAGGTGTTACTCTGTGGCCCAGGCTGGAGTGTAGTGGTACAATCACGACTCACTGCAGCCTCAACCTCCTGGGCTCAAGCGATCCTCCTTCCTTAGCCTCCTGGGTAACTGGGACTACAGGTGCACACCACCGTGCCTGGCTAATTTTTTAAATATTTTGTAGAGACAGGGTTTCACCATGTGTTTCAGGCTGAGCTCAAGCAATCTGCTTGCCTCGGCCTCCCAAAGTGCTGGGATTACAAGCCTGAGCCACCACGCCCTGCCAAAAATCATGGTTTTTGATTCACAGGTATTCAAAGACCTGGACCAATGCATTGTTCCAGTACACATATCGCAGCTAAATCTCTCGGCCATACTCTGGTAACAGTAAGTGTGAGTGAATGTGACAAGTACTTGGAGAGCAGTGCTACATTTGCTGCTTATGAACCCCTAAAGGTAAGATATTTCATGGTAAGGAACTGGCATTTCTTTTAATGGACTCAACTATGTCCGCTTATGGGCTTGCTAGTTATCTGTGGTCTCTACTAAGGATCAATGACATTTATGTTCTCTTTACTTGCCACTCTTTTGTTTTTAGATCTGCAGCTGTCTCCTCAAACCTAAGTCTCCAGGGAGTTTACTGCCTCACAGGAATATCTTTAAGTTGTATCAGAAAGTTTTAGATATTTCCCTTTCTTCTTTTTTACTGAGGTATAAAATATGTACAGAAAAGTTCATAAAGTACGCTCATCTTAAGTTGTTATCTGAATTTTTACATGCACATATATCTCTGTAAATACCAAAATTAGTATATTAGCATACTCCCTTTTGAAGAACTCTGAAAGATAATTTCTGTCCTATGGAAGGAAGTCAATCATCTTTTACCCTATCTACTTACAGATTTTAAGCACAGAAGCCGTTATATTGAGCCCTAAGGACTGGTTCATTATAATGGAGATAGTATGATAAGTGGTTCTGATGGCAGCGGCAGCCTGTCTGGAGCAGCTGCTGCCCTCACGCCATCTGTAGCAGGGAGATGCAGCTGGGGCTGCACACTCCATGGAGCCGTTTGGAGCCGACACCAAGTGGGAGCCCCGGGAGCCCCACTCCTTCTGAGTTGGTGGGGCAGGAGCTCCCTGGGTGCAGCTTTGGCTGCCCAAGTCATGGCTGCGGACCCAGGCCTCCTGCTCCACTGAGCAGGCAGGAGATGCACCCCTGCCCCAGCCCCACCACCTCCTTGCCATGCAACTGCAGCCACCCAAATGGCAGCTGCAGACCCAGGCATCCTTGTACTCTTGGGGGCCCAGGAAGGCCCCTTCTGCGTGCTCCCGCTGCCTGGCTTCTCCCTGCTGTCAGCACCAACTGTGATCTCAGAACAAAGTTGGGCCAATCCTGGGTGCTGTCACAGTCTGGCCAGATGAGCACATGCTTGGGGCAATTTTGACATGGCAGGCCCCTGCTGCCTTGGCCCCCTCCAGACTTTGGGCACCAACAAGCGTAGGAGGGAAGCCAAGGGAGAGCTGAGGGCAGCTCAGCACTGGCCTGCAGGTGCCCCTTGGCACCTACAGCCTGGGTGCCATGAACAGCAGTAGGAGGCAGACAGGTTCCTGGGCAGAAGGTGCAGTCCCTGGTGAGGCCCTACCTTCAGACCAGGCAGGGCCTGAACACTGGGGTCCAGGCTGCCAGTCCCGCAGACCAGAGTGGGAACTTGTGATGCCTTTTCTGGGCCCACCCGTGGCTGCCCATGGACCAATCAGTGTAGACTTCCTCCCCTTTGATGCCCATAAAAGCTCCAGGCTCAGCCAGAGCTGGGCAGATGTTGGACAACCAGCTGCAGAGAGGAGCTACCAACTCCAGGGCCTCCTCTCTTCTGAGAGTTGCAGACACTGGGATGACCAGCAGCAGAGAGGTAGTGCCCACTCCAGGGCCTCCTCTGAGCTATTCTGTTACTCAGTAAATCTCTTCTTCACCTGGCTCACCCTCCACTTGTTCTGCGTACCTTATTCTTCCTGGATGCAGGACAAGAACTTGGGACCTGCCCAATGGCAGGGCTGAAAGAGCTATAACACAAACAGGGCTGAAACATGCCCCTTGCTCACCACATTGTGGGTGAAGAGAAGAACTGCGACTCTTCAGGGAGCCGAGACCTGGGAGCTCCCCAAGCCAGGGCTGTGACTCCCACTTTGGGGCCCTGTGGTTCCTGGAGTCTCCAAGCTTCCAGGCACCACTGTGTTCCCCAGTGGCATCGTGGAAGCTGCTTGCAATGCACCTGATCTAGCCACAGGCTTGCAGAGAGCCAGTGCCCATGCCAGCACCTGGAGCTACCTGTCCCACTACAGCAACTGGTGTGCCTGACTGTGTGCAGTGGCTGGACCCCATGCTCACTCACTCACACACCTGTTGCCATTCCATGCCTGGCTCACCCTTGGCAGGTGTGAGATCCAGGCTGGTAGCATGAACCAAGCACAGCCTGCCAGGCCGAGTGGATGGAACAAGCCCTGTGGGCCCAAACAAAACTTGGGCAAAAGTGCCACCAGCCACAGAGGTTTCCAGCCGGAAAAGCGACACCCCAAGGATCTTGCAACGATTCAGAATAAAAGTAGATAGAGACTGGCATGCTTTCTACATCCTATTGGATTCCAGCAGGAGCTAAAATTGGTATCTACAAGTTCTTGCTGATAGATACTGACAAATCCTGACTCAATGCCTCTTGGAATAAGGAGCATCCACAGGGAAAAATATTAACACTAATGAAAGAAGTAAAGTAAAGTAAAAGAAAAAAGATAAATTAATCATTCAAATCTCCATTTTAAGTTGGCCTCATTGTACATTGTGTAGCATATATATTAAATATAGGTTCAAGTATGTTTCACTAGTTCGCTTGGTGGGTGAGTCCTCCTTCTTGCCTCATTAAATGCAAGTGCTTGGCTGTGGCTCACTGTAAAGTTCCATTAGGTTTTTTCTCACTTTTATCATTGTCCTTAGGCTTATTTTATATGTATTGAGTGTCCACAAATAGATCTCCCCTGAATGAAAGTTGTCCTTAAAGGATAGGAAGTAAGATGATGATTTTCTTTTTTACCTAGTATATTAGTCATGTGTCTTTCCCCTTGCCTGATGAAAAAAAAATTGTTTAAAAATATGTATGTTCTACCCTTGTTATCATTACTGTGTTTCAGTACATGGTACAGTTCTCAATTTGTCCTTTTACATTATCAGCTCAATTCAGTTCGTCTGGTTATTTTTGGACTATACATCTAAGAAAAAGGAATCATTTCGGTTTTGCTTTTCCAGAAAAGCCATCTATGAGACCTCTGTGTTTATTTTTTCTATTCATTTCTTCTGTCAAAAACTTTTTTTTTTCTTTTCTTTTCTTTTCTTTTTTTTTTTTTTTTTTTTTTTTTTGAGACAGAGTCTCACTCTGTCACCCTGGCTGGAATGCAGTGGCGCAATCTTGGCAACCTCCACCCCCCGGGTTCAAGCGATTCTTGTGCCTCAGCCTCCTGGGTGGGTGGAATTACAGGTACGCACCATGATGCCCAGCTAATTTTTGTATTTTTAGTAGATACAGAGTTTTGCCATGATGGCCAGTCTGGTCTTGAACTCCTGGGCTCAAGTGATCCACCTGCCTTGGCCTCCCAAACTGCTGGCATTACAGGAATGAGCCACCACGCCTGGCCAAAAACTTGTATGGTACTCTGTAACATGTCTTTTTTTTTTCTGAGATCAAGTTTTGATCTTGTTGCCTAGGCTGGAGTGCAATGGTGTGATCTTGGCTCACTGCAACCTCTGCCTCCAAGTGATTATCCTGCCTCAGCCTCCCAAATAGCTGGGATTACAAGCGTGCACCACCATGCTCGGCTAATTTTGTATTTTTAGTAGAGATGGGATTTCACCATGTTGGCCAGGCTGGTCTCAAACTCCCGACCTTAAGTGATCCACCCACCTCAGCCTCCCAAAGTGCTGGATTACAGGCATGAGCTACCGCACCTGGCCACATGTCTTTTTGCAATACTTATTGTACTCTTTACCTACTCTAAGTCTGTCTCTGCCAGATTGTGGGCTCCCCTGTGAGACAAGACTTTATTTGAATTTCTATTACTGTATCCTCATAAGTGAATATTTTGAATTATATACACATTATTTAAGAGAATACTACCATCAGGGATAGGAATGTTCAGTTTTAATAGTACTCAATAATAAATATGACTGAACAGTTCCAGAAAAAAAGCATAGTTTGCTTACATTTTTAGAATAATTGCTTCAACTCTCTACTTAGTTTTAAAACTCTCTACTTCGTTTTAACAACTGTAGTGGGAGTTGAACAATGAGAACACATGGACACAGGGAGGGGAACATCACACACCGGGGCCTGTTGGGGGGGTGGGGGAGTCGGGGAGGGACAGCATTATGAGAAATACCTAATGTAGATGACGGGTTGATGAGTGCAGCAAACCACCATGGCACATGTATACCTATGTAACAAACCTGTACATTCTGTACTTGTATCCCAGAACTTAAAAGTATAATAAAAAAAATTAGTCACTGTTGTGGACATTGTGTGCCATACAAAAATAACCTAAAATTTGAGAATACTTCATTCCCCTAATGCCAGTTTCCTCATCTATAAATGGGATACAACTCCTCTATACTGAATTGAGTAATACCTATCTTGTCTACTTCTTAGTTTATAAAGTTCTTGGAGAAATATGGTGAAGTGTATAGATGTATTATTTTTATATTTTTAGGGCAGAAGTTCTTTGATATTGTAGTAAAATATCAGTTTAAAATGCTTATGCATCTTATCTTTCATTCTCTAGCCTGAAAAAATGCTTATGCAGTTATTTATACAATACCTTTTCTGTGCACAACATTGTACTAAATCCCAGTGAAGAAGAGAAATACGAAAACAAATTAGGTATAAGATACTGACTCCTCTTAAGGAGTTTATATAACTAGAGAAAATGACAAAAATTATTAGATTTATACATAGCATTTGACATACATATAATAACATTAGGAAATGAACAGTGTACAAATGAATGGTACAGATAAATACTGTAAGAGCTTAGAGGATGAACAAGTGGTGTGGTCTAGAATGACTGGACACAAATTAATGGATAAAGTAACCTAATAGTTAGATTCAAATGATAGGTAGGATCCAGATTAGGTTGAGAAGCATTCCAAGTGAGAGGCATGGCATACATATCTCTTAATTTGGCAATTAAGTTTAACGTCATTTGCAGCATATTCAGATAACTAGTGTTTCACTTTAGAAAATGACTGAATTCCCTAACCTGTCAGGGATTAATTTCTTTAAATATCTTCAGGCTCTAAATCCTGTGGAAGTGGCATTGGTGACATGGCAGTCTGTGAAGGAAATGGTATTTGAAGGGGGTCCTCGTCCATGGATCTTGGAGCCCTCCCGATTTTTTTTGGAATTGAGTGCGGAGAAGACAGAGAAGATTGGAATAGCACAAGTGTGGCTGCCATCTAAGAGAAAACAGAACCAGTACATCTACCGGATCCAATGCCTGGATTTAGGGGAACAAGTAGGAAAACAGTTTTTTATAACATTTTCTTTAGTATAGTACTCCTTTGTACTTCCAGCCATTCCTTTTTAGATTCCACTGAATTTAGTTTATGGACTAAACAGAAAAATTCTAATTATTGATCAAAGGATTGTTTTTTCTAAAACCTTATTATCCTTAAAATGTACCCAGAGGTTTCAATTTGCTCATCCAAGAATTCCAGCAGTTCATGAACTAAACAAGATCTTTTTGTAGTAATGAGCTTATTTCACATTATTTGCAACCACATTATCATTATAATTCACTTCCTTGTTTTGTAGACTTTAGGATATTTAGTTTCCCAACTTTAAGAATTCAAGGAAGGGAAACTTTGAAGTATCATCTATGGTTAGCAATTTTGAGAAACTAATTAGATCTACACTGATAAGAATAATAAATATATTGCCCTCTATCAGTTGAATTATTTTTAATTATTTTTATTTATTTATTTAGAGACAGGGTCTCACTCTGTTGCCTAAACTGGAGTGCAGTGCACGATCTCGGCTCACTGCAGCCTCTGCCTCCTGGGTTCAAGCAATTCTCATGCCTCAGGCTCTTGAGTAGCTGGGATTACAGGCACACACCACCATGCCCAGCTAATTTTTTTCTGAGATGGAGTCTCACTCTGTTGCCCAGGCTGGAGTCGAGATTGCTCAGTGGTGCAATCTCGGCTCACTGCAACCTCTGCCTTCTGGGTTCAAGAGATTCTCCTGCCTCAGCCTCCTGAGTAGCTGGGATGACGGGTGCGCACCACCACGCCTGGCTAATTTTTGTATTTTTAGTAGAAACGGGCTTTTACCATACTGGTCAGGCTGGTCTCAAACTCCAGACCTTGGGATCTGCCTGCCTCGGCCTCCCAAAGTGCTAGGATTACAGGCGTGAGCCACTGTGCCCAGCCATTTTTGTTTTTTTGTATAGACAGGGTTTCACCATGTTGGCCAGGCTGGTCTTGAACTCCTGGAATCAAGTGATCCACCCACCTTGGCCTCCCAAAGTGCTGGGATTACAGGCATGAGGCACTGCGCCCAGCTGAGTTTTAATTATTTTTGGAGGTACTGGTGGATTTACATAGTTTTCATTCACAGCTGTGCTGTACTTCTATCAAAATCAGTAACAAAGATTTGCAGTTTTACTGGTCTTGAGAATTCAAGGTATGACTGTGAAACAGCAAAGCTAACCAGCACATAAGGAAATCAATGTAAGATTTTAACTTGGTAGGAACTGTGCTGTATCCATAAACTTCATTCTATTTTATTTTATTTATTTATTTTTATCTTTTAGAGACAGGGTCTCACGCTGCTGCCCAGGCTGGAGTGTAGTGGAACAATCATAGCTTACTGCATAGGTTTCTTTCTAATATTTGTAGTGAACTTTACTGTATATATAACTAGCTATTAGTAATTTCAGAGCTAATTACTTATTTTCCTCCTCAATTTTTTATTGTGGTAAAATACACATAAAATTATCATCCTTTTTTTTCTTTCTTTCTTTTTTTTTTTTTGAGATGGAGTTTTGCTCTTGTTGCCCAGGCAAGAGTGCAATGGCACGATCTTGGCTCACCACAACCTCCGCCTCCTGGGTTCAAGCGATTCTCCTACCTCAGCCTCCCGAGTAGCTGGGATTACAGGCATGCGCCACCACACCCGGCTAATTTTGTATTTTTAGTAGAGATGGGTTTTCTTCATGTTGGTCAGGCTGATCTCGAACTCCTAACCTCAGGCGATCTGCCCACCTCAGACTCCCAAAGTGCTGGGATTACAGGCATGAGGCACCGCACCCGGCCTAAAATTACCATCTTAATCATTTTTAAAATGTACAGTTCAATAGTATTATGTACATTCATAATCTTGTGCAGCCATCACTACCATCCATCTCTTCATCTTATACAACTGAAACTCTAAGGCTGGGCACAGTGACTCATGCCTGTAATCCCAGCACTTTGGGAAATCAAGTCAGGAGGATCACTTGAGGCCAGGAATTCAAGGCCAGCCTGGGCAACATAGTGAGACCCTGTCCCTACTAAAAAATAAAAAATTAGCTGAGTATCATGGCAGACACCTATAGTCCTAGCTACTTGGGAGGCTGAGGCAGAAGGATCACTTGAGCCCAGTAGTTTGAGGTTACAGTGGGCTATGATCTAGTCACTGCACTCCAGTCTGGGTGACAGTGCAAGATCCCGTCTCAAAAAACAAACAAAACATACTAAAACTCTATACCCATTAAAGAATAACTCCTGGCTGGGTGTGGTGGCTCATGCCTATAATTCTAGCACTTTGGGAGGCTGAGGCAGCTGGATCACTTGAGGTCAGGAGTATGAGACCAGCCTAGCCAACATGGTGAAACCCCTCTCTGCTAAAACAAAACAAAACAAAACAACAACAACAACAACAACAAAACGACTAGCCAGGTGTGGTGGCATGCGCCTGTGATCTCAGCTACTTAGGAGGCTCAGGCGGAAGAATTGCTTGAACCTGGGAGGCAGAGGTTGTGGTGAGCTGAGATCGCGCCACTGCACTCCAGCCTGGGTGACAGAGCGAGACTCCGTCTCAAAAAAAAAAAAAAAAAAAAAAAGAATAGCTCCCCATTTCTGCTTCACCCCAGCCCCTGGCAACCACTAATCTACTTTCTGTCTCTAATTTTGGCAACTCTAAGTACCTCATATAAATGGAATACATATAATATTTTTCTTTTTATGACTGGCCTATTTCACTTAACATAATGTTCTCAAGGTTTATTCACATTGTAGCATACGTCAGAATTTCCTTCCTTTTAAGGCTGCATAATATTCCTTTATATATATATGTATATATAAAATATGTACATATAAAATTATATATATGTATATATATATATGTATATATGAAATTTTGCGGCCGGGTGCAGTGACTCATGCCTATAATCCCAGCACTTTGGGAGACTGAGGTGGGCAGATCATTTGAGGTCAGGAGTTCAAGACCAGCCTGGCCAACATGGTGAAACCCCATCTCTACTAAAAATACAAAACTTAGCTGGGCGTGGTGGTGGGCACCTGTAATGCCAGCCACTTGGGAGGCTGAGGCAGGAGAATCGCTTGAACCTGGGAGGTGGAGATTGCAGTGAGCCGAGATCATGCCATTGCACTCCAGCCTGGGCAATAGAGCAAGAGTCACTCTCAAAAAAAAAAAGAAAAAGAAATTTTGCTTATTCACTCATCCATTGATGGACACTTGGGTTGCTTAGAGTAAGGTTTTAGCGATCATGAATAATGCTGCTGTTGACCAGGCACAGTGGCTCACACCTGTAATCCCAGCACCTTGGGAGGCTGAAGCAGTTGGGTCAATTGAGGCCAGGAGTTCGAGATCAGCCTGGCCAACATGGCAAAGCCCTGTGTCTACTGAAAATACAAAAATTAACAGGGTGTGGTTGTGTGTGCCTATAGTCTTAGCTACTCAGGAGGATGAGTCACAAGAATCTGTTGAACACAGGAGGCGGAGGTTACAGTGAGCCAAGATCATGCCACTGCACTCCAGCCTGGGCAACAGGGTGAGACTTTGTCTCAAATAATAATAATAGCAATAATAATAATAATAATAATGCTGTCAACAAATACAGCTATCTCTCAAGATCCTGCTTTTTAATTGTTTTGGGTATATATACCCAGAAGTGGAATTGCTTGATCATATGGTAATTCTATTTTTAATTTCCTGAGGAACCAGCATACTATTTTCCACAGCAGCTGTACCATTTTACTTTCCTACCAATAGTGCACCAGGGTTCCCATTTCTCCAGAACCTCACCAATACTTGTTATTTTCAGTTTCTTTCTTTCTTTTTTTTTTTTCGAGACGGAGTTTGATTCTTGTCACCCAGGCTGGAGTTCAATGGTATGATCTTGGCTCACTGCAACCTCTGCCTCCCAGGTTCAAGCAATTCTCTTGCCTCAGTCTCCCGAGTAGCTGGGACTACAGACGTGTGGCACCATGCCCGGCTAATTTTTGTGTTTTTAGTAGAGATGGGGTTTCACCATATCAGCCAGGCTGGTCTCAAACTCCTGACCTCAGGTGATCCACCCACCTCAGCCTCCCAAATTGCTGGGATTACAGGTGCAAGCCACCGCACTGGGCCTTTGCCCATTTTTGGAATCAGTCTTCTACTATTGAGTATGATGTTAGCTGTGATAAGGCTTTTATTATGTTAAGATAGTTTCCTTCTTTTCCTAGTTTGTTGAGTGAGCTATTAGTAATTTCAGGCCTAATTAACCCCCATTTGAAGTTTCCTAACTTATTTATGTTTCCACATTCCGTTATTCATTAGTACTTCTACTAGAAATAAGTGGAAACACAAATTAGTTTTTTCACTTTTTATGAACTTGTAACAAAATATTTGGTGGAGGAAAAGACTGAAGTAATTGGTCAAAGTTAGATTCTTTTTTTTTTCTGAGACAGGGTCTCACTATGTTGCTCAGGCTGGTCTTGAACTCCTAGGCACAAGCAATCCTCCTGACTCAGACTTCCAAGTAGCTGAGATTACAGGTACACACCACCATACCCAGTCAAGGTTAGTTTTTTTTTTTTTTTAGACAGGGTCTCACTGTGTTGCCCAGACTAGAGTGCAGTGGCATGAACATGGCTCACTGTAGTCTTGACCTCCTGGGTTCAAGGAATCCTCCTGCCTCAGTCTCTCAAGTAGCTGGGACTACAGGCATGCACCACCATGCCTTGCTAATTTTTAGATTTTTTGTAGAGATGTGGTCTTACTATGTTGCCCAAGATGGTCTTGAACTCCTAGACTCAAGTGATCCTCCCAAAGTGCTGGGATTATAGGCATGAGCCACTGTGCCTGACCTAGATTTTTTTAATGTTCCATTTGTTTTCAAAGTTTCATGATATTATTAATGCCCTTTAGCACAGATAATTAAGAACTATAATGTCTTTAAGGGATTTGGCAGATTATAATGTGAAAGGGACTCTCTATGCTGGAATTTGAATAATTCTAACACATTTATATTGGCATCAAGTATCTACCCACAATTATCTCTTGCTTTGATATTTCCTTAAAGGTTCTCACATTCCGAATTGGAAATCATCCAGGTGTCCTGAACCCTAGTCCAGCTGTAGAGGTTTTGCAGGTTCGCTTCATATGTGCCCACCCTGCCAGTATGTCAGTAACGCCAGTATACAAGGTGCCAGCTGGTGCCCAGCCATGTCCTCTGCCACAGCACAACAAACAGCTGGTAAGTACAGAGTATGTTTCCAACTAAGTTGGCACTTTTATCTTCCATGCTTTAGAGATAGTCTGGAATTCTTTGGGGTATATATCCAGAAGTGGAATTGCCAGATCATATGGTAATTCTATTTTTAATTTTTTGAGGAACCGCCATACCGTTTTCCACAGCAGCTGTACTGTCTTACATTCTTACCAACAGTGCACAAAGGTCCCCATTTCTCCACTTATCAACATTGAATAAATTATTTTATTCATTACTCATTTTCTGATAGTGTCTGAGGAGAGGTGATTAAACTAGATTAGAATTGGCTACACTTGTTTACTATACTTAAGTACATAATCAGCTTGTGATAATGGCAACAGACAATTAAGATCTGACTACATAACTTCCAAATTTTGCTGATACCTTTGCTACCAAATCTTTTATTAACAATATTAATAAGTAATAAAATTTACCTCTTCTCCAAACCAATCATGAAGAATAGTGGTAAGCAATAATGTAGCTACTAAGTAGGAAATGGGGTATGAAAAATAAATGAGTTATCTATCCTAGAAAGTAGAACATCATATTATATAATAAACAATGTTGAGTACAGGTCCAAGCTTGGGAGCATAGAAGTCATTACTTAGCCTATACGGAACAGAGCAATCAATTAGTTATTCCCATTTTCTGGATGAGAAAACTGAGCCTCCTAAAAGTCGATTAATTTTCTCAGTCACAAAGCTAGAAAGGAACACATTCTGTCTGGCTCCAAAGCACATGTTATTTGTGCCATACTGCCTTTTATTATGAAGAACAACAGTATGGGATGTTACAGGTTATGAACTCATTTTTTCGAGTCAGACTTCACATTAAATATTATTTGAAGTTTATGAAGGAGTTACTTTTTCTAAAGCACTCTGAGTGGAGTAGAATAAAAGTTACCCCTGTAACATCATTGTCATTCAATGGCATTTTTCTTTTCATTTGAAATAATTCAAATTTACAGACAAGTTGCAAGAAAAGAACTTTTTCCCTGAACCATTTGAGACTAAGTTACAGACATGATTATCCATCACCCTATTGACCTACACTAGCATATATTCACCCTTTTTTTCTTTTTTTGAGACAGGGTCTCACTCAAGTCATCCAGGCTGGAGTACATGGCACTATCTGCAGCCTCAACTTCCCCCTCAGGTGATTTTCCCACCTCAACCTCCCAGTTAGCTGGGATTATAGGTGTGTGCCACCACGCTGGCTAATTTTTTGTATTTTTAGTAGAGATGGGGTTTCGCCATATTGCACAGGCTGGTCTTGAACCCCTGGGCTCAAGGGATCCACCCATCTCAGTCTCACAAAGTGCTGGGATTAGAGGTATGAGCTAACGCGCCCAGCAGATCACCCTTTTAAAATGTTCAAATCAAAGTTGTGCAACCATCGCTGCTATCTAACTTCAGATCATTTTCATTTTCTCCGGAAGAAACTCCATACCCATTAGCAGTCACTCCCTATTTCCTCCATTTCTCAACCCCTGGCAACCACTAATAGACTTTCTGTCTCTGTGGATTTGCCTATTCTGACATTTCATATGAATGGAATAATACAATATGTGTCCTTTGTGCCTAGCTTCTTTCATTTAGCATGTTTTCAAGCTTGTATCAGTAGTGCATTTTTAATGGCTAAGTAATATTCCATTGTGTAGATATACTACATTTTGTTTATCCAGCCATCAGTTGATGGATATATGTGTTGTTTCCACCTTTGGCTATTATGAATAATGCTGCCATGAACATTCATCTACAAGTTTTTATGTGAACATATGTCTTCATTTCTCTAGAGTATATAGCTAAGAGTGGAACTGGTGGTTTTTATGTTAATTCCATGCTTAGCCTTTTGAAGAACTTCCAGCTGTTTCCAAAGTGGCTGCACCATTTACATTTCCACTAGCAGTGTATGAGGCTTCCAGTTTCTCCATATCCTTGCCAACAATTGCTATTATGTGTCATTTTGATTATAGCCTTCCTAGTGGGTGTAAAGTGGTATCTCATTGTGGTTTTGATTTGTATTTCCCACTGTCTAATTATGTTGTGTATCTTTTTTTTTTTTTTTTTTTGAGATGGAGCTTCACTCTTTTCGCCCAGGCCGGAGTGAAGTGGTGCGATCTCGGCTCACTGCAACCTCCAGCCCCCAAGTTCAAGTTATTCTCCTGCCTCATCCTCCTGAGTAGCTGGGATTATAGGCAAGCACTATCACGCCTGGCTAATTTTTGTATTTTTAGTAGAAATGGGGTTTCACCATGTTGGCCAGGCTGGTCTCAAACTCCTGACCTCAGGTGATCCACCCGCCTTGGCCTCCCAAAGTGCTGGGATTACAGGTGTGAGCCACTATGCCCAGCCTATGTTGTGTATCTTTTTATGTGCTTATTGGCCATTTGTATATATTCTTTTGACAAATGTATATTCAGATCCTTTGTCAATTTTTAATTGAATTATATGTCTTTTTATTGAGTTGTAAGAGTTCTTCATTTCTTATATTCTACATACAAGTCTCTTTTCAGATATATGATTTGCAAAAATGTTCTCTCATCACATAGGTTATCTTTTACTTTTTTTTTTAAGACACGGGGTCTCACTTTGTCACTCAAGCTGCAGAGCAGTGACATGATCATAGGTCACTGTAACCTCCAACTCCTGGGCTCAAGCTCTCTATCCTCTCACCTCAGCCTCCTAAGTGGCTGGGACTACAGTCACATGCCACCACACCCAGCTAATTTTTTTTTTTTTTCTGTAGAGACAAGGTCTCACTATATTGCCCAGGCTGGTCTCAAACTCCTGGCCTCAAGTGATCCTCCAGCCTTGGCCTCCCAAAGTGCTGGGATTACAGGCATGAGCCACCATGCTTGGCCTCACTTTTCTGATGACATCTTCTGAAGCACAAAAGTTTTTAACTTTGATGAATTCTGATTTGTCAATTTTGTTACTATAGTTGTTGTTTGTACTTTTGGTGTTATATCTAAGAAACCATTGCCTAATCTGAGAGCATGAAGATTTATGCCTTTGATTTATTCTATGAGTTTTATAGTTTTAACTCTTACATTTAGCTCTCTGATCCACTTTGAGTTGATTTTTATGGTGTGAGGTAGGGATATAACTTCATTTTTGTGTTTTGGGTTTTTTTTTCTTTTTTCTTTTTTTTTTGAGACTGAGTCTTGCTCTGTTGCCCAGGCTGGAGTGCAGTGGTGTGATCTTGGTTCACTGCAATCTCTGCCTCATGGGTTCGAGTTATTCTCATGCCTCAGCCTCCCCAGTAGCTGGAATTACAAGTGCCTGCCACCACGCCTGGCTAATATTTTATTTTTAGTAGAGACGGGGTTTCACCATGTTGGCCAGGCTGGTCTCGAATTCCTGATCTCAAATGATCTACCCGCCTTGGCCTCCCAAAGTGCTGAGATTACAGGCATGAGCCAGTGTGCCCAGCTTCATTTCATTTTTTTTACATGTTGGTATCCACTTGACCCAGCACCATTTGTGAAAACAATTATTTCTTATCCTTTGAGTTGTCTTGGCACTCTTGTTGCAAATCTATTAATCATAAACATGACAGTTTATTTCTGGACTCTGAAATCTGTTCTATTGATCTATACATCTTTATGCCAGTACCACACTGTCTTGATCACTGTAGCTTTGTAGTAAGTTTTGAGGTTGGGA
Organism: Macaca mulatta; assembly: GCF_049350105.2. Classification (NCBI taxonomy): domain Eukaryota; kingdom Metazoa; phylum Chordata; class Mammalia; order Primates; family Cercopithecidae; genus Macaca; species Macaca mulatta. The sequence goes on from NC_133406.1 coordinate 112,947,493, forward strand.
GGTATGAATTTTGCAACTTTGTTCTTTTTCAAGATTGTTTTGGCTCTTCTGGGTCCCTTGCATTTCCACATAAATTTTTAGGGTCAGCTTGTCAATTTCTGCAAAGAAGCCAGCAGAGATTCTGATAGGGATTGCATTGACTCTGTAGATCAGTTTGGAGAGTATTGCCATTTTGATAATATTGTCTTTTGATTTATGAATATGGATGTCTTTCTGTTTATTCGTATCTTTAATTTCTTTCAACAGTGTTTCCTGTTTGGAGTATACAAGTTTTACACTCATTAGATTTATTCCTAAATATTTTGCTTTTTTGATGCTATCATAATTTGAATTTTTCTTTAATTAATTAATTAATCTATTTATTTATTTTGAGACGGAGTCTTGCTCTGTCACCCAGGCTGGAGTGCAGTGGCACGATCTCGGCTCACTGCAAGCTCTGCCTCCTGGGTTCACACCATTCTCCTGCCTCAGCCTCCCGAGTAGCTGGGACTATAGGCACCCGCCACCAAGTCCAGCTAATTTTTTTTTTTATTTTTAGTAGAGGCAGGGTTTCACCATGTTAGCCATCATGATCTCAATCTCCTGACCTCATGATCTACCTGCCTCAGCCTCCCAAAGTGCTAGGATTACAGGCACGAGCCACTGCACCTGGCCTTTAATTTTATTTTTAGTCCAGGTGCTGTGGCTCACGCCTGTAATCCCAGCACTTTGGGAGGCCGAAGTGGGTGGATCATCTGAGGTCAGGAGTTCAAGACCAGCCTGGCTGCTGTGGCTGGTAACTTATTGGTTATTTAGAAGTGTTTTTGTTTAATTTCCACACGTTTGTGAATATTCCAGATTTCCTGTTACTGATTTCTGATTTCACTCCATTGTGGTTAGAGAACATACTTTTAAATTTAAATACCCCCCTCTTTTTTTTTTTTTTTTTTTTTTTTTTTAAGAAATGTGGGTCCCGGATGGATGCAGTGGCTTATGCCTGTAATCCCAGGACTTTGGAAGGCCAAGGCAGGTGGATCACTTGAGCCCAGGAGTTGGAGACCAGCTGGGCAACATGGCAAAACCTATCTCTACCAAAAATACAAAACTTAGCCAGTCTCATAATCTGGTCTCAAAATAAATAAATAAATAGACAAAATTTTTAAAAAAATAAATAAATAAAGCAGGGTCTCAACCAGCCTGGGCAATATAATGAGACCTTGTCTCTACAAAAAATTTAAGGCTGGGTGTGGTGGCTCATGCCTATAATCCCAGCACTTTGGGAGGCTGATGCGGGGGGATCACTTGAGGTCAGAAGTTCGAGACCAGCCTGGCCAACGTGGTGAAACCTAAAAATACAAAAACTAGGTGTGGTGGCACATGCCTGTGAGTCCAGCTACTCAGGGGCCGAGGTATGAGAATCGCTTGAACCCAGGAGACGGAGGTTGCAGTGAACCGAGATCACACCACTGCACTGCAGTTTGGGCAACAAAGCAAGACACTGTCTCAAAAAAAAAATAATAATAAAATTAAAAATTAGCCAAGCATGGTAACGTGCTCCTGTAGTCTCAGCTACTGGGTAGGCTAAAGTGGGGAGATTGCTTGAGCCTGAGAAGTGGAAGCTCCAGTAAGCCAAGACTGTGCCACTGTACTCCAGCCTGGGTGACAGGGTGAGACCCTGTCTCAAAAAAAAAAAAAAAGGAAAGAAAAACAACAGCATTTACCACCCTGTTGAGTCTACCACCATCTCTAAATTGCACTGGTTAACTTTTACCCTTAGTAACTGAACACAGCACAGCTGCAGTTTCATACCATGGATAACAAGGTAGCCACCCAGGAATTAAAGGTTCCTCATCCCCCATCCTTTCATCCTTTCTCGTCCCAAACCACATGTTTCTGTGCCACAGTGCCATTCTATCAAATCCCACCTCATTCACACCAATTGTTCGCAAAAAACTCTCAAACTGTGTTTTTCCTCTGCTCTCACACCACCACAATCATTAACACAGAAGATTTCTGTTTCATGAAAAATATGAGAGAGGGAAGAAGAAAAAAGAAGACTCCTGTAACCAAATGTATGCGTTTTTCACCACGTATCAAGCAGCAGACACCAGCTGGGTGTCCTCCAATTCAATTCTGTCACTATCTACCTGGAGCTACTGTCAAATTTCACAGGTTGAGGGCTCAGTCCCCAAGGCTGCCCCCACCTAAGACACAAGTTGCAAATGCAGGCTTCCAGAACTTCTGACCAACTGGCCTCAAGTTGGGGTTCCCCTGACCTCCTCTTTGGGTTCAATTAATTTGCTGAAGTTGAGAGGTGAAGCTGGCTGGGCTTTTGGGCCGGGTGGGGACTTGGAGAACTTTTCTGTCTAGCTAAAGGATTGTAAACACACCAATCAGGGCTCTGTGTCTAGCTAAAGGTTTGTAAACGCACCAATCAGTGCTCTGTGTCTAAAGGTTTGTAAACGCACCAATCAGCACGTTGTAAAAACGGACCAATCAGCACTCTGTAAAATGGGCTAATTGGCAGGACATGGGAGGGGCCAAATAAGGGAATAAAAGCTGGCCTCGGAGCCAGCGGCACCACACACTCAGATCCCTTTCCAGGCTGTGTAATCTTTGTTCTTTTGCTCTTCACAATAAATCTTGCTGCTGCTCACTCTTTGGGTCTGCACTACCTTTATGAGCTGTAACACTCACCACAAAGGTCTGCAGCTTCATTCCTGAAGCCAGGGAGACCACGAACCCACCGGGAGGAATGAACAACTCCAGACGCGCCACCTTTAAAAGCTTTAGGACGAAGGTCTGCAGCTTCACTCCTGAAGTCAGCGAGACCACGAACCCATCAGAAGGAAGAAATTCCAGACACATCTGGTCACCTGAAGGAACAAACTCCAGACACACCATCTTTAAGAACTGTAACACTCACTGCAAGGGTCTGCGGCTTCATTCTTGAAGTCAGCGAGACCAAGAACCCACCGGAAGGAACCAATTACGGACACAAAGTGACTCATATAACTCAGGGAAATATTTACTTATGTTTACCAGTTTATATATAAAGGATATTGTAAAGGACACAGATGAAGAGATACATAGGGTGAGGTATAGGAATGGGGTGTTGAGCTTCCATGCCCTCCCTCGGCATGCCATCCTCTGGGAATCTCCACCTGTTCAACTATCTACAAGCTCTCTCCAAATATTATTGAATTGTCTGTTTCTTCCTCAATTCTGTCAGGTTTTGCTTCATGTATTTTGAGGCTCTGTTATTAGGTACATATGCATTTACAATTGTTATATCTTTTTAATAGAGTGACCCTTGGCAATACCACGATGCAATTCTGACACCAATATGCAGTTAGCTCAGACTCCACAGTTTTCAGGGCGCAGTTCCCAACAAGACTGCCCTCACTTTGGATGATAGCTGCAAACTGAGGGACTCACAGGCCACGCACACTTCTGACCAAGTTTGGTAGTTTGTTAGAATGACTCACAGTTTCATTATAAAGGATACAAATCCTTTTGTATCCTTTGAGAAAGATCTTCAGAGAGTCCCAGACACGGAGCTTCCATGCCCTCTCCATGGAGTTAGGATGTGGTGAAAACATATCAGGTGGAAGACATCAATGTGTTTACCAAACAGGAAATTCCACTGAGATTTGGTGTCCAATGTTTTGTTTTGTTTTTTTGTTTTTTGAGACAGGGTGTCACTCTGTTGCCCGGGCTGAGTGCAATGGCATGATTATGGCTCACTGCAGCCTCACTTCCTGGGCTCAAGTGATCCTCCCACCTCAGCTTCTCGAGGAGCTGGGACCACAGGTGCGTGCTATTACACTCAGCTAATTTTAAATGCCTGGGCGCCACTCCAGGCAGGGTCCCCACCCAAGGGGTCCCTCTGTCTTAGGACTGTAGTTACTGTGGCTTGTAGAAGGGGGCAGTCAAGGGGCTGAGATCAGGAGTTTGAGACCAGCCTGGCAAACATGGCGAAACCCCATCTCTACTAAAAATACAAAAAGGAGCCAGGCATGGTGGTGCATGCGTGTAATCCCAATTACTTGGGAGGCTGAGGCAGGAGAATCGTTTGAACCTGGGAGGCGGAGGTTGCAGTGAGCCAAGATTGTGCCATTGCACTCCAGCCTCGGTGACAGAGCAAGACTCCATCTCAAAAAAGAAAGAAAGAAAAAGGAGAAAGAAGTGGCTGGGCACAGTGGCTCATACCTGTAATCCCAGCACTTTGGGAGGCTGAGGCAGGCGGGTCACTTGAGGTCAGGAATTTGAGACCAGCCTGACCAATATGGTGAAACCCTGTCTCTACTAAAAATACCAAAAAATGTCCCAAGCATGGTGGCGTGCACCTGTAGTCTCAACTGCTTGGGAGGAGAGTCTGAGGAAAATCACTTGAACCCAGGAGGCAGAGGTTGCAGTGAGCAGAGATGGCACCACTGCACTCCTGCCTAGGTGACAGAGCGAGACCATCTCAAAAATAAATAATAAATAACAGCAACCAAAAAAATCTTTAGTAGAGATGGGGTTTCATTATGCTGCCCAGGCTGGTCTCGAACTCCTGAGCTCAGGCAATCCACCTGCCTCAGCCCCCCAAAGTGCTAGGGTTACAAGTGTGAGCCACCACACCTGGCCCTTTTTCTTTTTTTTTTTTTGAGACAGAGTCTCGCTTAGTCGCCCAGGCTGGAGTGCAATGGCGCGATCTCGGCTCACTGCAAGCTCCACCTCCCGGGTTCACGCCATTCTCCTGGGACTACAGGCGCCCGCCGCCTCGCCCGGCTAATTTTTTGCATTTTTAGTAGAGACGGGGTTTCACCGTGTTAGCCAGGATGGTCTCGATCTCCTGACCTCGTGATCCGCCCGCCTCGGCCTCCCAAAGTGCTGGGATTACAGGCGTAAGCCACCGCGCCCGGCCCCTGGCCCTTTTTCTTGCATTTTGAGTGTGTCATCTCACTGCCTTCTGGTCCTCATGGTTTCTAATGGAAGATCAGCTATTGATCCCATGGAAGATCCCTTAATGAGGGGTGAATCCCTTCCCTTTCTGTTTTTATGATTCTATCTTTGACTCTGGACAGATGGATTATGATGTGTTTAGATGTAAATCTTTTTGAATTTATTCTACTTGATGTTGTTTGAGCTTCTTGAATGTTTAGATTAATGTTTTTCATCAATTTGGTAAGTTTTGGCCATTATTTCTTCAAATATTCTTTCTTCTTCTATTCTTCTATCTCCTCTCCTTCTAGCAGTCCCTTTTTGCATATACTGAGACACGTGATGGTGTTCCACAGGTCTCTGATGTTTGTTCTTTTTTTTTCATTCTTTTTTCTTTTTATTCATCAGACTGGATAATCTCAGTTGACCTATCTTCAAGTTCTCCAATTCTTTCTTCAGCCTGTTCAAATCTGCTGTTGAATTCCTCTAGTTAATTTTTTGTTTCAATTATTGTACTTTTCAACTTCAGAATTTCTTTTTGGTTCTTTTTTGTTATGACTTCTATCTCTTTATTGGTATTCTTTATGTAATGTGATACCACTTTTGTATTTTCCTTTAGTTATTCAAACATGAACGCCTTTAGTTCTTTGGACAGTAAAGTTAATTGGAAGTCTTTGGCTGGGCGCAATGGCTCACGCCTGTAATCCCAGCACTTTTGGAAGCTGAGGTCAGTGGATCATGAGGTCAGGAGTTTAAGACTATCCTGGCCAATCTGATGAAACCCCGTCTCTACTAAGAATACAAAAATTAGCCAGGCATGGTGGCGCATGCCTGTAGTCCCAGCTACTTGGGAGGCTGAGACAGGAGAATCACTTGAACCCGGGAGATGGAGGTTGCAGTGAGCCAAGATCGTGCCACTGCACTCCAGCCTGGTGACAGAGTGAGACTCTGTCTCAAAAAATAAAAAAGAAGTCTTTGTCTGGCCCAGGCATGGTGGCTCATACCTGTAATTCCAGCACTTTGGGAGGCCGGGGTGGACAGATCCTTTGAGTTCGGGAGTTCAAGACCAGCCTGAGTGACATGGCAAAACCCTGTCTCTACAAAAATACAAAAATTAGCCATGCATGGTGGTGCATGCCTGTAGTCCCAGCTACTTGGGAGGCTGAGGTGGGAGGATTGCTTGAGTCCAGGAGGCACAGGATGCCGTGAGCTACGATTGCATCACTGCACTCCAACCTGGGCAATGAAGTGAGACTCCATCTCAAAAAAGAAAAAAAAAGAAAAGAAAAGAAAAAAGAAGTATTTGTCTTGTAAGCTCAATGTCTGGGCATTCTCAAGGACAGTTTCTATGGAAACTGCTTTTATTCTCATGTATGGTCATACTTATTTCTTTACATTTCTAATCTTTTGTTAAAAACTCAACATTTAGTATAATGTAATGTAGCAACTCTGAAATAAGCTTCTTCCCCTCCCCTGCTTTTGTGGTTGCTTGTGTTTTTTTGTTTTTGCTGAGAACATTTATTTAGTGACTTTTCTGAACTAGTTCTGTAACATCTGTACTCTTTGACCTGTGTAGCTACTAAAAGTCTCTGCTTAATTAGCTTCATGGACAGCTAATTATTGTAAATATTTATTTGTGTTCCTGGTATTTTTATTGAGATTATGTTAAATTTATTTATTAACTTGGAATAAGTGGGATATTTATGATGTTGAGTCATTGAGTCATCTTGTCAAAGAATGTGTATATGTGTGTGTGTATATATGTATGTGTATGTCTCACATATATGAGAGAGTTTACAGACATGTTTTAAAATTGCTGTACAACTTATGATACTTTTTTTAAACAAATTTTATTTACAAGCTCTGTTCACTGAAAGGGCCTACACCCCAACAGTGATGTACAAACATCTTGGTTTCTAAACACTAGTCCCCATTTAAAGGAATCAGAGCATTTTGGAGAACTAGTTGATTCCAGCTCAGTAGGGAAAGTGCACAATGATTCTGAAACAACTTGTGTTAGAAAGCAAAGAAGCACTCAAAGAGTAATGGTGACTTCTCAAAAAGAAGCTGACTTGAAGGGACCCCTGCTGTCCAAATTGTAGATAATTTGAGCATCCAAAAAATAATGGTAGAGGGTTGAAAAATTACCTGTTGAGTACAATGTTTACTACAGTAAAAGCCCAGACTTCACCACTATGTCATACATGCATGTAAGAAATCTGCATTTGTACCCCTTAAATATCTTTTAAAAAATAATGACAGAAATATCAACTTAAAATTAATGATCCCAGCCGGGTGCGGTGGCTCACTCCTGTAATCCCAGCACTTTGGGAAGCCGAAGGGGTGGATCACAAGGTCAGGAGTTCGAAACCAGCCTGGCCAACATAGTGAAACCCCGCCTCTACTAAAAATACTCAAAAAATTAGCCAGGCGTAGTGGTGGGCGCCTGTAGTCCCAGCTACTCGGGAGGCTGAGGCAGGAGAATCACTTGAACTGGGGAGGCGGAGGTTGCATTGGTCCGAGATCATGCCACTGCATTCCAGCCTGGGTGACAGAGTGAGATCTCCGTCTCAAAAACAAAACAAAACAAAAAAAAACCAAAAACATGATCCCATAGTGATGCTCAAGATTATAAGAGGAAAATGAAGGAAGAAAGAGAGACAGAAGGAGGAAGAAAGAGAAGAGAAATGAATTGAGGAAGGAAGGAAGAGAAGGAGGATGGAAGAGAAAAAAGGATGCTCTTTTCCAGGAAAATACCAGCTTATATAAAATGAATCATAGAATTAGAAATTTATGATTTTGTAATCCTCCTTGTAATAATTGGTCCCGGCAAAGATCATCAATGGATATTAAGACTAGTAGGTGAAAGCTTGTTGGGAAATGGGATAGTCTCAAGATTTCAAATTATCACTCACACAGGGGAAACCATACCTTTATACTGGAGAGATCTCCAGTGGCAATCACCACCTTCAGCAGATCATCAAATTTGGCATCACTAATAGTGGTGCAACCTGATATTATCTGCAAGTAAATTTTTAACAGACTCTCCAAAAAAAAAAAAAAAATACTAAGGGGACCCAATTTGTAACATGTGCCAAATTCTATGGTGTGAATATTCCCGTCATGGCCAATTTCAGATTACCAATATGATATCACTATTCAGAGTTGTAAAGAGATGCTAACAATCAGCTTACCTATGAGCCTGCTCTAGTATAACATTGAATTTATTTATTTATTTATTCATTCATTGAGACAGAGTCTCACTCTGTCACCCAGGCTGGAGTGCAGTGGTGCATTCTCGGCTAACTGCAACCTCCACATCCCAGGTTCAAGCGATTCTCGTGCCTCAGCCTCCTGAGTAGCTGGGATTACAGGCACACACCATGCCTGTAATTAACCATGCTTGGCTAATTTTTGTATTTTTAGTAGAGACAGCGTTTCGCCATGTTAGCCAGGCTGGTCTCGAACTCCTGACCTCAAGTGATCCGCCTGCCTTGGCATCCCAAAGTGCTAGGATTACAGATGTGAACCACCATGCCTGGTCCTTATTTATTTATTTGAGATGGTCTCACTCTGTCACCTAGGGTAGAGGGCAGTGGTGCAATCATAGCTCACTGTAACCTTGAACTTGGGCTCAAGCGATCCTTCCACCTCAGTTTCTTGAGTAGCTGCAACTACAGGTGCACACCATCATACGTGACTAATCTTTTTTATTTTTTGTAGAGATACGGGTTTCACACTTTGGGAGGCCGAGGTGGGAGGATTGCTTGAGCCCAGGAGTTCAAGACCGGCCCTGGCAACACAGTGAGACCCCATCTCCACAAAAAATAAAAAAATTCTTGCAGCAGTAAGGTGATATCACATTGTGGTTTTGATTTGCATTTCCCTGATCATTAGTGATGCTGAGCATTTTTTCATGTTTGTTGTCCATTTCTATATCTTCTTTTGAGAATTGTCTCTTCATGTCCTCAGCCCACTTTTTGATGAGATTGTTTTTTTCTTGCTAATTTGTTGAAGTTCATTGTAGATTCTGGATATTAGTCCTTTGTCAGATGTATAGATCGTGAAGATTTTCTCCCACTCTGTGGGTTGTCTGTTTACTCTGCTGACTGTTCCTTTTGCTGTGCAAAAGCTCTTTAGTTTAATTAAGTTCCAGCCATTTATCTTTGTTTTAATTGCATTTGCTTTTGGGTTCTTGGTCATGAAATCCTTACCTCAGCCAGTATCTAGAAGGGTTTTTCCAATGTTGTCTTCTAGAATTTTTATAGTTTCAAGTCTTAGATTTAAGTCCTTGATCCATCTTGCATTGATTTTTGTATAAGGTGAGGGATGAGGACCCAATTTCATTCTCCTACATGTGGCTTGCCAATTTATCCCAGTACCATTTGTTAAATAGGGTGTCATTTCCCCACTTTATGCTTTTATTTGCAAGAATGGCCATAATTGCTGGGCGCAGTGGCTCACGCTTGTAATCCCAGCACTTTGGGAGGCCGAGGCGGACAGATCACAAGGTCAGGAGATCAAGACCATGCTGGCTAACACGGTGAAACCCCGTCTCTACTAAAAATACAAAAAATCAGCCAGGCATGGCGGCAGGTGCATGTAGTCCCAGCTACTCAGGAGGCGGAAGCAGAAGAATGGCCTGAACCCAGCAGGCAGAGCTTGCAGTGAGACAAGATCTCACCACCGCACTCCAGCCTGGGCAGCAGAGCCAGACTCCATCTCAAAAAAAAAAAAAAAATGGCCATAATTTAAAAAATCAAAAAATAATAGACGTTGGTGTAGATACGGTGAACACGGAACACTCCTCCGCTGCTGGTAAGAATGTAAACTAGTATGACCACTATGGAAAACAGTGTGGAGATTCCTTAAAGAACTAAAAGTAAAACTACCATTTGATCCAGCAATCCCACTACTGGGTATCTACCCAGAGGAAAAGAAGTCATTATACGAAAAAGATACTTGCACACACATGTTTATAGCAGCACAATTTGCAGTTGCAAAGATGTGGAACCAACTGAGATGCCCATCAATCAACAAGTGGATAAAGAAATTGTGATACACACACACGCACACATGCATGATGGAATACTACTCAGCCATAAAAAAGAATGAATTAGGGCCGGGTGTAGTGGCTCACGCCTGTAATCCCAGCACTTTGGGCGGCCGAGGCAGGCAGATCACGAGGTCAGGAGATCAAGACCATCCTGGCTAACACAGTGAAATCCCGTCTCCACTAAAAATACAAAAAAATTAGCCGGCCATAGTGGCACGCACCTGTAATCCCAGCTACTCGGGAGACTGAGGCAGGAGAATTGCTTGAACCCAGGAGGCAGAGGTTGCAGTGAGCCAAGACTGTGCCACTGCACTCCAGCCTGGGCAACAGAGCAAGACTCCATCTCAAAAAAAAAAAAAAAAGGAAGGAATTGATGGCATTTGCAGCAACCTGGATGGGATTGGAGACTATTATTCTAAGTGAAGTAGCTCAGGAATGGAAAACCAAACATTGTATGCTCTTACTCATAAGTGGGAGCTAAACTATGAGGATGCAAAGGTAAAAGAATGGCACAATAGACTTTGGGACTCAGGGGAAAGGTGGAGAGGGGTAAGAAATAAAAGACTACAAGTCGGGTCCACTGTATACTTCTTGGGTGATGGGTGCACCAGAATCTCACAAATCATCACTAAAGAACTTACTCTTGTAACCAAATACCACCTGTTCCCCAAAAACCTATGGAAATAAAAAAAATTTAAAAATAAATTGAAATTAAAATTAATAAAATTTAAAAAATTATCCAGGTGTGGTGGCATACACCCGTAGTCCTAGCTACTCAGGCGACTGAATTGGGAGGATGACTTGAGCCTGGGAGGTTGAGGCTGTAATGAGCCATGGTCACACTGCTGTGCTTCAGCCCATGCAACAGAGAGAGACCCTGTCTCAAAAAAACAAAACAAAAACTGGCCTGGACTTTACAAAAAATTCAATACCATGAAACACAATAACAAAAAAGGGCAAATGTGCCTTTTCTAGATTAAAATATACTAAAGAGGTAAACAAATACAATGCATACATACACCTTAATTAACTTCTAGATCTAAACTAAAAAACATTTAAAAACATTTTGGGGCGATGTTTTGGGAAATGAAAATATTGACTATACATTTGCTGATATTGAATTAGTGTTAATATTATTATGTGTGATACCTGTTTCTTACATAGCAGAATGTTCTCGTATTCTTAGGATACATGCTGAAATACTTAGGGGTGAAGTGCAATGATGCCTACATCAACAAAACAAAATAACATCCATATTTGGAAGGTGAGGAAGGAGAGGGAGAGAGAGAAAAAGGCAAATGTAACTAAATGTTAAGAACTGGTGAATCCAGGTGAAGTGTGTGTATATAGGTAATTATTATATTGTTCTTTCAATAGCAAAAGTTTGCAAATTGTTAAGGTAAAAATATTGAGAGAAAACTCAATCCCTAGCTTTAGAGATATCTTACCAGCTCTTAGGCTATTGATTTTTAAATTTTTGTTTTATTACTTTTTATTTTAATGCAGATTCCTGTGTCAAGACTGAGGGACACAGTCCTGGAACTAGCAGTGTTTGATCAACATAGGAGAAAGTTTGATAATTTCAGTTCACTAATGCTAGAATGGAAATCCTCCAATGAAACACTAGCCCATTTCGAAGATTATAAATCAGTGGAAATGGTAGCAAAAGATGATGGCAGTGGGCAGACCCGGTTACATGGTATTGTGAAAATATACAAGTCTTTTCATATACCTGAGTGTTTCTTTTTTTTTTTTTTTTTTTTGACTTTAAGTTCTAGGGTACATGTGCACAATGTGCAGGTTTGTTACATATGTATACATGTGCCACATTGGTTTGCTGCACCCATTAACTCCTCATTTACCTTAGGTATTTCTCCTAATGCTATCACTCCCCCATCCCCTCACTCCATGACAGGCCCTGGTGTGTGATGTTCCCCGCCCTGTGTCCAAGTGTTCTCATTGTTCAGTTCCCACCTAGGAGTGAGAACATGCGGTGTTTGGTTTTCTGTCCTTGTGATAGCTTGCTCAGAATGATGGTTTCCAGCTTCATCCATGTCCCTACAAAGGACACGAACTCATCCTTTTCATGGCTGCATAATATTCCATGGAGTATATGTGCCACATTTTCTTTTTTTTTTTTTTTCTTTTTTTTTTTAGACGGAGCCTTGCTCAGTCGCCCAGGCTGGAGTGCAGTGGCACGCTCTCGGCTCACTGCAAGCTCCACTTCCAGGGTTCATGCCATTCTCCTGCCTCAGCCTCCCGAGTAGCTGGGATTACAGGTGCCTGCCACTGCACCTGGCTAATTTTTTTTTTTTTTTTTTTTTTTTTAAGTAGACATGGGGTTTCACCATGTTAGCCAGGTCTCGATCTCCGGACCTCGTGATCCACCTGCCTCGGCCTCCCAAAGTGCTGGGATTACAGGTGTGAGCCACCGCGTCCAGCCCAGTTTCAGCTTTCTGCATATGGCTAGCCAATTTTCCCAGCACCATTTATTAAATAGGGAATTCTTTCCCCATTTCTTGTTTTTGTCAGGTTTGTCAAAGATCAGATGGTTGTAAATGTGTGGTGTTATTTCTGAGGCCTCTGTTCTGTTCCATTGGTCTATATCTCCATTTTGGTACAAGTACCAAACAACAGAGATATATCTCTGTTTTGGTTACTGTAGGCTTGTAGTATAGTTTGAAGTCAGGTAGCGCGATGCCTCCAGCTTTGTTCTTTTGTCTTAGAATTGTCTTGGCCATGTGGGCTCTTTTTTGGTTCTATATGAACTTTTCCAATTCTGTGAAGAAAGTCATTGGTGGCTTGATGGGCGTGGCATTGAATCTATAAATTATCTTGAGCAGTATGGCCATTTTCACGATATTGATTCTTCCTATCCATGAGCATGAAATATTCTTCCGTTTGTTTGTATCCTCTTTTACTTCATTGAGCAGTAGTTTGTAGTTCTCCTTGAAGAGGTCCTTCACATCCCTTGTAAGTTGTATTCCTAGATATTTTATTGTCTTTGTAGCAGTTGTGAATGGGAGTTCACTCATGATTTGGCCTCTGCTTATCTGTTATTGGTGTATAAGAATGCTTGTGATTTTTGCACATTGATTTTGTATGCTGAGACTTTGCTGAAGTTATTTGTCAGCTTAAGGAGATTTTGGGCTGAGACGATGGGGTTTTCTAAATACATGATCATGTCATCTGCAAACAGGGACAATTTGCCTTCCTCTTTTCCTAATTGAACCCCCTTTATTTCTTTCTCCTGCCTGATTGCCCTGGCCAGAACTTCCAACACTATGTTGAATAGGAGTGGTGAGAGAGGGCATCCCTGTCTTGTGCCAGTTTTCAAAGGGAATGCTTCCAGTTTTTGCCCATTTCAGTATGATATTGGCTGTGGTTTTGTCATAAATAACTCTTATTATTTTGAGATACGTTCCATCAATACCTAGTTTATTGAGAGCTTTTAGCATGAAGGTTTGTTGAATTTTGTCGAAGGCCTTTTCTGCATCTATTGAGATAATCATGTGGTTTTTATCTTTGGTTCTGTTTATGTGATGGATTACGTTTATTGATTTGCGTATGTTGAATCAGCCTTGCATCCCAGGGATGAAGCCAACTTGATGTTGGTGGATAAGCTTTTTGATGTGCTGCTGGATTCAGTTTGCGAGGATTTTACTGAGGGTTTTTCCATCGGTGTTCATCAGGGATATTGGTCTAAAATTCTCTTTTTGGTGTGTGTCTCTGCCAGGCTTTGGTATCAGGATGATGCTGGCCTCATAAAATGAGTTAGAAAGGATTCCCTCTTTTTCTATTGATTGGAAAATTTTGGAAGGAATGGTACCAGCTCCTCTTTGTACCTCTGGTAGAATTCAGCTGTGAATTTGTCTGGTCCTGAACTTTTTTTGGTTGGTAGGCTATTAATTATTGCCTCAATTTCAGAGCCTGTTATTGGTCTATTCAGCAATTCAGCTTCTTCCTGGTTTAGTCTTGGGAGAGTGTATGTGTCCTGGAATTTATCCATTTCTTCTAGATTTTCTAGTTTATTTGCATAGAGGTGTTTATAGTATTCTCTGATGATAGTTTGTATTTCTGTGGGATCAGTGGTCATATCCCCTTTATCATTTTTTACTGCATCTATTTGATTCTTCTGTCTTTTATTCTTTATTAGTCTTGCTAGTGGTCTATCAATTTTGTTGATCTTTTAAAAAAACCAGCTCCTGGATTCATTGATTTTTTTGAAGGGTTTTTTTGTGTCTCTGTCTTCTTCAGTTCTGCTCTGATCTTAGTTATTTCTTGCCTTCTGCTAGCTTTTGAGTTGTTTGCTCTTGCTTCTCTAGTTCGTTCGTTCGTTCGTTCCTTCCTTCCTTTCTTTCCTTCCTTCCTTCCTTTTCTTTTCTTTTCTTTCCCCCTCCCCTCCCCTCCCCTCCCCTCCCCTCTCCTCTCCTCCTTTCCAGAGTCTCTCTCTGTTGCCGAGGCTGGAGTGCAGTGGTGCAATCTGGGCTCACTGCAAGCTCCGCCTCCCGGGTTCATGCCATTCTCCTGCCTCAGCCTCCCGAGTAGCTGGAACTACAGGTGCCCGCCACCACGCCTGGCTAATTTTTTGTATTTTTAGTAGAGACAGGATTTCACCATGTTAGACAGGATGGTCTTGATCTCCTGACCTTGTGATCTGCCCTCCTTGGCCTCCCAAAGTGCTGGGATTACAGGTGTGAGCCACCGTGCCCGGCCTCTAGTTCTTTCAATTGTGATGTTAGAGTGTCGATTTTAGATCTTTCCTGATTTCTCTTGTGGGCATTTAGTGCTACAAATTTACATCTACACACTGCTTTAAATGTGTCCCAGAGACTCTGGTACGTTGTGCTTTGTTCTCACTGGTTTCAGAGAACATCTTTCTTTCTGCCTTCATTTCTGTCATGCGCGTCCGTGTGAAGAGACCACCAAACAGGCTTTGTGTGAGCAATAAAGTTTTGGGTTTTTTTGTTTTTTTTTTGAGACGGAGTCTTGCTCTGTCGCCCAGGCTGGAGTGCAGTGGCCACATCTCAGCTCACTGCAAGCTCCGCCTCCCGGGTTTATGCCATTCTCCTGGCTCAGCCTCCCGAGTAGCTGGGACTACAGGCACTCGCCACCTCGCCCGGCTAGTTTTTTGTATTTTTTAGTGGAGACGGGGTTTCACCATGTTAGCCAGGATGGTCTCGATCTCCTGACCTCGTGATCCGCCCATCTCGGCCTCCCAAAGTGCTGGGATTACAGGCTTGAGCCACCACGCCTGGCCCGCAATAAAACTTTTTAATCACCTGGGTGCAGGCGGGCTGTGTCTGAAAAGAGAGTCAGCAAAGGGAGATAAGGGTGGGGCTGTTTTATAGGATTTGGGTAGGTAAAGGAAAATTACAGTCAAAGGGGGGTTGTTTTCTGGCAGGCAGGAGTGGGATGCGATGGCTTGGTTTGGGCTCAGAGGCCTGACAAGTTCGTTGTTTATCCAGTAGTCATTCAGGAGCAGGTTGTTCAGTTTCCATGTAGTTGTGCGATTTTGAGTGAGTTTCTTAATCATATATCTGAGTGTTTCTACACTCACTTTCTTTCCTTTTTTTTTTTTTTTTTTTTTTTTGAGATACAGTCTCACTGTGTTGCCCGGGCTGGAGTGCAATGGTACTATCTCGGCTTACTGTAACCTATGCCTCCAGGATTCAAGCAATTCTTGTGCCTCAGCCTCCCGAGTAGCTGGGACTACAGGCACGTGCCACCATGTTCAGCTAATTTTTTGTATTTTAGTAGAGACCGGTTTCACCATGTTGCCCAGGATGGTCTCGGGCTCGTGAGCTCAGGCAATCCACCTGCCTCGGCCTCCCAAAGTGCTAGGATTACAGGCATAAGCCGCCACACCCAGCCCTAAGTCTTTTCTTATGGGCAAGAATTTTATTTTAGATTTTATTATATATCACCTTTTATCTTTGACTCTTGTACTTTTTTTTTTTTTTTTTTTTTTTGAGACGGAGTCTCGCTCTGTCGCCCAGGCTGGAGTGCAGTGGCCGGATCTCAGCTCACTGCAAGCTCTGCCTCCCGGGTTTACGCCATTCTCCTGCCTCAGCCTCCTGAGTAGCTGGGACTACAGGCGCCTGCCACCTCTCCCGGCTAGTGTTTTGTATTTTTTAGTAGAGACGGGGTTTCACTGTGTTAGCCAGGATGGTCTCGATCTCCTGACCTCGTGATCCGCCCATCTCGGCCTCCCAAAGTGCTGGGATTACAGGCTTGAGCCACCGCGCCCGGCCGACTCTTGTACTTTTTAGAAAACATGAAGGTAGTTTTCCTTGTTTGCAAAGCTAGGGCTGAGGGGCCAACATTTCTTACAAAAACATAAACTTAAATTAATTTTAAAATATATTTCTTTTTCTTTAGAGACAGAATATTATTCTGTCTCCCAGGCTGGAGAGCAGTGGAGCAGATCGTAGCTTACTATAACCTCACACTCTTGGACTGAAGTGATCCTCCTGCCTCAGCCGCCCTAGTAGCTAGGACTGTAGGTGCATGCCACCAGGACCAACTGATTTTTTAATTTTTTGTAGAGACAGGTTCTCACTATGTTGCCCAAGTTGGTCTCAAACTCCTGGCCTGAAGTGATCCTCCTACCTCAGCCTCTCAAAGTGCTAGAATTACAGGCATGAGCCATTGTACCTGATTTTATTTTATTTTATTTTATTTTATTTATTTTATTTTATTTTATTTTATTTATTGAGATGGAATCTTGGTCTGTCTCCCAGGCTGGAGTGCAGTGGCGTGATCTCGGCTCATTGCAACCTCCACCTCCCGGGTTCAAGTGATTCTCCTGCCTCAGCCTCCTGAGTAGCTGGGCTTACAGGCCTGCACCACCTCGCCTGGCTAATTTTTTTGTATTTTTAGTAGAGACAGGGTTTCACCATGTTGGCCAGGCTGGTCTCGAACTCTTGAACTCAAGTGATCTGTCTGCCTCGATCTCCCAAAGTGCTGGGATTATAGGCATGAGCCACTGCGCCCAGTGCCTGACTCAATTTTAAAATGTATTGACTGCCTGTTATTTTCCTAACATTATTTATTTGTTAGCAAATATTTATTGAATGGCTACATTTAAGGTCCTCTGCTAGGCACTGGAGATGTAATGATGAATGAGACAGACATGGCTTCTGCCCTCATATACTTACAGTCTAAGGCATACGATAGCTCAAGAAGCCAGACTTTAAACATTACAACTGTGTTAAGTGCAAATATAGAAAGACTTGAGAGCTTTAGGGGGACCTAACCTCATCTTGAACAGGGAAGGCTACCCTGAGAAAGTGACATTTATGCTGAGACCTGAAGTGGTGACAGGAAGAGGAAACAGCAAGAATGAGCTTAAGAAGGCTAGTGAGGCCTGGCGCAGTGACTCACGCCTGTAATCTCAGCACTCTGGGAGGCCGAGATGGGTGGATCACGAGGTCAGGAGATGGAGACCATCCTGGCTAACACAGTGAAACCCCGTCTCTACTAAAAATACAAAAAATTATCCGGGCGTGGTGGCGGGCGCCTGTAGTCCCAGCTGCTCGGGAGGCTGAGGCAGGAGAATGGCGTGAACCTGGGAGGCGGAGCTTGCAGTGAGCCAAGATCTGGCCACTGCCCTCCAGCCTGGGCGACAGAGCGAGACTCCGTCTAAAAAAAAAAAAAAAGAAGGCGAGTGAGACTAAGTCAGAGAGGCACGAGGCATAGATGAGGTTCTAAAAGAGCAACAAGCCCTCACGCCCAAGTGCTTATTAAGCTTCTGCTTGTGTCACATTTGCTGATGTCCCATTCACTAATGGAAGTCACCTGACAAAAACCAGAGTCAAGGTGGGTGGGACTACATAAAGGCATGGATACCAGCAGGCATGATTCACTGTGGACCATTAATATAACTGTTTAGGCCAGGTGCAGTGGCTCATGCCTGTAATCCCAGCACTTTGGGAAACTGAGGCAAGAGAATCAAGCCCAAGAGTGCAAGACCAACCTGGGCAATGTAGTGAGACCCCCCACCTCTATTTAAAAATAATAAAATATTATTTAATATATATTTTATGCATACAAAATATGTAGACATGTTATGCCGAGACCTGCTCGGTCTGGGAGACCCTAACCCAGTGGCACTAGAGGAATTGAAGACACAAACACAGAAACGTAGAGGTGTGAGGAATCAGGGGTCTCACAGCCTTCAGAGCTGAGAACCCTGAACAGAGATTTATCCACATATTTATTAACAGCAAACCAGTCTTTAGCATTGTATAGATATTAAATTAACTAAAAGTATCCCTTAAGGGAAACGAAGAGATGGGCCGAATTAATTGCAGCAGGAACATGCTCTTAAGACACAAATCGCTCATGCTTTTGTTTGTGGCTTGAGAATGCCTTTAAGCAGTTTTCCACACTGGGCGGGCCAGGTGTTCCTCGCCCTTGTTCCCGTAAACCCACAACCTTCCAGTTTGGGCATTACAGCCATTATGGACATGTTACATTGCTGCAGAGATTTTATTTATGGCCAGTCTTGGGGCCAGTTTATGGCCAGACTTTGGGGCGCTTGCTCCCAACAATTTTATATATAATATGTACATACCAGAAATCTAAAAGTTAGCCTTTGTACCATTTTCTTCTACACCAGAAGATAATTCTTCACAATACAAGTCTGAATATCTCTTTTCATCCTTTTTTGGTTGCTATTTACGGAGCTCTCATGACATGCCAGGCACTGCACTAAGTACTTTACACATTTTTTCACATAATCTTCTAACCACCGTGAGAGATTGGTATTATCGTTCCCATTTTGTGAATTTATTGATTTATCAAACATTTATTTAGTTCTTACTATAACCAGCTCAGTTTTAGGACCTAAGATTACAAAGGTAAACAGATGAAGCAATAAACTCTCTGACATCAAAGCCCGTAGTCCTGACCACTGACTATACTGTCACCATATTGTCTTCAGAGACTCCCCATTCTTTCTGGGTAAAATTTGTATGTTGTAGCTTAACAGACTGACCCTGTTTACTTCTTTGGTTTCACCTCTTATTAGTATCCACACATATCCTATATTTTTCTTACACTCAACAACTTTAGATCCCTATGACAAGGCTTGTCATTCTACTTTCCTTTGCATATATTGCTTATGTTCTATTTTCTTAAAACATGTTTTTCTCGCATCTTCACTGGGTTGAAATCTTCCTCTAGGGAACCTGGGAGTTTTCTGTCCCTCTATATTCCCAATCTAAAATAAATATTCCTTCTTTGTGCTCTTGTATACTCTATGTGCTCTGTACATACTTCTGTAATAGCACTTATCACACTATATTACAGTGATTGGTTTACTACTCAGTCACCCCTCACTAAATTATGGGTTTCTTTGAAGGCAAGCGTTGTGTTTTCTTCTTTTTTTTTTTTTTTTTTTTTTTTTTTTTTGAGGCGGAGTCTCGCTCTGTCGCCCAGGCTGGAGTGCAGTGGCCGGATCTCAGCTCACTGCAAGCTCCACCTCCCGGGTTCACGCCATTCTCCTGCCTCAGACTCCCGAGTAGCTGGGACTATAGGCGCCCGCCACCTCGCCCGCCTAGTTTTTTGTATTTTTTAGTAGAGACGGGGTTTCACCGTGTTAGCCAGGATGGTCTCGATCTCCTGACCTTGTGATCCGCCCGTCTCGGCCTCCCAAAGTGCTGGGATTACAGGCTTGAGCCACCGCGCCCGGCCGTGTTTTCTTCTTAATTTCTGTATTCTAATTACCTAACATAGCACCTGGCATGTAGTAGGCCCTCAATAAATATTTGTTGAATGAATGTGGCATCAGGAGAAACTGCCTCACAGATTTAGGCATGATTATATATTGAGGACAAAATTAAAACTGGCCTAAGTGAAGTGGCAGATTCATGTTTGTTAAATTAAAAAAAGAAAAAAAGGCCAGGTGCAATAGCTCACACCTGTAATCCCAGCACTTTAGGAGGCTGAGGCAGGAGGATCACTTGAGCTCAGGAGTTCAAGACGAGCCTGGTTAACATAGCAAGACCCCGTCTCTACAAAACATTAGCCAGGCATGTTGACGTGCACCTGTAGTCCCAGCTACTTGGGAGGCTGAGGTGGAAGGACTGCTTGAGCTGGGTAGGTAGAGGTTGCAGTAAACTGTGATTGCACCACTGCACTTCAGCCTGGGTGACAGAGTTAGACCCTGTCACATACACACACACAAAAACAAAAAAGGAAAAAGAAAAGAGAGAGGAAAGAAAAGAAAGAGAAAGAAAATTAATGATTAAAGCAGAGTCAGAATATGGAAGCCTTCAAATACAAGTTTAAGGAGTTTGGATTGATCTAATTAAGAATAGCCATTTAAAAACTTTGTTGGCCGGGCCCGGTGGCTCAAGCCTGTAATCCCAGCACTTTGGGAGGCCGAGATGGGCGGATCACGAGGTCAGGAGATCGAGACCATTCAGGCTAACACGGTGAAACCCCTTCTCTACTAAAAAATACAAAAAACTAGCCGGGCGAGGTGGCGGGCACCTGTAGTCCCAGCTACTCGGGAGGCTGAGGCAGGAGAATGGTGTAAACCCGGGAGGCGGAGCTTGCAGTGAGCTGAGATCCGGTCACTGCACTCCAGCCTGGGCGACAGAGCGAGACTCCGTCTCAAAAACAACAACAACAAAAAAAAAACATAAAAACTTTGTTGAGTGACTTACATGACATATAAATGTAGAGAACAGTTTAGGAGAATGAAAGATGAAAGATCTCAAAGGACTATCCCTTTCTCACTTCCATTTGTAAACTGGACAAAACATTACACCTGTCAGCCTATTTTTGGACTCATAGACCATCAAAGCTAGAAAGAATTTTAGATTTTGCCTGGCTCAGTCCCTCATTTAATAAAGGAACTAAGAGATAAAGTGTTTGCTCAGGGTCATATGGGTATATATTGGCATGGTCAGCACAAAAACCCAGTTTTCAGGCCAGGCGTGGTGGCTCATGTCCGTAACCCCAGCACTTTAGGAGGCCGAGGCAGGCAGATCACGAGGTCAGGAATTCGAGAGCAGCCTAGCCAACATAGTGAAACCCCATCTCTACTAAAAATACAAAAATTAGACCGGCATGGTGGTGCGCAGTCCCAGCTACTTGGGAGGCTGAGACAGGAGAATCGCTGGAATCCAGGCGGTTGTGGTGAACCGAGATCACGCCACTGCACTTCAGCCTGGGCAACACAGCGACACTCCATCTAAAAAAATAAAAATAAAAAACAAAACAGTTTTTTCTTGTGTATTTCCCCATTGAGAGTTTTTCTTCCTCTGCAATAAAGCACCATTTGGAAAAACTGGCAGAATGTGGTTTTCTAGAAACACTTGTATTCTATATGTTATTGTTTCTCACAGGGTATTTTTCTGCATGTTTTCAGGTCATCAGATCCTTAAAGTACGTCAGATAAAAGGAACTGTACTTATTGGAGTCAATTTTGTGGGCTATTCAGAGAAGAAAAGCCCAAAAGTGAGTGGAGATTATAATATAAGAAATATAAATTGGGCCGGGCGCGGTGGCTCAAGCCTGTAATCCCAGCACTTTGGGAGGCCGAGGCGGGCGGATCACAAGGTCAGGAGATCGAGACCACAGTGAAACCCCGTCTCTACTAAAAATACAAAAAATTAGCCGGGCGCGGTGGCGGGCGCCTGTAGTCCCAGCTACTCAGGAGGCTGAGGCAGGAGAATGGCGGGAACCCGGGAGGCGGAGCTTGCAGTGAGCCGAGATCGCGCCACTGCACTCCAGCCTGGGCAACAGCGTGAGACTCCGTCTCAAAAAAAAAAGAAAAGAAATATAAGTTAAATAATTGGAATATAAAGCTCTTCTTTAAAAGTTATACAACTTACATAAAGCTGAGACCATATACCTCTGTAATTCTGTTATTTTTGGCACTTGAGAGAGTCCTGGAAACTTCTCCCGTAGAGCTGAAGAATTAGACATTGATTATTATTATTATTATTTGAGATGAAGTCTCGCTCTGTCTCCCAGGATGGAGTGCAGTGACATCATCGTGGCTCACTGCAACCTCTGCCTCCCAGGTTCAAGCGATTCTCCTGCCTCAGCCTCCCAAGTAGCTGGGAGTACAGGCACCCACCACCATGCTTGGCTAATTTTTGTATTTTTAGTGGAGACGGGGTTTCACCATGTTAGCCAGGCTGGTCTCAAACTCCGGACCTCAGATGATCTGCCTGCCTCACCCTCCCAAAGTGTTGGGATTACAAGTGTGAGCCACTGTGCCCGGCCAAGAATTAGACATTTATATTCACTTTTGTGGTTCTTATTATATCTCTAGGAAATTTCCAACTTGCCCAGATCTGTAGATGTGGAACTGCTCCTGGTAGATGATGTAACTGTAGTGCCTGAGAATGCCACCATCTATAACCACCCTGATGTGAAGGTAGAAGCTGTATGAGTCTGGTTAAATGGAATCGTATTGGAGGGAAAGTTATTAAAATTGATAGCATAACAGTTAAAAAGCTCACTTATGTGTTGAAAATAATTGATACATATATATGAAACACATAGATAATAGTTGCACCGTCCTTAAAAATTGTACCTTAATAATTGTATTTTGTCTTTTGTCCATTCACTGTAATCTTTTTATCCATATTCTTTCTTAGGTAGGTAGAAATTATTTCCTTTGAGCTATTTATAAACTGAAGTGAACAGAATATTGTTTGTCTGATTTTTCCATAGGAAATATTTAGCCTTGTGGAAGGATCTGGTTATTTTTTAGTCAACAGCAGTGAGCAGCATGTTGTCACCATCACTTACACGGAAGCAGAAAGCTCTGTTGAGGTGAGCTCTAGAGACAGTCCCAGATTGATGGTCTCAGGCCAACGCTCATTCTTAAGAGATTGATTGGAAAAATTCCATTTTGTGTCTAAAACTTGTTACACAAGTAACATTTTCCTTTCTTTCTTTCTTTAACCTATATAGATTCTTCAACCAAAAGGGAGTGCTTTTTTTGTTTCTGGTTGAACTGACACAGTATAAGAGATCTCTAGTTAAAAGAAGTTTTTTTCTTTTCCATTAAAAGAAGTTTCATTTTTTAAGTTTCAAAGCACACATCTGTGTAGATACTTAAAATATTTAAATATACTATTGACTTTATTTGTTTATTTTTTTTTAGATAGAGTCTCGCTCTGTTGCCCAGGCTGGAGTACAGTGGTGCAGTCTTGGCTCCCTGCAACCTCCACCTCCCAGGTTCAAGCAGTTCTCCTGCCTCAGCCTCCTGAGTAGCTGGGATTACAGGAGCCCACCACCATGTCTGGCTAATTTTTGTATTTTTAGTAGAGATAGGGTTTTACCATGTTGGCCAGACTGGTCTTGAACTCTTGACCTCAAGTGATCTGCCCAAAGTGCTAGGATTATAGCCATGAGCCACTGCTCCAGGCCACTATTGACGTTACAACATGAATATATGATGTTTTCAGCCAGGACATGACAACTCAAAACATTAACCTAACTCCATAGTCAGTATGCCAAAGGATTTGTTTTTAGTTGATTTATAGTAATAAAAATAATACCATATACTAATATATGTATAAGTTCCTTTCTACAAGCTTCAAGTAATTTAACTTACCCTAGTCATAATATATGTTTTAAAAAGGGAAGACTGAGGTACAAATGATGTGAAAAAAACATGCTATTGTGCAGGAACTGTAGCACAAAGAAAGAAAAAGCAGTGTTAGTTGGCCCAATGCTTTCTCCCCCTACTAGTGATTGTGGCATAAATGGATGCGATTTTTCTTCATGACATCCTTTCCTTGTTCATAATTGAGAAGCTGAATACATATGTTGGATTCTGCTTGAATTCAATCAACATAAATTCTGCTCTTTACTATTTGTTTTTTGTTTCGTTTTGTTTGGCAGAGATAGGGTCTCACTCTGTTGCTCAGGCTGGAGTGTATGGCGTGATCATAGCTCACTGTAGCCTTGAGCTCCTAGATTCAAGTGATCCTCCCACCTCAGCCTGCTGAGTAGCTGGGATTATAAGTGTATGCCACCATGCCCAACTAATTATTTTTGAGACAGGGTCTCACTGTTTCCCAGGCTGGAGTGCAGTGGCACAATCTCAACTCACTGCATCCTCAACCTCCCAGCTTCAAGTGATCCTCTCTCAGCCTCCTGAGTAACTGGGACTCCAGGCACGAACCACCGTGCCCAGCTAATTTTTGTTTTGTTTTGTTTTGGGTAAAGACAGGATTTCACCATGTCGCCCAGGCTTGTCTCAAACTCCAGGGCTCAAGCAATCCTCTCACCTCAGCCTCCCAAAGTGCTGGGATTACAGGCATGTGCCACCATGCCCAGCCTTGCTAATTTTTTTTAAAAAGTTTTTATAGAGACCAGGATTTTGCTTTGTTCCCCAGGCTGGTCTTGAACTCCTGGGCTCAAGCGATCCTCCTGCCTCAGCCTCCCAAAGTGCTGGGATTGTAGGGGTGAGCCACTGTGCCCAATCTGTATTTGTTAAAGTACATATTTTGCCATGATTGGAAACATCACATTAAGGGTACATATTATGCTATGCCTGAATAATGTTACGTGACCTCTGAGAGTCCCCAGTTCAAAGAAAGCAAGATGTTGTCTATTCTGCTTTGGGTAAAAATAGTTGCTTTGATTATGCTTGGAGCTTGTTTGCTTCTTTATCCAGCTACCATCTTCTTACTTCTAGTTAGTTCCATTACATCCTGGATTTCTTACCTTGGAGGTCTATGATCTTTGTTTGGCTTTCTTGGGTCCAGCAACAGCCCATCTCAGGGTGTCAGATATACAAGAGCTGGAGCTTGATCTGATTGATAAGGTGAGACATGTTTGCTTTATCCCAGAAATTAAGCAAGCCTTATTCTCACTCCCCAGCATTCCTTAATATGGTCTCTGCTCAGCTACTGTGTGTGTGTGTGTGTGTGTGTGTGTGTGTGTATATACCAGGACTTCTGGTAATGCTAATGGAAATACTTGCCCTTAAAGAACAACATTTCAACATTAAACAGATGAAGATAAATAGACTGTTAAAGAACAATTTAAAGGCCGGGCGCGGTGGCTCAAGCCTGTAATCCCAGCACTTTGGGAGGCCGAGACGGGCGGATCACGAGGTCAGGAGATCGAGACCATCCTGGCTAACACAGTGAAACCCCGTCTCTACTAAAAAAATACAAAAAAAAAAAAAAAACTAGCCGGGCGAGGTAGCGGGCGCCTGTAGTCCCAGCTACTCGGGAGGCTGAGGCAGGAGAATGGCGTGAACCCAGGAGGCAGAGCTTGCAGTGAGCCGAGATTGCGCCACTGCACTCCAGCCTGGGCGACAGAGCGAGACTCCGTCTCAAAAAAATAAAAATAAAAAAATAAAATTAAAAAAAAAAAGAACAATTTAAAACAATACACACAGATTAAACTTATTTGATTGAAGGCTGACCAGGATCATTTAGCATGAAAGAAAAAAAAAAAAAAAAGTACACTGCCCTCTAAGAGTTAGACTGCCATTGGTGAATGAGACACCTTTACTAAAATCTTTTTCTTTTTAACTACTAGGTTGAAATAGGCAAAACTGTGTTAGTGACTGTGAGGGTTCTTGGCTCTTCCAAACGCCCATTTCAAAATAAATACTTCAGAAACATGGAACTCAAACTGCAGTTGGCTTCTGCCATTGTCACCCTGACGTAAGTACCATTTCAATACTTCCTTTCCCCTATGCATAATACCATAAGACTCTCCCTCCTAGTAACCTGGTCAGCTTTCCCTTAGATTATTTCAGATTTTCTCCCTTACTTTTTTGTTAGAATACATTTCAGCCTATACTCTCTTCCCATATTCAGCTCTCTACAAAATACCTATTTGAGCCTGGCGTGAGGGTACATGCCTGTAGTCCCAGCTACTCAGGAGGCTAGGGCAGGAGACTCACTTGAGCCCAGGAGTTGGAGGCTATAGCGCACTATAATTGCGCCTGTGAATAGCCACTGCACTCCAGCCTGGGCAACATAGCAAGGCCCACATCTCTTAAAATACACACACACACACACACACACACACACAGTCTCTCTCGAGGTCCTCAGATGCCTTGTGTCATTAATATTTCCAATTTCTGAAACTTCTCCTTGGGTGATATCTTTTGGGGGTGCTTCAGGCTAGAGGACCCTTCAAAAATATATTTAGAGGCAGAGGTACTGGTATTCCCCTCTGAGAAAGGAGAAATTCAGGAATTTCAGGCAATTTAGTATTTGCAATTCTACCAGTCTGTTTTTATATTGCCCTTATTCCTCTGGAGCCTTAGCACAAATTTTTGCCTCTCATGAGCCTTCCACCATTCCCTTGAAATTTGTCTTCACTCTGGAAATTTATTTTCTGGCAATTCCCCCTAACCAGAGTTAAAATGAGCAGAAAATGTTAGGCACCTTGGAAAGATGCACCACTGGCCACTTTCAGAACCTAATCTTGGCCAAGAGTGGTGGCTCATGCTGCAATCCCAGCATGATGGGAGACTGTGGCAGGAGGATTGCTTGAATCCATAATTCAAGACCAGCCTGGGCAACACAGTGAGACCCTGGCTGTACAAAAAATAAGAAAATTAGCCAGGCGTGGTGGTATGTGCCTATAGTCCCAGTTACTCAGGAAGCTGAGGTGGGAAGATACCTTGAGTCTGGGAGGTTGAGGCTGCAGTGAGCCGAGATCATGCCACTGCACTCCAGCCTGGGCGACAGAGTAAGACCCCATCTTGAAACAAAACAAAAATCTTTCTCACCTGAAAATACATGGGTTTTTGCAGGCTAATGGAGGAACAGGACGAATACTCTGAAAATTATATTCTTCGAGCTACCACTATTGGGCAAACCACACTTGTGGCTATTGCTAGGGACAAGATGGGAAGAAAATACACATCAACTCCTCGGCACATTGAAGTAAGGAAATTATCTCACCCAAAATTTGTACTTTTTCTTGCTTAACATCATTTGTCTTTTTCTGTTAGTTTATACAAGTTAAAAATCATTTGACTGGCTGGGCACAGTGGCTCACACCACCGTGTGAGCAGTTTGGGAGACTGAGGTGGGAACATCACTTAAACCCAAGCGTATGAAACCACCCTGGGCAACATAGTGAGACTCTGTCTCTACCAAAATAAAAATAAAATAAAATAAATTAGCCAGACATGGTGGTGTGCCTGTAGTTCTAGCTACTCAGGAGGCTAAAGTAGGAGGATCACTTGAGCCCTGGAGGTTGAGGCTGCAGTGAGCTGATTGTGCCATTGCACTCCAGCCTGAGTGACAGAGAGAGACCCTGTCTCAAAAAAAAAAAAAAAATCATTCGACTGAAAAAAAGGATAGTGTCTAACTATTGCACAACATGCAGTATTTTTGGTTTTGTTTCTCTGTATAAAACAGTTCTCATAGAAAATTTAGAAAAATATGTGTAGTGGTGCATGCCTGTGGTCGCAGCTACTTGGGAGACTGAAACGGGAATATCACTTGAGCCCAGGAGGAGTTCCAGGCTGCAGTGTGCCATGATTGTGCCACTGCACTTCAGTCTGGGTGACAGAATGATACCCTGTCTCTTAAAAAAAAAAAGAAAATAAAATAAAACTTGGAAAGCACAAATTTTGAAGATGTTAAATGAAAATCACCTGTAATTTCACTTCTTAGAGGCAACCGTTGTTTTTTTTCATTTGAGAGAGTCTTGCCCTGTCGCCCACGCTGGAGTGCAATGGCGCGATCTCAGCTTAAGGCAACCTCTGCTTCCCGGGTTCAAGCGATTCTCCTGCCTCAGCCTCCTGAGTAGCTGGGATTACAGGAGTGAGATACTGCACCGCCCAGCTGTTCTACTTTTGTTTTTGTTTTTGTTTTTTTGAGACGGAGTCTCTCTCTGTCACCCAGGCTGGAATACAGTGGCGCAGTCTCAGCTCACTGCAAGCTCCGCCTCCCGGGTTCAGGCCATTCTCCTGCCTCAGCCTCCCAAGTGGCCGGGACTACAGGCACCCGCCACCATGTCTGGCTAATTTTTTGTATTTTTAGTAGAGACAGCGTTTCACCGTGTTAGCCAGGATGGTCTCGATCTCCTGACCTCATGATCCACCCAACTCGGCCTCCCAAAGTGCTGGGGTTACAGGCATGAGCCACCGCGCCCAGCCAGCTGTTCTACTTTTATGTGTTCAAAAAAAAGAAAAAAAGAAAGTTAACTGTAAACATAATTTTAACAGTCACTTTTACTCTAGTGAGTGGATATATAACTTATTTAAGTATTCCCACTTAAATACTTTTAAATTTTTTGCTATTATAAATAAAATTACATATCTTTGTGTGTAACTTTTTTGTATATAATTAGGAGTTTTCCTTAGAATAAGATCATGATGGGCTGGGTTTGGTGGCTCATGCCTGTAATCCCAGCACTTTGAGAGGTTGATGCAGGAGCATGACTTGAGCCCGGGAGTTTGAGACCACCCTGGGTAACATAGGGAGACCCCATCTCTGCAAAAAATTAGTCAGTTAAGGCCGGGCGCGGTGGCTCAAGCCTGTAATCCCAGCACTTTGGGAGGCCGAGACGGGTGGATCACAAGGTCAGGAGATCGAGACCATCCTGGCTAACCCGGTGAAACCCCGTCTCTACTAAAAAATACAAAAAACTAGCCGGGCGAGGTGGCGGGCGCCTGTAGTCCCAGCTACGTGGGAGGCTGAGGCAGGAGAATGGCGTGAACCCGGGAGGCGGAGCTTGCAGTGAGCTGAGATCCGGCCACTGCACTCCAGCCTGGGTGACAGAGCGAGACCCCGTCTCAAAAAAAAAAAAAAAAAAAAAAAAATTAGTCAGTCATGGCCAGGCGTGGTAGCTCACACTTGTAATCCCAGAACTTTGGGAGGCCAAGGCAGGTGGATTACCTGAGGTTGGGAGTTTTAGACCAGCCTGGCCAACATGGTAAAACCCCGTCTCTACTAAAATACAAAATATTAGCTGGGCATGGTGGCAGGTGCCTGTAATCCCAGCTACTTGGGAGGCTGAGGCAGGAGAATCGCTTGAACCTGGGAGGCGGAGGTTGCAGTGAGCTAAGATCTCACCACTGCACTCCAGCCTGGGTGACAGAGTGAAACTCCATCTCAAAAAGAAAGGAAAGGAGAGGGGAGGAGAGGGGAGGAGAGGAGGAAGGAAAGAAAGAAATTAGTCAGGCATGGTGGTGCACACTTCTGATCCCAGCCACTCAGGAGGCCGAAGCACCCAGGAGTTCAAGGCTGCAGTGAGCTATGATCATGCCACTGCGCTCTAGCATGGGTAACAGAGCAAGACTCTGTCTAAAAAAAAAAATTTTTTTAATGACTATGGTATGTTATAAAATTGACTCTAGTTAGTTACTTGTCCTTTTGGTTTTCTCCTTCAAGGTGTTTCCTCCTTTCAGACTTCTTCCAGAGAAAATGACACTGATTCCAATGAATATGATGCAGGTGAACTTACAGGCAGAAAAATAAGATTTACCTTTTCTCCTTATCCCTCTCTCTCTCTCTCTCTCTTTCTCTCTCTCTCTCTCTCACACACACACACACCCCTTTTCCTATTGATCTCTTATTTACTCTCACCCAAATACTACTGAATCTGATAAAGAACAAGATTAGTATTTTTCCTGGCCTATGATGTACATCATATAAAAACTCTCTTGGAATCCCATGGATCATTTGCAGTACTTCCATCTCTTCTGCATTTGAGTTGATATGGGATATATTTTTCAAGAAATGGGGGGAAATGAAGAAGTTAAGTTGCTTTGACAAAATGTTGGGAAAAGAGACATGATTTCTCCCTCATGTTCTAGGCATTCAATGGTATATTTAAATTCCAGGTAATGTCTGAAGGTGGCCCCCAGCCCCAATCCATCATTCACTTCTCCATCAGTAATCA
This sequence comes from Macaca mulatta, assembly GCF_049350105.2. Classification (NCBI taxonomy): domain Eukaryota; kingdom Metazoa; phylum Chordata; class Mammalia; order Primates; family Cercopithecidae; genus Macaca; species Macaca mulatta. The sequence goes on from NC_133406.1 coordinate 112,977,323, forward strand.
GACCGTGGCTGTTGTTAATAGAAGGGGGCAAGTTACAGGGAAGATGGTTGGCACAGCTGTGGTTCATGGCACCATCCAGACAGTAAATGAAGATACTGGCAAAGTCATTGTGTTTTCTCAGGTATTGGTTATTTGCTCTGCTTTGCTTCTACTCTTCTATCGAGGAACCATACTGGGGGAGATGGGGAGGGAGTGGTAATGAGGAGGGTGTCAGCAGCCCAGGTAAAGCCTTTTAGTGCCCCCGTCTGGCATTTTGTCAACCAGGCATGGAAGATGTCATCTGTAGTGAAAACCCCACAGAATACTTGGCACTGTTATAAGATATGGTCCCCATCCTTAAAGAATTATTTGAAGAAGAGAAAAACAAATACGTCTATCTAATAAGTTTTTCCCAAATGTTTGTAATTCATAATAATATATATATGTATGGGGTACATTGCCAAGACCAGCTCGGTCATGGAGACCCTAACCCAATGGGACTAGAGGAATTAAAGACATACACACAGAAATATAGAGTGTGGAGTGGGAAGTCAAGGGGCTGGCAGCCTTCAGAGCTGAGAGCCACGAACAGAGATTTACCCACATATTTATTGACAGCAAGCCAGTGATAAGCATTGTTTCTATAGATTATAGATTAACTAAAAGCATTCCTTATGGGAAACAAAGGGATGGGCTTTGGCTAGTTATCTGCAGTAGGAACATGTCCTTAAGGCACAGATCACTCATACTATTGTTTGTGGCTTAGGAACGCCTGAAGTGGTTTTCTGCCCTGGGTGGGCCAGGTATTCCTTACCCTCATTCTGGTAAACCCACAACCTTCAGCGTGGGCATCATGGCCATCACGAACATGTCACAGTGCTGCAGAGATTTTGTTTATGGCCATTTTGGGGGCCAGTTTATGGCCAGATTTGGGGGCCTGTTCCCAACATGTTCCCCCTTTTTATTTTTGCAAGACAATAAAAGCAAAGGCGGCTTTATCATGGTGAGCTACTTCTTGCAGGAGTCAGGATCTGCATCTGCAGACTATACAAAGACAAACTACACAGATTAAATGCACAATCATCATTGAAATCACAGAGCCTCCAAGTGTTTTTATCCATTTTAACAGGTTACTAGCTGCTAATCTGTCTGCAGCTCCTTCAAGCACTCCAGTTCCTGGCATTAAGGTCAGGTGTGCCTGGGATGCTTTAAATATTTGTTCTTTTAATTTTGCAATATCCAGAGACAAGTCTGTAGAGTGTCCTTCTAGATGCCTTTTTATTCTTTCCCAAATTTGAATCTTATTAAGAGCCATTAATAGTTTCCACAAATCCTTATGTGTAGCTCCTACAGTGGGCCATATAATTTGAGGTTGAGGTGCCATTCTACTGCCATGTTTCCAGATAATAGGAACTCTTGCCGTACTTCTTATCATTTCTACCATCTAACCATTTTGTTCAGACCAGCTGAACATAGTGTGGCCATGGCACACAGAGTGGGAGGTGCACCTCATGCTAAACATTCCCTTAGGGGACCAATCAATAATGCAATAATGTTTCCATAGGAATCGTTGTGCAGCACCTCTGCCTGTTCTGCAATACAATCTTCCCAAACAAGTACATTCATTATTTCTGGCCAGGTTCATTTCTGTTAACAAATAGGTTTTTGAGGGCAGTATGCCTCAATTATAGGAGCAGATTTATTGTGGTAAATACTGAGGTCAGAAAGCATGTGTAACTGTCATAGAGTGATTATACCCAGGCATTATTGCCAGCCAAGATTGATAAATATGTCCAATAAGTATAATTGTTCTCTGTGCCAGCCCTTGTTGAAGGAATACTCATGGCAATGGTGATCACCACTATCATAGCTTTTGTTAAATTATTCATTGTGACTGGTTGTCCCGCTTTCCTCAGGTTTTCTTCTGCCATCTGTGACAGCTTCTTGATCTGTCTCCGGGTAGGTGGCTGTGTTCGACGGGTGTTGCTTGTGACAGTTGGGGTCCTCCTCAGCATCAGTCTCGACATGGCTTCAACCAGGGGATCCTCAGGTTTCTCCCAGAATCTCTTCAGCCTCTGGCTCATGATAAGGTTTCAGGTGTCCTGATGGTATCCAAATCGGCTGTTGATTTGGTCCAGGAGAAACACAAGCATAACCTCTACCCCAAGTTATTATTTTACCTATTTCCCAACTTTTTGTTATCGGATCTCTCTACCAAACCAGTTTTTCTGCTTCTGTCTTTGTAGCTGGTTTCTGTAGATGCTGTTCAGCTGCTGATAGCATCTGGCCTTTAGGCAGGCTCAAAAAATTTAAAGTTAATAATGCTAGATTCAATTGCATATGTGGTGTCCTGTAGTCCCTATTTCTCCCCTTTTGCTTTTGCAACTGCTATTTTAGGGAGAGGTTCATTCTTTCCACTATGGCTTGTCCTTGAGAATTATATGGGATACCAGTAATGTGTTTAATATTCCATATAGAGAAAAATGTAGCTAGAGCTTGGCTAGTATAGCCTGGGGCATTATCTGTTTTAATAGGAGCTGGAATGCCCATCACCACAAAACACTGCAAAAGGTGACGTTTAACAGAGGCAGAAGATTCTCTTGATTGGCATGTAGCCCAGACTAAGTGAGAAAAGGTGTCCACACATACATGTTCATAAGCTAGTCTCCCAAATGAGGGAACACGTGTGACATCCATTCGCTAACGAGAATTATGTTCCAATCCTCAAGAATTAACTCCTCCTATAAAAGATGAGGAATGTATCATTTGGCAAGTTGGGCATTGCTGGATAATAGCTTTAGCTTCTTTCCAGGTAATGCTGTATCTGCGCTGTGAGACCAGAGGTATTAATGGGTTAAACTGTGAAAGTGTTGGCCAGGCACAGTGGCTCACGCCAGTAATCCCAGCACTTTGAGAGGCCAAGGTGGGCAGATCCTGAGGTCAGGAGATCGAGACCATCCTGGCTAACACAGTGAAACCCCGTCTCTACTAAAAATACAAAAAAATTAGCCGGGCATGGTGGCGGGTGCCTGTAGTCCCAGCTACTTGGGAGGCTGAGGCAGGAGAATGGCGTGAACCCAGGAGGCGGTGTAATGCCCAGACCGTTTGTTCCCCAAAGAAGACCACCAGAGTCCAGAGTCAAAGCCAAAGCGGCAAGGATCTTTTACTGCAAGTTCGAACTTGGTCCCTCTGTTCCACAGCGTACAAGAGGGCCCCGAACAATGCGAGTGCTTGCTTTTTATAGCCCGATGTAAGTAGGATACGTAAAGTTACAGAGGAACAAGGGAATTTTTTTTTGGTTACAGCATTACAATTGGTTTACATTTTAAGTTATACATTTAGTAGTTTTTCTATTGGTTCCCGCGCTTTCAGTAAAACCTCAAACGGCTGGGTCCTTATCGGGGATTTTCCAGGTGGTGTTTGTACTGGGCTCAGGAAATTGAGAGATATATGGTGGGATGTGTTTGTACTGGGCTCAGGAAGTTGAGAGATATATGGTGTTTGTACTGAGCTCAGGAAATTGAGAGATATATGGGGGGATGTGTTTGTACTGGGCCTGTTTGTGTTGAGCCCGGGGCTGAGGAATGTGCCTGATTTCTTTCAGCGGAGCTTGCAGTAAGCTGAGATCACTCCACTGCACTCCAGCCTGGGCAACAGAGCAAGACTCCATCTCAAAAAAAAAAATTGTGAAAGTGTCTAGCATTATATATTGTAGTAGCAACTAGGCGATCAGCCATTCGATACCCTTCAGTTAAAAGTCCTGGAAGAGGTTTATGAGCCCTAAGGTGAATGATGTAAAAAGGGTGCATTCTACTCCTAACTGCTGTTTGCAATTGGGTAAATAAAGTCATCAGTTGCTCATCTGTGTGGAATTATAGCTGAGCATTTTCAACTAACTGTGTAGAATGAACCACATATGAAGAATCAGAACTCACATTAATAGGCATATCAAAAGCAGTCAATACCTCAATTATAGCTACGAGCTCTGCATTTTGAGCTGAAGTACAGGGCATCTGAAAAACTTTACCTTTCGAGCCAGAATAAGAAGCTTTACCATTATTAGACTCATCTGTGAAGACATTTTCAGCACCTTTAATTCGTTTAAATTTAGTTAATTTAGGGAGAATCCAATTAGTTAATTTCAAAAATTGAAATAATTTTGTTTTAGGAAAATGATTATTGAGAATACCCACAAATCAGCTAAACGGGTTTGCCAAGTAAGACTATTTATAAAAGCTTGCTGTATTTGTGCCTTTGTGAGTGGGACAATAATTTTTCCAGGATCTTATCCATGTAATTTGACAATCTGAGTTCTCCCATTTCCTATCGTGGGTAGCAATTTGATCCAAATAAGGAGTTAGAGTCTGTGAATTAGTGTGTGGAAGAAAAAGCCATTCTACTAAGTCCTGCCCTTGGACAACACCACCAGTAGGTGAATGCTGAATTGAAAAAATTAGCAAATCTGGAGTCTTGGCCGGGCGCGGTGGCTCACGCCTGTAATCCCAGCACTTTGGGAGGCCGAGGCGGGCGGATCACAAGGTCAGGAGATCGAGACCACGGTGAAACCCCGTCTCTACTAAAAATACAAAAAATTAGCCGGGCGCGGTTGTGGGCGCCTGTAGTCCCAGCTACTCGGGAGGCTGAGGCAGGAGAATGGCATGAACCCGGGAGGCGGAGCTTGCAGTGAGCCGAGATGGCGCCACTGCACTCCAGCCTGGGCGACAGAGCGAGACTCCGTCTCAAAAAAAAAAAAAAAAAAAAAAAAAAATCTGGAGTCTTCTCTGAATCTATTCTATTTATCTGAGCTTTATGGACTTGCTTTTCAATCAGCTGTAACTGTGCCTCAGCCTCTTTTGTTAATTGTCCAGGGCTATTGAGACTAAGATCTCCTCTAAGGATAGAAAATAGATTACTCAAGGCAAGGTAGGAATGCCTAGAGCAGGTTGTATCCAATTAATGTCCCCTAGTAATTTTTGAAAGTAATTTAATGTTTTCAGTTGATCCCTATGTATGGTTACTTTCTGTGGCACTAGTGTAGTGTCATTTACTAAGGTCCCTAAGTAGGAGTAAGGAGTAGTAGTCTGAATTTTGTCAGGAGCTATAATTAAACTGGTGCGAGAAATCAAATTTTGCAAGTGATCATGACATTGGGGTAATATTTCTCGAGTGGGGGCAGCACAAAGTATATCGTCCACATAATGAAAAATGTAACACTGTGAAAATTTTTTATGAGTAGGTTCAATTGCTTGCTCTACACACCTCTGGCAAATTGCTGGACTATTTAACATGCCTTGTGGCATCACTTTCCGATGAGAACGCTTAGGAGGCTGCAGGTTGTTTACTGCAGGAATTGTAAATGCAAACCATTCACAATCTTGCTCAGCTAAGGGGATAGTAAAGAAACAGTCTTTAGTGAGGTAAGGTATGGCAGGCTCAGCTCGGTAGCCTGGGATGGGTGGGCGCCTTCAGACAAGTACTGCTGGTGGCTTAGGTGCCCTTACTGGGCATCCTCCAGCATTCTGGGCACCTGCCTACCCCTTGGTGGGGAGGCTGGCCACAGGCTGAGCGCGCTCCGGGCTGGGTACTCCTCAGTCAGTCCATGAGCATCACGTGGTAGACTTTCACTTGGCCAGCCCTTCCCACACTTCTGGGCGTGTCATCAGGAAGGTAAAACTAGGTTAGAGGTGGAGGGAGCACTTCTAACCTGGAAGAATATTGAAGACTTCACTGAAGAAGTGTCATTTGAGAGGAGCTATGGAAAGAAAGATTGAAAGGAAACACATTGAATGAGGAAAAACTAATATACAGTCATCGACATCCTTGCATAACCTAGTTTTTAAAAAACTGGATTTCAAAGAAAACAAAATTATCTTCCTTTCCAAATTCAAAAAGATGAAAACGAGTGAGATACTTTCAAAAGACAACCAAGTGAGCACCACAGACTAATGAGTAGAATCAATAAGAACGTGGTTTTGGCCTTTTTAACGCTGACAAGTTCTGCATTTCTGCTGTTTCAGTTGTACTACTACAAGCACTATTTATCAACAATTAATGGAGCTGGTTTGTCAAAATCCAAAGGAAGCCGAATTGGATTTGATGGCACACAGTGGCGTGCAGTTAAAAAATTTATTATGCTAACATCCAACCAAAATGTACCAGTGTTTCTTATTGATCCTTTGGTATTGGAATTGATTAATAAGAACTTTGAACAAGTCAAAAATACTTCTCATGGCTCCATTTCCCAATGCAGGTTTTTCTGTGTTCCAAGAGACTTTACTGCACTTGCACTGCAGTCTCACCTATGGAGGAATGAGGAAGGCTGGTTTCGGGTAGCTGAGAATATGGGATTTCAGTGCCTAAAGATTGAGAGTAAAGATCCCCGGCTAGACAGGATAGACTCCCTTTCTGGAACGGAAATCCCCCTGCACTATATCTGCAAATTGGCCACTCATGCGATTCGCTTGGTAGTCTTCCATGAGAGGAGTGGCAACCACCTCTGGCTTGGCCGCTTGAGACTTAAAGAACACATTGACAGTAAATTTGTTCCCTTCCGAAAGTTACAGTTTGGTCTTTATCCAGGAGCTTTTGACAGGCCAGAGTTACAGCAAGTTACTGTTGATGGACTGGAAGTTCTCATTCCAAAGAATCCAATGAGCTTTGTAGAAGAAGTACCACACTGTAGGTTTATTGAGTGTAGATATAAAGAAGCTCGAGCATTCTTTTAGCAGTACCTTGATGATAACACTGTGGAAGCCGTGGTCTTTCGGAAGAGTGCAAAGGAATTACTGCAACTAGCAGCAAAAACATTAAACAAATTGGGAGTACCATTCTGGCTGAGCAGTGGGACTTGTCTAGGATGGTATCGACAATGCAACATTATTCCTTATAGCAAAGATGTCCACCTAGGAATTTTTTTTTTTTTTTTTTTTTTTTTTGAGACGGAGTCTGGCTCTGTCACCCAGGCTGGAGTGCAGTGGCCGGATCTCAGCTCACTGCAAGCTCTGTCTCCCGGGTTCACGCCATTCTCCTGCCTCAGCCTCCCGAGTAGCTGGGACTACAGGTGCCCGCCACCTCGCCTGGCTAGTTTTTTGTATTTTTTAGTAGAGATGGGGTTTCACCGTGTTAGCCAGGATGGTCTCGATCTCCTGACCTCGTGATCCGCCTGCCTTGGCCTCCCAAAGTGCTGGGATTACAGGCGTGAGCCACCGCGCCCAGCGACCTACGAATTTTTATACAAGATTACAAATCTGATATTATTTTAGCATTTCAGGATGCAGGACTTCTGCTCAAACACAAATTTGGGAAGGTAGAAGACAGCTTGGAACTATCCTTCCAGGGAAAAGATGATGTAAAACTTGACATTTTTTTCTTCTGTGAAGAAACTGATCACATGTGGAACGGAGTCACTCAGGCCAAAACAGGAAAATAATTCAAGTACCTGATTCCTAAGTTTACATTGTGCTGGACTGAGTTTGTAGACATGACGGTCCATGTGCCCTGTAAAACCCTCGAATACATTGAAGCCAACTATGGTAAGACCGGGAAGATTCCTGTAAAGACTTGGGACTGGAAGCACTCTCCTCCCAATGCGCAACCCAGTGGAATCTGGCCTGTTTCTGAGTGGGATGAGGTTATCCAGTTATACTGAAATAATAGGTTGAAATGGGAGAATTCCTCTCTTGGAAAAAAAGGTAGATAACTGTTTAAAAAGATACATGTCTATTTGTCAAACGTAAGTGGGAACCAAAGAAAAAAAGTGACACGTTTGAAGACACGGAAAGGGTCCTAACTCCAGAACCATCTGATTTAATTCTCTCATTTAGCACTGAGGAATTTTCATGTGCCTTATACAATGCTAGGTTACAGTGGAGAAGCCTAGATGAATGAGACAAATACCTGCTTCTTTTATTCCTCCCTTTGATAAACAACTCAATTTTTCCTTTGAGGAAACCCTCCCCCACCCTTTGAAGAGTTCAAGTTCTGTAAAGGTTTTTAAAATGTTAAGTAATGTTTGAACTAGACGATGAGCTCACCAGGCAGAGCGAAGGAAGGATATACTAGTCAAAAAGAATAACCCATTCCTGTTCTGGGCATTTAAGCTGGTATGTTAGTGCTACTTTTAAGATTGTGGAATCTGAGTTAATATTCAAGTGATCAGACTTTGAGTGGCATCAAGAAAAGATAATATCAGGTTCATTTTTCAACTAATCTTTTGTGGAATTGAATTAGAGAACAAGGCATTACTCTTTTAGGGAAGGTGAGAGATTTTTTATATCAGAGTTTATTACTTGTCAAGATAAGTAAATTTCTATACCTGTACTGTTTTCATATTTGAAGTGAGAAGAAAGTTTATGCTTGTGTAGTGCTTAAATTTCAATCCATTGTGAGAATATTTTCACTGACATCTGATGGCACTTGTTGACAAATCATTCAAGTGAGACCATGCTACTAGACATGATTTTGAAAGAGTCCATGATTTCACAAAACTCATTTTTATTTTATTCTCAGTCACTCTGTTAGGTAAAAATATAAGAAATTCATGTACATTTTATATTTTCTGAATTTATAATCCTTGCACTCCCAATTTTAATGACAATAAAATCTTAATAGAAAAAAAAAAAGAAACAGTCTTTTTTTTTAAATCTATGACTATTAAAGGCCAGTTTTTTGAAATCATAGCAGAAGAAGGCAGTCCTGGCTGTAATGCCACCATAGGTTGTATAACTGAATTAATGACTCTAAGATCTGTCAACATTCTCCATTTACCAGATTTTTTTCTTAATAACAAAGACTGGAGAATTCCAAGGGGAAAATGTTGGAGCAATGTGTCCTTTTTCTAATTGTTCAGTAACTAAGTCCTGTAAAGCCTCCAGTTTCTCTTTACTTAGCGGCCATTGTTCTATCCAAATTGGCTTATCTGTTAACCATTTTAAAGGTATAGGTCCTAGAGGCTCAACAATGGCTGCCATCAAAAATGATATCCTAAACCCTTGGCAGGAACTTTGTCTTTCCACTTGAAGCGGCTCCTTCAAACCTTGCAAATATTTTTCTAGTCCCATACCAGGGACATACCCCATTTCATGCATCATATGTTGACTTTGAGGGCTATATAATTGTTCTGGAATTAGAACTTGTGCTCCCCATTGTTGTAATAAATCTCTTCTCCATAAATTTATAGGTACAGAAGTTATAATTGGTTGAATAGTCCCAGGTTGTCCATTGGGTCCTTCACAATGCAAAATATAACTACTTTAATATACTTCAGGGGCTTTACCAACTCCAACTATGTTAAATTGAGCGGGTTGAATTGGCCACGTGGATGGCCAGTGCTGTAGAGAAATGATTGAAATGTCCGCTCCTGTATCTACCAAACCTTTAAATTTCTTTCCCTGAATAGTTATTTCACAGGTAGGATGTTTATCAGTAGTTTGATTCACCCAGTAAGCTGCTTTGCCTTGTTTATTTGTGCTTCCAAATCCTCTTGTTTTTCAATTTTCCCCATTTCTACATACAGCACAATCAGGAGCTGTGCTATACACTCTCCTGGCTCTGCTTTCCAGGGAACAGAAGGAGATATAACAATTTGAATTTCCCCACTGTAATCTGAATCAATGACTCCTATATGTACTTGCACTCCTTTTAAGTTTAAAATAGATCTACCTAGAAGTAATCTTATTGCCCCTGCTGGCAAGGGTCCACAGACTCCTGTTGGTACTTTTTGCAGGGGTTCCCCAGGCAGAAGGCTCACAGCTTTTGTGCAGCATAAATCTGCTGCGGCACTACCGGCTGTGGCGGGGGACAGACATTGTACAGGGGTGAGGGAGTGGCCTGAGCTGGAAATGTCTGGGTTTGGAATGGAGTCCGGGAAAGGCCCCTCATGGTGTTTCCCGTGACACTGATTAGCCCAATGTTTTCCTTTTTTACACTTTAGGCATACATCTGGTTCATACTGATTGATAGCCTGTTTAAACTCTTTAAGTATTTTAAAAGGAAAAGGCTCAAACATAGTTATATTTCCCTGTTGATCTGGGGGATGTATCCTAATAGGGAACTGCCAAGCCTCTATATCACCCTCTCTTCTAGCTTGCTGGATTCCTGCCTGAATAGAACTGAGAGCAGTTGCTCGAAGCACTGCTTGAACAGTCACTGGGACAACTACTTTTTGCCCAGTGTCCTCCGGAAAAGAAAGATCTGGAGGGTCAAGCCACTCTTCTTCTTCAAAATAAGGAGGGGGTGCAGAAGGGTAGGGATGAACCTCTTCCTCCTTTGCCACTTTAGCTTTAACTGGCAAACAAACCTGCTCTGTCACCTCTTCTGTTATTTCGATATACTTTCCTTCCTCCTTATCATCAGTGTGAAAAGGTTCCAAGGTGGAATGAACCAGAGCCCACACTTGTCCCATTGTTACCCTGATGCTTCCAAGCTCTCCTTCTTACTCACCACGGGGATTGCTTAAGAGTACTCGGGTGTCCTCCAGCTTAGTTCCACGTTCTCCAACCATCACTCTGGTGACCCTTTGACCTGGGTTGGAGCCCCATGTATGGGCACCACTTGCCGAGACCAGGTCAGTTGTAAAGACCCTAACCCAGTGGCGCTAGAGGAATTAAAGACACACACACAAAGAAATATAGAGTGTGGAGTGGGAAATCAGGGGGCTGGCAGCCTTCAGAGCTGAGAGCCATGAACAGAGGTTTACCCACATATTTATTGACAGCAAGCCAGTGATAAGCATTGTTTCTATAGATTATAGGTTAACTAAAAGCATTCCTTATGGGAAACAAAGGGATGGGCTTTGGCTAGTTACGTGCAGCAGGAACATGTCCTTAAGGCATAGATTGCTCATGCTATTGTTTGTGGCTTAGGAATGCCTTAAGCAGTTTTCCACCCTGAGTGGGCCAGATGTTCCTTGCTCCCATTCTGGTAAACCCACAACCTTTAGCGTGGGCATCATGGCCATCATGAACATGTCACAGTGCTGCAGAGATTTTGTTTATGGCCATTTTGGGGGCCAGTTTATGGCCAGATTTGGGTGCCTGTTCCCAACAGAACATGAGTTATTTTGATACAGGCATACAATGCATAAATTAACTACATCAGGGTAAATGGGGTATCCACCACTTCAAGCATTTATCCTTTCTGTGTTACAGACAATCCAATTATAGTCTTTTAGTTATCTTTAAATAAACAATAAGTTATTGTTGACTGTAGTCACCGTGTTATACTATAAATACTAGATCTTTTTCATTCTATCTGACTATATTTTTGTGCCCATTAATCATCCCTATATCCCCCCTACCCACCCACTACCCTTCCCAGCCTCTGGCAACCATTGTTCTACCTTTTTGTTTGTTTGTTTTGAGATGGAGTTTTGCTCTTGTTGCCCAGGCTGGAATGCAATGGCGTGATCTCGGCTCACTGCAACCTCCGCCTCCAGGATTCAAGTGATTCTCCTGCTTGAGACTCCCAAGTAGCTGAGACTACAGGCACGTGCCACCATACCTGGCTAATTTTGTATTTTCAATAGAGATGGGTTTCACCATGTTGGTCAGGCTGGTCTTGAACTCCTAACCTCAAGTGATCCACCCAGCCTCCCAAAGTGCTGGGATTGCAGGAGTGAGCCACTGTGCACAGCCCATCATTCTATTCTTTATCTCCATGAGTTCAACTGTTTTAACTTTTAGCTCCCACAAATGTATAAGTGAGAACATGTGAAGTTTGTCTTTGTCTTTCTATGCCTGGTTTATTTCACTTGACATAATGATCTCTAGTTCCATCCATGTTGTTGCAAATGACAGGATCTCATTCTTTTTATGACTGATAGTTCTCTGTTGTATATATGTACCACATTTTCTTTATCCATTTGTTTGTTGATGGACACTTAGGTTGCCTCCAAATATTGACTATTGTGAATAGTGCTGCAGTAAACATGGGTAAGGTTTTTTACTGAATGTTAAAAACAGTAACAAACTAGTTATCATAAGCATCTCTGTCCACCCCACAGAAACTCTCTCTTAGCCTAAGCTTGCTCTCCACCCTGTTGAGCAGGATGAAGTACAGATTGAAGTTGTTCAGCTAAGGGCTGTTAGGATCCTTGCAGCTGCAACTCGGCTCATCACAGCTACCAAGGTCAGTATGATGGCTCTGTTCAGGGTTCATTATTCTGATAATTGCAACTGGGCAGGTTGTATAGCACAATGCCACTATTTATTTTCAGATGCCAGTTTATGTCATGGGAGTTACCAGTACCCAGACCCCTTTCTCCTTCAGCAATGCTAATCCTGGGCTCACATTCCACTGGTCTGTGAGCAAAAGGGATGTGTTGGATCTAGTGCCCAGGCATTCAGAGGTAAGAATTTACCTGTTTATTATGTTATTTTAGGGATCCTGATATTAAATTTATTTTATTTTATCATACATTTCTTTTTGTTTTGAGATGAGGTCTCACTCTGTCACCCAGGCTGGAGTGCAGTGGTGTGATCTCAGCTCACTGCAACCTCACCTCCTAGGCTAAAGTGATCCTCCCACCTTAGCCTCCCGAGTAGCTGGGACCACAGGCACATGCCACCATGCCTGGCTATTTTTTTTTTTTTGTATTTTTTTTGTTGAGATGAGGTTTTGCCTTGTTGCCCAGGCTGTTCTTGAACTCCTGAGGTTAGGTGATCCACCCACCATGACCTCCCAAAGTGCTGGGATTACAGGCGTGAGCCACCATGCTCAGCCTATCATAAGTTTTAGACTGATTACTCACTCTCTAAACTACACAATATTATTACTTATTTACTTTTCCTACTGTTCTCTGAACTCTGAACTCTGGAAACCTGCAGAGCAATAAAGAATCCAAATTTGAGTGTGCAGATAATACTGTATGATTATTTATTTATTTATTTATTTATTTTGCTGGACAGAGCTCTCAAAAGTGATCTTTCTTTTAATATTATATTTATTAATGTTGTTGTAATAATGTTGTATTTGTGAGCAGATGACTATGTAAGATGAGTAACACTATGAATATAAAGTATATGCATAGAGTTTATTTTTATTTATTTATTTATTTATTTTTTTTGAGACGGAGTCTGGCTTTGTTGCCCAGGCTGGAGTGCAGTGGCACGATCTTGGCTCACTGCAAGCTCTGCCTCCCGGGTTCACGCCATTCTCCTGCCTCAGCCTCCGAGTAGCTGGGATCACAGGCGCGCACCACCACACCCGGCTAATTTTTTGTATTTTTAGTAGAGACGGGGTTTCACCGTGTTAGCCAGGATGGTCTCAATCTCCTGACCTCATGATCCGCCCGCCTCGGCCTCCCAAAGTGCTGGGATTACAGGCGTGAGCCACCGCGCCCGGCCATGCATAGAGTTTAAATATACAATTTTTATTTTTTATCATGTTCAGACACACATTTGATTATATTCATAATAATGTTTGTGCTACATCATGGGTGATTACATTAACAGTAAGAAAAGTAAATGTGGAGGGCTGTAGGTGGCATTGCTTTGTTTCCACGCTCCCAGCCCACCCTACTTGGAATTGGGGAAGAACTGGATTCCCATGTCAGGCACTGGATTCCCATGTCAGGCACCACGGGTACCATGGCGCTATAGTCACCTACCAACTGGGCAGCTGATTCTGGACTGGGTGTCTTATATCAATGACAAATTTAAGAACAGTGATTAATTAAACTGCCCCTCCATGGTTGCCTTTGGTATCTGGTGGTATTGGCTCCTCCCAATTCACTACCTGCTGTGTCTGGAACCACAGAAGACCTCAGAATAGACATCTACGATATCCACAGTTCACCTTGAGAGTATATTTCTCTGAAAAAAAGCTTTGATGTTTTGATGCATATAGTATTAAACCTCACACGGAAACCTGAAAAAAAAAAAAAAAAGCAAGTTTGGCAGAAACTATGTAAAGTTTGCTACCGACAAATTTTACCTAAAGGAAACTCACCCAAGGTGGTCTGAGGACACTGGCAACAAGCTAGGTCTGGGTTTTACCCTAGGAAAAAGGACATGGGGCCATGATACCCATTAGGTCACAATTCAGTGCTTACGAGAACAAAGAATTAGAGTTATATCTTGGGAGATAATAGAGGGGTTACAAGAGCTAGAATTAGGAGGATATTTCGGTAGCCAGCTAAAAAGAAAAGAGAACTTTGGAAAAAGTTAAAAAATATATTTGTAATCTTTCTAAAAATATCCTTAACCTATAATTTAGGGAAACTCTAGTGGTTAGATCTTCTGTCTGTGACTTCCTAGAGTCTAGTTACACTGGAATTGTGGAAGAATGGAACTCTACTTAGTTTGATGCAATTTAGTGTAAGGATTTGGCTTTTTTTCTTTTTCTTTTTCTTTTTTTTGAGACAGAGTTTCACTCTTGTTGCCCAGGCTGGAGTGGTGCAATGGTGTGATCTCAGCTCACTGCAACCTCCACCTCCCGGGTTCAAGCAATTCTCATGCCTCAGCCTCCTGAGTAGCTGGGATTACAGGTGCCTGCCACCATGCCCGGCTAATTTTTTGTATTTTTAGTAGAGACGGGGTTTCACCGTGTTGGCCAGGCTGGTCTCGAACTCCTGACCTCAGGTGATCCCCCCCACCTCATCCTCCCAAAGTGCTAGGATGACAGGCATGAGCCACCATGCCCAGCAGGCTTTTTTCTTGAATAACAAACAGGAGTGTGTGAAAGGAGGGAATGGTCTAGGCCTTGGCCTCTATTCTCCTTCTCCCTTTCTTTAATTTTTTTTACCTAAAGCATCACTTTTTTCTCTAGCAAAAGAAATAATTGAGAGCCACACAGATTTTTTCTTTTCCTGCCTCAGATCTAGCATAGGCAAATTGGGTAATGAAATGGGCAATAGAAAGGCCTTCATGAGGCCTGTAATCCCAGCACTTTGGGAGGCTGAGGCGGACTTGGAATCAGGAGTTTGAGACCAGCCTGGCCAACATGGTGTAACCCCACCTCTACTAAAAATACAAAACTTAGCTGAGTGTGGTGGCACACACCTGTAATCACAGCTACTTGAGAGGCTGAAGCAGAAGAATGGCTTGAACTCAGGAGGTGGAAGTTGCAGTGAGCCAAGATCACGCCACTGCACTCCAGCCTGGGCGACAGAGGGAGATTCTATCTCAAAAAAAAAAAAAAAAAAAAAAGCCAGGTGCAGTGGCTCACGCCTGTAATCACAAAGTGGCTTACTTTGGAAGGCCGAGGCAGGCGGATCACCTGAGGTCGGGAGTTTGAGACCAGCCTGACCAACATGAAGCAACCCTATCTCTACTAAAAATACAAAATTAGCTGGGTGTGGTGGCCCGTGCCTGTAATCCCAGCTACTCGGGAGGCTGAGGCAGGAGAATCACTTGAACCCGGGAGGTGGAGGTTGCAGTGAACCGAGATCACGCAATTGACTCCAGCCTGGGCAACAAGAGTGAAACTCTGTCACCAAAAAAATAAAAATAAAAAAAGGGCGGGGTGCAGTGGCTCACACTTGTAATCCCAGCACTTTGGGAGGCCGAGGCACGTGGATCACTTGAGCCCAGGAGTTCCAGACCAGCCTGAGCAACATGGCGAAACCCCATCTCTACCAAAAATACAAAAATTAGCTAGGCATAGTGGCATGCACCTGTAATCCCAGCTACTCAGGAGGCTGAGGCAGGAGAATTCCTTGAACCCGGGAGGCAGAGGTTGCAGTGAACTGAGATTGCGCCACTGGACTCCAGCCCAGGCAACAGAGCAAGACCCTGTCTCAAAAAACAAAAACAAACAAACAAAAAAGGCCTTCATGGGCTGAGTGCAGTGGCTCACAGCTGTAATTCCAGCACTTTGGGAGGCCAAGGCAGGTGGATCACTTGAGCCCAGGAGTTCAATACCAGACTGGCCATCATGGCAAAACTCCATATTTACTAAAAATACAAAAGGTAGCTGGGCATAGTGGCCTGCGCCTGTAATCCCAGCTACTCAGAAGGCTGAGGCAGCAGGATTCCTTGAACCCAGGAGGCAGAGGTTGCAGTGAGCCGAGACTGCGCCACTGGACTCCAGCCTGGGCAACAGAGTGAGACCCTGTCTCAAAAAAAAAAAAAAAAAAAAAAAAGGCCTTCATGGGCTAGGTGCGGTGTGGCTCATAGCTGTAATCTCAGCACTTTGGGAGGCCGAGGTGGGTGGATCGCATGAGCTCAGGAGTTTGAGACCAGCCTGGGCAACATAGTGAAATCCTGTCTCTACAAAACACACACACAAGATTAGCCAAGCATAGTGGCATGCACCTGTAGTCCCAGCTACTAGGGAGGTTGAGGTGGGAGAGTCACCTGACCCCGGGAGGTGAAGGCTGCAGTGAGCTGTGATTGCACCACTGCACTCCAACCTGGGTAACAGAGTGAGACCCTGTCTCAAAAAAAAAAAAAAAAAAAAAAAAAAAAAAAAACAGAGAGAGAGAAAGAGAGAGAGAGGGAAAGGCCTTCTTGCTCCAATAGGTAGATTTCCTACACTGTGGAAATGCCACCATTGAGAGGTTCACTTGGATTAAACAATTATAAAACACTCATTTTTTAGCATGAGACTCTTCCAGATAACTGATTAAAATCTGCACAAAGGAAATGGGATTTTTTGTGTGTGTAGGGGACAGGGGAAAGGTGATTTGGGAACATGGGACTTTGTCGTAATTCTAGAGCGCTAGAAGGAAAGTTTGAAGGGTTGTGAACAGCAAGAAGGCAGGGGATACAGGACCTGAAATGCCTACTTCAGTGTTTGCCTTAATGGTGGTCCTGCCTTCCCTATTATCAGAATTCTATCAAGTTCTAATCCTCCCTATCCAGTCTAGAAGAGGGGCAAGTAGAAAGATGGTCAGTTTTTTTTTCATCTTTTTTTTTTTTTTTTTTTTTTTACTTTTCATTGAATATATTTCTGTGTGGGCTGGGCACAGTGGCTCACACCTGGAGGCCGAGGCAGGTGGATCACTTGAGGTCAGGAATTCGAGACCAGCCTGGCCAAGGTGGTGAAACCCCGTCTCTACTAAAAATAAAAAAATTAACCAGGTGCGGTGGCACATGCTTGTAATTCCAGCTACTCGGGTGGCTGAGGCATGAGAATCACTTGAACTTGGTAGACAGAGGTTGTAGTGGGCTGAGATTGTACCACTGCACTCCAGCCTGAGTGACAGAGACTCTGTCACACAAAATAAATAAATAAATAAATAAATAAATAAAATGGATTCAGACAGTAGAACCTGGGATGGGAGAGAAGTAAGGCAAAGGCCAGGCTCAGTGGCTCACGCCTGTTACCCCAGCACTTTGGGAGGCTGAGGTGAGAGGATCACTTGAGCCCACGAGTTTGAGACCAGCCTGGGTAACATAATGAGACCCCATCTGTTAAAAAAAAGTTGTAAAATTAGGTAGATGTGGTGGCACACACCTGTAGTCTCAGCTACTTGGGACGCTGAGGCAGGAGAATCATTTGAGCCAAGGAGGTTGAGTCTGCAGTAAGCTGCGTTTGCACCACGGCACTCCAGCCTAGAAGACAAAGTGAGACCCTGTCTCTCAAAAAAACGCACAAAAAAGAAACTACTTCCATCATTTTCATTCTTCTTACATAAAAAAATTTGACTTTGAGGTAACATAAGAAAGAATCTTAGGGAGGCTTGCCAGAATTAATTGAACACTACAAACAGAGGTTTACTTTAGGCGTAATTATGCTGCTGAGAATATGAAAAGAAATCACTAAGAAAACAATCTCTTGTACACTATTTCTCCTCCTCCTCCTCTTCCTACTCCTTCTCCTCCTTCTTCTTCCTTCTTTCTCCTTTATTCTTCCTTTTGTCTTCTTTTCTTCTTTTTTTTTTTTTTTTTTTTTTTTGACACAAGGTCTTCTTATACTGCCCAGGATGATCTCAAACTTCTAGGCTCAAGTGATCCTCCTGCCTCAGCATCACAAGCATCTGAGATTACAGGGGTGTACCACCACCCCCAGCTCCTCTAGTTCTTCTAGAAAGCTATTTTCAACATACATTTTCCTTGTTGTTACAACAAACAAGGAAAGATTAGCCAGGCATCGTGACACGTGCCTGTTGTTCCAGCTACTTGGGAAGCTGAGGCAGGAGAATCATTTGAGACTAGGAATTCCAGGCTGCAGTGACCTATGACTGTACCACTGCACTTGAGCCTGAGTGATAGAGCAAGATCCCATTTCTAAAAAAAAATAGTAGTGCTCACTTTGGCAGCATATCTACTAAAATTGGAATGATACAGAAAAGATTAGCATGTCCCTTGCACAAGGATGACCTGCAAATTCATGAAGTGTTCTATATTTTTAAAAAGGTAGACAGACAGAAATCAGAGTAGAAAGTTTATTCAAAGGGATAATAACAGAGAACTTCCCAAACCTAGAGAAAGATATCAATATTCCAATATAAGAAGGTTGTAGAACACCAAGCAGATTTAACCCAAGTAAGGCTACCTCAAGACATAATCAAACTCCCAAAGGTCAAGTATAAAGAAAGGATCCTAAAGCAGAAGGGAAAAGAAACAATATACAAAGAAGCTCCAATATGTCTGGCAGAGAACTTCTCAGTGGGAATCTGATAGGCCAGGAGAGAGTGGCATGACATATTTAAAGTGCTGAAGGAAAAAAACTTTTATCCTATAATAGTATATCCAGTGAAGTTATCCTTCAAAGGTGAAATAAAGAGTTTCCAGGCTAGGCACGGTGGCTCACGCCTGTAATCCCAGCACTTTGGGAGGCCGCGGTGGGTGGATCATCTGGGGTCAGGAGTTCGAGACCAGCCTGGCCAACATAGTGAAACCCCATTTCTACGAAAACTACAAAAATTAGCTGGGTGTGGTGGCAGGCGCCTGTAATCCCAGCTAATCAGGAGGCTGAGGCAGGAGAATCGCTTGAACCCGGGAAGTGGAGGTTGCAGTGAGCCGAGATCACGCTGTTGCAGTGAGCCGAGATCACGCTATTGTACTCCAGCCTGGGCAACAGGGCGAGACTCCATCTAAAAAAAAAAAGTTTCCCAGAAAAACAAAAGCTGAGGGATTTCATCAACAGCAGACCTGTTCTACAAGAAATGCTAGTGGGAATACTACAATCTGAAAGTAAAGGACATTAATGGGCAATAAGAAATCATCTGAAGGTACAAAACTCACTGGTAATACTAAGTACACATAAAACCACAGAATATTGTAACACTGTAATTGTGGTGTATAAACTACTCATATCTTGAGTAGAAAGACTAAAAGATGAACCTACTAAAAATAACTACAACTTTTCAAGACAAAGAGAATATAATAAGATATAATAGAAGCGACAAAAAGTTACAAAACAGGAGAGATAAAGTGCAGAGTTTTTATCAGTTTTCTCTTTCCCATTTGTTAGTTTGTGTGTTTATGCAACCAGTGTTAAGTGTCATCAGTTTAAAGTAACAGGTTATAAGATGTTATTTGCAAGCATTATGGTAACCTCAAATCAAAAAAACCTACAACAGGCCAGGCACGGTGGCTCACACCTATAATCCCAGCACTTTGGGAGGTTGAGGCAGGTGGATTGCTTGAGCTCAGGAGTTCAAGACCAGCCTAGGCAACATGAAAGAACCCTGTCTCTGCCGGGCATGGTGGCTTACGCCTGTAATCCCAGCACTTTGGGAGGGCAAGGCGGGCAGGTCACCTGAGGTCAGGAGTTCGAGACCAGCCTGGACAACATGGTGAAACCCCGTCTCTACTAAAAAAATACAAAATTTAGTTAGGCATGGTGGTGCCTTCCTGTAATCCCAGCTACTTAGGAAGCTGAGGCAGGAGAATCGCTTGAACCCAGGAGGCAGAGGGTGCAGTGAGCTGAAATTGTGCTATTGCACTCCAGTCTGGGCAACAAAAGCGAAACTCCATCTCAAAAAGAAAAAAAAGAAAAAACCCTGTCTCTTCAAAAATACAAAAATTGACTGGGCGTGGTGGTGTGCACTTCTAGTCCCAGCTACTCAGGAGGCTGAAGTGGGAGAATCTCTTGAGCCTGCGAGGCAGAAGTTGCAGTGAGACCAAATTGCACCACTGCAATCCAACCTAGGCAACATAGCAAGACCCTGTCTCGAAAGGTAAAATAAAATAAACCTGTAACAGATAAACAAAATAAAATGCAAGAATTAAAACATACCACTGGAGAAAATCACCTTCACAAAAAAGAAAACAAGAAGGAAGTAAAGAAGGAAGATAAGACCACAAAACAACTAGAAAACAAATAACAAAATGGCAGGAGAAGTTCTTATTTATCAATAATAACATAGCATATAAACGGACTAAATACTCCAATTTAAAAGATATAGAGTGGCTGGGCGTGGTGGCTCATGCTTGTAATCCCAGCACTTTGGGAAGGCTGAGTTGGGTGGATCACTTGAGGCCAGGAGTTCGAGACCAGCCTGGCCAACATGCTGAAACCCTGTCTCCACTAAAAATACAAAAATTAGCTGGAAATCACTTGAACCCGGGAGGTGGAGGCTGCAGTGAGCTGAGATCACACCACTGCACTCCAGCCTGGACAAGGAGCGAGACTCCATCTCAAAAAATAAAATAAGATAAAATAAAATAAAAGACATAGAGTGGCTGAAAGGATTAAAATAAAAAGATTCAACAATCTGTTGCCTACAAGAAACACACTTCACCTATAAAGACACACGTAGACTGAAAATAAAGAGATGGAAAAAGGTATTTCATGTTAATGGACACCAAAAAAGAGCAGGAATGGTTATACTTACATTAGACAAAATAGATTTCAAGACAAAACTATAGAAAGAGGCCGGGCGCGGTGGCTCAAGCCTGTAATCCCAGCACTTTGGGAGGCCGAGACGGACGGATCACGAGGTCAGGAGATCGAGACCATCCTGGCTAACACCGTGAAACCCCGTCTCTACTAAAAATACAAAAAACTAGCCGGGCGAGGTGGCGGGCGCCTGTAGTCCCAGCTACTCCGGAGGCTGAGGCAGGAGAATGGCGTAAACCCGGGAGGCGGAGCTTGCAGTGAGCTGAGATCCGGCCACTGCACTCCAGCCCGGGCTACAGAGCAAGACTCCGTCTCAAAAAAAAAAACAAAAAAACAAACAAAAAAAAACTATAGAAAGAGATGAAGGTCATTATATAATGATAAAGGGGTCAATTCAGCAAGAGGTCATGACAATTATAAATATATAGGAACCCAATACTGGAGTACCCAGATATATAAAGCAAATAATATTAGAGCTTAAGGGAGAGGCAGACCCCACAACATTAACTGGAGACTTCAATAACCCACTTTCAGCATTGGACAGGTCATCCAGACAGAAAATCAACAAAGAAACATCAGACTTACTCTGCACTATAGACCAAATGGATCTAATAGATATTTACAGAACTTTTCATTCAACAGCTGCAAAATACACATCCATCGCCTCAGCACATGGCTCATTCTCAAGAACAGACAATATGATAGGCCAGAAAACAAGTTTTTAAAAATTAAAAAAAAAGGCCAGGCACAGTAGCTCAAGCCTGTAATCCCAGCACTTTGGGAGGCCGAGATGGGCGGATCACGAGGTCAGGAGATCGAGACCATCCTGGCTAACATGGTGAAACCCCTCTCTACTAAAAATATAAAAAATTAGCCGGGCACGGTGGTGGGCACCTGTAGTCCCAGCTACTTGGGAGGCTGAGGCAGGAGAATGACATGAACCCGGGAGGCAGAGCTTGCAGTGAGCTGATATATTGCCACTGCACTCCAGCCTGGGCAACAGAGCGAGACTCGTCTAAAAAATACACACACACACACACACACACACACACACACACACACACACCCCATGTTCCAACTGTCCTATACATTAAATAAATACATTTTTAAATTAATTAAAAACACTGAAATTATATCAAGTATTTTTTCTGACCACAATGGAATAAAACTAGAAATTAGTAACAAGAGGAATTTTGGAAACTATACAAACACAGGGTAATTAAACAATATGTTCCTGAATGACCAGTGGGTCAATGAATACATTAAGAATTTAAATTTCTTGAAACAAGTGAAAATGGAAACACAACAAAACCCATGAGATACAGCGAAACCAGTACTAACAAAAAGTTTATAGGCCGGGCGCAGTGGCTCAGGCCTGTAATCCCAGCACCTTGAGAGGCCGAGGCCAGTGGATCATGAGGTCAGGAGTTCAAGACCAGCCGGCCAAGGTGGTGAAACCCCGTCTCTACTAAAAATACAAAAAATTAGCCAGGCGCGGTGGCAGGCACCTGTAAGCCCAGCTACTTGGGAGGCTGAGGTGGGAGAATTGCTTGAACTCGGAGGGCAGAGGTTGCAATGAGCCAAGATCACGCCACTGCACTCCAGCCTGGGTAACAGAGTGAGACTCCATTTCAAAAAAAAAAAAAAGAAAAAAGTTTAAAGCAATGAGTGCCTACATCAAAAAAAAGTAGAGGCTGGTCGCAGTGGCTCACACCTGTAATCCCAGCACTTTGGGAGGCCCAGGTGGGCAGATCACTTGAGGTCAGGGGTTCGAAACCAGTGTGGCCAACATGGTGAAACCCCATCTCCACTAAAAATGCAAAAAATTAGCTGGGCGTGGTGGCAGGGAATCCTAGCTACTCAGGAGGCTGAAGCAGGAGAATCGCTTGAACCCAGGAGGTGGAGGTTGCAGTGAGCCAAGATTGCACCATTGCACTCCAGCCTGGGCCTCAAGAGTGAAACTCCGTCTCAAAAACAAACAAACAAACAAAAAAAAGTAGAAAAAATTGAAATAAAAAAAGCCTAATGAAGCGTCTTGAAGAACTAGAAAAGCAAGAGCAAACCAAACCCAGAATTAGTAGAGGAAAAGAAATAATAAGGATCAGAACAGATAAATGAAATTGAAATGAAAAAGAATACAAAAGATCAACAAAACAAAAAGTCAGTTTTTTGAAAAGATAAAATTGACAAACCTCTAGACAGACTAAGAAAAAGAGGATCAAAATAAATAAAATCAGAGGTGGAAAAAGAGACATTGGCTGGGTGTGGTGGCTTACGCCTGTAATCCCGGCACTTTGGGAGGCTGAGGTGGGTAGATCGCAAGGTCAGGAGTTTGAGACCAGCCTGACCAACACGGTGAAACCCCATCTCTACTAAAAATACAAAAATTAGCCAGGCATGGTGGTGCACACCTGTAATCCTAGCTACTCAGGAGGCTGAGGCAGGAGAATTGCTTAAACCTGGAAGGCGGAGGTTGCAGTGAACCAAGATCAGGCCACTGCACTCCAGCCTGGGCAACAGAACAAGATTCTGCCTCAAAAAAAAAAAAAGAAAGAAAGAGACATGACAACCAATACCACAGAAATTCAAAGGATCATTAAGGCTACTATGAGCCAATAAAATTGGAAAACCTAGAAGAAATGGATAAATTCCTAGATACATACACTCTACCAAGATTTAACCATGAAGAAATCCAAAACCTTAACAGACCAATAACAAGTAATCAGATCAATGCCATGACGAAAAGTCTGCCAGCAAGGCAGGCTGGGCGCAGTGGCTCACTCCTGTAATTCCAGCACTTTGGGAGGCCAAGGTGGGTGGATCACTTGAGGTCAGGAGTTCCAGACCAGCCTGGCCAGCATGGTGAAACCTCATCTCTACTAAAAATACAAAAATTAGCTGAGCATGGTGGTGGGCGCCTCTAATTCCAGCTACTTAGGAGGCTGAAGCAGGAGAATCACTTGAACCAGGAGGCAGAGGTTGCAGTGAGCCGAGATCATGCCACTGCACTCCAGCCTGGGTGACAGAGTGAGACTCCGTCTCAAAAATAAAAAATAAAATAAAGGCCGGGCACGGTGGCTCAAGCCTGTAATCCCAGCACTTTGGGAGGCCGAGACGGGCGGATCACGAGGTCAGGAGATCGAGACCATCCTGGCTAACACAGTGAAACCCCGTCTCTACTAAAAATACAAAAACTTAGCCGGGCGAGGTGGCAGGCGCCTGTAGTCCCAGCTACTCGGGAGGCTGAGGCAGGAGAATGGCGTGAACCCGGGAGGCGGAGCTTGCAGCGAGCTGAGATCCGGCCACTGCACTCCAGCCTGGGTGACAGAGCGAGACTCCGTCTCAAAAAAAAATAATAAATAAATAAAATAAAATAAAATAAAATAAGATAAAAATAAAAAAGTCTCCCACCAAAACAAAGCCCAGGACCTAATGGTCTCTCTGCTGTATTTTACCAAACATTTAAAGAAGAACTAATACCAATCCTACTCAAACTATTGTGAAAAATAGAGGAGGAGAGAATACAACTAAACTCATTATATGAGGCCAGTATTACCCTGATAACAAAAACAGGCAAAGACCTATCAAAAAAAGAAAACTAAAGGATAATATCTGTAATGAACATTGATGCAAAAACCCTCATCAAAATACTAGCAAACTGAATTTAACACCACATTAAAAAGATTATTCATGGCCAGGCATGAGAATCGCTTGAACCCAGGAGGCGGAGGTTGCAGTGAGCTGAGATCATGCCATTGAACTCCAGCATGGGGGAACAGAGCTAGATACCATCTCAAAAAAATAAAGAAAGAAAATAAATGAAGAAGACACACAAAAAAATGGAAAGATATCCCATGTTCATGAATTGGAAGAATCAATATTCTTAAAATAGCCATACTACCCAGTGTAATCTACAGATTCAATGCAGTCCCTATCAAAATATCAGTAACATTCTTCACAGAAATAGAAAAAATAATTCTAAAATTTATATGAAACCACAAAAGACCCAGAATAGTCAAAGCCATCCTCAGCAAAAAGAATAAAACTGGAAGACTCACATTACCTGACTTCAAATTATATGACAGAGCTATAGTAATCAAAACAGCATGGCACTGGCATAAAAACAAACATATAGACCAATGGAACAGAATAGAGAACCCAGAAACAAATTCATACACCTGCAGGAAACTCACTTTTAACAAAGGTGCCAAGAATATACATTGGGGAAAAAACAGTCTCTTCAATCAGTGATGCTGGAAAAACTGAATATCCATAGGCAGAAGAATGAAACTACACCCCTATCTCTCGCCATATGCAAAAATCAAATCAAAATGTATTAAAGACTTAAATCTGAGACTCAACGTATGAAAATATTACAAGAAAACATTGGGGAAACTCTCCAGAACATTGGAGTGAGCAAAGATTTCTTGAGTAATACTCCACAAACACAGGCAACCAAAGCAAAAATTGACAAATGGGATCTAAGGCCCAGCCTTAAATATTTCTTAAAAGAAGACATACAGGCCAGATGCGGTGACTCACGCCTGTAATCTCAGCACTGTGGGAGGCCGAGGCAGGTGGATCACAGGTTAGGCAGGTTAGGAGTTTGAGACCAGCCTGGCCAACATGGCAAAATCCCATCTCTGTGAAAAATACAAAAATTAGCTGGGTTTGGTGGCATGCTTCTGTAGTCCCAGCTACTGGGGGAGGCTGAGGCAGGAGAATTGTCTGGACCCGGGAGGCAGAGGTTGCGGTGAGCCAAGATCACACCACGGCACTCCAGCCTGGGTGACAGAGCGAGACTGTGTCCCCCACCAAAAAAAAAAGACATACCAATGGCAAACAGGTATATGAAAAGGTGCTCAACATCATTGATCATCAGAGAAATGCAAATCAAAACTACAATAAGATATCATCTCACCTCAGTTAAAATGGCTTATATCTGAAAGACAGGCAACAATGAATCCTGGCAAGGATGTAGAGAAAAGGGAACCCTCATATACTGTTGATGGAAATGTAAATTAGTAGAGTCATTATGGAGCATAGTTCGGAGGTTTTCAAAAAACTAAATATAGAACTACCAAACTAACGTATGATCCCAACAATCCCACTCTTAGACATATACCCAAAAGACAGGAAATCATTATATCAAGGAGATATCTGCTCTCTCATATTTACTGCAGCACTATTCACAATGGCCAAGATTTGGAAGCAACCTAAGTGTCCATCAATAGATGATTGGATAAAGAAAATGAGGTGTATATACACAATGGAGTACAACTTAGCCATAAAAAAGGAATGAGATGGCTGGGCACCATAACTCACACCTGTAATCTCAGCACTTTGGAAGGCCAAGGTGGGAGGACCACTTGAGCCCAGGAGTTTGAGGCCAACCTAGGCAACATAGTGAGACTCGATCTCTACAAAAAAATAAATTTTAAAAAATTTAGCCGGGCACAGTGGTGCATGCCTGTAGTCCCAGCTACTCGAGAGGCTGAGGCAGAAGAAGCACTTGAGCCCTGGAGATTGAGGCGGCAATGAGCCATGATTGTGCCACTGTACTCAACCTGGGCAACAGAACAAGACCCTGTCTCAAAAAAAAAAAAAAAAAAATGAGATCCTGTCATGTGCAACAACATGGATGATGGAATTGGAGACACTATGTTAAGTGAAATAAGCCAGGTATAGATAAACTTTACATGTTCTCACTTATTTGTGGGAGCTAAAGATGAAAACAATTGAACTCATGGAGACAGAGTAGAATGATGGTTACTGGAGGCTGGAAAGCATAGTGGGTGGGTGGGAGGGAAGTGGGGATGCTTAATGAGTACAAAAATATAGTTAGATTAAATGAATAAGATCTAGTATTTGATAGCACAACAGGGTGAGTACAGTCAACAATAACTTATCGTATATTTTTAAATAACGAGGGCAGGTGCAGGGGCTCACGCCTGTAATTCCAGCACTTTGGGAGGCCGAGGCGGGTGGATCATCTGAGGTCAGGAGTTTGAGACCAGCCTAGCCAACATTGTGAAACCCTGTCTCTACTAAAAATACAAAAATTAGTCGGGCATGTTGCCAGGCATCTGTAATTCCAGCTATTTGGGAGACTGAGACAGGGAGAATTGCTTGAACCCGGGAGGCGGAGGTTGCAGTGAGCTGAAATCATGTCATTGCACTCCAAACTGGGCAACAGAGCAAGACTCCATCTCAAAATAAAATAAAATAACTAAAAGAGTATAATCGTGTCTGTAACACAGAAAGGATAAATGCAGCTGGACACAGCGGCTCACACTTGTAATTGCAACACTTTAGGAGGCTGAGGCAGGAGGATCACTTGAGCCCAAGAGTTTGAGACCAGCCTGGGCAACACATGGAGACCCTGTTTTTAGAAAAAAAAAATTTTTTTTAATTAGCTGGGCTAATTGACACATGGGGACACATGCCTGTGGTCCCTGCTACTTGAGAGACTGAGGTGGGAGGATTGCTTGAACCCAGGAGGTCGAGGCCACAAGAAGCCATGATTTCACCACTGCACTCCAGTCTTGGCAACAGAGCAAGACCCTGTCTCAAAAAAAAAACAAAAAAGGTTTCAACTTAAAGTATGCTTGAGGTGATGGATACCCCACTTACCCTGATGTGATTATTACAAGTTCTATGCCTGTATCAAAGTATCTCATGTACCCCATAAATATGTATGCTTACTATGTAGCCACAAAAATTAAAAATAAAAACAAAAAATTAATTGTAATCCCAGAACTTTGGGAGGCTGAGGTGGGCAGATCACTTGAGGCCAGGAGTTCGAGACCAGCCTAAGCAACATGGCGAAACCCCATGTCTACAAAAAATACAAAAATTAGCTGAGTGTGGTGGTATGCCCCTGTAGTCCCAGCTACTAGGGAGGCTGAGGTGGGAAGATCACCAGAGCCCGGGAGGTCGAGGCTGCAGTGAGCTGAGATTGTTCCACCGCACTCCAGCCTGAGCGACTTTTAAATTTTATTTTTAATTTTAATTTTTCCATAAGTTATTGGGGTACAGGTGGTATTTGGTTACATGAGTAAGCCCTTTAGTGGTGATTTGTGAGATTTTGGTGCACCCATCACCCGAACAGTATACACTGCACCCTATTTGTAGTCTTCTATCCCTCACCCCCTCCTACCCTTCCCTGACTTTTTATTTTTAATTAAAAAAATGTTTAATATTTAAAAAGTTAAAAAAAAAAAAAAAAGGAAGACACCATGTTTATTCATCCCTTCGCTGTCTAGGTTTTTCTACAGCTCCCAGTAGAGCATAACTTTGCCATGGTTGTCCACACAAAAGCAGCAGGCCGGACCAGTATCAAGGTCACTGTTCACTGCATGAACAGTTCCTCTGGGCAGTTTGAGGGGAATTTGTTGGAACTCTCTGATGAAGTACAGATCCTGGTAAGCTTCCAAATCTAAATCTTTTTTTCGTATATTAAGGATAAGAAAGTTATATTCTCTTACCATCAACGAAGAGCTTATTTTGGATAGAGACAGATAATTGTTAGAGCGATTCCGGGAACAGGTTTGTACTTCCTAGATCTTTATCATTCCTGCTGATTGCTTGTATATAGTTTTTGTTTTTGTTTTTGTTTTGTTTTGAGACAGAGTTTCGCTCTTGTTGCCCAGGCTGGAGTGCAATGGCACGATCTCGGCTCACTGCAAACTCTGCCTCCCAGGTTCAAGTGATTCTCCTGCCTCAGCCTCCTGAGTAGCATGTGCCACCAAGCCCAGCTAATTTTGTAATTTTAGTAGAAACGGGCTTTCTCCATGTTGGTCAACCTGGTCTCAAACTCCCGACCTCAAGTGATCTGCCTGCCTCAGCCTCCCAAAGTGTTGGGATTACAGGCGTGAGCCACCACGCCTGGGCTGTTTTTTGTTTTTTTTGTTTTTTGGTTTTTGGTTTTTTTTTTGAGATGGAGTCTCACTCTGTCGCCCAGGCTGGAGTGCAGTGGCACAATCTCGGCTCCCTGCAAGCTCCTCTTCCTGGGTTCACACCATTCTCCTGCCTCAGCGTCCCAAGTAGCTGGGACTGCAGGCGCCTGCCACCACGCCCAGCTAATTTTTGTATTTTTAGTAGAGATGGGGTTTCACCGTGTTAGCCAGGATGGTCTCGAGCTCCTGACCTCATGATCAGCCCGCCTCGGCCTCCCAAAGTGCTGGGATTACAGGCATGAGCCACCACGCCCGGCCTGTTTTTTGTTTTTGAGACAGGGTCTCACTCTGTCGCCCAGGCTGGAGTGCAGTGGCACAATCTCCACTCACTGCAGAGTTCAGGTAATTCTCCCTGCCTCAGCTTCCCAAGTAGCTGGGATTACAGGCACCCGCCACCATGCCTGGCTAATTTTTATATTTTTAATAGAGATGGGGTTTCGCCACATTGTCCAGGCTGGTCTCAGACTCCTAACCTCAAGTGATCCACCTGCCTTGGCCTCCCAAAGTGCTGGAATTATAGGCGTGAGCCACCATGCCTGCCTGCTTTTATATACTATTGACATCAGAAACTATTAGTACTTGCAGGTGAGCAGTCTGGAAAAAAAAGAAAAGAAACTGTAGCACACACACTCCCTTCAACTCCCCATACCAGGAACACAGGATATGAACACCACAGTAATTAGAGAAGGATTCATTTCTGATCCACTCCACCTGACATAGATATTATAAGTCCATTTAAAATTTTTATTTATTTATTTATTTAGAGAGAGAGTTTTACTCTGTTGCCCAGGCTGGAGTGCATTGGCATGATCTCGACTCACTGCAACCTCTGCCTCCCAGGTACAAGTGATTCTCCTGCCTCAGCCTCCTGAGTACCTGAGATTACAGGCACATGCCACCATGCCTGGCTAATTTTTGTATTTTTAGTAGAGACAGGGTTTCATTATGTTGACCAGGCTGGTCTCGAACTCCTGACCTCAGATAATCTGCCCTCCTCGGCCTCCCAAAGTGCTGGGATTACAGTCATGAGCCACTGTGTCCAGCTGATATAAGTCCATTTAAATATATTCACAGTTAGGATAAAACATAATTCTAACTTTTCATAAGGTGTAAGATTATGAATAGTTTCTACAGATACTCTCAGGCTAAAAGCTAAATGTTTCTGTTGTTTTTAGAATTCAGAAAACAAGTTATCACTTATATGGGTCGAGTAAGTTTCACTGCCTCTGATTTTGAGACTTTTTTTTCTTTGACTTTTTAATTTTTTCCTTTATTTTGGCTTTGGTTCTCTGATTCAATGTGGAGTAGAGGAAAGAGTACTTTACTAGAAGGTGGAAGACCTGGATGGTGTTTCATGCTAATTGAATATTATAGGTTCTTTTTCTCAAACTTCATGTCATTTTACAAGAGCTAGAATTAGAAATTTCAAAGTAATTTTATACCTAATATCTAAGTAATATGGAAGATGTGGTAAGTGTAAACTTTGCTACATGCTCAGTCCCTCAGAGTCAGAAACGGCTAACATTAGGTTATATCTTCTAGAATACCTAGTTATGTTTTGAGTGCCTGGTTCATTTTGGAGAGGAGTATTATGGATGATTTTAGACTAATTAGAAGTTAGGCAGACTGTTGATTTGTAGTTGTCATTTATTTGCATGTTAATCTCTTGGGGATTATACTGAAGTCCATATGTAAGTAAAAGTCATAATTTGTCTTTGCCAAATATGAGGAATGCATTATTTTCTCATTATAGGTGTTTGAAAAACTCCAACTCTTCTATCCAGAGTGCCAACCAGAGCAGATTCTGATGCCTATAAATTCTCAGCTCAAACTCCATACCAACAGGTAAGGAAAAGAGAGAATAAGGAAGTGCCAGGATCCAAGCTTAAGTGTTTTCAGTAAAACATTGACATAGAAAGAACACCTTTGCCTTCTAGGAGATTTTTCTAACCCCCAAATAATTTTTTGTATGAGGTGAAATTTCCATAATGTAAAACCATTGTAAAGTGTAAAATTCAGTGGCATTTAGTACATTCACAATATTGTGTATTCAGCATCTCTATCTAGTTCCAAATATCTTTATCACCACCAAAGGAGATCCCATACCTATGAAGCAGTCACTCTTCTTTCTTTCCTGCTCGCAGCCCCTGGCAATCACTCATCTGCTTTCTGTGTACGGTATTAGCTATCCTGAATGTATTTCATATAAATGGAATCATACAATATGCAACATTTTGTGTTGGTTTCTTTTTTTTTTTTTTTTTTTTGAGACAGTCTTGCTCTGTTGCCCAGGTCAGAGCACAGTGGCGCAATCTCGGCTCACTGCAACCTCCACCTCCTGGGTTCAGGCAATTCTCCTGCCTCAGCCTCCCGAGTAGCTGGGATTACAGGTGCCTGCCACCACACCTGGCTAATTTTTGTATTTTTAGTAGAGATGGGGTTTCACCATGTTGGCCAGGCTGGTCTTGAACCCCTGACCTCAGGCGATCCGCCTGCCTTGGCCTCCCAAAGTGCTGGGATTACAGGCGTGAGCCACTGTGCCCAGCCTTGTATTGGCTTCTTTAAGTTAGCATAATGTTTTTGAGGTTCATCCATGTTGTAGCATGTATCAGTACTTCTTCCTTTTTATGACTGAATAGTATTCCATTATATGGAAATACTACATTTAGTTTATAATTTCATCTCCTAATAGAAATTTGGGGCTGGGTACAGTGGCTCATGCCTGTAATCCCAGGCTTTTGGGAGGCCAACGCTGGTGGATTACCTGAGGTTGGGAGTTCGAGACCAGCCTAGCCAACATGGAGAAACCCCAACTCTACTAAAAACACTAAATTAGCCAGGTGTGGTTGTGCATGCCTGTAATCCCAACTACTCAGGAGGCTGAGGCAGGAGAATCACTTGAACCCTGGAGGTGGAGGCAGCAGTGAGCCGAGATCACGTCATTGAACTCCGGCTTGGGCAACAAGAGCGAAACTCCATCTCAAAAAAAAAAAAAAGAAAAGAAATTTGTGTTGTTTTCACCGTTTGGCTATTGTGAATAGTGCTGCTATGAATATTCATTTGCAAGTATTTACTTGAATACCTGCTTTCAATTGTTTTGGCTGAATAATTTTCTTTTTGAGATGGAGTTTTACTCTTGTCGCCCAGGCTGGAGTACAAATGGTGCCATCTCGGCTCACTGCAACCTCTGCCTCCCGGGTTGAAGCCATTCTTCTGCCTCAGCCTCCCGAGAAGCTGGGATTACAGGCGCCAGCAATCACACCCGGCAAATTTTTTTTTTTTCGAGACGGAGTCTCGCTCTGTCGCCCAGGCTGGAGTGCAGTGGCGCGATCTCGGCTCACTGCAAGCTCCGCTTCTCGGGTTCACGCCATTCTCCTGCCTCAGCCTCCTGAGTAGCTGGGACTACAGGCACCCGCCACCGTGCCCAGCTAATTTTTTGTATTTTTAGTAGAGACGGGGTTTCACCGTGGTCTCCATCTCCTGACCTTGTGATCCGCCCGCCTCGGCCTCCCAAAGTGCTGGGATTACAGGCGTGAGCCACTGCGCCCGGCCTTTTTTTTTTTTTAAGTAGAGACAGGGTTTTACCATGTTGGCCAAGCTGGTCTCAAACTCCTGACCTCAGGTGACCCTCCCGCCTTGGCCTCCCAAAGTTCTGGGATTACAGATGTGAGCCACCACACCCAGCCTAAATAATTTTTTAATGATAAAAGATTTGATTTTAAATAAATAAGCATAATCCAAAGGCAGACTTTTATCTGAGGAACAAATAATTACACACGTGGAGAATGGCAAGCAGTTTTCTCGAGTACATCCCCTAACAGTGATCCTGGAAATTTTTACCCTTTTCTCTCCGGTCAGACAGGACCCCCAAAAGATGCCACTTTCTTTACTTGTTCCCTAGGGAAGGAGCTGCCTTTGTGAGTTCTCGTGTTCTCAAGTGTTCCCCTAATTCATCCGTCATTGAGGAGGATGGT
This sequence comes from Macaca mulatta, assembly GCF_049350105.2. Taxonomy (NCBI): domain Eukaryota; kingdom Metazoa; phylum Chordata; class Mammalia; order Primates; family Cercopithecidae; genus Macaca; species Macaca mulatta. The sequence continues at coordinate 113,009,964 of NC_133406.1, forward strand.
GAAGGGCTCCTGAAAGCTGGTTCCATTGCAGGTACTGCTGTATTGGAAGTCACTTCTATAGAACCTTTTGGAGTCAACCAAACAACCATAACTGGGGTCCAGGTGAGTTCAGGGACTTACTAAAAAAAACAAATAAATAAAAGGCATATCCTGGCCTTAAGAAGCAGAGTTCCTTTTTTGAAAAACTAGAAATTTTCTTATCATGCATTAAAGAAAAAAAGAAAAAGAAAAGAATTAGAAACTTCTCTATCATGAGAGAACATGAACCAGGGAAAAAAAAAAAGAAGAAGAAATCTCTGGGAGTCAGAAATGAACCTATAAGAGGCCAGTCTTGACATAAGCCATAAAATTAAAATGAACTTTAGACCCCTTGTTATAAAACAGATCAGCCTAAATTTATATGATTGTCTTCCTAGCAGCTTTGGCAAAAGGGTTCGTGTCAGAGGAGTGTAGAACAATTGCTATCAAAATCGGCTGGGCTTGGTGACTCATGCCTGTAAGCCCAGCACTTTGGGAGGCTGAGGCAGGAGAATCACTTGAGGCCAGGAATTTGAGACCAGCCTGAGCAACATAGTGAGACCCCCATCTCTACAAAAAATGAAAAAAAAAAAAAATAGCCAGACTTGGTGGCGCATGCCTGCTTGGGAGGCTGAGGTGGAGGATCGCATGAACCTAGAAGTTTGAGGCTGCAGCGTGCTATGATTGAACTGCTGCACTGCAGCCTAGAAAACAAAGCAACAATCTGTCTCTTTTTAAAAAATTAAGCTTTGCTACTAGAATTTAAAAAATGAGAAAAGACCTCAGAGATAAGTTAGTCTTAACATGAAAAAAAAAAAATTTTTAGACATTAAACATGTACTATATACTATATTGGTCGTTGTATGTATATTATCTCTTTTAACTACCACAAAAGCACTGTGAGATAGGCATTATAATCCCCATCTAACTGTTAACTGATAAGAAACCTGAGACCCAGAAAAGTTACATGAGGCTATGAAAATGATAAAGCTATGATTCAAACCTAGACTTCACTTACTGTATCGCAGCTCTCTTACAGTGTGAAACACAATATAGATTGTGTTCCTGATAAGTAATCGATTATTTAACCATGAATATTGAGCACTCTGCATGAAATGGATGAATTAAAGTCCTTTCCTCATAAAGCTCCAGCTTCTCTTCACATTCCCACAGCTTTAAAAATTAAAAACCCGGGCCGGGCACGGTGGCTCAAGCCTGTAATCCCAGCACTTTGGGAGGCCGAGGCGGGTGGATCACAAGGTCAGGAGATCGAGACTATCCTGGCTAACATGGTGAAACCCCGTCTCTACTAAAAATACAAAAAACTAGCCGGGCGTGGTGGCGGGCGCCTGTAGTCTCAGCTACTTGGGAGGCTGAGGCGGGAGAATGGTGTGAACCCGGGAGGCGGAGCTTGCAGTGAGCCGAGATCACGCCACTGCACTCCAGCCTGGGAGACACAGCGAGACTCCGTCTCAAAAAAAAAAAAAAAAAAAAAAATTAAAAACCCGGCCGGGCGCGGTGGCTCAAGCCTGTAATCCCAGCACTTTGGGAGGCCGAGATGGGCGGATCGCAAGGTCAGGAGATCGAGACCATCCTGGCTAACCTGGTGAAACCCCGTCTCTACTAAAAAAAAAAATACAAAACACTAGCCGGGCGAGGTGGCGGGCGCCTGTAGTCCCAGCTACTTGGGAGGCTGAGGCAGGAGAATGGCGTGAACCCGGGAGGCGGAGCTTGCAGTGAGCTGAGATCCGGCCACTGGACTCCAGCCTGGGTGACAGAGCAAGACTCCGTCTCAAAAAAAAAAAAAAAAAAATTAAAAACCCTGCTGGGCACAGTGGCTCACACCTGTAATCCCAGCACTTTGGGAAGCTGAGCCGGGTGGATCACAAGGTCAGTAGTTCAAGACCAACCTGGCCAAGATGGTGAAACCCCGTCTCTACTAAAAATACAAAAAATTAGCTGGGCGTTGTGGCAGGCACCTATAATCTCAGCTACTCAGGAGGCTGAGGCAGAGAATTGCTTGAACCCAGGAGGCGGAGGTTGCAGTTAGCTGAGATTGCGCCACTGCACTCCAGCCTGGGCAACAGAGCGAAATTCCATCTCAAAAAAAGAAAAAAATTAAAAACCCATTTCAAGCCGGGCGCAGTGGCTCACGCCTGTAATCCCAGCACTTTGGGAGGCCAAGGTGTACAGATTGCTTACGCTCAGGAGTTTGAGATCAGCCTGGCCAATATGGTGAAACCCTGTCTCTACAAAAAATACAAAAATTAACCAGGCGTGGTGGCAGACGCCTGTAATCACAGCTACCTGGGAGGCTGAGGCAGGAGAATTGCTTGAACCCGGGAGGCAGAGGTTGTAGTGAGTCAGAATCATGTCACTGCACTCCAGCCTGGGTGACAGAGTGAGATTCTGTCTCAAAAAACAAAAAGAAAAGAAAAAAAAAAAAAAAGAATTTCCTATGCTGCTATGCTGTCATATTTCTTTTCACTCTGACTTAAGTCATCTCACATCAAAAGCTAACTATTTCCTATGGAAGAGAAACATCACTCTTTATCATTGATTATAAGTCTCAGAATATGGTTACAGCACTTCTCCAGTGCATCTTTTTCTGTACCAGTAGGTTTTGTTTCCCACAGGTAGCACCGGTGACATACCTGCGAGTGAGCAGCCAACCCAAGCTATACACAGCCCAAGGAAGGACCCTGTCAGCATTTCCCCTGGGCATGTCTCTCACCTTCACTGTTCAGTTTTATAATAGTATCGGAGAGAAATTCCACACACACAATACCCAGCTTTATCTGGCTCTGAACAGGTATGGAAGTCAAAGGAATGGTATTGACACTAGGGTAGAAATCTTGCAGATTAGGCTAGTATTATATAGCAGCTCCAGTAAATTCCCCTCACATTTCTGAATTTGGAATTTGATCTTTCTTTTGTTAAAAAAATTTTTTTAGGCCGGGCGCGGTGGCTCAAGCCTGTAATCCCAGTACTTTGGGAGGCCGAGGCGGGTGGATCACGAAGTCAGGAGATCGAGACCATCCTGGCTAACATGGTGAAACCCCGCCTCTACTAAAAATACAAAAAACTAGCCGGGCGAGGTGGCGGGCGCCTGTAGTCCCAGCTACTCGGAGGCTGAGGCAGGAGAATGGCGTAAACCCGGGAGGCGGAGCTTGCAGTGAGCCGAGATCGGGCCACTGCACTCCAGCCTGGGTGACACAGCGAGACTCCGTCTCAAAAAAAAAAAAAAAAAAATTTTTTTAAGTGAGGCCAGGTGGGTGACTCACACCTGTAATCCCAGCACTTTGGGAGGCTGAGCAGAGAGGATCACTTGGGCCCAGGAGTTCAAGACCAGCCTGGACAACATGGTGAAACCCCATCCCTACAAAAATACAAAAATTAGCTGGGTGTAGTAGTGGGTGCCTGTAGTCCCAGCTACTAGGGAGGCTGAGGTAGGAGGATCACTTGAGCCCAGGAGGCAGAGGTTGCAGTGAGCAGAGATTGTGCTATTGCACCCCAGCCTGTGTGACCAATTAAGACTCTGTCTTTAAAAAAAAAAAAAAAAGACCCGACTTAGATAATGGTATTAGTTGTCACTTAAGAAAAATTTCAGGATATCTTAAATCTGTCAAGTTCTAATTCACTAAAAGATCCATAGGGAGCTAATTGGAGTATTATTAGCAAAAGGCTTTACTGGGGAAAAAAAAAAAAAAAGCCTTCTTGGGCACTATACATGTGAAGGTAATAGACTAATCCTTGGCCCATACTTACTTACTCTTTTTTTTTTGAGATGAAGTCTCGCTCTGTCTCCCAGTCTGGAGTGCAGTGATGATCTCAGCTCACTGCAAGCTCTGCCTCCCGGGTTCACGCCATTCTCCTGCCTCAGCCTCCCGAGTAGCTGGCACTTGCCACCATGCCCAGCTAATTTTTTGTGTTTTTTAGTAGAGATGGGGTTTCACTGTGTTAGCCAGGATGGTCTCAATCTCCTGACCTTGTGATTCACCCGCCTCAGCCTCCCAAAATGCTGGGATTACAGGCGTGAGCCACCATGCCCGGCCTACTTACTCACTCTTTATTGTGGAATGCCTTCTGAACTTTTCAGCTGTTGAATATAAAATGTGATAGGGTGTTCCCCAGAACTATTTTGTAACTATTGTCTTCTCTTTTGAAAGATTTCTACCTTTAATGTCTACTTGCAGAGATGACTTGCTGCTTATTGGACCAGGGCATAAGAACTATACTTACATGGCCCAGGCTGTGAACAGAGGGCTGACACTTGTGGGGCTTTGGGACCGGAGACATCCAGGCATGGCAGATTATATTCCTGTTGCTGTAGAGCATGCCATTGAGCCGGACACCAAGCTTACCTTTGTTGGAGATGTCATCTGCTTCAGTACTCACCTTGTCAGCCAGCATGGTATGTATACATTCCCTTTCTCAACCTTACAACTGATAGTTGTGAAGATTAAAACGCAGTTATTTAACAGCAACAACAAAAAAGCAGTTATTAATCCCTTGAACTGGTGTGGTGGTTTATACCCATAATCTCAGCCCTTTGGGAGGTCAAGCTGGAGAGGTCACTTAAGGCCAGAAGTTCAAGAAAGCAATTAATCCCCTAGAATATTTGTTTCCAAATTATCTAAAATCTCAGGGCCTGAGAAAGAAAATACTTTTGAGTATTTTATTATTTGTAATGTTAACTGATAATTTTTAGATTAATGCCTGTTTCACTCACTAGGCAGCCAATTAGAAGCCAGCCAGTAATATTTCTCAAGAGTCTATTGAATACATAGCTCTATTTTATATCCTGTAGATAGTGCAGGGCACGGTGTTTTTTCCTCCATTCCCAGCTTTTGAAGGAGGGTAATGACTATATTGAAGGACAGTAAAGGATAACAGGAAGGAAAAGGCAATAAGGCTTTAGTTCTAAGAACTAGTTGTGTGTATGCTATTTTGTGAGGCACATTTGAAGGCCTAAGTCCTAACATATCATCATTGTAATAAGGTTTTTTCTTGTACCCAGATAAACTATACTTTTTTTGTTGAGACAGAGTCTCACTCTGTCATTCAGGCTGGAGTGCAGTGGCATGATCTCGGCTCATTGCAACCTCTTGACTCCTGGGTTCAAGTGATTCTCCTGCCTTAGCTTCCTGAGTAGCTGGGACTACAGGCACACACTACCACACCTGGCTAATTTTTGTATTTTCATACAAGGGGTTGGCCCCTGGCCAACTATACTCTTGAAAACAAAGCATTTCTGTCCTAAGTACTGAGTTAAAAATAAAATTATAAGCCAGGTGTGGTGGCCCATGCCTGTAATCCCAGCACTTTGGGAGGCCGAGGGGCCAGATCACGAGGTCAAGAGATCGAGACCATCCTGGCCAACATGGTGAAACCCCATCTCTACTAAAAATACAAAAATTATCTGGGCATGGTGGCACATGCCTGTAGTCCCAGCTACTCAGGAGGCTGAGGCAGGAGAATCTCTGGAACCTGGGAGGCGGAGGTTGCAGTGAGCCCAGATCGTGCCACTGCACTCCAGCCTGGTAACAGAGTGAGACTTCGTCTCAAAATAAGTAAACAAAATCATAGAAAATCATTTGGGAGGCCAAGGCAGGCAGACCACCTGCAGTCAGGAGTTCAAGACCAGCCTGGCCAACATGGTGAAACCCTGCCTCTACTAAAAATACAAAAATTAGCCGAGTGTGGTGGCAGATGCCTGTAATTCCAGCTACTCAGAAGGCTGAGACAGGAGAATCACTTGAACCTGGGGTGGAGGTTGCAGTGAGCTGAGAATGCACCACTGCACTCCAGCCTGGGTGACGGAGCAAGACTCTGTCTCAAAAAATAATAATAATAAAAATAATAATAATAATAATAAAATTAGCCCAGTGTGGTGGCATATGCCTTTGGTCCCAACTATTGGGAGGCTGAGGTGGGAAGATTGCTTGAGTCCAGATCAAGGCTGCAGTCAGCTATGATCGCACCACTGCACTCCAGCCTGAATGACAGGCTGTCTCTCAAAAAAAAAGAAATCAGTTTTTGGTTAGGAAATGAGTGAATTCTTTGGGTTTCCAAATACCATATCCCAAAGTGGTGTACACTGCCTGGATATATACATCCAAGTAAGACCTGCTTGTGGTAATATATGGCTTTGGCTTTGCAGCCTCTTCTGGTAACTATGGATACATATGTTTAGGTAAAGTGATGTAAATGCTGGACCTGACTTTAGCATTAACTATGTGTTTTGGACCTTGATACAAACGGGCTCTATACAGCTGAATCCCCCAATGCTATAACAGCTGATTTGCAAACAACCACTACCAACATGCAATCCAGGACCAATGAGCTAACCCTACTTTAAGGTTGACAATGAGAGTTATAATCCCCTGATTATAAATCCCTTGTCAATGAAGCAGAGTACTTTTTACTCTCTCTTTTTTTGTTTGTTTGTGTTTTTGAGACGGAGTTTCACTCTTATCACCCAGGCTGGAGTGCAATGGTGTGATCTCGGCTCACTGCAACCTCCGCCTTCTGGGTTCAAGTGGTTCTCCTGCCTCAGCCTCTCAAGTAGCTGAAACTAGAGGCATGTGCGACCACGCCTGGCTAATTTTTGTATTTTTAGTAGGATGAGGTTTCACCATGTTGGTCAGGCTGGTCTCGAACTCCTGACCTCAAGTGATCTTCCAGCCTCGGCCTCCCAAAGTACTGGTATTACAGATGTGAGCCACAGCGCCCGACCTATTTTTTACTCTTTTTAGCTAGATTTTGACAGGATTGTCCTATAGTCTTCCAATCTGGAATTTTGGGAGGCTTCATCATATGATGAAGGAAAGGGCCATATGCCAGGATCAGTAGTCCTGCAGGCTAAGTACAAACTCTAACCTAGTTTTTAGCATTCCTCGGCCATCTTTAGACTTAAGCCAAAATAAATAAATCCTTTCTCTTCCCAGTAGTCACTTTTTTGCAGTCTTTCTTGCTGTCATCAAACTGTAGCTCAAAGCAAATTTGTCCTTAGCAGCATCTAAACAAAATTTATTCAGAAAGCTATCCCTGTATGTAAAAAGAGCTTTTCTTTTTCCTAAGGAGAACAGTTACATTCTCCAACTAAGTAGCTCTTCTTACAATTCTTTATTTTGCTGGTATGATATATGAAGAGGAACCTGACACTGAGAAAACAGTTATCTTCAAAGCTGGCCATTTCTCCCGGGAAGAGATATCTGCATGCTTGAAAAGTTTGCTGATTTGTAGTATGAATAAGTCTAGAGTGATTTATATCAAAGGCTGCAGCCGGGTGCTTTCTCTTGTCTTTTCCTAGGTGAACCTGGGATATGGATGATTTCTGCTGACAATATTCTACAGACAGACATTGTCACTGGAGTAGGAGTGGCCAGGAGTCCAGGGACTGCAATGATTTTTCATGACATCCCAGGAGTAGTGAAAACATATCGAGAGGTAAACATAACTGTATCAGAGTTTAAGAGACTATGGTGACTATTGCCACATATGAGGATATGCATAGAGAAAATACATCATAGGAAAGGAAATACACTCAAAACAGATATGAAGCCAGCCAGCAAACATTATTGGAACACAAAGCTAAACAGTGCTTAGGGTTCTTAACCAGCAGAATGACTACTTATGTTTTAAGAGATCACTGTGGGTACTGGTTGGCACTAGATAGTAGACGCCAGGTAGAAGCTGAAAGACCATTTGGGAGTCTACTGCCCTAATCCAGGTGACATATGTTGGCAGATCAGGGTGGTGACAGAGGAGGTAGTAAGAAGTTGACCAGATTTGGCCGGGCGCGGTGGCTCAAGCCTGTAATCCCAGCACTTTGGGAGGCCGAGGCGGGCGGATCACGAGGTCAGGAGATCGAGACCATCCTGGCTAACACGGTGAAACCCCGTCTCTACTAAAAATACAAAAAGAAATTAGCCGGGCGTGGTGGCGGGCGCCTGTAGTCCCAGCTACTCCGGAGGCTGAGGCAGGAGAATGGCGTGAACCCGGGAGGCGGAGCTTGCAGTGAGCCGAGATCGCGCCACTGCACTCCAGTCTGGGCAACAGAGCTAGACTCCGTCTCAAAAAAAAAAAAAAAAAAGAAGTTGACCAGATTCTAGGTATATTTTATAGGTAGAGCCAATAGAGTTTCCTCACAGATTATATCTAGAACATAAGAAAATCCAGAATGATTCAGGTTTTTGGTTGAACAGCTGAAAGGACAGCATTACCGTCAACTGAAATGGGGAAGACTGTAGGTGGAACAGTTTTGGAGGGAAAAACAGTCAGCTTTGGATATGTAAAACTGGATATGTCTCTTAAATGTCAACTGGATATGTTGAGGTAGCTGGATATAAAAGTCTGGGACTCATTGGAATAGAGATATTTAAGGCCATTAGATCACCAAAAGAATGAGCGTAAAATAGAAAAAAGGCCATGTGTGGTGGCTCACATCTGTAATCCCAGCACTTTGGGAGGCCAAAGTGGGAGGATCACCTAAGGTCAAGAGTTCGAGACCAGCCTGGCCAACATGGTGAAACCCCGTCTCTACTAAAAATACAAAAATTAGCCGGGCCTGGTGGCTGCCGCCTGTAGTCCCAGCTACTCAGGAGGCTGAAGCACGAGAATCGCTTGAACCTGGAAGGTGAATGTTGCAGTGAGCTAACATCAAGCCACTGCACTCCCGCCTGGGCAAAAGAGTGACAGTCGGTCTCAAAAAATATATATATATATAGAAAAAAGATCTAAGTACTAAGTTCTGGGAGCACTTCAATCTTAAGAGTTCTGATTGCCTTTTGATTAGTGGCAAATGGAAAAAGAAAGAAACAAAAGGGAAAAAGGGAGCTCTGAGAGAAGAACCAATAAGAAAGACTTATAAGAAACAACCAGGCTGGGCGCCATGGCTTGAGCCTGTGATCCCAGCACCTTGGGAGACCAAGGCAGGCAGATCACAAGGTCAGAAGTTCGAGACCCAGCCTGACCAACATGGTGAAACCCCCATCTCTACTAAAAATACAAAAATTAGCTGGGCATGGTGGCACACAGCTGCAACCCCAGCTACTCAGGAGGCTGAGGTAGGAGAATCGCTTGAACCCAGGAGGCAGAGGTTGCAGTGAGCCAAGATCATGCCATTGCACTCCAGCCAGGGCAACAGAGTGAGACTCCGTCTCAAAAAAAAAAAAAAAGAAAGAAACAACCAGTGAAATGGGAGGAAAATCTAGAGATACGGGTATCCTGGAAGGCAAGTGAAGAAAGTATTTGCCTCAGCCTCCCAAAGTGCTGGGATTACAGGCATGAGCCACTGTGCCCAGAGTGACCTGAATGAATGTTTGATTGGAGAATTGGATAAAAAGACTTGGAGACAGCAAATATAGAAAGCTCTTTTAAGGAGTTGGGGTTAAGAGTTTGTTTTGTGGATTTTTTTTTAATAAGAGAAATAGTGAATTGGGAATGATTCAGTGAAACGAAATTTGATCTAAGTCAGAGGATTGCTGGAGGGAGTAATATTCTTCAGTAGGTGAGATAGGTAATCAAGTAAAGGAATTTTTTTTTTAATTAAATATTTTCGGCCGGGCAAGGTGGCTCACGCCTGTAATCCCAGCACTTCGGGAGGCCGAGGTGGGCGGATCACGAGGTCAGGAGATCGAGATGATCCTGGCTAACATAGTGAAACCCCATCTCTACTAAAAATACAAAAAATTAGCCAGGCGTGGTGGCAGGCGCCTGTAGTCCCAGCTACTCAGGAGGCTGAGGCAGGAGAATGGCGTGAACCCGGGAGGCGGAGCTTGTAGTGAGCCGAGATCACGCCACTGCACTCCAGCCTGGGCAACAGTGCGAGACTCTGACTCAAAAAAAAAAAAAAAAAAAAAATTTCTATTCCCCTCTTAAATATATGTAATGTCTCCTTCCTCTTTGCCCAAAGCACTTCTTTATTACTCTTTTTTCATTCCTCAAACATGGTAGCTATAACTTTTTGTGTATCTACTATGGGCTTGGCGCTTCTCATCTTTTTTTTTTTTTTTTTTAAGAGATAGTGTCTCACTGTTGCCTGGGCTGCAGTACAATGATGCAATCATGGCTCACTGCAGCCTCAAACTCCTGGATTCAAGCCATCCTCCTGCCTCAGCCTCCAAAGTAGCAGGACCACAAGCGTGTGCCAGCATACCTGGCTAATTATATTTATTTTTTTGCAGAGACAGGGTCTCGCTATGTTGTCCAGTCTGGTCTCAAACTCCTGGATTCAGGTGATCTTTCTGCCTCAGCCTCCCAAAGTGCTAGGATTATAGGCATGAGCCACTGCGGCTGGCCATCTATTTTTTTTTTTTTTGAGACAGGGTCTTGCTGTGTTGCCCAGGCTGGAATGCAGTGGGTGTTATCTCGGATCACTGCAACCTCCACCTCCTAGGCTCAAGTGATCCTCCCACCTCAGTCTCCCAAGTAACTGGGACCACAGGTACACACCACCACACTCGGCTAATTTTGGGGGGGTGGTGCATGTGTGTGTTTGTGTTTTGAGACAGAGTCTCTGCCGCCCAAGCTGGAATGCAGTGGCTGAATCTTGGCTCACTGCAACCTTCGCCTCCTGGATTCAAGCAATTCTCCTACCTCAGACTCCCAAGTAGCAGGGATTACAGGCACCTGCCACCACACCCAGCTAATTTTTGTATTTTAGTAGAGACAGGGTTTCACCATGTTGGCCAGGCTGGTCTCAAACTCCTGACCTCAAGTGTTCTATCTGCCTCAGCCTCCTAAAGTGCTGGGATTACAGGTGTGTACCGCCACATCTAGCCCAGTCTTTTTTTTTTTTTTTTTAACATCCGGTACACCTATCACTTTTAATCATATCACTTTTAACTCTGCAAAGTAAATATGGGGGGCATGGAGGGAGGGAGAGCATCAGGAAGAATAACTAATGGATGCTGGGCTTAATACCTGGGTGACAGGTTGATCTATGCAGCAAACCACCATGGCACACATTAACCTATGTAACAAACCTGCACATCCTGCACATGTAACCTGGAACTTAAAATAAAAGTTGAAAAAAAAAAAAAGTATTATCAGCTGGGCGTGGTGGCTCAAGCCTGTAATCCCAGCACTTTGGGAGGGCGAGATGGGCGGATCACGAGGTCAGGAGATCGAGACCATCCTGGCTAACACAGTGAAACCCCATCTCTACTAAAAAAAATACAAAAAACTAGTCGGGTGTGGTGGCAGGTGCCTGTAGTCCCAGCAACTCGGGAGGCTGAGGCAGGAGAATGGCATAAACCCAGGAGGCGGAGCTTGCGGTGAGCTGAGATCCGGCCACTGCACTCCAGCTGGGGCGACAGAGCGAGACTCTGTTTCAAAAAAGAAAAAAAAAAGTATTATCCCAACTGTGTTTTATTTTATGTATTTATTTATTTTTATAACCGAATCTCACTCTGTTGCCCAGGCTGGAGTGCAATGGCACAATCTCTGGTCACTGCAATCTCCACCTTCCAGGTTCAAGCAATTCTCATGCCTCAGCCTCCCAAGAAACTGGGACTACAGGTATGAGCCACCACACCCAGCTAATTTTTGTATTTTTAGTAGAGACAGGGTTTTGCCATGTTGGCCAGGCTGGTGTCAAACTCCTGGCCTCAAATGAGCTGCCTGCCTCAGCCTCCCAAAGTGCTAGGATTACAGATGTGAGTCACTGCACCTGGCCCCAACTTTACAGATGAGTAAATTACTCAATATGTGTCCATATCATATCTGGTACCTTGTTTTAAGGAGCTCATAGTCTAGTGGTGACATAAACAATTACATATATGGCACAAATAATTACAAAAGGCAAGTAAAAGTACATGTTGTGTTTGAAGACTAATGAATAAATCAGGGTAACTTCAATACAAAATAAATAAGGGTAGAGAGGGAAAATTTGGATAACATCCAAAAAGAACTTGTATTATAAGCAGATAAGAGGTTCAAGGACAGAGGTAGCATGAAACGAGTACTAGAAAAAGAGACTGAGAAGGGATTAGGAACTAGAAAAGCAAAGAGAAAGAGTGTCATAGAAGGCAAAGGAGGAAATTGTTGTGGTGTTAGATGCTACAGGGAAGTCAAAAGGTTACTCCTATTCTAATTTGTGTACTTTGTAGAATCCTCATTTAATTATTCACTAATTAGCAGATACTCATTGAAGCCTATTAAGTGTCAGGCATTGTGCTGGCCTCCAGAAATACAAATATGAAAAAGACAAAATTCCTTTCTTTATTAAACTATTAATGTAACTAATTTGGGTTTTAAGGTTCTTGGATTTTAAAAACCTGTGGTAATACTAAGGAGAATGTAGAGTATATTGCACTTAAATTTAAAATATTAAGGGCTGGGCATGGTGGCTCACACCTGTAATGCCAGCACTTTTAGAGGCCGAGGTCAGTGGATCACTTGAGGTCAGGAGTTTGAGACCAGCCTGGCCAACATGGTGAAATCCCATTTCTACTAAAGATACAAAAAATCAGCCAGGCATGGTGGCACATGCCTGTAATCCCAGCTACTTGGGAGGCTGAAGCAGAAGAACTGCTGGAACCCGGGAGGCAGAGGCTGCAGTGAGCTGAGATTGCACCAGTGCTCTGTAGCCTGGGTGACAGAGCAAGACTCCATCTTAAAAACAAACAAACAAACAAACAAAAACTTACAATATGAGGCAGAACACTACAAGTATTCTTGAGAAAAAAAAAATGTACTTTGAGGTTTCAGAAAAGATTGAGATTATATGCAACCAGAGAGAAAGAGAAAATGTCCTAAAGAAAGTTACAGTTGTTTTGTGTTTGTGTGTGTGTATGTTTGTTTGTTTGTTTTTTGAGATGGAGTCTCACTCTGTCACCCAGGCTGGAGTGCAATGGCACAATCTCGGCTCACTGCAGACTCCACCTCCCAAGTTCAAGTGATTCTCCTGCCTCAGCCTCCCTAGTAGCTGGGATTACAGGCACGCGCCAACATGCCTGGCTAATTTTTGTATTTTTAGTAGAGGTGGGATTTCGCCTTGCTGGCCAGGCTGGTCTCAAATTCCTGACCTCAAGTGATCCACCTGCCTCAGCCTCCCAGAGTGCTGGGATTACAGGCATGAGCCACCACACCTGGCCTCAAAGGCATTTTAATAGGGAGTCATACAAAGGGAAGATATGTCTGAAGGAATAATTGGACCCAAGACTTCCTTCTGGAAAAAATGTTATTTTGGGGCTGGGCATGGTAGCTTATGCCTGTAATCTCAGCACTTTGGGAGGCCAAGGTGGAAGGATGGCTTGAGGCCAGGAGTTCGAGAACACCCGGGACAACATAGTGAGACCCTGTCTTTTTTTTTTTTTTTTTTTTTTTTTTTTGAGTCTCGTTCTGTCGCCCAGGCTGGAGTGCAGTGGTGCCATCTCCACTCACTGCAAGCTCCGCCTCCTGGGTTCACACCATTCTCCTGCCTCAGCCTCCTGAGTAGCTGGGATTACAGGCACCCGCCACCAGGTGCAGCTAATTTTTTGTATTTTGTAGTAGAGACGGGGTTTCACTGTGTTAGCCAGGATGGTCTTGATTTACTGACCTTGTGATCCATCCACCTCGGCCTCCCAAAGTGCTGGGATTATAGACGTGAGCCACTGTGCCCGGCCAAGACCCCGTCGTTTTTTGGCTAGGCATGGTGACACATACCTGTAGTCCCAGCTTCTCTAGAGGCTGAGACAGGAGGATTGCTTGAGCCTAGGAATTTGAGGCTTCAGTCAGCCATGATCATGCCATTGCACTCCAGCCTGGGTGACAGAGCAAGACCCTGACTCAAAAAAACAAAAAAGTTATTTTGTTTTCAAAGGCAAACAGATTTTGTTGTTCTCAAATATGTGGTCATGAGATGGGCAATTTGTACTTGTGTGAAACAGATACTTTTGGTTAAATAAGTTATGAGGGGTGGATCTGGAAGGAATCAGATTCTCTAGGAACTTAGGTGCAGATTTTCCTTTGATTTGCTGACAGGTGGTGGTCAATGCATCATCAAGATTAATGCTCAGTTATGACCTCAAGACTTATCTCACCAACACCCTCAATTCAACTGTATTCAAGCTCTTCATCACCACTGGCAGAAACGGTGTCAATCTTAAAGGTCAGGAATCTCTTTATGGTTTCAGTGATTGTTCTTATCTTTCTCATTTTCCCTCAATTCATTTATCCCTTTGGATTAGTAATCCAGATTTTCTTTTTATTTCAAAACTGACTCCATCTTGACAAATAAATCATAGAGCTCTATGAGATCTCAGAAATTATGACAAGACTAAGGTTTTAAAATAGGCTCATCCTAGTCACTATTGTCTTTCTAGTTTTAAAAATACAAATTTTAGGCCGGGCATGGTGGCTTACACCTGTAATCCCAGCACTTTGGGAGGCCGAGGCAGGCAGATCACCTGAGGTTGGGAGTTCAAGACCAGCCTGACCAACATGGTGAAACCCCGTCTCTACTAAAAATACAAAAACTACCTGGGTGTGGTGGTGTGTGCCTATAATCCCAGATACTTGGAGTCTGAGGCAAGAGAATCGCTTGAACCCAGGAAGCAGAGGTTAGAATGAGCCAAGATCGCACCACCGGACTCCAGCCTGGGTGACAGAGTAAGACTCCATCTCAAAAAAAAAAAAAACCACTTAAGGTAATTTTAGGACTCTGGAGTGGTGGCTCATGACTGTAATACCAATTATTTAGGACGCTGTGGTGGGAGGATCGCTTCGGACCAGGAGTTTGAGACCAGCCTGGGCAACAGAGCAAGACCCCATATCTCAAAAAAAAAAAAAAAATAGATGGCCGGGAGCGGTGGCTCACACCTGTAATACCAGCACTTTGGGAAGCTGAGGCGGGTGGATCACAAGGTCAGGAGTTCGAGACCAGCTTGGCTAAGATGGTGAAACTCCGTCTCTACTAAAAATACAAAAATTAGCCGGGTGCAGTGGTGGGTGCCTGTAATCCCAGCTACTTGGGAGGCTGAGGCAGGAGAATTGCTTGAATCCGGGAGACAGAGGTTGCAGTGAGCTGAGATCACACCACTGCACCCTAGCCTGGGCGACAGAGCAAGACTCCATCTCAAAAAAAAAAAAAAAAAGAGAGATAATTTTAATTCTATTTGCGTTTTGTTCTTCAAGCATTTAACATATTTTTTTCAAATTAGCTATTTTATTTTATTATAAATACAAAGATAGATAAATAAGTAAAGAATATTTTATCTTTAAAATTTCCCAGGTTCTTTTATAGATAAAAAACACTAAATGTTTCTTTGTAACATATTCACCCACTGTTGTCCAAATTAACGATTTTAGAAACAGACTTTTTTTTTTTTGAGATGGAGTCTTGCTCTGTCGCCCAGGCTGGAGTGCAGTGGTGTGATCTCGGCTCACCGCAACATCCGCCTCCTGGGTTCAAGCAATTCTCCTGCCTCAGCCTCCTGAGTAGCGGGGACTACAGGCACATGCTACCATGCCCAGCTAACTTTTGTATTATTAGTAGAGGCGGGGTTTCACCATGTTGGCCAGGCTGGTCTCGAACTCCTGACCTCAGGTGATCAGCCCGCCTCGGCCTCCCAAAGTGCTGGGATTACAAGCTTGAGCCACCACACCCAGCCAACGGACTGCCATTTTATTCCCCAGAATCTTTCTAAAATCACTACTTATTTTATTGAGAAACCTCATGCATCAGTCCCTTTGATTTTGCTGAAGATTTTTCAAGAAGAATACCACCCATTGCAGCTGACCCAATGATAACAACAGTCCACTTCTTGCTGTCTATATGATTCCTCTTAAGGTACCACTTGTGATGAAGTTCTAGGGGCTTGGGGCTTGAATTATATTGTAATTGTATTACAATATTGTATATGAAAAACAAATTATCCTAGACCTAAAAGCCACCTCCCAACTGTACTGCTTTATTTTTATTTATTTATCTATTTGAGATGGAGTTTCGCTCTTGTTGCCCAGGCTGGAGTGCAATGGCACAATCTCGGCTCACCGCAACTTCCGCCTCCTGGGTTCAGTCGATTCTCCTGCCTCAGCTTCCCAAGTAGCTAGGATTACAGGTGTGCACCACCACCCCCAGCTAATTTTGTATTTTTAGTAGAGATGGAGTTTCTCCATGTTGGTCAGGCTGGTTTTGAACTCTCGACCTTAGGTGATCCGCCTGCCTCGGCTTCCTGAAGTGCTGGGATTACAGGTATGAGCCACCTCGCCCGGCCTATTTTTAATAGATTTCTAACTTCCTTGTAATCTTTTTTACTCCCACTGACGAATTCAAAAAAAATCTTTGAAAAAAGACACCACCGGCCGGGCACGGTGGCTCAAGCCTGTAATCCCAGCACTTTGGGAGGCCGAGACGGGCGGATCACGAGGTCAGGAGATCGAGACCATCCTGGCTAACACGGTGAAACCCCGTCTCTACTAAAAATACAAAAAAAAAATAAATAAATAAGCCGGGCGAGGTGGCGGGCGCCTGTAGTCCCAGCTGCTCGGGAGGCTGAGGCAGGAGAATTGCGCGAACCCGGGAGGCGGAGCTTGCAGTGAGCGGAGATCTGGCCACTGCACTCCAGCCTGGGCGACAGAGCCAGACTCCGTCTCAAAAAAAAAAAAAAAAAAAAAGAAAAAAGACATCACCTATGTATGATATTGATAATGGAAGCCCCACTGTAGTCATTCACAAATTAGAATGCAAGGGTCTCACACTATTCTTTCACCTTGATTGAAGCAGAGGTGGGCAAACCAGCCATAATTGACCCTCTTTCTTGCTTATGTTTTTTTATGATCCAAAGTTGCCGCCGTATAATGGTCTCTTTTTACAAATTCTTGTTAGTGACAAAGCTATTTACCTCTTTTCTGCTTTTCAGGATTCTGTACCCCAAACCAGGCCTTGGCCGTTACAAAAGTACTTCTTCCAGCAACCCTCATGCTGTGCCATGTACAGTTCAGTAATACTTTGCTAGACATTCCAGCAAGTAAAGTCTTTCATGTCCATTCAGATTTCAGTATGGAGAAAGGTAGGTTACACCAGTTGACTCTGGTTTCCCCATTCTGTTTATCTATTTGTACAATTGTCCCATTCTTATTTGACTGCTTTTATATCTGTAGTTTCATCTGATATATAACTGTGGAATTTTTCTCAGGCAACACTTTTATTCAACCCATTCAACTCTTTTTTTTTTTTTTTTTTTTTTTGAGACAGGGTCTTGCTGTATTGCCTAAGGCTGGAGTGTAATGGTGTGATCATAGCTCACTGTAATCTTAAACTCCTAGTCTCAAGCAATCCCCCTGCCTCAGCCTCCTGAGTAGCTAGGACTACAGGCACATGACATTATGCCTTTTTTTTTTTTTTTTTTTAAAGCGACATGATCTTCCTATATTGCCCAGGCTGGTCTCAAACTCCTGGCCTCAAGCAATCTTCCTGCCTCAGCCTCCCAAAGTGCTGGAATTACAGGTGTTAAGCCCACTGCCCCCAGCCCTATTCAAATAATTTTTAACACATGCCTCCTAGAATACCCTGTGCTTTTCTATTACAATTTACTATTTTCTTGTTAGTCCCCATTAACTCTGTGAGGCTCTGCATTGTGTCTCATTCATCTTGCATTCCCAGCATGTAGCACAGTGTTTGGATGTTTTGTTGAACTGAAAGATACTCCAAATTAAAGAATAGGATTAACAAGTGAAAAGTGGAAATAGGCATGATGTTAGGATGACTATATGTAAATCAGCTTATCTAAAAATGAAAGGATTCATATCAAATGTAAGGTATAGGGCCGGGCGCAGTGGCTCACACCTGTAATCCCAGTACTTTGGGAGGCCGAGGCAGGCGCATCACCTGAGGTCAGGGCTTCGGAGACCACCCTGGCCAACATGATGAAACCCCCATCTCTACTAAAAATACAAAAATTAACCAGGCGTGGTAGGAGGCACCTGTAATCCCAACTACTGGGGAGACTGAGGCAGGGAGAATTGCCTGAACCGGGAGATGGAAGTTGCAGTGAACCAAAATCACGCCACTGCACTCCAGACTGGGCAAGACTATATCTCAAAAAAAAAAAAAAAAAAAAAGTAAGGTATAAATAAGGTAGTGCTTCATCATGAGAGAACCTCTAATGCTAGATCAGGCAGTCTGAATGGTTTGGGTCATTAGCAACCACTGAAGGAAGGTTCATTCAACAAACTGTTTATAATACCTGATAGCAGGAGAAGATGTGGAGTAACAAAGAAAAGTAATTTTTGGTTTGTTTGTTTTTTTGTTTTGTTTTGTTTTGTTTTTGAGATGGAGCCTCACTCTGTCTCCCAGACTGGATTGTAGTGGTACGATCTCAGCTCACTGCAACCTCTGCCTCCCGGTTACAAGCTATTCTCCTGCCTCAGCCTCCTGAGTAGCTGGGATTACAGGCGCATGTCACCATGCCCAGATAATTTTTGTAGTTTTAGTAGAGATGGGGTTTCACAATGTTGGTCAGGCTGGTCTGGTCTCGAACTCCTGACCTCATGATCCACCCGCCTCAGCATCCCAATGTGTTGGGATTACAGGTGTGAGCCACCGCACCCAGCCATTTTTGTTTCTTTATTTTGTTTGTTTGTTTGTGTAGGGACAGGATCTCCCTATGTTGCTCAGGCTGGTCTCAAACTCCTAGCCTCAAGTGATCCACTTCGGCCTCCCAAAGTGCTGGGATTATAGGCACGAACCACCATGTCCAGCCTAAACCTTTTAACTTTTAGTGTTACCCTACCAGGTGATGAGTTACAGGATAGACACATATATGTTCGTGACTTCAACTTATTGATGAAAAAATAAATCAGGCCAGGTGCAGTGGCTCATGCTTATAATCCCAGCCCTTAGGGAGGCCATGGCAGACAAATTACTTGAGGTCAGATGTTTGAGACCAGCCTGGCCAACATGGTGAAACCCCATCTCTGCTAAAAATACAAAAATTAGCCAGGCATGGTGGCAGGCACCTGTAGTCCCAGCTACTCGGGAGGCTGAGGCAGGAGAATCACTTGAATCCAGGAGGCAGAGGTTTCAGTGAGCCAAAATTGTGCCACTGCACTCCAGCCTAGGCAACAGAGTGAGACTCCGTCTCAAAAATAAATAAATAAGGCCGGGCGTGGTGGGTCACGCCTGTAATCCCAGCACTTTGGGAGGCCAAAGCGGGCGGATCATGAGGTCAGGAGATCGAGACCATCCTGGCTAACAAGGTGAAACCCCCTCTCCACTAAAAAAATACAAAAAATTAGCCAGGCGTGGTGGTGGGTGCCTATAGTCCCAGCTACTCAGGAGGCTGAGGCAGGAGAATGGTGTGAACCCAGGAGGCAGAGCTTGCAGTGAGCCAAGATCATGCCACTGCACACCAGCCTAGGCGACAATGCGAGACTCTGTCTCTCAATAGATAGATAGATAGATAGATAGATAGATAGATAGATAGATAGATAAATAGATAGATAGATAGATAGATAGATAGAAAGAAAAAAATACAGGCCAGGTGCGGTGGCTCACGCCTGTAATCCCAGCACTTTGGGAGGCTGAGGCGGGCGGATCACCTGAGGTCGGGAGTTCACCACCAGCCTCACCAACATGGGGAAACCCGGTCTCTACTAAAAATACAAAATTAGCCGGGTGTGGTGGCACATGCCTGTAATCCCAGCTATTCGGGAGGCTGAGGCAGGAGAATTGCTTGAACCCAGGAGGCGAAGTTTGCAGTGAGCCGAGATCATGCCATTGCACTCCAGCTTAGGCGATAAGAGTGAGACTCCATCTCAGAAAAATAAATAAATAAATAAATAAATAAAAAGAAAGCAGAAAGAAAGGAGGAGTATCTACATGAAACCTGAGGCAAAAATAAGTAAGGTTTTACAGAGGGAATGACCTTTAGAAGTATGATTAAGAGTGAACTAGATGTGAAGAGAACAGGACATTCCAGGCAATATAGGGCCCTAGAGAAGTTTGTTTTAGTTTTGGTTTGGTTTGTTTTTTTCCCCCAAAAATAAGATGAAATCACTTGGGCCCAGGAGGTTGAGGCTGCAGTGAGCCATGATAATGCCACTACACCCTAGCCTTGGTGACAGAGCAAGATTCTGTCTAAATAAATAAATAAATAAATAAAATAAAAATGAAGGCAGTTTTTGGCCAGGCGCGGTGGCTCCCGCCTGTAATCCCAACACTTTGGGAGGCTGAGGTGGGCAGATCACCTGAGGTTGGGAGTTCAAGACCAGCATGACCAACATGGAGCAACCCCATCTCTACTAAAAATACAAAATTAGGGCAGGGCGTGGTGGCTCTGCCTGTAATTCCAGCACTTTGGGAGACTGAGGCGGGCAGATTACCTGAGGTCGGGAGTTCGAGACCAGCCTTACCAACGTGGAGAAACCCCGTCTCTACTAAAAATACAAAATTAGCCAGGTGTGGTGGCACATGCCTGTAATCCTAGCCATTCGGGAGGCTGAGGCAGGAGAATTGCTTGAACCTGGGATGGGGAGATTGTGGTGAGCCGAGATCACACCATTGCACTCCAGCCTGGGCAGCAAGAGCAAAACTCTGTCTCAACAAAAAAAGAAAAAAAATACAAAAATACAAAATTAGCCAGGCATGGTGGTGCATACCTGTAATCCCAGCTACTCGGGAGGCTGAGGCAGGAGAATCGCTTGAACCCAGGAGGCAGAAGTTGTGGTGAGCTGAGATCACGCCATTGCACTCCAGCCTAGGCAACAGGAGCGAAACCCCGTCTCAAAAACAAAACAAAACAAAACAAAACAAAAAACACTGGGCCTGTAATCCAAGCACTTTGGGAGGCTGAGGCGGGTGGATCACCTGAGGTCAGGTGTTCGAGACCAGCCTGGCCAACGTGGTGAAACCCCAACTCTACTAAAAATACAAAAATTAGGCCGGGCGCGGTGGCTCACGCCTGTAATCCCAGCACTTTGGGAGGCCGAGGCGGGCGGATCACAAGGTCAGGAGATCGAGACCATCCTGGCTAACACTGTGAAACCCCGTCTCTACTAAAAATGCAAAAAATTAGCCGGGCGAGGCGGCGGGCGCCTGTAGTCCCAGCTACTCGGGAGGCTGAGGCAGGAGAATGGCGTGAACCCGGGAGGCGGAGCTTGCAGTGAGCCGAGATCGCGCCACTGCACTCCAGCCTGGGTGACTAAGCGAGACTCTGTCTCAAAAAAAAAAAAAAAAAAAAAAATACAAAAATTAGCCAGGCCTGGTGGCTCACACCTGTAGTCCCAGCTACTTGGGAGGCTGAGGCAGGAGAATTGCTTGAACCGGGGAGGCGGAGGTTGCAGTGAGCCGAGATCACGCCACTGCACTCCATCTTGCCTGAGCAACAGACAAGACTCCATCTCAAAAAAAATAAAAAAATAAAAATAAATAAAATAAAATAAAAAATGAAAGCAGTTTTTAAGGATTTAGTGGCAGTATATAGAATGGATAAGAAAAAGAAAAGAAGAGGCCGGGCACGGTGGCTCACGCCTGTAATCCCAGCACTTTAGGAGGCCGAGGAGGGTGGATCACGAGGTCAGGAGTTCAAGACCAGCCTGACCAACATGGTGCAACCCCGTCTCTACTAAAAATACAAAAATTAACCGGGCGTGGTGGTGCACACCTGTAATTCCAGCTACTCAGGAGGTTCATATAGGAGAACTGCTTGAACTCAGGAGGTGGAGGTTGCAGTGAGCCAAAAGTATGCCACCGTGCTCTAACCTGGGCAGTAGAGCAAGACTCCATCTCAAAAAAAAAAAAAAGAAAAAGAAAAAGAGAAGAGAAAGAGGAATAGCCTGGCCACAGTGGCTCATGCCTGTAATCCCAGCTACTTGGGAGGCCAAGGTGGGAGAATCCCTTGAGCCCAAGAGTTCAAGGCTGCAGTGAGCCGTGATCATACCACTGCACTATAGCCTGGGCAACAGATGGATAACCTGTCTCAAATAAAGAAAAGAGGAATAATACCAGGACACGGTGACTCATGCCTGTAATCCCAGCACTTTGGGAGGCTGAGGTGGGCGGATCATTTGAGGTCAGGAGTTCAAGACCAGCCTGGCCAATGTGGTGGAACTCTGCCTCTACTAAAAATACAAAAATTAGTCGGGCGCCTGTAATCCCAGCTACGTGGGAGGCTGAGGCAGGAGAATCACTTGAACCCGGGAGGCAGAGCTTGAAGTGAGCTGAGATCACACCACCACACTCCAACCTGGGTGACAGAGTGAGACTTGGTCTCAAAAGAAAAAAAAGAAAAGTGGAATAACAGGCAAGGATACCTGTGAAGGGGCAATAACGCAAGCATGAATTGATAAGAGTCTAGACCAGACTAAGGGGTCTGGACCAGACTAATTATCCATAATTATCCAACTGCAATAATCCAAGCATGCATTTTGATAAGGGTCTAGACCAGACTAATAGAGAAATACTAAGAAGAGGCAGATGTCAGAGACATTTCAGAGGAGGAGTTAGCAAGATTTGGAAATGACTGGATATAGGGATGAAGGAAAGGATGTAAAGACAACTAAGGCCAGGTACAGTGGCTCATGCCTATAATCCCAATGTTTTAGGAGGCTGAAGCAGGAGGATCACTTGAGCCCAGGAGTTTGAAACCAGCCTGGGCAACATAGCAAGACCTTGTCTCTCAAAAAATAAAATAGCGAGGCCTGGTGGCGTGCACCTGTAGCCCTATCTCTGAGGCAGGAAGATTGCTTGAGCCCAAGAATTCAAGGTTTCAGTGAGTTGTGTTCATGCCACTGCACTCCAGCCTGGGCAAGAGCAAGACTCTGTCTCTACAAAAATAATAAATAGGCCAGGCATGGTGGCTCACGCCTGTAATCCCAGCACTTTGGGAGGCCGAGGCGGGCAGATCACGAGGTCAGGAGATCGAGACCATCCTGGCTAACACAGTGAAACCCTGTCTCTACTAAAAATACAAAAATTAGCCGGATGTGGTGGCGGACACCTGTAGTCCCAACTACTCGGGAGGCTGAGGCAGGAGAATGGCGTGAACCCCGGAGGCAGAGCTTGCAGTGAGCTGAGATTGCACCACTGCACTCCAGCCTGGGCAACAGGACGAGACTCCGTCTCAAAAATATATATAAAATAATAATAATAAATAAAAATTAAAAATTAGCCAGGCATGGTGGCACATGCCTAGAGTCCTAGCTACTTGGGAGGCTGAGGTGGGAGGATTACTTGGACCCAGGAGTTTAAGGCTGCAGTGAGGTAGAATTGTGCCACTGTACTCCAACCTGAGCAACAGTGTGAAATTCTATGTCTTTAAAAAAAAAAAAACGAAGACAGCTAAGGATTAAGCATGGGTAACCAGAGAAACAGTTCCTACCATTGACTAAAAATAATGACACCAAGAGGTGGTCTGATGCGTAAGTTATTAATGACGCTCAAAGCTTGTCTTTCTTTCACAAATCCTTTCCTGAGTTCACCAGCACTGACTCCTTCATTCTGTATCCCCAGCTCTTAAGTGCCCTGCATGTGTTATATCATTTAATATTCCCTGACATGTTGAATAAGAATGGTATTCTTAGCCAGGGGCGCTTTCTCACACTTGTAAACCCAGCCCTTTGGGAGACCAAGGCAGGAGGATGGCTTGAGCCCAGGAGTTTTAGACCAGCCTGGGCAACATAGTGAAGCCTCATCTCTACAAAAAAAATACAAAAAAAATTTTTTTTTTTGAAACAGAGCCTTGGTCTGTCCCCAAGCTGGAATGCAGTGGTGCGATCTCAGCTCACTGCAACCTCCATCTCCCAGGTTCAAGCAATTTCCCTGCCTCAGTCTCCCAAGTAGCTGGGATTACAGGTACCCACCATCATACCCGGCTAATCCTTGTATTTTTAGTAGAGATGGGGTTTCACCATGTTAGCCAGGCTGGACTTGAACTCTTGACCTTGTGATCCACCCGCCTCAGCTAAAAATACAAAAATTAGCCAGGCATGGTGGTTCATGCCTGTAGTCCCAGCTACTCGGGAGGCTGAGGTGGGAGGATCGCTGGAGCCTAGGAGGTCAGGACTGCAGAATGTCATGATCGTGCCACTGTGCTCTAGCCTGCATGACAGCACGAGACCCTGTCTCCAAAAAAAAAGAAAGAATGGTATTCTCAGTAAACAAATTCAGTTGTGGTTTCTCTAGGACTGTTTTTATTTGGTATCCTCCTCATAGTGACCAATATTGTGCTGATATTGAACACTCAAAACTAAATTCACATTTTCTCTTTTGCTGAATTCGCATGTCACAGTTTTTCCTTCCTATCCTAATTCAGTTGGCTCAGTAGAGCCTCTGAACCTTCCTGATCAGTTTTTCCTCTTTTTTTTTCAGGGGTTTATATCTGCATAATCAAGGTTCGACCACAGTCAGAGGAGCTGCTACAGGCCCTCAGTGTGGCTGACACCTCAGTCTATGGGTGGGCTACACTGGTCAGTGAACGTAGCAAGAATGGAATGCAGCGAATCCTCATTCCTTTCATCCCAGCCTTTTATATTAACCAGTCAGAATTGGTTCTTAGCCACAAGCAAGATATCGGAGAGATAAGAGTACTGGGAGTGGACAGAGTTCTTGGGAAGCTAGAGGTATGTTAAGGACTGAACAAAAACAGAACAAGAGATCAAGAATTTGAGGCCGGGCGCGGTGGCTCAAGCCTGTAATCCCAGCACTTTGGGAGGCTGAGACGGGCGGATCACGAGGTCGGGAGATCGAGACCATCCTGGCTAACATGGTGAAACCCCGTCTCTACTAAAAAATACAAAAAACTAGCCAGGCGAGGTGGCGGGCGCCTGTAGTCCCAGCTACTCAGGAGGCTGAGGCAGGAGAATGGCGTAAACCCAGGAGGCGGAGCTTGCAGTGAGCTGAGATCCGGGCACTGCACTCCAGCCTGGGCAGCAGAGCGAGACTCCGTCTCAAAAAAAAAAAAAAAAAAAAAAGAATTTGAAAAGATATTTTTCATGTGCACTTCAAGGGCAAAAGAAGTTACTAAGTGACCTAATAAAAATCACCATGGGAAATGACAAAATCAAATGAAGAAAACCCGTCTCCTTCATAATGCCAGGCAGACTCCCAGAGTCCAAAATCTAGGTCATGAGCTTTGTCAACATACCTAAAGGAGTAAAAAGTAAACGATTGGCCGCGCGTGGTGGCTCACGCTTGTAATCCCAGCACTTTGGGAGGCCGAGTGGGTGGATCACAAGATCGAGATCATCCTGGCCAACATGGTGAAACTTCGTCTCTACTAAAAGTACAAAAATTAGCTGGGCATGGTGGCAGGCGCCTGTAGTCCCAGCTAGTCGGGAGGCTGAGGCAGGAGAATCGCTTGAACCCGGGAGGCGGAGGTTGCAGTGAGCTGAGATTGTGCCACTGCACTCCAGCCTGGGTGACAGAGTGAGACTCCCTCTCAAAACAACAACAAAAAAGTAAATGATTTATTGTTTGTCGGCCAGCTAGCTAGAAATCCAGATCTTGACAATTATTGTACTGTATATGTTTGAGATTGGAACATACTGATACAAAACTGATTTTCTTCTTTTAAATAAAAGGTTTTATCTTTTCTCCAAGGTCATCTCCAGCTCCCCAGTTCTAGTGGTCACTGGCCATAGCCGCTCTCCCCTCACTGCTGGCCTGGCCATCTACTCTGTAAGAGTGGTCAACTTCACTTCCTTCCAGCAGATGGCATCACCTGTTTTCATCAATATTTCCTGTGTACTCACCAGTCAAAGTGAGGCAGTGGTAGTGAGGGCTATGAAAGATAAGTTGGGTGCAGGTAAGCATCAGAGATTCCTATTTATAATCTAGAGAGGAAAAGAAGAAAGAATGTATTACATTAGTACCCCCCATCTGCAGTTTTGCTTTCCGAGGTTCACTTAACTGACAGTCAACCATGGTCCAAAAATAAATGGAAAACTCCTGAAATAAATGGTTTAAATTGTGCACTGTTCCAAATAGCATGAGGAAATCTCACACTGTCCTGCTCTGGTCCCCTACGATGAATCATCTCTTTGTCCAGTGTGTTCATACTGTACACACTATCAGCCCTTTAGTCACTTAGTAGCAGTCTCTGCTATCAAATCAACTGGTATCAAGGTATCACAGTGCAGTGCTTGTTTCAAGTAACCCTTATTTTACTTAATAATGGCTCCAAAGCACAAGAGTGGTGATGCCTGCAATTCGGGTATGCCAAAAAGAAGCTGGAAAGTGCTTCCTTTAAGTGAAAAAGTGGAAGTTCCCAACTCAGTAAGGAAAAAACATAGTACATAGAGGGTTCAATATTATCTGCAGCATCCACTGAGGGTCTTGGAACATGTTCCCCACAGATAAGGGGGGACAGATGTTATCACAGTTTAGTTAATGGGAAACATTCAGCCACTTGACCAAGATTACTCAAACTAGTTGAGGCATGAATCTTCCAAACCTACCCAAAATGCAACTTTTAGGTAGCTTTCTTAACACTACCCAAATTTTACATTTAATTTATATATTTAAGAATAGTTGTTCGCCAGGCATGGTGGCCCACGCCGTAATTCCAGCACTTTGGGAGGCCAAGGTGGGCAGATCCCTTGAGCTCAGGAGTTCGAGACCAGCCTGGGGAACAAGGCAAAACTCCATATGAACAAAAAAGTACAAAAAAAAAATTACCTGGGCATGGTGGCATGGACCTGTGGTCCCATCTACTCAGGAAGCTGAGGCAGGAGGATTGCTTGAGACCAGGAGTTCAAGGCTGCAGTGAACAGTGATTGTGCCACTGCACTCCAGCCTGGTGACAGAGCAAGACCCTGTCTCAAAAAAAAAAAAAAAAAAAAAGGAAGGAGGAAGAATAGTTGTCAGTTGAACACGAGTTTGCCAGCCTTGTAACGATACTATTTGCCGTATTTTAAACTTTTTTTTTTTTTTTTTTTTTGAGACAGAGTCTTGCTCTGTCACCCAGGCTGGAGTGCAATGGCATGATCTTGGCTCACTGCAACCTCCACCTCCCATGTTCAAGCGATTCTCCTGCCTCAGACTCCCAAGTAGCTCGGATTACAGGAACACACCACCATGCCCTGCTAATTTTTGTATTTTTGTAGAAATGGGGTTTCACCATTTTGCCAGGCTGGTCTTGAACTTCTGACCTCAGGTGATCCACCCACCTCGGCCTCCCAAAGTGCTGGGATTACAGGCGTGAGCCACCGCGCCTGGCCAATCTACCTGTTTTGTTGTCTTCAAAAGTATTTAAATCTTTTTGCATCAGGCAATGGGCCAATGTTAACCCTAGAACCAAGACTTAGCTCCCCCAAATCCTGATTTCAGGCATTACCTAGTTTAGGAATAGGAACAATGCCACATTTGGATAGGATGGGAATAGTTATGAAAAGGTGTTAGAAAAGCAAGAGAACCATCAGTCTCCTTATATTGTATTTGTCACACCTGCTTCCCCACCCCTCAAGGGAAACTACTTAATTACTGGGAACAATCTAAACTAAATTATAGTATATCTCCTAATGGGAAATAGGTTTTTGTTGATGTTTACGTGAGCATCTGATTTGTACTGACTATTATCCTAAGCACATTTATATGCTTTTGGTTTATTTCTCATAACTCTAGGAGGTAGGTATTTTTTCCCAAGAGCTGAGGAAACTGAGATGCTGGCGCAGTGGCTCACACCTTTGTAATCCTAGCACTTTGGGAGGCTAAGACTGGAGGATCGCTTGAGCTCAGGAGTTCAAGACCAGGCTAAGCAACACAGCAAAACCTTATCTCTACTAAAAATCCAAAGAATTAGCCAGGCATGGTAGCATGCACCTGAAGTCCTAGCAGGAGGTTGAGGTGGGAGGATTGCCTAAGCCCAGGAGGTTGAAGTTGCAGCGAGGCATGATTGCACCACTGCACTCCAGCCTGGGTGACAGAACAAGACCCTGTCTCAGGAATTAAAAAAAAAAAAAAAAGGTATCTCTAGATACCATCACTAGAATGTATTGAAGCAGAGTTTTAAAATCTAGAGACCATGGATCCCCACAAAGGTCCATAGATAGAATTCAAGGTGTCCATGACCCTGAGTGGAGGAAAATTGCATCTTCTTTTTTTTTTTTTTTTTTTTTTTTTGAGACAGAGTCTTGCTCTGTCGCCCAGTCTGGAGTGCAGTGGCACCATCTCAGCTCACTGCAACCTCCACCTCCCAGGTTCAAGCGATTCTCCTCCCTCAGCCTCCAGAGTAGCTGGGAATGCAGGTGCCCACCACCACGCCTGGCTAATTTTTGTATTTTTAGTAGAGGCGAGGTTTCACCATGTTAGGCACTCCTGATCTCAAATGATCCACCCACCTCAACCTCCCAAAATGATGGGATTACAGGCGTGAGTTACCACGCCCGGCCATGCATCTTTATTTTCAACTGACCACTAACTTAAAGTTAGCACTTTCACTAATTATTAATATAGGCAGTAAACCATCATAATATCAGCAGTATTGTGTGCTTTTGTCACCAACAGAATTCATTGGCTATACTTTCAGGGATCATTTCTATAGTTCATTACTAGAGAAGTTTCTCAGAATGTATAGAGAGAGAAAAAAAGAATCCGTAGATATATTCATGTTCCTCCTGCCACATCTAAAAAATATTTCTCACTTAAAAATTACAGTAATCGGCCAGGCATGGTGGCTCATGCCTGTAATCCCAGCACTTTGGACGACCGAGGCAGGTGGATCACAAGGTCAGGAGTTCGAGACCAGCCTGGCCAACATGGTGAAACCCCGTCTCTACTAAAAATAAAAATAAAAATAAATAAAAAAGAGCCAGGTGTAGTGGCACGCACCTGTAATCCCAGCTACTTGGGAGGCTGAGGCAGGAGAATAGCTTGAATGGGGAGGCGGAGGTTGCAGTGAGTCAAGATTGTGCCACTGCATTCCAGCCTGGGACAGAGCAAGACTCTGTCTCAAAAAATATATATATATACAGTAATCACCAGCCTGGGCAACATGCAAAACCCCATCTCTACAAAAATACAAAATAATTAGCCAGGTGTGATGGCCTGCAGTCCTAGCTACTCTGGAAGCTGAAGTGGGAGGATCACTTGAGCCTGGGCGGCAGAGATGGAGTGAGCTGAGATCTCACCACTGCACCGCAGCCTAGGTGAGAAAGAAAGGCTGTCTCAGAAAAGAAAAAGAAAGAGAGGAGAGAGAGGAGAGAGAGGAGAGAGAGGAGAGAGGAGAGAGAGGAGAGAGAGGAGAGAGAGGAGAGAGGAGAGAGGAGAGAGGAGAGAGGGGAGAGGGGAGAGAGGGAGAGAGGGAGAGAGGGAGAGAGGGAGAGAGGGAGAGAGGGAGAGAGGGAGAGAGGGAGAGAGGGAGAGAGGGAGAGAGGGAGAGAGGGAGAGAGGGAGAGAGGGAGAGAGGGAGAGAGGGAGAGAGGGAGAGAGGGAGAGAGGGAGAGAGGGAGAGAGGGAGAGAGGGAGAGAGGGAGAGAGGGAGAGAGGGAGAGAGGGAGAGAGGGAGAGAGGGAGAGAGGGAGAGAGGGAGAGAGGGAGAGAGGGAGAGAGGGAGAGAGGGAGAGAGGGAGAGAGGGAGAGAGGGAGAGAGGGAGAGAGGGAGAGAGGGAGAGAGGGAGAGAGGGAGAGAGGGAGAGAGGGAGAGAGGGAGAGAGGGAGAGAGGGAGAGAGGGAGAGAGGGAGAGAGGGAGAGAGGGAGAGAGGGAGAGAGGGAGAGAGGGAGAGAGGGAGAGAGGGAGAGAGGGAGAGAGGGAGAGAGGGAGAGAGGGAGAGAGGGAGAGAGGGAGAGAGGGAGAGAGGGAGAGAGGGAGAGAGGGAGAGAGGGAGAGAGGGAGAGAGGGAGAGAGGGAGAGAGGGAGAGAGGGAGAGAGGGAGAGAGGGAGAGAGGGAGAGAGGGAGAGAGGGAGAGAGGGAGAGAGGGAGAGAGGGAGAGAGGGAGAGAGGGAGAGAGGGAGAGAGGGAGAGAGGGAGAGAGGGAGAGAGGGAGAGAGGGAGAGAGGGAGAGAGGAGAGAGGAGAGAGGAGAGAGGAGAGAGGAGAGAGGAAAGAAAAACAGCCAAAAGCCCAGGCACAGTAGCTCACGCTTGTAATGCCAGCACTTTGGGAAGCTGAGGTGGGCAGATCACCTGAGGTTGGGAGTTCAAGACCAGCCTGGCCAACATGGTGAAACCCCGTCTCTGCTAAAACCACAAAAATTAGCTGCGCGTGGTTGCATACTCCTGTAGTCCCAGTCTTTTGAGAGGCCGAGGCAGGAGAAGCGCTTGAACCTGGGAGGCGGAGGTTACAGTGAGCCAAGATCGTGCCACTGCACTCCAGCCTGGGTGACAGAGCAAGACTCTCTCTCAAAAAAAAAAAAAAGAAAAAGAGCCAAAAACAAAATTACAGTAATCAGACCTGCACTTAGATCTTTTTTGTTGCTATTAATAAAATACACATGCCAGGAACAGGGCTCACACCTATAATCCCAGCACTTTGGGAGGCTGAGGTGGGAGGATCACTTGAGGCCAGGAATTTGAGGCTACAGTGAACTACAGTTGCAACACTGCACTCC
Source organism: Macaca mulatta (assembly GCF_049350105.2). Lineage (NCBI taxonomy): Eukaryota > Metazoa > Chordata > Mammalia > Primates > Cercopithecidae > Macaca > Macaca mulatta. The sequence goes on from NC_133406.1 coordinate 113,040,460, forward strand.
CAGACTTGGCAATAGAAACCATCTCAAAACACACACACACAAACACACACACACAACCATATTACAAATTAGGCTTTTTAACATTTTGGTAACTACGATATGATCATGTCACAAATTAGGTTTTTTCTCTTTTGGTTAACTATACTTTAACTGATTTCTTAGTCCTGCTTAATGTGTTTAACATTATTTTGAGGCCGGGTGCAGTGGCTCACACCTGTAATCCCAGCACTTTGGGAGGCTGTGGCAGGAGGACCGCTCTAGCCCAGGAGTTCAAGACAAGCCTGCGCAACATAGAGAGACTTCCTCTCTACCAAAAATTAAAAGTTAAAGAAAAAAATTTAAATTATCCAGGTGTTAAAAAAAAAAAAAAAAACAGGCCGGGCGCGATGGCTCATGCCTGTAATCCCACCACTCTGGGAGGTCGAAGTGGTTGGATCACCTGAGGTCAGGAGTTCAAGACCAGCCTGGCCAACACGGTGAAACCCCATCTCTACTAAAAATACAAAAATTAGCTGGGTGTGGTGGCGGGCACCTGTAATCCCAGCTACACAGGACGCTGAAGCAGAAGAATCACTTGAATCTGGGAGGTGGAGGTTGCAGTGAGCCGAGATCATGCCATTGCACTCCAGCCTGGGCAACAGGAGTGAAACTCCATCTCAAAGAAAAAAATAAAGTCAGACGTGATGATGTGCACCTGTAGTCCTAGTTACTTGGGAGGCTGCAGTAAGCCCTGACTGTACCACTGCACTCCAGCCTGAGACCTTATCTCAAAAAAAACAAAAAAAAACGAAAAAACAGGCAAGTCTAAAGTTTTATTGAGGATAAGGTTAGATACAAATCAGAGTGCTCCCAAAAAATGACATCCTGAGTAGGAGAAAGGTACTGTGGATTTACGTGGTCACTGATGATCTAAAAAAAAATGTTTTGGCTGGGCAGTGGCTCACACCTGTAATTCCAGCACTTTGGGAGGCCAAGGCAGGTGGATCACCTGAGGTCAGGAGTTCGAGACCAGCCTGGCCAACATGGTGAAACCCATCCCTACTAAAAATACAAAAATTAGCCAGGCATGGTGGTGGGTGCCTATAATGCCAGCTACTAGGGAGGCTGAGACAAGAGAATTGCTTGAACCCAGGAAGTGGAGGTTGCAGGGAGCTGAGATGGCGCCACGGCACTCCAGCCTGGGCAACAGAGACTCCGTCTCAAAAAAAAAGAAATAAAGAAAATAAAATGTTTCAAGACAGAGATTACAATTATAAATGGAATCAGCATACTATCACAAGTTTCATGAAGGGAAGCACGTTACCTGGGGTTAAAGGTAAACAGCATTTCATTTTTTTGTGGGGGGACAGAGTCTCACTCCATTCTCACACCATTCTCCTGCCTCAGCCTCCTGAGTAGCTGGGACTACAGGTGCCCGCCACCACGCCCGCCTAATTTTTTGTATTTTTAGTAGAGATGGGGTTTCACCATGTTGGCCAGGATGGTCTCCTGACCTCGTGATCCACCTACCTTGGCCTCCCAAAGTGCTGGGATTACAGGCGTGAGCCACCGTGCCAGGCCACATTTTTTTTTAAGTCTTTTCATTTTTATTACTCAAAAGTTTCATTCTTTATTTAGCTTTCTGACTCTGTGCTTGTGCCTTCAGCACTTTCACAACAATTTTCTTCTCCTCGATAAGGAAAGCACGCTTGATCCGGTCACGAACACATTTAGCATACATGGAACCCGACATGTTTTTTGTTTTGGACAATCTCGTAAGAACTTCAGGTTTTACAGCATGCATCCCTTGAAGTCTGCCTGGGCAAATGCCACATGCAGATTTTGGTGCTTTCCCATCCTTCTTGGTATAGAGGTAAACAATTCTATTACCAAGGGTTTGGGACAGCCTAGTTTTGTTAGAGGCTGTATTGTAGGAAAGCCTACATTGTCAAACGCTGGACCATTCTGAGTGCCTGCAGACAACGTCCCTGGAAGAGGAAGAAGCGGTAACCAGCATTTTAAAGTAGCAGAGGATTTAAAGCATCCTTTTAAATCTAAGAGGAATAAATAACAGGCTCAAGAATTGGAGTTTTACTACTCTGGAGATAGGAAGAAGTCAAAAAGAGGTGGTTGAACCAAGCATAGTTTACAACTGAAGCTCTCTTCTCTCTGAGCTGGGTTTTGGATACTTCTGACAGATACTCTTATTACTATTTTTAGTCGTAAGTTTTAAAATGCAGCATCAGCTGGAAGTTGCAGTGAGCTGAGATCGTGCCACTGCCCTCCAGTCTGGGGGACAGAGAGCAAAACTCTGTCTCAAAAAATTAAATTTAAAGGCTGGACGCGGTGGCTCACGCCTGTAATCCCAGCACTTTGGGAGGCCGAGACGGGCGGATCACGAGGTCAGGAGATCGAGACCATCCTAACACGGTTAAACTCCGTCTCTACTAAAAATACAAAAAATTTAGCTGGGCGTGGTGGCGGGCGCCTGTAGTCCCAGCTACTCGGGAGGCTGAGGCAGGAGAATGGCCTGAACCCGGGAGGCAGAGCTTGCAGTGAGCCGAGATTGCGCCACTGCACTCCAACCTGGGCGACAGAGCGAGACTCCACCTCCAAAAAAAAAAAAAAAATTAAATTTAAAAACTGCAGCATCTGTCCATGGTTGTTATAAAATAACTATTATCTTGTTTTGTTATGGCCAATGTATAGATCATTGTGAAGATTCAGCCATCCTCAAGCGGTTCACTGGCTCTTACCAGATCCTGCTCTTGACCCTCTTTGCAGTGCTGGCATCAACAGCTTTCATCTTCCTAGGTAAACAGTCCTTGTATTCAATACCATGGACTTTGACATGGAAACTGCTTTTTTTTTTTTTTTTTTGAGATAGAGTCACACTCTGTCACCCAGGCTGGAGTGCAGTGGTGTGATCTCGGCTCACTGCAACCTCCACCTCCCAGGTTCAAGCAATTCTCTGCCTCAGCCTCCCAAGTAGCTGGGACTACAGGTGCCCGCCACCACGCCCAGCTAATTTTTTGTATTTTTGGTAGAGACAGGGTTTCACCATCCTGGCCAGGCTGGTCTTGAACTCCTGACCTCGTGATTCACCCACCTCGGCCTCCCAAAGTGCTGGGATTACAGGCCTGAGCCACTGCGCCCAGCTGAAACTGCCTTCATTTTATTTCACAAACTAATAAGGATGAAAATTAGCTGCTTATCACATGTAATTTTAACAAGCAGTGTAAACTAAGTTTGCCTTCTAGTCCTAGTAACCTAGTGGATTAAAGGTCCTCCTCAGCCGGGCGCCGTGGCTCACACCTCTAATCCCAGCACTTTGGGAGGCCGAGGCGGGTGGGTGACCTGAGTTCAGGAGTTCAAGACCAGCCTGGCCAACATAGTGAAAATTCATCTCTACTAAAAATAACAAAAATTAGCTGGTGTGGTGGCACACGCCTGTAATCCCAGCTACTTGGGAGGCTGAGGCAGAAGTGCTTGAACCTGGGAGATGGAGGTTGCAGTGAGCCAAGATAGTGCCACTGCACTTCGGCATGGGCTACAGAGCAAGACTCCATTTCAAAAAAAAAAAGGCGGGGGGGCCCTCCTCTGGATTTGGCAAATACACACCACTTAGAAGTGGAAGCCACTACTAAATCTTGAGGTATAACAGCTACTTTTGCTGAAATTCATAGTTAGGGATAATTCAAGTAATACAACAGACTGGGTGCAATGGTTCATGCCTGTAATCCTAGCACTTTGGGAGGCCAAGGTGGGATGGCTTGAGTCTAGAAATTTAAGACCAGCCTGGGCAACACAGTGAGACCCCATTTCCACAAAAAAACTTAAAAATTAGCTGGGTGTGGTGGTGGCACACATCTGTAGTCCTAGCTACTAGGGAAGCTCAGGCAGGAGTATTGCTTGAGCCAGGGAATTCAAAGTGGCAGTAAACCATGATTGTGCCACTATACTCCAGCAATATCCTGTGATGACTTTTGAGATGGAGTCCCACTGTCACCCAGGCTGGCATGAAGTGGTGCAATCTCGGCTCACTGCAACCTCCACCGCCCAGTTTCAAGCGATTCTCTTGCCTCAACCTCTCGAGCAGCTGGGATTAGACACCCACTACCACAACTGGCTAATTTTTGTATTTTTAATGACATGTTGGCCAGGTTGGTCTTGAATGCCCGACTTCACGTGATCTGCCCACCTAGGCCTCTCAAAGTACTGGGATTACAGGCGTGAGCCACCATGCACAGCCTAAAAAAAAAAAAAGAAAAAAAGTTAACACATCACTATCATGTACATTCCATTTCCCCACCTTTTTTTTTTTTTTTTTTTTTTTTGAGACGGGAGTCTGGCTGTCGCCCAGGCTGGAGTGCAGTGGTGCCATCTCTACTCACTGCAAGCTTCGCCTCCCGGGTAATCACCATTTTCCTGCCTCAGCCTCCCAAGTAGCTGGGACTACAGCAGGTCACCACGACCAGCTAATTTTTTGTATTTTTAGTAGAGATGGGGTTTCACTGTGTTAGCCAGGATGGTCTCATCTCCTGACCTTGTGATCCGCCCACCTCGGCCTCCCAAAGTGCTGGGATTACAGGCGTGAGCCACCACGCCCGCCCATTTTCCCACCTTTTAGCCAAAAGCTGAAGGTAACTCTAAAGTGGATTGGGATAAAAACTTCCTGTAATAGTGCATTACTATTACTTATTTTGAAAAATTATTTTTAGCAATATTCTCATTCTAGAGTTGACTTTGCCCTTTAAGGCCTTCCTCAGATATGCCTTGTGACATTTCCTTTGTCGTTTTTCCAGCATACAACGCCTTCCTAAACAAGATACAAACAGTTCCAGTTGTGTATGTACCAACTCTAGGAACACCACAGCCAGGTAAAAAAGCCTCTGTCCTCTCTTTGAAAAGCTCAGACATATACGTTTAGTTCACTCAACTTTTCCCTCTTCTTTAGGTTCTTTTAACTCCACAACTTCTCCCCCTCACTTCATGAGTCTACAACCTCCACTGGCCCAAAGTCGGCTGCAACATTGGTTATGGAGTATAAGACACTAATCTCTGCTTGGACAAGTTCCTTTTAACTGTAGGGGAATGAAGATTTCTAGTCCTAGACAAGAAGCCTAACAACAACTTCTACATTAAATTTCCAGATAAGGCTTCTGAGAACTATAAATAAAGCATCCTAAGCTGTTTCTTAAAACTGGCGTGTTGGACTGTGTTGTGGAAAGTTAACTGTCAGACGGGCGTGGTGGCTCATGGCCTGTAATCCCAGCACTTCAGGAGGCTGAGGCAGGAGGATCACCAGGTCCAGCAGTTTGAGATCAGCCTGACCAACATGGTGAAACCCCGTCTCTACTAAAAATACAAAAATTAGCCGGGCATGGTGGCAGACACCTGTAATCCCAGCTACTTGGGAGGCTGAGACAAAGAACTGCTTGAACCCCGGAGGCAGAGGTTGCAGATCACACCACTGCACTCCAGCCTGGGAGACAGAGCAAGGCTCCATCTCTTAAAAAAAACAAAAACAAAAAAACACACACACCCAACACAACACTTGAGATAGTATCACAATTAAAAAAACAAATTTACCCAATGAGCCTTAGGTGGTTAAAAATGCCCCCAAAGGGACTTTTAAAGTACTTGGCCACTTACGTGCCCCAAATGACTCTAATATTCTTCTCTTTCTGGTTGCCCCTGAATACTTGAGACAGGAACTTCCTAACACTTAAACAAGACAATAAACAGGATTTATCCAAAATGTGTTTATTGAGATGGTTTCCCACTCATCTTGATTCAGAGTGCCTTTAGTGCTGCTTCCTCCTAAAGGAACATCCTGGAGGAAAAAGATTCAGAGATTAGCTGACATCAGTCCAGGTATTCTGCCCACCTCTCCCACAAAAGAAGCAGATGCATGATGATCCACCACATCTTTTATTTTTCTCAACTCTTAGCTACCTACTCATTTATATATCACTTTGGTCACTTCATATCAACTTGAGCCCTTTTATCACCCATTGATCCCCGCTTTAGACAGTAGTGCTTTGAGATTAACACGTAGTTTTTGGTAGTATCTACTTGAAAAAAAAAAAATTTATAAATCCAACACTTCCTGTCTAAAAATTTACATTAGACATGGTCTCTGTCACTGTAAGACTGAAAGATCCTGAGAGATGTTTCCATTTCTAGAAAACAAACTCAAAGCCCCAAATCACAACATTAGTACACCATTTACCTTCTGTAAGCCTTGCTTTTCCTCCTGTAGGCTGGCAGAGGACAGTGGAGCAGCCAACACACAAAACTACCGTTTGTGCATGGCTAAAGACCGTGGTGATTTTATAGCATCCTGAAAGAAAAACAGGTAACATTTTTTTCCTCGATTACATCCATATCTTTCCTGCACATATGCCCAACTCATCATCCATTACATTGTTTCCCAACACAAAAAAAGTAGGGATTGTATGTGAAATGTGATGGGACATCACGCTGAAATGAATCACTTCTCCTAAGATGCAAAACTCTGCGAGTCTCATACATTCGAATTTTAAGAGTATCAGGGAAAATATTTTCCACAGGTGAAGAAACTGAAGCTGCTGGACAGCTTCAAGGATATGAGACAGCTCACACTACAACATTTTCCAACTGTTACTGCCCAGTGCTTTCCCCACTACAGCAAGCCGTCTCCTCACCTGGGCATTTCACATCCATGAAGTAGGAATTGGGGCTCTGCACCAGGCGTTTCTTCTTGTGTTTCCTCTTCTCCTCTTCTGGGGAGGGATGAAGGAGATCCTTTGCGAGCTAACAGGGACAGAAATGCAGAGATTTAGAAACCAACGGCGAAAATGGGATGGTCGAAAACAGCCCCCACTGTCACACACCGGGGAGAGCTCGCCCCTCGCTGCCCCTGGTGTCTGCGCAGCTGGGCCGCCATCTTATCTCCTCTCCGCTCCCGTCTATGCGGGTGGCCCGTGGGCCGCTGCGGTCCCTGGAGTTAATGTCCTAAGAAGTGCAGAGGGTAAATGAGAACCCTCTACGATCCGAAATCAGCGTGAGGGGAGCGTGCAGACAGAACAGCGAGATCTCCGCCGAAACCTGGACCAAAGCACTCACAGGCATGTTCTCGTGTGGGTAGGTCGTCACCGCCGGAAAAGAGCGAAAGCGGAAATCCTGCCCCTTATATTGTGCACACTACAGGAAATGACGCAAGGATCTTGTGCCACCATGCTTGGAAGGTCCTACTTTGGTCTGATGCGGTGGAGAGACAAGGGAGCTGCCATTTTCGGAAGGTCTTTAACTGTTAGTTGTGACACATATGCGTCACCATGTTGAAAGGGTTACCTTGCTAATTTGAGGTCAGCGTTTGATCACTATCCAGGGATAAATGGACACTTTTAAAATTTTGTGTCATACTTTGACATTTGGAGCCTAATAGAAAAGGTTAAGGAAAACACCAGGGAGAAGGAGCCATATCCAGGACTTCCGTACTATTTTTTAAATACCTATATTCTTAACTCTTTTTCTATTGGTTTAATTTAACAATTTAGGCCGGGCGCGGTGGCTCATGCGTGTAATCCCAGCACTTTGGGAGGCCAAGGCGGGTGGATCATCTGAGGTCAGCAGTTCGACACCAGCCTGGCCAACATGGTGAAACCCCGTCTCTACTAAAAAAAATGCAAAATTTAGCCAGAGATGGTGGTGCATTCCTGTAATCCCAGATACTTGGGAAGCTGAGGCAGGAGAATCGCTTGAATCAAGGAGGAGGAGATTGCAGTGGACCGAGACGGAGTCATTGCACTCCAGCCTGGGCAGCAAGAGCAAACTCGGTCTCAAAAAAAAAAAAAAAAAAAAGTCAGGTTCCAGTGAAAGCAGGTATACACCAGAATAAGTACAGTTCAGAGAGGTGAGCACGAATAATACATTGCTAAGGACGAAAAGTCCAGATCCAGGCAAAATAAGATAAAAAGAACTGATGGATTTTTATCAGGACAATTCACAAAAATTGAAGAGTAATTTAAAGGACTGGTAAAGCTGAGTATGGTGGCCCACATCTGTAATCCCAGCACTTTGGGAGGCTGAGGTGGGAGTATTGCTTGAAGCTCAGAGTTCAAGACCAGCATGGGCAATATAGTGAGACTTTGTCTTTACAAAATATTGAAACATTAGCCAGGCGTGGTAGCTTGTGTCCGTAGTCCCAGCTATTTGGGAGGATGAGGCAGAAGAATGGTTTGGGCCCAGGAGCTCAAGGCTGCAGTGACCTAGGATAGTGCCACTGTATTCCAGTGTGGGTGACAGAATGACCCTGTCTCTAAAAAACATAAAAATAGACCAGACACAGTGGCTCACGCCTCTAATCCCAGCACTTTGGGAGGCCGAGGTGGGTGGATCCTTTGAGGTCAGAGTTCGAGACCAGCCTGACCAGCATTATGAAACCCCATCTCTACTAAAAATACAAAAAAATTAGCCAGGTGTGGTGTTGGGTACGTGTGATCCCAGCTACTCTGGAGGCTGAGGCAGGAGAATCACCTGAACCTGAGAGAAGTTGCAGTGAGCCAAGATCCTGCCATTGTACTCCAGCCTGGGTGACAGAGCAAGACTCGATCTAAAATTAAATAAATAAATAAATAAACAAACAAACAAACAGGTGAGACATGGTTTGGTCAGTGAAAAGAAATAGGGAAGACTCAAGGAGATAATGAGAGGTGAGAGAATAGACAAAAGGAGATTGAATAGTTTAGCTTGAGAAGGGACAAGCATGGACACGGAAGGTGATGGGGATAAGTGAAATGACAAAAGATGCCTTCTTAACAACCAGTACACATTTTCTTTTTTTGAGACGGAGTCTCGCTCTGTCACCCAGGCTGGAGTGCGGTGGCCGGATCTCAGCTCACTGCAAGCTCCGCCTCCCGGGTTCACGCCATTCTCCGGCCTCAGCCTCCCAAGTAGCTGGGACTACAGGCGCCGGCCACCTCGCCCGGCTAGTTTTTTGTATTTAATAGAGACAGGGTTTCACTGTGTTTGCCAGGATGGTCTCGATCTCCTGACCTCGTGATCCACCCGTCTCGGTCTCCCAAAGTGCTGGGATCACAGGCTTGAGCCACCGCGCCCGGCCCTCATTTTTTTTTTTTCTAGACGCAGTTTTGCTCTTGTTGCCCAGGCTGTAGTGCAATGGTGCCATCTCTGCTCGCCGCAACCTCCGCCTCCCGCGTTCAAGCAATTCTCCCGCCTCAGCCTCCCGAGTAGCTGGGATTACAGGCAGGCGGCACCACGCCCGGCTAATTTTGTATTTTTAGTAGAGACGGGGGTTTCACCATGTTGGCCAAGCTGATATTGAACTCCCGACCTCACGTGATCCGCCCACCTCAGCCTCCCAAAGTGCTGGAATTACAGGTGTGAGCCACCACACCCAGCCTTTAATTTTTTTATAGGCAGCCAGAATAGGCTCGAGAGAGACTCCCTTGAATAATTTTTTATTTGCCGGTTGCGGTGGCTCATGCCTGTAATCCCAGCACTTTGGGAGGCTGAGGCGGGCGGATCATGTGAGGTCGGGAGTTCGAGACCAGCCTGGCCAACATGGTGAAACCCCGTCTCTACTAAAAATACAAAAAAAAATTTTAGCTAGGTGTGGTGGCGGGTGGCTGTAATCCCAGCTACTTGGGAAGCTGAGGCTGGAGAATCGCTTGAACCCAAGAGGCGGAGGTTGCAGTGACCAGAGATTGAGCCATTGCACTTCAGCCTGGGTGACAAGAGCAAAACTTTGTCTCAAAAAATAAAATAAAAATAAAAATAAAGGCTGGGCACAGTGGCTCAAGCCTGTAATCCCAGGCCTTTGGGAGGCAGAGGTGGATGGATCACCTGAGGTCGAGAGTTCAAGACCAGCCTGACCAACATGGAGAAACCCCGTCTCTACTAAAAATACAAAATTAGCTGGGGGTGGTGGCGGATGCCTGTAATTTCAGCTACTCGCGAGGCTTAGGCAGGAGAATCGCTTGAATCTGGGAGCCGAAAGTTGCGGTTAGCCAAGATCACACCATTGCACTCCAGCCTGGGCAACGAGAGCAAAACTCCACCTCAAAATAAATTAAAAAAAAAAAAAAAAATAGGCCGGGCGCGGTGGCTCACGCCTGTAATTCCAGTACTTTGGAAGGCCAAGGCAGACGGATCACGAGGTCAGGAGATCGAGACCATCCTGGTTAACATGGTGAAACCCTGTCTCTACCTAAAATACAAAAATTTAGCCAGGCGGTGGCAGGCGCCTGTAGTCCTAGCTACTCAGGAGACTGAGGCAGGCGAATGCCGTGAACCCGGGAGGTGGAGCTTGCAGTGAACCAAGATTGCGCCACTGCACTCCAGCCTGGGCAACAGAGCGAGACTCCGTCTCAAAAAAAAAATAGGGCTGGGCGCGGTGGCTTATGCCTGTAATCCCAGCACTTTGGGAGGCCGAGGCGGGCGGATCACAAGGTCAAGAGATCGAGACCATCTGGCCAACATGGTGAAACCCCGTCTCTACTAAAAATACAAAAATTAGCTGGACTTCGTGGCAGGCACCTGTAATCCCAGCTATTCCAGAGGCTGAGGCACGAGAATCGCTTGAACCAGGGAGGCAGAGGTTGCAGTGAGCCGAGATCGTCCCACTGCACTCCAGCCTGGCGACAGAGCAAGGCTGTGTCTCAAAAAATTAATTAATTAAAAATAAACAAATTTAAAAATTTTTTTGAGACAGGATCTTACTCTGTCACCGAGTCTGGAGTGCAGTAGCATAATCATGGCTCACTACAGCCTTGGACTCCTGGGCTCAAGTGATCTGCCCACTTCTGCCCCCTAGGTAGCTGGGGCTGGGACTACAGGCGCACACCACCATGTATGGCTTATTTATTTATTTATTTATTTATTTATTTATTGTCGAAGCAGAGTCTCAGTATGTTGCCCAGGCTAGTCTTGAACTCCTGGACCCAAGGGATCCTCTCACGTTGGCCTCCCAAAGTGCTGGGATTACAAGTGTGAGCCACCACACCGGGTCTTAAACAATTTCTTTCTTTCGTTTTTCGTATTTTTTTCCACCCCCAGCACACATATAGCAAGAATAATTTTTTTCTAAAGGCAGAGATATACTTGTTTCTTTGTAGCCATGCTGTCCATATTTCAGCTTCCTGGTTACCAAGGCTACACGTTCATGGCCTATTGAGTGAGATTTCAGGAGTACTGCACCTTAAGTGGGCCATATTAAAAGATCCACGTGAAGAATGACATTTTTAGTTCAAATCACTGTTTTCTTAAGCTATTTGGTCAGAGAAATCACACATGCGGCCCCCATTAGAGAGGTCGTTCCAACTGAAGCACCAGGACGTGTCTAGGTAGGCTGTGAGTCTTGGGGCGGTGGGGCCGATTCTGTAAAACTAATTTACGTTTTCACCCTGTTCCACCAGAGGGCAGACTGACTCAACAAATAACCTACTTCTGCGCATCCCGCTTTTTTCAAAGGGAATTGGGATCCATAGAACTAAGGGCTTGGACAACTAACGCTAAAATTCTAGGACTGACTTTTACGCAGCCCCAGAAACCGATGATAACTCATCTTCTAGCTTCGTTGAATAGCACCTCCAAAAATCAGCCCCATTTTTTTTTTTTCAATTTCTAGTGCCCTCCCTACCTTCACCGTTATTCCCAAAACTCTTTCTCTCTTCCCCTAATCCCTCTAAAATTTCTCTTCCCCTGGTCGTCGTGGTTAAACCTCTACTTCCCTTCACCCCAGACTCTCGCCTCAGAATAGAAGAGTAAGGTCGTAAGAGGGGAGCTACAGTTACCAAAAGGCTGTGGAAAATAGCGAGACAGGTAGGCCGGCCTAAGCTGGGAAGGGAAAACCGAGAGAGCAGAGGCCGGGCTGGCCGCCTTGGCCTGTCCAAAAGGGTGGGCGGGCAGGGGGTGGAGCCCGGAGGGGTGCCGCCCCTCCTTTTCCCGGAGCCTGGGCGGAGAGGGAGGAAAACTTCTTCCTGGCCTGGGCTCCGTGCTGCTCTGTTTGCCAACCGTCCAGTCCCGCCTACCAGTGCCGGGAGCTCCCCACCCCTCCCCCGGCTCCCCCGGTGTCCGCCATGGCCAAAGCCTACGACCACCTCTTCAAGTTGCTGCTGATCGGGGACTCGGGGGTGGGCAAGACTTGTCTGATCATTCGCTTTGCAGAGGACAACTTCAACAACACTTACATCTCCACCATTGGTGAGCCCGCTGGCCATGTCCCAGACCCCTACTGTCTTGTAACCTCCTTCTCAGGCTCCCGGATTACTAGTGACCCCAATTTTCAGTCCCCTTAGAGTAAGGCTCCTGAATTCTAGTCCCTCAACCCCTGGCTCTGACCCCTCCCCCATGCATGTCTCTGTATGGTAACCAAACCTCTCACCTCTCTGAGGCTTTCAGGTAACTCTTCAACTGCTGCCAGCTCCTCATTTTCTTGGTGCCATCACCTTAGTTTCCCAAAACCCACAAGAACTCTTCTCTCTTTGTCTCTGTGCCCCTCTTCCCCTACCCCCACCACTTAGAACTCTCTCGATCCATTCTCCACGTTTCCTGTATCCCTGTCTGCCACATCTTTTTCTCCCAATCCGATCTGTTAGCCTCTTTCCCTCTAGCCGACCTTCAAACTCTCCCACTGCGTCCCCAGCTCACCATCTACTTCCCAGGTTCCCTGCCCCAGTCTCCCTGCACCTCAGCTGAACAGGGGTTTGGGAAGGGTGGAACAAGGTGGCTGGGTGTGCTGGAGGGCGGCCCAAGGACTGTGATCATGAATATGCAGCCAGCTTGGTGAGGAACGTGGAAATGAGGGGACTTTTGGGGTCTCTGAGTCAGCCTGGTGACTCATCCTCCTCCCAGGGGCCCCCAGCAGGCTTGGGGGAGGTGCCCAAGTTTCTACTAAGAAGAACATTGTCTCCCCTCCTCCCTTCTTTCTTCATTTCCTCTGGCTTGGGAAATAGACAGGAAGAGTCTTATGACAATTCTGGTTACAAAGGAAGAGGAAAAATGCCCCCCTTTCCTAATTGTCTCAAAAGTAATCCTGTTTAGCCTCAGACTTTCCTAGTGCCAAGTTTGGCCTACTAGTTAATTCACATAGACTGGCTTCAGCTACTTTTTTCCTTACTCTCTACTAGGAGGGTGGGTGGAATACCAAGAGTAGAGGGCTCTAAGAAAACAGAGAAGAGGAATGTGAAAGTAATATCTGGTGGGGAGACAGAGACTGAATTCAGAGAGTTGTCAGCTGGTATAGCTGAATGGACCCAAGAGGTGGCCTAAGGATCTTAAGCCTCCATGCAGAATTTTCATCACCTTTTCCCTCCCAAAATCCATAAAACGTAAGTAAAAATAGTATTCTTGCTATACAAATACAGCTTTGGGAAAATTCTCCTAGCTTGGCATTTCCAACAAGATTGCTCCCCAAGTGCCTCTCCTGCAGAATTTCTGGTGCTGACACTGCTCCCTTCCTGTCCCTCCCATCACACAGTTTTACATGTGTGCATGCATGTCTCAACTTCAGTGCATACTTTCCACCCCTAGGAATTGATTTCAAGATTCGCACTGTGGATATAGAGGGGAAGAAGATCAAACTACAAGTCTGGTAAGTGAATCCTCTGGGAAGCCTCACCAGACTTCATTTACCTCCTACACGCTTTTTCTTCTACTTTGTTTCATTTCTCTTCCTTTCCTCATTGCTCTTTCTAGCACTTCTAATCTATTTCTCTGGATGCACTCAGCTGTCCTTCGTCTCTCTTCCTGCTCTCCCAACTAGTTCCAGCTTTTTTGTAACTCTTGCCTCCTCTGGCTACAGAGCATCCTCTTAATTTGACAACAAACAACTGTTCAGTCATAACTTGGAAACAGGCTGTGAACCGTTAAATGGCACAGGCAGAATTAAGACTTGACTCTAAGTCTAGTGTTTTCTCCAAAATATGGTGAGCCCAGAGAGCCAAATGTAGACCCTGAAGGGGTTTAAGTGGTATGAAGCTTAGTGGAGGCATAATGCTATGACATATAAGAGCAGAGTGGTGCACAAATCCGGTTCTTTTACTTATCTGCTGCCTGACCTTCATGAATTATTCAGCCTATCCAAATCTGTTTCCTCTTTTTTTTTTGAGACAGAGTCTTGCTCTTATCGCCCAGGCTGGAGTGCAATGGCACAATCTCAGCTCACCGCAACCTCCGCCTCCTGGGTTCAAGTGATTCTCCCACCTCAGCCTCCCAAGTAGCTGGGATTACAGGTGCCCGCCACCATGCCCGGCTAATTTTTGTATTTTTAGTAGAGACGAGGTTTCGCCATGTTGGCCAGGCTGGTCTCGAACTCCTGACCTCAGATGATCGACCCGCCTCGGCTTCCCAAGGCGGAAGATTACAGGCGCGAGCCACGGCCCCCGGCATGTTTCCTTATTTGTAAAATAGGGACAATAATACATGTCTTACAAGGAGAGATTAAGGATTAGATAAAATGATACATACGCAGTGCTGGACACATAGCAAGCATTCAATGAATAAGCAAAGACAGCTTGTTTCTTGGGCCACTACCATCTCTGGAAATCAGGTCAACCGTCTTTAATCCCACTCCCCTTTACTGTTTCCTTATTCTGTTGCCCCACCATGTTGCAAAAGCTAAATTCTTGCGAGAGAGGAAGAATTCTTCCATTAGAGAATTCTTTCCTCTCTTCCATTCCATGAAACCTTCTCCTTCTTTAGGGACACGGCTGGCCAAGAGCGATTCAAGACAATAACTACTGCCTACTACCGTGGAGCCATGGTATGAAGTGTGGGTCTGGACAAAGGATGAAGGATGAGGCCACAGAATATATTATGAATACAAAGGGTCAGGGGTTGAGGCAGGTAAAAATGGGAGGGGTGTAGTGTGGGTTGCAGAGGGCCCAACGTGGCCTAGTGTTTAGACCCATGGATGGAACTTGCCGGGTCACTTACAGGGCAGTGGGAAGCCTCAAAGGGAATATGGTCCAAGTTGAATTTTGTCATCTCCCAGGGCATTATCCTAGTATACGACATCACGGATGAGAAATCTTTCGAGAATATTCAGAACTGGATGAAAAGCATCAAGGAGGTGAGGACCCTCCAGAAGAGATGGGGGAACTGGATAGAACCTGGAGAATGAAGGGAGCCATAAGGATAGGCATGACCTAACTTTTTTTTTTTTTTGAGACGAAGTTTCGCTCTTGTTGCCTGGGCTGGAGTGCAATGGCACCATCTTGGCTCACTGCAACCTGACTACCGGGTTCAAATGATTCTCCTGCCTCAGCCTCCTAAGTAGCTAGGATTACAGGCATGCACCACCATGCTCAGCTACTTTTGTATTTTTAGTAGAGATGGGGTTTTACCATGTTGATCAGGTTGGTCTTGAACTCCTGCATCAGGTGATCCACCCGCCTTGGCCTCCCAAAGTGCTGGGATTACAGGTGTGAGCCACCACACCCAGCTGGCGGGACCTAACTTTTACTTGTCTTTTGCCCCCCCAGAATGCCTCGGCTGGGGTGGAACGCCTCTTGCTAGGGAACAAATGTGACATGGAGGCCAAGAGGAAGGTGCAGAAGGAGCAGGCCGATAAGGTGAGGGCCAGGCTGAGCAATTTCTAGAACTGGGCTGGGAGGGCCAAGATAGGTTGCATTGCAGAGGACTTGGCTGCTGTCCTTAATTCAATTCTCTCCTTCTCACTTCACCCCTTATAGTTGGCTCGAGAGCACGGGATCCGATTTTTCGAAACTAGTGCTAAATCCAGTATGAATGTGGATGAGGTGAGATCCACACCCCCATCCCTGACCAAGAGAGGAAGTATTAAAAGGTAGATTCTCCTCCCTCCAAACTGATTCTATTCCCCACTTTAGGCTTTTAGCTCCCTGGCCCGGGACATCTTGCTCAAGTCAGGAGGCCGGAGATCAGTAAGTTGGTTTTGCTGGACTAGGTACAACTCTGGTGTGTGTGTGTTGGTGTTGATAAGAATTGAGGGGAGCAATGCTAAGATTTCTCATGAGGGTGGATTCACTTCCAACAGTTTATACCCTCACACCCTAACCAGCCATTCACACCATGACCCCTGTGCCCTTCTCCCTCTAGGGAAACGGCAACAAGCCTCCCAGTACTGACCTGAAAACTTGCGACAAGAAGAACACCAACAAGTGCTCCCTGGGCTGAGGACCCTTTCTCGCCTCCCCACCCTGGAAGCTGAACCTGAGGGAGACGGGGCAAAGGGACTGAGCAGGGGAGAAATAGCAGAGGGGCTTGGAGGGACACATAGGTAGATGGTAAAGAGAATGAGGAATAAAAGGAGAAGAGAAAAGGGAAAAGCAGAAAGGAAAAGAAGGAAGAGAGAGGAGGGAGAAGGGAGAGGAACCGATTGAGGAAGTGAAAGAAGGTAAGGAGGTAAGAAGAGGGAGGAGGAAAGGAAGGGGAGATGGCCTCAGGCTTCAGACCTTACCTGGGTTTTCAGGGCAAACATAAATGTAAATACACTGATTTATTCTGTTACTAGATCAGGTTTTAGGGTCCTGCAAAGGGCTAGCTCGGCACTACACTAGCAGATTTGCTCCTGTTCTGTCACTTTTCATGGTCTTTAATAAAGGCCACCATTTGCACAAATGTTCCTGTTTTGGGTAACTTGGATTATTGTCAGAATTGTTCTCCACTCAAATCCAATTACTGTGTCTTCAAAGTGATTGATCTGCCTGAATCAGGCTGGGTTTCTGTGGAACCTGGACTAATCCTACCGCTGTCTCTTCCCCGCTGTTCAGTTGGTAAGGAAAATAGCAAAGAGCAGGAGCTAGAGTGATCTGAAGGTCTGGATATCCTCTTTCCGCTATGGGGTCTGGATGCCCTTGTGGGCAGAGCCTTGTCCTGAGCACAGGAAATTCCAAGCGAGAAGGACTCTTAACAGTCCTAGCCTCAGGGAAATAACTGCACCTAGTGTTTTATCCAGTGATTTGTGCAAGCTTCTTTGATTCTGCCAGCAATCCATTTAGGTATTTGATAGGCATTAATATCTGCTTTTATTAGTGAGGAAAATGAGAAGTTCATTTATTCATAGATGTCTATTGAGTAATTTAAATATATATTGAGCGTCTACTAAGTGCCAGGCACTATGGCCAGTTATTTTATTTATTTATTCATTTATTTTTAGAGACAGAGTCTTGCTCTGTCTCCCAGGCTGGAGTGCAACAGTGTGATCTCGGCTCACTGCAACCTCTGCCTCCTGCCTTAGCCTCTCAAGTAGCTGGGATTACAGGCATGAGCCACCACGTCTGGCCACAATAGTCAGTTAATATAGCCCTTGGGTGGTACAAGGACATTTTTTTTTTTTTTTAAACCGAGTCTGGCTCTGTCGCCCAGGCTGGAGTGCAGTGGCATGATCCCAGCTCACTGCAGCCTCTGCCTCCTGGGTTCAAGTGATTCTTCTGACTCAGCCTCCCGAGTAGCTGGGACTACAGTCATGTACCACCACACCTGGCTAATTTTTGTGTTTTTAGTAGAGACAGGGTTTTGCCATGTTGGCCAGGCTGGTCTTGAACTCATGGGCTCAAGTGATTGTCCTGCCTCGGTCTCCCAAACTGCTGGGATTACAGGCGTGAGCCACTGCGCCCAGCCCGGGACAAGCAAATTTTAACAAAAACAGCTCTTTGGCTGGGCATGGTGGATCACGACAGGAGTTCAAAACCAGCCTGGCCAACATAGTGAAACCCTGTCTCTACTAAAAATAAAAAGAAATTAGAGGGTGCCTGTAGTCCCAGCTACTTGGGATGTTGAGGCAGGAGACCCGCTTAAACCTGGGAAGCGGAGGTTGCAGTGAGCCGAGATCACGCCACTGCACTCCAGCCTGGGCAACACAGCCAGACTCTGTCTCAAAAAGACAAAAACAAAAACAGCTCCTTACTGAATAACAAAGATGGCAAAACTACTGGAAATGCAAATGAGAATTCAGGCTTGGGCTGGGCACAGTGTCTCACGCCTGTAGTCCCAGCCCTTTGGGAGGCCAAGGTGGGTGAATCACTTCAGGTTGGGAGTTCGAGACCAGCCTGCCCAACATGACGAAACCCCATCTCTACTAAAAATACAAAAAATTTAGCTGGGTATGGTGGCGGGTGCCTGTAATCCCAGCTACTCGGGAGGCTGAGGCAGGAGAATCACTTGAACCTGGGAGGCGGAGGTTGTGGTGAGCAGAGATAGCGCCATTACACTCCAGCCTGGAGACAGACTCCATCTTAAAAAAAAAAAAGAAAATTCAGGCTTGATGAACAGCATCCTTAAGTATATATATATTATATATTACAATTTATAATTACATATAACATAAATATAAGTATAATATATAATTTATAAAATATAAATATACAAAATACATAAATATATATTATAAAATTATATAATATATAATTATTTATAATGTATATTTTAATATATAATATATATATCCCCCTTTCACCATACATAATATTTTTTACACAGCAAAATGTAATAACTTGATAAATGCAGTAAGTATCCAAGCATTGATGGGGTAATGATAAGCCTTATTTGTGGCTTATGTTTAAGTTCTTTTTTTTTCTTTTTGAGATGAAGTCTCACTCTTGTTGCCCAGGCTGGAGTACAATGGTGTGATCTCGGCTCACCACAATCTCTACCTCCCAGGTTCAAGTGATTCTCCTGCCTTACCCTCACAAGTAGCTGGGATTACGGGCATACGGCACCATGCCCAGCTAATTTTGTATTTTTAGTAGAGGTAGGGTTTCTCCATGTTGGTCAGGCTGGTCTCAAACTCCCGACTTCAGGTGATCCACCCACCTCGGCCTCCCAAAGTGCTGGGATTACAGGCGTGAGCCACCGCGCCCAGCCAGATACACTGTCAATCCCAAAATAAAGTGTTCTATCCTTTAAAGCTGTTGGGGAGGGTAGAAGCAGTGGTCTTTAGCCCAGAAAGATGCCTTGGGGGAGGAGAATGGGGAGCAGAATTAACAAGAAAAAAAATATGGAAATAAGCCCTTTGGTCTTCAGAGGTGGGGTCCACATTATTTTATTAGCGCCCATGTTTATATGAGGTTTATTTAAGTACCTCCTTGTCTATCGAGCATCTAAGAAAACTAAAATCACATGGTCCCAATGTCTTGGGAGGCTGCAGTTAACACATATGTGAAACTAGGGGGCAAATTAGGGCAGAATTAGGTTAGATTAATACATTACCAAGGCCCAGGGCGGTGGCTTATGCCTGTAATCCCAGCACTTTGGGAAGCTGAGATGGAGGCAGGTGGATCCCTTGAGCTCAGGAGTTCCAGATCAGCCTGGGCAACATGGCAAAACCTCCTCTCTACCAAAAATACAAAAAATTTTAGCCAGGCATGGTGGCACGTGCCTATGGTCCCAGCTACTCGGGAGGTTGAGGTGGGAGGATCCCTCGAACCCAGGACGGGGAGGTTGCAGTGAACCATGATCACACCACTGCATTCTGGCCTGGGTGACAGACCGAGACCCTAAGAAAAAAAATAAAAGTAAATGAAAATTCATTATCAGACAGTAAAGCATGAACCCAGAGTGCTGGTCAAGTCACTGCAGGTCTGAGTGTATATCAAGGTTTCACTACATAGGATGAAAAGCAGGCAATGAATCTCTGGCCTGGGTGTTGACAGTCTAGGCTCAAGCCTCAGCTTTCCCACTCACTAGCTTGCTGACCTTGGACAAGTCACTTATATTCTCTGAACTTACTCATGAAATGGAGACACATTTCATTTGCCTCTCGCAAGAAAAAGTCCTGGTAAATGCATATTAGCATTTCCGTTTCACACAGAACACTGCGAGTCAGATACTGTCCTAAAATCATGGAGTTAATAACCACCAGAACCTAGACTCAACACTTATTGGAACTTCAAATCTCATGCTTTTCTCATTGCACTTATGATTACTCCACTATGTAGGAGCAAGGGAGAGTTGAGAACATTTGAAGAGGTTATGCAAAGGACCAGCTCTGCGGAGTAGGCTTAGCAAGTAACAGGAGGGAAGGTGACACCGTTCATCTGTGTAGCGGAGTGGGAGCCAAGAGACAAGGAGAAAGTTTCACGTTCGCCATGTGCCTCGGATATTCCCGCTTCTGCAGGGACGAGAACGCGCAGTTTCGCCTCCATCCCTTGACCTCCAACACAGCTTCTCCACTGGACCATCAGTGGCGATGAAGGGGCAGCTGCAGAAGGATGACAAACTGAAGCTTGACGGTGAATCCTAGGGTTTTAAGGAGAGAGCAAAGTCCTGAGACGGCGACGTATTGTCCCTGCTCACCAGCCCAGAATGAACAAACAGGCGCCAGCCAGGGAGCAGCGAGCCAAGAATCCAGACGAGCCTCTGCAACCGCCATTTGCTATTCTCGCAAAGACTACCGGGACCACAATGCAACGGGGCGCCGAGCTAATTCCCAGCAGGCGAGGCGCCACCGACCGCGGAAGACTACAAGCCCCAGCGGGCTACGACGGAACGCGCCCGGGAACACCGGGCCCCCAGCTCGGGCCAGTGCCCGAGGATCATCCACGGGGCTAGATGGCTGCGTCGGGGGCGGGAGCGGAGGTGAGCGGGCGCTAGGGCCGTGCGCCCCCGCCGGCCCTTCCTCCAGCGCCCTGTGGACCCCGCAGAAGGCGCTCGCCTTCCTAGCCCGCAAACGCGTAATCGATTTTTCTCGCTGTGGCAACGGGGACGTCCCGAAAGATCCTCTGCTCCGACAGGCAACTTCGGCCTTCCCTGCCCTGACCTGGAACCTCTGGGAGGGCTGCAGAGTAAGTGCCGCCTCTGCGCTCTGACGGAGGCACGAGGCCTGCGGAGTAGGTCCCTCTGTTCCGACAGGTGCGACACTTAGCGCTCCATGCCTGCGGGCTCCGGGAGGCATGGCCTCCCCCAGGGCCGCCACCTCTGCTGGTTGCTCTGTGCTTTCACCTTAAAGCTCTGGTAAGGAGGGGGTAAGGGGAGGGAAAAGGAGGTCACTGGAGGACAGGATCGCTCCCGGCCCCGGGGTTGGGGGAGACCTTATCCATGGACAGCGCAGGAGGGGGTGCCCTATTTTCTGGATTTTGACTTTCGTCCCTTCCGCCCACTCCGCTACAGTCAAGCAGAGGCTCCCGTGCAGGAGGAGAAGCTGTCAGGTGGGTGATTGTCTGGGAACCCGACACTTCCGTCGTTTGTTTTTGGTTTTAGTATCTTCCCCATATACCAAGAGCACAGGTGGAAAAGGGCGGCACCACATAGAATGAGGGCAAGCGCTGTGCCGGGAATTTGGATGGGCAGAGCCTTTGGGAGAAATGTTTTCTGAATGGTCTGGGATTGGCATTTATCTTTCCTTTCAGCGAGCACCTCAAATTTGCCATGCTGGCTGGTGGAAGAGTTTGTGGTAACAACAGAGTGCTCTCCATGCTCTAATTTCCAGGCTGTGAGTATCTGTTTCTCTACCCCCCCCGCCTTTTTTTTTTTTTTTGGACATCCAAGCAAACACTTAAGCAACATCTTAACATCCAAGTCTTATTAAGCTGCCTTTGCATCATCTTTTTTTCTTTCTTCTTGCGGTCTCAGTGTATGTCCAAATCTGTACTTGCCTTTCCCCTGAAAATGTGCCCCTTTCTTTCCAAGCTAATGGCAGTATTCAACTGATAACTATGGTTTTTTTGTTTGTTTGTTTGTTTGTTTTTGAGATGGAGTCTCACTCTGTTGCCCAGGCTGGAGTGCAGTGGCGTGGTCTCGGCTCACCACGACCTCCACCTCCCGGGTTCAAGCAATTCTCCTGCCTCAGCCTCCCGAGTAGCTAACTGGGACTGAAGGCGCGTTCCACCTTGCTTGGCTAATTTTTGTATTTTTAGTAGACTCGGGTTTCACTATGTTGGCCAGGCTGGTCTCTTAACTCCTCACTTCATGATCTGCCTGCCTCAGCATTCCAAAGTGCTGGGATTACAGGCGTGAGCCACCGCGCCTGGCCTCAGATGATAACTATGTTTTATTCACTTTTAGTATAGTAGGCTCTGGAATGGAATGTATGCTTGCCTCTCCTAGATTGTTGCCTCTGAAGTGTTCTAACATGCAGCCACCACCTCCACCATCCGCATCAGAACTCTTTCATTAGCTCTCTGTTGCCTATCACTCCAAACCATAATAGTTGGGCACCTGCACCTTCTGAATGGCAGCCTTTTTGTTTTTCCTGTTGCCCCTTCCTAACATGTACTTTGCTTCTTTTCTCCTGGCAGAAAACTACCCCTGAGTGTGGTCCCACAGGGTATGTAGAGAAAATCACATGCAGCTCATCTAAGAGAATTGAGTTCAAAAGGTGAGTGCTGTTTCTCTTCTCTGGATTACCTCCTTTGCTCCTATGACTTTAGATGGATGGTCCCACCTTTTCCCCTGGTCTGGCAGTAGCATGGAATATTTGAAAGAAGAGGTGGCCGGGCTCACACCTATAATCCCAGCACTTTGGGAGACTGAGGCTAACGGATCACCTAAGGTCAGGAGTTCAAGATCAGCCTGGCCAACGTGGTGAAACCCCATCTCTACTAAAAATACAAAAATTAGCCGGTGTGGTGGTGGGTGCCCATAATCCCAGCTACTCGGGAGGCTGAGGCAGGGAGAATCGCTTGAACCTAAGAGGCAGAGGTTAAAGTGAGCCAAGATCATGCCACTGCACTCCAGCCTGGGCGATGGAGCGAGACTGTGTCTCAAAACAAACAAACAAAGGCCGGAAGGGGTAGCTCACACCTGTAATCCCAGCACTTTGGGAGACTGAGGCGGGTGGATCACGAGGTCAGTTCAATACCGGCTGGCCAAGATGGTGAAACCCCGTCTCTACTAAAAATTCAAAAATTAGCCGGGCATGATGGCAGGCACCTGTAATCCCAGCTACTTGGGAGGCTGAGGCAGAGAACTGCTTAAACCTGGGCAGGGGAGTGGTGTGACCTCAGTGAGCCAAGGTCACACCACTGCACTCCAATCTGGGTGACAGAATGAGACACCATCTCAAAAATAAATAAGAAACAAGGAAGACGGGATTTGGAGCCAAATTACTTGAACCCAAGTTCCAGCTCTATTCCTCAGCATTATGTTATTGGCCATATTTTCTCATCAGTAAAATTGGTTAATACTAGCTCTGCTTATCCAGAGAATAAATTAAATGATCTATTTGAGAGGGATTTATGTACTATACACACAACAGAAGCCTGGCTCTGATTTCCTCTTGAATATATCCTGGCTAGGCTGAAGTAGAAGGGAGATTAGAGGGAGAAGCTGTCTGGCCTTCCCTGGGAATAACTATTCCTTCCTGCCCTCAGCTGCCGCTCAGCTTTGATGGAACAACACTTATTCTGGAAGTTCGAAGGGGCTGTTGTGTTTGTGGCCCTGATCTTCGCTTGTCTTGTCATCATTCGTCAGCGACAACTGGACAGAAAGGCTCTGGAAAAGGTCCGGAAGCAAATTGAGTCCATATAGCTACATTCCACCCTTTTATCCTGGGTCTTAGAGACCCAATCTCAGACAGTGAAAGTGAAATGGACTGATTTGCACTCTTGGTTCTTTGGAGCCTTGTGGTGGAATCCCCTTTTCCCCGTCCTCTTCTTTCAGATCATTAATGAGCAGAATAAAAAGAGTAAAATGGTTTCCTTCCCTTCTGTAACTTGGAGCAGGAAGTCATGGGGGCAGAGAGGGAAAGGAGGTGGCTACTTAAGGCCCTAATCTACCAAGTCTTCCCCACCACTTCTCCCTTGTTTTCCCCCTCTTCTACTACTTATATGAGACTTCTGGGATACAATTTCAGTTAAAACGTTTATTTATCACTCAAAACTTATTTCCCCTCAACCCTATCCCCAAAGAAGAAATAAAATCATAGATACATAACAAAAGTATTTGAGGTACCCTCTCATATATGCAAACAAATGCAGACTGGACCTAAGGCAGAGAGAGACTAAAGGACATCTCTTGGGGTGTCCTGAAGTGATCTGGATTCCTGAGGGCAGACACCTAAGTAGGAATCCCAGTGGGAAGCAAAGCCGTAAGGAAGCCCAGGATTCCTTGTGATCAGCAAGTGGGCCAGGAAGGTGTGTTCCAGCTCACATCTCATCTGCATGCAGCACGGTCCCGATGCGCCCACTGGGTCTTGGCTTCCCTCCCATCTTCTCAAGCAGTGTCCTTGTTGAGTCATTTGCATCCTTGGCTTCAGGTGGCTCCCTCAGTCTGGACTCTACCACTTGGGTCTCCAGATTTTCTGTTATGTCCTTGTGGGTCAGGATATTTCTGGAAGTCACTGTGAGGTGAAGGAAAGAAGGCAGTAGTAGAGTGCTCCCCTGGGTGGGAGACCCTAGACAGGACAGGACCTCCCTCTTGCTTCTTGACGACCTTGGAGAACACAGTCCCCATCCCTTGCTCAGCCAGGGGTTGCTCCCTGCCCTTGCCTCTCACCTCCGTGAGGCTGGTAATCCTCAGGCCCAGCTTCTGGTCGACCCTGGAATGGACTGAAGCTGGGCAGGATGATGAGAGCCAGGGAAAAAAGAAGAATCTGGGAGGAAGCAAGAGGAACAGAGGAAGGGAGTAGGGGGCAGAGTGAATGGAGGCCAGCTGGGGTTATCGGATGTGGGAAGTAGATCTGGCTGGGTAGTCGGGGTATAAGGATAGAAGTGTGGGGGAAGATGGTGGACGTGGGGGCAGATGGGAGTAGATAGACTAATGGTACCAGAACACAAGTGCTGGTCTGGGCGGCTTTGTTGGAAGTTTGAGCAATTAGCGTCTGCAGCTGGCGGAGCTGAGCTACCAAGGAGCTGGGAAAGGAGGAATGAAGAGTTAGTATCTTCTGGGTACCAGGAGCCAAGAATGGCGCCCCTGTGTGCTGTACGCGCCTTCAAAACACACACACACACACACACACACACACACACACACACACACACACACACACACACACACACACACACACACACACAAACGCTTTCACTCACATATTGTGCCTCTCCAGCTCCTGGACTTTTTTCTGTAATTCTTGGTTCTGTGCAGAACAGGCTGCCACCCTAGAGTGTGGGGAGGTAGGACAAGGCTCAGCAACCTGAGTCCCTTATTTTCCCTGCCGTGGTGAGGAAGGGGCCCAGACATGGCCCACAGGAAGCCAGAAATAACCCAGGCATACCTGCTCTCCAGCCCATCAATGTACTCCTTCTTCCGCCGCCGACTGTCCTGAGCTGACTGCTTGTTACGGATTTTCCTCCTGACCTTTTTGAGGACCCTCTCCTCTGCCTGGAGGCCCAGGATGTGTGAGTCCTGGGTCCTTCACCTGCCCCCAGCTCCCCAGTGCTTCTCCTGGGATATTGGCCAGGGTCATGGTGAGGCCCCTGGGTTGGGATACCCTTAGGGGGAAGCATGTTACCTTGGTGAGGGGCAGGTGAGAGGGCAGAGAAACCCCTTCCTGCCCCAGCAGATGCTTCTCCTCATCCGTCAGGAACAGGGTTTGACAGGGCAGCTGGGGGTAGGGGCAGGAGAAGATGCAATAGGATTGAGGAGGGGGTCATCCCATTTGCAACACCCAGGCTACTCCCTCTACATGCCTTCTGGAAAGCGCTTCCTATTTGCACTGGGAGACAACTTTAATCTAGAGGTGAGGTGAGGGGCAGAGACCTTAATTCTGACAGGTTCTAGATCAAGCCAAAGGGACTTCCTGAGGCCAAGAAGGGAGAGAGGAGGGTATTGTCATATCCTTTACCCAGAGACTTAGGACCTTGGCACTCTGAGCAAGCTAGGGAAGGCTTATTCTGGTCCATGTCTCCCCATACCCAAGAGAACCTGAAAGAACTCACTACAGTGAAGTTTACGTAATTTCCTTACAGCAAGCACATGATTCACTTTCAGCCATTAACTTCCATTTAGCAGAATGTGTTATTCAGTTGCATGTCAACCACAGGGAATTCCCTGGGGCAGTGGCCTATTCTCCCCTAGGGTCTGAG
Source organism: Macaca mulatta (assembly GCF_049350105.2). NCBI lineage: Eukaryota > Metazoa > Chordata > Mammalia > Primates > Cercopithecidae > Macaca > Macaca mulatta. Next base: position 113,066,388 of record NC_133406.1, read on the forward strand.
CTCCGCTTCCCAGACTAAGGTTCTGTCCCCTCTCATATGAAGCTTCCCAAAGGCAGCCATATGTCTCACAGCAAATCACAAGAGAGGATGTAGGGAGAGTAGATGGTGCTGGTGGTGAACCTGAGCCCATCAACTGAGTAACTTGACTTTCTCACTAGTATTTCTTTTTGAAAGATGTGGCCGGGCACGGTGCCTCACGCCTGTAATCCCAGCACTTTGGGATGCCAAGGTGGGCGGATTACCTGAGGTCAGAAATTTGAGACCAGCCTGGCCAACATGGTGAAACCCTGCCTCTACTAAAAATACAAAAATTAGGCCAGGCGCGGTGGCTCACGCCTGTAATCCCAGCACTTTGGGAGGCCGAGGCGGGCAGATCACGGGGTCAGAAGATGGAGACCATCCTGGCTAACATGGTGAAACCTGTCTCTACTAAAAATACAAAAAATTAGCCGGGCGTGGTGGCAGACACCTCTAGTCCCAGCTGCTCAGGAGGCTGAGGCAGGAGAATGGCGTGAACCCAGGAGGCGGAGCTTGCAGTAAGCCAAGATTGCACCACTGCACTCCAGCCTGGGCGACAGAGCGAGACTCCATCTCAAAAAAAAAAAAAAAAAATTAGCTGGGCATGGTGGCACGAGCCTGTAGTCCCAGCTACTCAGGAGGCTGAGGCAGGAGAATCGCTTGAACCTGGGAGGCAGAGGTTGCAGTGAGCTGAGATGGCACCATTGCACTCCAGCCTAGTGACATAGAGAGACTCTGTTTTTTTTTAAAAAAAAGATTCTAAGATGCTTAACTTGGCTTTTGGTCCCAGCTTCAACTGCAGATTTGAAGAGAGGCTAGGACCTGGTCCCTGCCTTTTGGGTACAAGAAGTAATTTTCAGAGGAAAGGGAGGAACAGTGATCTGAGCACAGCCTCCTCTTTACCTGGCCTTGGACTCTGCCCAGCCGGCCTTGAGAAAGCATCTAATGTGATACCTCTGCTACACTGTAGCACTAGCCAGTGGGTGCCTCCTGGGCAACTGTTCCAGTGGAAACATTGCTGCTATTGCTTTTCTTCCTTCCTGTACCTATAACCAGTTGGGATTCCCAGGTGGCCTGTCCCATTTCTGTGTCCTGACCCAAGGCCGAGATAATGGCTCTGGCTAAGAATACAATGCACACAAAGTCTGGGCTTTCTCCTGAGCCCTGTCCCCAGATTCCCTCACCCCACCTTAACTGAGTTGTTGCTACCTTACCCACAAGGGTTCTCTCTCTCTTGTCCTTTCCTGCTTTTAAAATTGTTCATGTTGGGCCGGGCACGGTGGCTCACACCTGTAATCCCAGCACTTTGGGAAGCTGAGGCAGGCGGATCACAAAGTCAGGAGTTCAAGACCAGTCTGGCCAATATGGTGAAACCCCGTCTCTACTAAAAATACAAAAATTAGCCAGGTGTGGTGGCAGGCACCTGTAGTCCCAGCTACTTGGGAGGCTGAGGCAGGTGAATCACTTGAACCCAGGAGGCGGAGGTTGCAGTTGAGCTGAGATTGTGCCACTGCACTCCAGCCTGGGTGACAGAGTGAGACTCCATATTGTTCATGTTGGCCGGGCACCGTGGCTCATGCCTGTAATCCCATTACTTTGGGAGGCTGAGGTAGGGAGATCGCTTGAACTCAGGAGATTCAGACGAGCCTGAGCCTGGGCAACATGGCGAAACCTCAAAACCCCATCTCTACCAAAATTAGCCAGACGTGGCACATACCTGTAGTCCCAGCTACTCAGAAGGCTGAGGTGGGAGGATTGCTTGAGCCCAAGACATTGAGGATGCAGTGAGCCATGACTGCACCACTGCACTCCAACCTGGATGACAGAGTAAGACCCTGGCTCAAAAAATAAAAAATTGTTCAACTGTTCATGTCTCCTTGGTCTTCAGGCCCAATGCCACAAAAACTGGGGCAAAGGCAGTTCATCATCAGTTTCTATTCCCTCATCCCTTTGCCCTGTCTGTGTCATTACATATGTATCAAGGAGTAGTGGTTCTGGCTGACACCAAGACTCACCAGGGTTGTACAAGGCACTGGGGCTAAGGTGCCTGCTCTGGGCAAGATGTGGGCATGAGCATCAAAGGGCAGCTCACTGACCATGCAGGAATCAGGTACCATAAATGCTGGGCTCCACTGATCTGGAGTAGAAAACAGGTAGCTGGGAGAAAGGATACTTAGGGACCCTGACAGCAGCAGGGCCTGGGTAGTGGCACAGGTTGGGTAAACCCCCTTAACCCCATGGTTAGAGCCAGTCTCGAAGGGCCATTTTCCCCTTCCCACAAAGAACACTGACCTAGCTGGATGGAGATGAGGCCTACAGTTGGCCCAGTTTCCCCCTGCATCCTCTCCAGGGCCCCTGCCTCATAGACAACTTCATAGAGCGTAGGAGAACTGGTTGCCCTGGGGGCAGGGGGACTGTCTGGACGGCAGGGGTCCTCAGAGGTGCCACTGTCATTGCCAGGAGATGCTTCTGAGCGGTACACCTCATTGGGATCAATGAAAAGCTTCAAGAAATCTTCAGGCTCACTCTCTTGAAGGCCCTACAGTAGGAAAAGGTTATATGTGCGGGGAAGAATTTTGGAAGTCCTACCTGACATCAGCCTTATGCTTCATTTTCAGTCCATTCATTTCTTGGGCATGGAGATAGTTATTATACAACTTACATCTATTTTCGGGGTGGTCTGTTTTCAGACCTGTCTCCAAGTGGGAGCTGAAGCCTCTTACAACAGAGTTGTGTCTCAACCCCACCCCAACTCCCACTCATCACACTCACACAGCCATGGTCCCCACCGGACTTCCAGCCTTGCAGTCCCTGTTCCTGTAGCCTAGTCACCGGAACCTCTGGAGGGGGGCAGTGGAGTCCCAGCTCCAGGACGGATCCTGTGGAGAAGATATCCTCTGGGGGCTCCAGCCACGCGTCCAGCAGGTCAGGGATACCGAGATCCATGCTTCTGCAGGAAGGCGTGTGAGACAGAGGGTTGCAGAAAGGGAATGATGGCTGCTTCCTACACCCTACAGTTTCTGGGCTCCTCTGCTCCCTCTTCTATTGTCCCTGCTCCCCCGCCCCCCGCGCTTTCTCACTAGCAAGCCCCCTCACCTGTCTCCTGGATATTTCACCTTCAGCCCTATCCCTCAGGTTCAGACAAACAGGCCCCCCAAGCATTACCTGTTCTGAAGAGTCCAGCCCTGTCAAGCCAGCGTAGCCCGTTGACCGCCCCAAACACACCACCTTTTCTTTCTTCCAGGATCTCGTATCCTGGACCTGCCCAGCCAAACCCCGCCCCCATCCTTACACTACAAAAGTGGGTGCCACCTTGCCAGGAGCCACGGCAGGGCCGCTGTATCTGGGAGTAGGGGACTAAGAGTCTGAGGGTCCACAAACGGAATTTAAGAAGTAGGTAGCCGCGCCCTTTCTGCTTCAGTTTTCTCTTAGCTATAGTAAATCTTCCCCAGGGTTTGGTGTCTCCTAGCGGAAGAATAGAAAAGGCTGTGACTGGAGCACAGGATATTTGAATGCCTGTTCTTTAGCCCTCGCTTTTTCAACAGGGAGATCACAATAGGGCTGTAAACAAAGGCGGAAAGAGTCAAAAGACCTGCGGATTTACTAGGGCATCCTCTCGCCCACCGCGTGGCGCTCTTCCCAAAGCTGAGTCCTGATTGGAAGCTAAAGACTTAGGTTTCGGAAGGGCAGGACATCGAGCCAATGGGCACTACCCTCTCAAGGCCGCCTCCTCCGTAACTGGTCGGAGACAGCTAGGCTGTTCAGGAGAGTCAGGCCAATGGGGCCGCAGTTCTTTTTTTTTTTTTTTTTCTTTATTCTTATTTTTGGAGGCAGGGTCTCGCTTAGTTGCCCAGGCTGGAGTGCGGTGGTGCGATCACGGTTCCATGCAGCCCCCGACCTCCCGGGCTCAGGTGATTCTCCCGCCTCAGCACCTTGAGCAGCTGGGACCACAGGCGCGCGCCACCGCGTCCGGCCGGCGGGACTTACTTGTCAGGCGGGGATTGGGTTCCGCCGGACCAAAGGGAGGGGTAAGCGCCAGAATATGAATCGCCAGGAAGCTGGGGGAAAGCTACGGGAAACCCTGAGCAGCCTGGTTTGTCTTCGCGCGCCACGTGACTCGGAAGCTCCGGTTTCACCCAGGCGGGGAGTCAATAGCCCACTGACCCCAGTGGAACCGTGAGCCTCGCTCGGCAGGCCGCAGGCGCGCGATGGCAGGTTTCCCCGTCCGCAGGCCGAGCAGTGTGGCGTTGATGGAGAACCGCAACTGCGCGCACATGCTCGCTGCACGCTGCTCATTCGCGGAGGGGACACCGGGCAGGAAAACTGCAACAAGTTAAAAAGGCTTTTGCGTTTGTTTTGTTGTCTTATTGTTTGCATACAGTTACCAGGAACATTATGTCCCACATTTGTATAATTTACAAAACGTTTTCATAAACATTGTTCTCTTCCTTAATCCATAACGGTTCTGAGGCACACACGGCGGGTAATATTTTGCAAATTTTACCTATGAGGAGGCAGATCCATGACTTGAAAGCAGTAATACCAAAACTCAGGGTTGATTGATTTTTTTATTTTTATTTTTAGCTTTGGTCTAATGTCTCATGGTCCAGGAATTCACTTCAAATAAAATAATGGAGGTTAACTGATACAGGTATGATTTTCCAGTAGTATTTCAGAAAAGGGTAGCTGGGTGAGTAAAACAGTAGTTTGGAGTGTGAATCCCAGAACTCAAACTGCTGTTAATTATCCTCATGAAGATTTGAACGAGCTAAGAGTAAAAACAGGAACAGGGTCTAGTCAGGCATTTTCATGTTACTCATATAGTTCTTACAGCAAATAGAGCTGACAAGTTTTTGTTTTTGTTTTTTTCTCTTTTGAGACGGAGTCTCGCTCTGTCGCCCAGGCTGGAGTGCAGTGGCAAGATCTCGGTTCACTGCAAGCTCCGCATCCCGGGTTCACGCCATTCTCCTGTCTCAGCCTCCCAGTTGCTGGGACTACAGGCACCTGCCACCACGCTCGGCTAATTTTTTGTATTTTTAGTAGAGACGAGGTTTCACCGTGTTAGCCAGGATGATCCTGATCTCCTGACCTCGTGATCCACCCGCCTCGGCCTCCCAAAGTGCTGCGATTACAGGCGTGAGCCACCGCGCCCAGCCCCAATGTACATATATTTCAAAACATCATGTTGTACACCATAAATATATACAACTATTAGTCATATATGACATATCTGTATGTGTATATATATATGTATATATTTGACAACTATAAAGGTAGAGCTTGGACCAGAGTCCAGGTTTCCTGACCCCTCCAGTCATAATTCCTTGTTAATGATACCAATTACGAATAATTTTTTTTTTTTTTTTTTGAGACGGAGTCTCGCTCTATCGCCCAGGCTGGAGTGCAGTGGTCCACGGTCTCTGCTTACTGCAAGCTCCGCCTCCCGTGTTCAAGCCATTCTCCTGCCTCAGCCTCCCAAGTAGCTGGGACTACAGGCGCCCGCCACCACACCCAGCTAATTTTTTTTTTTTTTTTTTTTTAGTAGAGACGGGGGTTTCACCACGTTAGCCAGGATGGTCTGGATCTCCTGACCTCGCGATCCGCCCGCCTCGGCCTCCCAAAGTGCTGGTATTACAGGCGTGAGCCACCGCGCCCGGCCAATTTTTTGTTTGTTTGTTTGTTTGTTTTGAGACGGGGAGTCTCGCTCTGTCGCCCAGGCTGGAGTGCGGTGGCGAGATCTTGGCTCACTGCAACCTCCGGCTCCCGGGTTCAAGCGATTCTCCTGCTTCAGCCTCAGCCTCCCAAGTAGCTGGGATTACAGGCGTCCGCCACCACGACCGGCTAATTTTTGTATATTTAGTCAGACGGGGTTTCACCATGTTGACCAGGCTGGTCTTGAACTTCTGACCTCAGGTGATCCACCCTCCTCGGCCTTCCAAAATGCTGGGATTACAGGCGTGGACCACCGCGCCCAGCTCCTTAAGAAGTCTTCACATTCTTCTTTTACTTAAGGAATTACTGGCCTTCGTTTCTGGAGCCTTGTGAGAAGCATTACACTGTTCTTTTTTTTCTTTCTTTCTTTCTTTCTTTCATTTTTTAAAATTAATTTTGCTGTAGGAAGCAAGATCCCATCTCCTTCTTTAGGCAATGAAGCTTTTTTCACCTTTGCATAAAAGAACAGCTTGGCCCCCTTTTTAAATTTTCTTTTGTCTTTACCGTCCCTTGAGGCTAGAAGAGGATTCTCATAGCAGAGGGTTGCGAGTCACGAGAATCCAGGTTGAGGAAACGGTGAAAGTCCTGAGCTGAAACAACTACCTTGGGGCATTCAAGGAACAGCAAACAGCAAGCAGACCGGCGAGGGTGGCGGGAGCTGGCCAGATGCCCGCAGGCGCGGTGCGCAGGTAGCCTGGAATGCGCTGGGGGCTCTTCCCTGGGCGTGGCTTCAGCACCACGCATTCCGGTCCCACCACGTCCCCACCCACCTGGAGAAGGCGGAGGCTGCACTGAGTGTCAGGAGTAGTCGAGAAGAGATGATTTTCAAAACATACCCTCTCTCTTTGCTTTCCCCGCTTTCCAATTCTGCTTTGTCTTTTTCCTTGTTGTGGGTGCTGGCGAGGGAAATCAGGCAAGGAAATTGGTGACAAGAAGGGAATGCCTTCCCTTGGGCGCCAAGAGGCACTGACGGGGTGTCAGAGCCTTCTGAGAGACAGATGAGACTTTGGCCCAAGGCCAGGAACATGTCTTCAGATGTGGGCCGGAAGACTTGACAGTGCGGGGTCTCCCTCTTTTAAAAATATCCATATAATCAAAGCCTTTGTTGACCGGCCCGCTCCGGCCAGTCAGTCCTCCACAGATGCGCCCCAGGGCACCAGCCCCGAGGTCCTTTTCCTAATCTCCGCCCTCGCTCTCGCTCACTCTCCTCTCGTCGCCTGCTCCGCCCGCTCCCGGTCTCTGATTGCTACTAACTCACGTCACTCCCGGTCTGTCCCCGCCCACTCGGCGCTGCCATTGGCAGTCGGGCGTGGGTACGCGGCCTCTGTGGGGGAGGGGAGAGCTATGCGAGGGGGCGGGAATTCCCGACTCTAGGCCGGAAGCGCGCGGAGACCATGTAGTGAGACCCTCGGGAGGTGAGTGCGGGCTCTCTGGGAGCGGGGTCCAGGTCGGGCTGCCCAGGCCTCCCCGGGCCCGGGAGCAGGAGTCCCAGTTCACGCATTCTTCATCTGCTTCCCGCGACGCTGGCGGCCTCGCACCCCGCCTCCTGGAGCCCGGACTTTCAGGCACCGCCCTCAGTGTCGCCTTAGTCCGTCCCGGGACCGCAGACTCTTAGGGCCCCTCTCCTTGGCCATCTGCCTCTAGGTCCCAGCCTGGGGCCTGAAGCGCTTGCTCTCTACGCTGGGAAAAGGGGAACGATGGAGCGATCCAGCACCCAAACTTACCCTGTCCAGGCGACCCACGAAGATACCCATGACATCTCTGCACAGCCCCAGCCTTTTTGGCTTCACCCACTCCGTTCGGGAGTTGGGGACCTGGCCTCTACATTCCTTAGGGGAACTCCAGCTCCAGGTCCTATTTGGAGGCGGCTCCTAGTTTCCTAGTTCGCTGGGGGCGCCAGGTGAAAGGGTGATGAGATACCCATACAGCCTTTCTCAGGCCTAGGTTTCCCCCTTGCAGTCTCCCTGAATAAGTCACTTGGGAAAGAAAGTGTGAGAAGAGAGGAATGTTCCTGGTACAGGAGTAGATGAGTCACCCTGGGTTGGGGAAGGTCACAAAGTGGCTGGGGCCAGGGAGCTGCACTCTGCTGACCAAGCTTCTCCATTCCTTGCCCCATCTTCCCTTGCATGATTTTTCCCCACCCACTGTGGTCTGTCTTCCTAGGTCTGAGAGTCACTGGAGCTACCAGCAGCACCATGGGGCCCTGGGGAGAGCCAGAGCTCCTGGTGTGGCGCCCAGAGGCGGTAGCTTCAGAGCCTCCAGTGCCTGTGGGGCTGGAGGTGAAGTTGGGGGCCCTGGTGCTGCTGCTGGTGCTCACCCTCCTCTGCAGCCTGGTGCCCATCTGTGTGCTGCGCCGGCCAGGAGCTAACCATGAAGCCTCAGGTAAACCTCTCCTTTTCTCCACACTCCTATGAATGCTTGGCTTAGGGAGGGCTCTGGGGCTGTGGGGAGTGACCAAAGGAGGAGGGAAAGGCAAGGGTAGCCATTGTTTGGGTTGGGGTGGTGGGCCCTGGAGGGGGTTTGTTTGCTCATTCTCCTCTGTGCTTAACCCCTACCCAGCTTCCCGCCAGAAAGCGCTGAGCCTAGTAAGCTGTTTTGCGGGGGGTGTCTTTTTGGCCACCTGTCTCCTGGACCTGCTGCCTGACTACTTGGCTGCCATAGATGAGGCCCTGGCAGCCTTGCACGTGACGGTGAGCGCTGACCTGGACATGTGACATGCGGGAGGGAAATCACACACCTCTAAGAGTGTTGGTTTGTGGAGATCGATTCATGTGCCACTCTGTGACTTTGTGGAAGGCTTTTGGCATGTGATATGAATAGTGATTTTTGGTTATGGGGCATAATTCTTTCTGTGTTCCCTCCCCCTTCCCCATTCCCTGTGTGACCCCTACATGCCCTTTGAGACAGTAAGTCATTTTTTCTCAGGTGTGTGACTTTCTCTGTGGGTTCTCAGTTCTAGCTACCAGCAAGTGCTCCAAGAATCATCTTCACTCTCTCACCACTTTCCTAAAGGGCTGGAGATAGAGGTCTCTGTAGGCCTGAGAAGGATAGGAGGTGATTCCCTGGGTCCTGGTGTTGCTGACCTTTTTAGGCCTTGGCCTAAAGAAGTGGGCTGTGAGGAATGATCAAGTCCACGGCATAGGACTTGGTTTATTGTAGGAAAAACTGAGGCCGTTGGATAGTGGGGCAGGAAAGTCATCCTGGGCTCTTTCCTCTCTTTTTTCCCCTAAAACTGAGGAAGTGGCACTGGATGTAATCCTTTGTGTCTGTGACTGAGTGACCTGTGTCTCTGTGTGACTGCGTATAAGCCTGAATGTCCTGTGATATGTGGCTCTATGTATTTGGGGAGGTGGGCCAATGTGTGACCATTTCATGTATGTCTACATCCATGACTCTCAACTAGGAGTGTGGCTTTGCTCCTCAGGAAACAGTCTAGGGATATTTTTAGTTGTCACAGTGGGGAGGGGGATAGAGGGAACATTGTGCCTGCTGTTGGCATTTGGTAGGTAGAGATCAGAAATGCTATTAATCTACAGTGCATAAGACAGCTCCCATGACAGAATTATCTGGCCCAAAATGTGTTTTTGTTTGTTTGTTTGCTTGTTTGTTTGTTTGTTTTGAGAAAGAGTCTTGCTCTGTTGCCCAGGCTGGAGTGCAGTGGCACAATCTTGACTCACTGCAACCTCTGCCTCCGGGGTTCAAGTGATTCTCCTGGCTCAGCCTCCCGAGTAGCTGGGATTACAGGCATCCACCACCACACCCTGCTAATTTTTGTATTTTTTTTTTTTTTTTTTTGAGACGGAGTCTCGCTCTGTCTGTCGCCCAGGCTGGAGTGCAGTGGCCGGATCTCAGCTCGCTGCAAGCTCCGCCTCCCGGGTTTATGCCATTCTCCTGCCTCAGCCTCCCGAGTAGCTGGGACTACAGGCGCCTGCCACCTTGCCCGGCTAGTTTTTTTTTTTTCGTATTTTTAGTAGAGACGGGATTTCACCTTGTTAGCCAGGATGGTCTCGATCTCCTGACCTCGTGATCCGCCCGTCTCGGCCTCCCAAAGTGCTGGGATTACAGGCTTGAGCCACCGCGCCCGGCCTTAATTTTTGTATTTTTAGTAGAGATGGTGTTTCACCATGTTGGCCAGGCTGGTCTCAAACTCCTGGGCTCAAGTGATGTGCCCGCTTTGGTCTCCCAAAGTGCTGAGATTATAGGCATGAGCCACCGCAGCTGGCCCAAAAATGTTAATAGTTCCAAAGCTGAGAAACTTTGGTCTACATGTAACACTGTGAGTGACACCATAATCTGTGTGTGTGTATCATTCTGTATCAGTGTTACCAATTCACTTTATCTTTGTGTGACCGAGAGTAGCCCTGTATCTGTGTGGGACCCTAAGTCTGTGTAACTGGGCTTCCACCAGATTTTGCATCTCACTCTTCCTTCCCCTAACGTTTTGCTGCCGCTTCTGCCCACAGCTCCAGTTCCCGCTGCAAGAGTTCATCCTGGCCATGGGCTTCTTCCTGGTCCTGGTGATGGAGCAGATCACACTGGCTTACAAGGAGCAGTCAGGGCCGTCACCTCTTGAGGAAACAAGAGCTCTGCTGGGAACAGTGAATGGTGGGCCGCAGCATTGGCATGATGGGCCAGGGATTCCACAGGCGAGTGGAGCCCCAGCAAGCCCCTCAGCCTTGCGTGCCTGTGTACTGGTATTCTCCCTGGCCCTCCACTCCGTGTTTGAGGGACTGGCGGTGGGGCTGCAGCGAGACCGGGCTCGGGCGATGGAGCTGTGCCTGGCTTTGCTGCTCCACAAGGGCATCCTGGCTGTCAGCCTGTCCCTGCGGCTGCTGCAGAGCCACCTTAGGGCACAGGTGGTGGCTGGCTGTGGGATCCTCTTCTCATGCATGACACCTCTAGGCATCGGGCTGGGTGCAGCTCTGGCTGAGTCGGCGGGACCTCTGCACCAACTGGCCCAGTCTGTGCTAGAGGGCATGGCAGCTGGCACCTTTCTCTATATCACCTTTCTGGAAATCCTGCCCCAGGAGCTGGCCAGTTCTGAACAAAGGATCCTCAAGGTCATCCTGCTCCTAGCAGGCTTTGCCCTACTCACTGGCCTGCTCTTCATCCAAATCTAGGGTGCTTCAAGAGAGGGGTAGGGGAGATTGATGATCAGGTGCCCCTGTTCTCCCTTCCCTCCCCCAGTTGTGGGGAATAGGAAGGAATGGGGAAGGGAAGTACTGAGGACCAAAAAATTCTCTGGGAGCTAAAGATAGAGCCTTTGGGGCTATCTGACTAATGAGAGGGAAGTGGGCAGACGAGAGGCTGGCCCCAGTCCCAAGAAACAAGAGATAGTCAAGTCGCTAGAGACATGATCAGGGGACATTAGGATTGGGGAAGACACGACTGCTAGAAGCAGAAGTTGGACACTATACATAAGGACAGGCTCACATGGGAGGCTGGAGGTGGGCACCCAGCTGCTGTGGGACAGCTATGTAGAGGTCATAAACCTAGAGTCAGTGTCCTGTTGGTCCTAGCCCATTTCAGCACCCTGCCACTTGGAGTGGACCCCTCCTACTTTTCTTAGCACCTGCCCTCATATCTATCTCCCTCTTCCCGTCTCCCAGGGGACTAGTGCCAAATGGTCTCTCCCTGCCAATTTTGGTATCTTCTCTGGCCTCTCCAGTCCTACTTACTCCTCTATTTTTAAAGTGCCAAACAAATCCCCTTCCTCTTTCTCAAAGCACAGTTATGTGGCACTGAGCCCTACCCAGCACCTCAGTGAAGGGGTCCTGCTTGCTCTTTATTTTGGTCCTGGATCCTGGGGTGGGGCAGAAATATTTTCTGGGCTGGGGTAGGAGGAAGGTTGCTGCAGCCACCTACTGCTACTGTACCCTAGGAATATGGGGACATGGACATGGTGTCCCATGCCCAGATGATAAACACTGAGCTGCCAAAACTTTTTTAAATACACCCGAGGAGCCCAAGGGGGAAGGGCAATGCCTACCCATAGCGTTATTTTTGGGGAGGGAGGGCTGTGCATAGGGCCATATTCTTTAGAATCTATTTTATTAACTGACCTGTTTTGGGACCTGTTACCCAAATAAAAGATGTTTCTAGACATCTGTACAGTATCTGATTTATTTGTTTTGGGAAAGGGGTGGGCATGTGGCCAGCCTGAGAGGGCCTGAGTCCCAGATGTTTACAGCTGTTTTAAGATTCTTGGTCTCACTGTTTTCACTCAGGCCCCGATAGTCCCCTTGAAGATAACCAAATTTTTCCTCCTTTGTGTCTTGGTACTTCTTTCCCGGTCCCCCTCCTCTCCGCTCCCCTCGCTCTTCCTTTCCTCTCTAATTCCTCTCCCCTTTCCGTTCGTAGTCTCAGGACTAATTTAGAACTACTCTTCCCAGCTTGCCCCTCTCAGGGAGTAGCCGAGAGGGTGGAGCGAAGTCCCCAGTTTCCGGAGTCAGCAGGGCTGCTGGGAAGTGGAGTCCGTTTCCTCCCGGTGCTGCGTGACTGGAGATGTGAAGGAGTCTCGTAAACAAACTACAATTCCCGGCGGCCCCCGCGCTCAACAGGTCAGGGCTAGGCTGGGGCCGGGTTCGCTGTGCTCGCTGAGGCGGCGGTGGCTACGGCTGGAGGAGCCGGGCCAGGGCCGCGGCGAAGGCCGCGGCTGGTACTGGAAGGGTGGCAGGCAGGGACGGGGAAGGAAGATGGCGACGTCGGGGGCGAACGGGCCTGGCTCGGCCACGGCCTCGGCCTCGGCTTCCAATCCGCGCAAATTTAGTGAGAAGATCGCGCTGCAGAAGCAGCGTCAGGCCGAGGAGACGGCGGCCTTCGAGGAGGTGATGATGGACATCGGCTCCACCCGGGTGAGGGGCCGCGCCGGGGAGCCGAGCAGAGCTGAGCAGTTACAGAGCGGAGACCGGAGAGGCGGGGCGGGGGCGGGCGTCGCAGCGAAGGAGGCGGAACGGGGCAGGGGACGCGGGCGCCGCCGTTTGGGAGGCGCAGGTTGAGGGCCGAGGGACAGGAAGAAGGATTTTGCCGGGGGAGACCGAAACACTGGAGAGGTTGGGGGTGTAGAGGAGACTGGGGGCCCGAGTACGTGAGGCGGGAGTGGACGGAGAGAGGAGATGGGTCCGGCGGAGGTAGGAGGTGAGTGGTCCTTGTGCATCCCTGACGGAGTCCCCTCGAGGACGCTACTGAAGCATGCCTGGTATTGGAGTATGGCCTGGGAGGAGGGCTGCTTGCCTGTAACCTGGCTCCTCTGAGTTTGTGATCTCCTCCAAACTGGTCCCTCTGCCCTCTGCGCTTTGGTGCCCCCGGGAAAGGGCCCCTTGCGTGGTTTGAACGAGCGGTGCTGTGTATAGTGGGGCAGGAAGTCCCCTCCTGCGTCCCGTCCTTTTGCTTCCTTTTTCAAATACTTCTTGTGGTTTCCTGACGTGAATGAAGGTGAGGTCCATTGCTTGGTGTTTTGTCCTGGCCTCCTTGGAGGAGAGGTAGAGTTTTGAATCCTAAAACTGGGTAACCGTTCGACCATAAGTTGTGTGGAACTCTATGGTTTGCTGAGCTTTCTAGGGAGATGGCTGCTTTGTGGGTCCGTGTGTAGGGTGCCTTGGAGGGTTTCTATGTGTAGGGAATATTCATTCCTAGAAAGTTCTTGAGAGAACTTTCAGGCCTCTGCCAGGCTGCCTCTGAAGCCCCCCGGCCTTGATTTCTTGCTTTCCAAGGCTGGATGTCAGAGGGACCAAGGGGTGGGAGTCTGCCTAGGTGGTATGCAGTCTTAATTTAGGGACACATTCTTCTAAAAAAACTGCAATAAGGGTATTGCAGTGATTCCTCATGGCAGAGAGCTAGAAGGAATTTAAGGGTTGATGATGGAACGTTACTACAACATCTCTAGCCTTTTTCTGCTGGTCTGACTGTGGTTGCATCTGTGACTGTGACTCTGGTTGTATTTTTGTGTGTATCCCCCTTGACTCTGTTAGTCTTTTTTTTTTTTTCCTCGTCCTTTCCCCTTTGAGTCTCTAGGGAGTATGTGCCCTAGTTTGTGGGAGTCAGAAGTTAGGTGGGGAGGCAAATCTGGGAGGGTGTCTGTGCATGCATGTGCACACTTACATGCATGTGTGTGCATAACCCACTGTAACCACTGTGAGGATTATGATCTAACTGTAGATTGCTCCCCTTTAGGAGCTTTTTCATCATGTTGGGGACAGAGACAGGAAGATGGGAGTCTGATCTTGATAGCGTGAGGCCCTGCCCTCAGGACTGTGATTCTAGCAGAGGCACGGTGGGATCTTAGGGCTTGTATGTGCAAAGAAAGGCTGTGTGAAACTCAAAAGCTGGGGCTTCTCTTTATGGTGCCTTGATCTCTTAAAAGGCCCCCTCTACCCACCTTGCTCCTATTGGTTAATTTCTCAGCTACACAGAAAAGTCTAGTGGGCTTATATGGCCAGGGGACCCAAAAGCCTAGAGCTAGGGACAAGAGATCTGGGACTCAGCCTGTTATCTGGCCAGGTGGGAGGGCTCATTTGAGACAGAGATGGTCATGGGAGGCTATACCACTGAGAGACTGGGGTTGCCATATATGTTGATAGTGGTCTTGAAGTGGTCCAGAGGTCAGCACAGTGCCCACTGAACTCACTAGGCTGACCTCCTGGAACAGAACGTCAGTTCTGATGTTGGCTTCTGTACAAGAGTGTGACCCTGGAAGCTCTTAGAACTTGCCCCTCCTCAGCTACCCTCCTCCCCATGGCCTTGCCCTGGGCCTGTTTATTTGGCTGGTGGCAGGGGCTGAGCCTTGGAAATAGATGCTCACCTCTCACAGAGATAGGATATCTGTACACAGGCTAAATCCATGTCAGGCTGTCTGACGTCTATGCCAGACATATCTCCCCAAAGTGAGGATGAGACCAGGAAGATGGCTCTGGCCCATGCTGGAGTGGGCTACTGCTCTCTCCACCCTCTTCCTCCAGGCTTCCCTGCCAATTCAGGAGCCTTAGGATTCAGTGGAAGAATGTCCCTTGGTTTTGGTGCTGTTTTTCCAGCTAGGAGAGTTGTCATTCCTTGGATGTTCTAGTTTGGGAGGTGCAGGCTTTGTGTAGCCTTCCTGAGGCTGGGCAAGTGGCAGAGCCCAGAAGCCTGTGCTCTCCAGAGTGGGAAGGAAAAAGGCTGGCAGTAATGGCTCTGTGACATCCATCTGTAGCCTTCCTCTTAATGACCCAATTAGTCCTGGATGCATCTAGAAAGAAAGCAGAGGTTCCTAATAGGCACTCTCCCTTGTGAGTAGCCCGGGGGCTCCTGGCAGCCCCTCAGGGACTCTGCTTAGAGTGATGCCAAATGAGACAGGTCTTGAGCAGAATATCTGTCTCCGCCTGGCAGGATGATGTCAAACAGTAGTGATATCATTGATGAGGGCAGTCTGCAGATGGGCTCTGGTGGGTTATTTGCACCAAATCTCAGTGGACCTTTCAAACCCCAACACTGGCCTTTCTTCTGGAAGATTATTTCTTTATTTTTATTTACTTTTTTTTTGGAGACAGGATCTCACTCTGTCACCCAGGCAGCTGGAGCAGAGTGACATAAACACGTCTCACTGCAGCCTCTACCTCCCAGGCTCAAGCGATCCTCCTGTAGCAACGGAGTCTTACCGTGTTGCCCAGTCTGCTTTCCAATACCTGGGGTCAAGCGATCCTCCTACCTCTGCCTCCCAAAGTGCTGGGATTACAGGTGTGAGCTACTGTGCCTGGCCTAGATTTTTTTTTTTTGAGACGGAGTCTCGCTCTGTCACCCATACTGGAGTACACTGGCGCGATCTTGGCTCACTGAAAGCTCTGCCTCCCGGGTTCACGCCATTCTCCTACCTCAGCCTCCCAAGTAGCTGGGACTACAGGTGCCCGCCACCACGCCCAGCTAATTTTTTGTATTTTTAGTATAGACGGGGTTTCACCGTGTTGGCCAGGATGGTCTCGATCTCCTGACCTCGTGATACACCCACCTCGGCCTCCCAAAGTGCTGGGATTACAGGTGTGAGTTACTGTGCCTGGCCTAGATATTTTAAAAGCAGTGACAGCAGCAGCATATCCTGGTGACAGAGATGGCAAGGATGACTGAAGGAAATAGTGCTCAGGACCTTCCTGACATTCCCACTTGTTCCCCATGTCTCAGTTACAGGCCCAAAAACTGCGACTGGCGTACACAAGGAGCTCTCATTATGGTGGGTCTCTGCCCAATGTTAACCAGATTGGCTCTGGCCTGGCCGAGTTCCAGGTGAGTAGACACCAGCCAGGGAGGAGTGGAGGTTCTTTAGGCTGCTTCCTCTGCTGACTTCTGTCCTTTTTGGCAGAGCCCCCTCCACTCACCTTTGGATTCATCTCGAAGCACACGGCACCATGGGCTGGTGGAACGGGTGCAGCGAGATCCTCGAAGAATGGTGTCCCCACTTCGCCGATACCCCCGCCACATATCCTTCACAGGGGACTTGGGAGTGTCTGAAAGATAGTGGGATGGGGTTCCTCAGGGACTTATAGGAAGCACTTGAAGTGTTGTGCAGTCCCATCCTTCTCCTGGAGCTCTTCTTTACCCAGCTTCCCTGAAAACAACCATAGCTCCTGCATCAGCACCTGGTCCTGTGATAAGGAGTTTTTGCTCCTGAGGCTGTGCCCCCTGTCTCTGGCTGGCTCTGGCTGTCTTCACATCAGCTTGCTGCCAGAGGCAGCCTTCCTTGTCTCTTGCTAAAGGAGATTGCGTCCCTTCTCCTCACATTTCTGAGTTTTCAGTCTCAGAGACATGTGTACCTGTATCCTCGAAGTCCTGCCTGGACATTCTCCTGGATTTTTTTCAGCCCCGTTAGACCTGATTCCCTTCTTCTCTTCCATTCTTTGATCCTATCGTTGTCCCTTATAGAAGAGGAGAAAGGTATGTGTTTCTCAAAACAACTTATCTGCTGCCTCCACTGTTCTTTCCTCATCTGGCCTCTATCTCATCTGTCCTCTCTACTTTTTTCCTTAACTGGTGCTGTTCACATTGACAGCTCTCCCTACAGTCCTGCCTACTTATCTCCTCCCCCAGAGTCTAGCTGGCGAAGGTAAGTGTCCAGGGCAGGCGGAAGCTCCTGCCTACTCTCTGCCATGTTTCTGGAGGGAGCTGCCCCTTCTGGGTTGGGGCTGGGATTACTGAGCTAAGGTTTCAACAGTACCTCTTCCTATAACGCCAGGGCTGAGAGAGGTGGAGGCAGTTGGAGTAGGTGGGTCAGAGTCCAGCCTTGGCCATGTTGACACGAGTGGTCAAGCCTCCCAGTCCAGCTAGAGCAGAACCAATGGGAACTGTAGCCAGCTTGGGGTGTGTGTGTAAGGGGGAGGGGAGAATGGCAGAGGGGCAGGTGAAAATGGTGACCTTCTGTCAAAGGTGGGTGCAAGATGTAGTGCTCTGGCACTTTTAGATTTCTGAAACTCTCCCCTTGTCCATCTCACCTTCAGTGCTCATACCCAGAAGAGCTGCTGGGCTCCAAGATTCCCATTCAGCTGGTCCTGGCAGAGAGGTTTCCAGCTTTCTTAGATTGACTGGGGGAGGGGTCAATCATAAACAGGAGAAGAAACAGAAAGAAAAGGGGATGATCTGGGTGCCTAGCCATCTTCACTTCCATCTTGGCTGCCCCACATTTTCCAACCCCTATACCCACCTTCTTGTCCACTGCCAGCCTTCCTCCTCATGACTTTGTTTTTCTACCCCAGGACGATGCCCTGGGGCAATTTCCCTGCAGAGAAGGGGCAGTTGTTTCGACTACCATCTGCACTTAACAGGTGATGGCCTTTGCCTTCTTTAGGCCACATCTCCTCTTATCTGTAGTTTCTGGGGCCCTGTTCCCTCACCACCCCCCATTTCCAGCCCAGCTAGTGTTTTCCCTTGCTGGGCAGGGCTTAGGGACCAGGAAGACTGTCACTGGTGTCAGCTCATTCCTGCTCCCCCCATAGGACAAGCTCTGACTCTGCCCTTCATACAAGTGTGATGAACCCCAGTCCCCAGGATACCTACCCAGGCCCCACACCTCCCAGCATCCTGCCCAGCCGACGTGGGGGTAAGTGGCCCTGTCCCAGGGTTGGGAGTAACCACGGAGCTATTTATTTATTTATTTATTTATTTATTTATTCATTCATTCATCCATTCATTATTATTTTTTGAGACGGAGTCTCACTCTGTCGCCCAGGCTGGAGTGCAATGGCACGATCTCGGCTCACTGCAACCTCTGCCCTCCGAGTTCAAGTGATTCTCCTGCCTCAGCCTCCCGAGTAGCTGGGGTTACAGGCGTCTGCCACCGCGCCCAGCTAATTTTTTGTGTTTTTAGTAGAGATGGGGTTTCACCATCTTGGCCAGGCTGGTCTTGAACTCGTGACCTCGTGATCCACCCGCCTCGGCCTCCCAAAGTGCTGAGATTACAGGTGTGAGCCACCACGCCTGGCCTCCACGGAGCTATTTAAAGCAGGTAGGCAAGTGGGCACTGCAGCCAACGCCACTGTATCCCTTGCAGGTATTCTGGATGGTGAAATGGACCCCAAAGGTATGTGTTCCTCACTGCTGTGGGTACTGGATGCCAAACAATTTCTGGGCTGGTGTTGGGATTGTGTGCAGGTTCAGGGAGCAGGACTCCTTCCCGCCTGCTTCTGCTTCCTGTCCTGCCTTATGGGCTCTTTCTCCAACTCTCCCATCACCAGTCTTTCTCTTTCAAGTACCTGCTATTGAGGAGAACTTGCTAGATGACAAGCATTTGCTGAAGCCATGGGATGCTAAGAAGGTAGGTGGAGGCCACCGGGTGTCACCCACTAGTCTCTCTGCTATCCCCTTGCCATGGGGCAGGCCTTCCAGGGTTCTGCACTGAGCACTGTCCTCATTTTCCATATTCTTCCTTCTTTCCTCAGCTATCCTCATCCTCTTCCCGACCTCGGTCCTGTGAAGTCCCTGGAATTAAGTAAGTATTCCCTGAGGTTGGCTGAGAGTTGGGGGAAGGAAGTACAGGGAGATGTAGAAGACTGATCTCTGCTCTTCCCTGACCACCGCACCCCACTCCTATTTACATCTTTCTTTTTCTCTCCTTCCCCTAGCATCTTTCCATCTCCTGACCAGCCTGCCAATGTGCCTGTCCTCCCACCTGCCATGAACACGGGGGGCTCCCTACCTGACCTCACCAACCTGCACTTTCCCCCACCACTGCCCACCCCCCTGGACCCTGAAGAGACAGCCTACCCTAGCCTGAGTGGGGGCAACAGTACCTCCAATTTGACCCACACCATGACTCACCTGGGCATCAGCGGGGGCATGGGCCTGGGCCCAGGCTATGATGCACCAGGTGAGTGGCTGTCCTGGCCATGTGCCCACTGGGTGCTGCCTGACTGGAGGGATGAAGGGGAGGGCGGTTTGAGCACCTGAGATCCTGCTGTGACCGCCCACACCAGCCTGTCACCTCTGCACCCCGGGATTCCCTCACGGCAGTTCTCAGCCAGTGATAACTGGTTGGTGTGGTGTTTCCTAGAAAGAAGAGGAAGGGCAGCCCCCAGATGGGCAGTGCTGTCAGGGATAGAGTAGGGAGGACGTTGTGTTGCTGCTTTCATAGTCTGGTCACTGCTACCCGTTCTGGGTGGAAAGGGGCCCAGTTCCCATCAGTAATGTTGGCATCTCTGGTTTTTTGTCTGTGCCTGCAGGACTTCATTCACCTCTCAGCCACCCATCCCTGCAGTCCTCCCTAAGCAATCCCAACCTCCAGGCTTCCCTGAGCAGTCCTCAGCCCCAGCTCCAGGGCTCCCACAGCCACCCCTCTCTGCCTGCCTCTTCCTTGGCCCGCCATGCACTACCCACCACCTCCCTGGGCCACCCCTCACTCAGTGCTCCGGCTCTCTCCTCCTCCTCTTCCTCCTCCACTTCATCTCCTGTTTTGGGCGCCCCCCCTTACCCTGCTTCTACCCCTGGGGCCTCCCCCCACCACCGCCGTGTGCCCCTCAGCCCCCTGAGTTTGCTCGCGGGCCCAGCCGACGCCAGAAGGTCCCAACAGCAGCTGCCCAAACAGTTTTCGCCAACAATGTCACCCACCTTGTCTTCCATCACTCAGGTATGCGTGGCTGCCTTCCCTGCACGTCTGTCTCCCTTCCCTTTTCTTCTGCCATGTTGTTTCCCTCCCACCCTCCTTTCCTCAAATACCTACTCTATACTCATCCCCTTCCATTCCTCTGTCCTCCACCTGCCCCATCGTTTATCCATCTTGTCTCCTTTTGCTTCACAGTGCAAACACAAAAGCTGTGGTTAAGCTTTTTTAGTTTCAAATCCTGGCTCTACCTCTTACTAGCAGTCACCTTGGACAAGTTATTTAATTTCTATAAGCCTCAGTAGTTTCATTTCTAAAACAAGGATGGTTCATGAGGATCAAATGAAATAACATACATAAAATACTTAGTACCACATATAGCCCAGGTATATGCTTGACAAATAGTAGCTTACCCTTTCCTTTTATTTGCCTCCTTTGTTCCTATCCATTTCGTGTCTGTCTGTTATCTGATGCCTCTAGCCTGTCCCATCTCCTCCCCTGTATCCCCTCCTAATTTCATAGAATTTGTAGAATCAGAGAATCTCCTACTGTGGAGCCCAATCCCTTCACTTAATAGATGAGGAAAGTAGGACCTAGAGGGAAAGTGTCTTTTCCAGGTTTACCCAGCAAGTTAGGGAGAGTTGAGACTAGAACTCGAAACTCTTAGTTTAGGGCTTTTTCCACAGAGATGAAATTCTTAGCCCTTGTCTCCCTTCCTATCCTTTTCCTCCTTCATTGCTGTCCCTGGAATGTGTGATCTATGTTCCATCTTTACTCAGGTCCCCACTTTTGTAGGAAAGACTGAGGCCAGATTAGCAAGGGCTCTGTTCCCAGAGTGTGGAATGAGCTTGACTTCCCTTCCTTTCTTTCTCCTTTTCCTTCCTTCTTCTCCCACTCCCTCGGGCCTCTTCACGGCTATAGAACAGCAGTTCTCAACCTTAGTTCCTTATTTACTAACAATAAATAGTTCAAGTACCAAGGTTTAAGAATGGTTTACTTCTAAGGCTGGGCACAGTGGCTCATGCCTGTAATCCCAGCACTTTGGGAGGCCAAGGTGGGAGGATTATTTGAGCCCAGGAGTTCAAAACTAGCCTGGGCAATATGGTGAGACTCAATCTCTACAACAAATAAAAAATCAGCCAGGTGCAGTCGTGCACGCTTGTAGTCCTGGCTACTGGGGAGGCTGAGATGGGAGGATCACTTGAGCCAGGAAGGTTGAGGCTTCAGTTCCAACTATGATTGCACCACTGTACTCCAGCCTGGGCAACAGAGTGAGGCCCTGTCTCAAAAAAGGAGAATAGTTTACTTATGGAATAGATTTAAAATTAACCCTGTGTTAGCCTCACTATATCACTTTCATTCTGATATGCACTTTTTTTTTTTTTTTTTTTTTTGAGACAGTCTCGCTCTGTTGCCCAGGCTGGAGTGCAGTGGTGTGATCTCGGCTCACTGCAACCTCCCACTTCCTGGGTTCAAGCAGTTCTCCTGTCTCAGCCTTCTGAATAGCTGGGACTACAGACGCCCGCTACCATACCCAGCTAATTTTTGTATTTTTAGTAGAGACGGGGTTTCACCATGTTGGCCAGGCTGGTCTCGAACTCCTGACCTCAGGTGATCCACCCGCCTTGGACCTCCCAAAGTGCTGGGATTACAGACATGAGCCACCACACCCTGCCAACTAATACCCATTTTTGAGTAACTGCACTCAACCCCAGGGATGCCCGTGAGAATGTAGAATGTTGTCACATTTGTTTTGGGAGTGGTTGTAGCTAAAGAAGGTGGGAAGCCCTGACTAAGAATTCTTGGGGTATACACTGAGCGGTAAGCTTCCCTCTTTTTACTTCTTTTCAGGGCGTCCCCCTGGATACCAGTAAACTGTCGACTGACCAGCGGTTGCCCCCATACCCATACAGCTCCCCAAGTCTGGTTCTGCCTACCCAGCCACACACCCCAAAGTCTCTACAGCAGCCAGGACTGCCCTCTCAGTCTTGTTCAGTGCAGTCCTCAGGTGGGCAGCCCCCAGGCAGGCAGTCTCATTACGGGACACTGTACCCACCTGGGCCCAGTGGGCATGGGCAACAGTCTTACCACCGGCCAATGAGTGACTTCAACCTGGGGAATGTGAGTACTCAGGCTCCTTGCTCAAAAGCAGGGGAGGGGGTGAGGGTGGGTCAATGGGGCCTGAATGGCATGGCTGGTGCACTGTGAATGGGGAGATCTAGGTGGGGTGGGTGGTGGGGAGATCTCGTCTCCCTGGAGGTAACATAGTACTGCCAGCTTGGGGCTCCTCTCTTCCTGCGTTTGACCCTACTCCTGCCCCTCTATTTCTGCTCAGCTTGCTCTTTGATGACTTCTGCCTTGACCCGTTCTCTTCCTGGCATGCACATGCTCTGGCCCAGCAGGTACGGTGCCCATACTTACTTCGGGCCCCGTGCTCGCTTCTGTCGCTCTGCTTGCTGCCACCTCCCTCTGTCATTGCCTCTGTTCCTGGGGTGGATGAAGATTTCTGGGCAAAGGGGTTATGTTAGCAGGGCTAGGCAGGATACCAGTTCTAAATCCTACTTCCTCAAGATTTGTCTGTGTGTCCATAGCTGGAGCAGTTCAGCATGGAGAGCCCATCAACCAGCCTGGTGCTGGATCCCCCTGGCTTTTCTGAAGGGCCTGGATTTTTAGGGGGTGAGGGGCCAATGGGTGGCCCTCAGGATCCCCACACCCTCAACCACCAGAACTTGACCCACTGTTCCCGCCATGGCTCAGGGCCTAACATCATCCTCACAGGTGAGTGGGGGTGGCTGGTGATGGAAAATGGAAGGAGGGAATGACACATTCACTAATGAGTAGGAGATTGAGGGGTCTTGGAAAAGTTTATAGGACATGGGGTCCTCACCTGTCTATTCTACCCACAGGGGACTCCTCTCCAGGTTTCTCTAAGGAGATTGCAGCAGCCCTGGCTGGAGTGCCTGGCTTTGAGGTGTCAGCAGCTGGGTTGGAGCTAGGGCTTGGGCTAGAAGATGAGCTACGCATGGAGCCACTGGGCCTGGAAGGGCTAAACATGCTGAGTGACCCCTGTGCCCTGCTGCCCGATCCTGCTGTGGAGGATTCATTCCGCAGTGACCGGCTCCAATGAGGGGACCTCATCACCATCCCTCTTCTTGGCCCCATCCCCCACCACCGTTCCTTTCCTCCCTTCCCCCTGGCAGGTAGAGACTCTGCTCTCTGTCCCCAGATCCTCTTTCTAGCATGAATGAAGGATGCCAAGAATGAGAAAAAGCAAGGGGTTTGTCCAGGTGGCCCCTGAATTCTGCACAAGGGGTGGGCCTGGGGGAACTCAAGGGAGGGCCTAAAGCACTTGTAACTTTGAACCGTCTGTCTGGAGGTCAGAGCCTGTTGGAAAGCAGGGGATAGAGAGGAGCCCTGGAGGCAGGGCTTGTCCGGATGCCTAGGGGTGGGCAGTGCCAGCCCCTCCTCACCACTCTTCCCCTTGCAATGGAGGAGAGAGCCAGAGTGGATACTATTTTTTATTAAATATATTATTATATGTTAATAAAAAAATATCAAACCCTTGGTGTGGTTGGTTATTATTTGGGGCATGGCTGGGGATCTAGGGAGTTACAGAGCCATGGGTCTTTTTATCTATTAGGCTTTTTGCATCTTCTTAGCACCACTGTGCTTTGTGGAAGGGCCCGACAGCCTCGGAATTTGTACCTAGCATGGACGTAGGAAAGCTTCCCCTACATGTAGGGGAGATCACTTCATGTGCCCTCCTGTCTGTCCAGGGCCCTGCTGCAGCATCAGATGGGGGCTTTGACTGGTCAAATTATTCCTCTTCCTCAAACCCAGGCCTGGCAGTGAGGGAGTGAGGAGGTGATTGCTGGCTGAGCCCACAGGTCTAAAGTGCTCCTGGGTCTCAGGGAAGCCTTCCTCCTCCCTCCCTCACTGCAGGAATTCACTTCACCCTCTCCACTCTTCACGACTCATTCATTTTAGTTTTAATTAAACAGATTCTTCGTTGTCATGTATGTTCTGAAGGTTTTCTCTTTCTGGATTGGGTTGCTAGCCCTTAGACCAGCCCTCTGGGCCTCCGCACTCCTCACTCCCGCAACCAGCATAGTGAGAAGAGTAGTGCCCCCCAGTTATCTTACCCCCACCTCCACTGCTCTATTCCACATCCTGCAGTCCTGGCCTCTCCTCTTCCTCTTTCCAAAGCTCTTGTCATTTTCAGGAAAGAGAACTGAGAGCTTCTGGTTCCGGCCCGAAGGGAATGCCCTGTGCCCCAAACCTGGAAGTAGGGGGAGCCACCTGGGTCCCCGTAGACTAGGCCTTCGGAGCTTCACCTACGCCCACATCATGCATCTGACTGTAGGACCGAGGTGGGAAGGGAGCGCGCTGCGGACCTCAGGGTCGCCTGGGGTCAGTGTTCTGCGGCACGGGCTGGATGGTGGGAAGCTACCTGGGTGCAGGGGGCCCTCCCAGCCGCCAGGGGTCGGGCTGCAGGCGGCTGGGCGCTGGGCAGACGCTTGCCAGGGTCACGGCCGCCGGCCGAGGAGGAGGGGTGGGGGTAGCGGCGGCGCCCGCGGCCCGGAGCGGGGGTGGGGGGAGTAGAGAAAGCGGGGCGCGCGGAGGAACGCTGGGTCCCCGGCGCCGCGGGAGCTGGGAGGACTGAGCCGCCCGAGCGAGGAGCGCGGCAGCACAGTCCCCGCGTGGCGCAGCGCGGCGGGGACGCGGGGACCGCCCGGATCTCCTTCCACGGCGCCCCGCGCCCTGCTGTCCTCGGCCGCCTCTTCTTCCTTCACTCACTGCCCGGGCGGGAGCGGCGCCCAAGTCGGGTGCGCCATGTCCGGGGCCGGGTAGCCCCGCCGCCCGCCGGCCCGCCAGCTCGCCCTCCGAGCCACCCGCCAGCGGGCCGGCCGGCCGGGAAGCGCGGGACAGGCAGGTAGGGGCTGGACCGGGCGGGGCGGCAGGCGGGGACGGGCAGGAGGGAGCGCGGGCGGCAGGCGGGGTGGGGGATGGCCCCCAGCTGCTGTCCAGCGCTGCACATCTGGTTCCGGTTCCTCTCTCCTGGGGAAGTGAAAGTGGAGGGGAGGGCACCGCCTGCAGTTAGCTCGCCGTGCCCGGCCTCCTGCACCCCTCCTGCTCCCATGGGTGCCGGAGCCGGAGCCGCCCTCCCTCCCGCTTGGGTCACGCGGCGGCCGGCGCTGCTGCCGTCACGTCCTCGGCCGCCGGCGCGCAGGCTTCTCTGCCCTCCTGCTCCTTCCATAGCCACCTCCCCCTCGGCGCGCCCTCTGCCCCAACCCGAACTTCCCGTCACCCAGCACGCGAGCGTGAGGACCCGGAGTGGGCCCTGTGCCCGTTGCCTTCCCCAGGGAGAAAGAGCTGTTTTCTGCAGGACTCTTCCCTGGCTTGGTGAGGGGAGGCCCCGGTGCCCAGGTCCTGCGGATGGGTGCCACCCGCTTGCCCCTCAGAAGGTCCCACCTAATAGCCTCTGCCTGCTGCCTTGGGCATAGGGCTCCCATTCGCCCTCAGTGGATGAGGGACAGGTCTGTGCCCCAGAGTTAAATCAAGAGGCTGACGCTGACTCCTGGCTTTACCTCCCAGTAGTGGAGTCTAAATTTAGCTGGGGTTGGTGTGTGTATGTGTGTGTATGTGTGTGTGTGTCCAGAGGCCAGGTGAAGATGACAGCCAGCCTGGCTCTATGAGATTCCTTATTCCCTGTTCTCTGGGGAACAGTGGGAGGTTAGTAGGACTGCACATCCTGGAACCATTATGAGCCTTCTCTGCCTTGCTCAGGGTCCTATAGTCTGAGGTTCCAACTTGGCCTGATGCTGTGCTGGCACCTTCAATGGTAATCCCACCACCACCACCACCACCACCGCCACCACTACCACACACACCCATAGGCTGACTTCCTCTGAGTTGCAGCTTCCCCTCCACTGTTTCAGGAAGTAACCTCCCTTCCCCTCTGAAGCACCCCCCACGCTTCCGGGCCCCTGCTGCAAGCTACCCACCAGGCTTTTTCCCAGCTTCTGCACCCTGGGGCGCCTCAGGACCCTTGGGGCTCCTACTCCCCAGGGTTGGGCCATGGAGGCAGGTGAGAACTAGGCTGTTGTGGGCCTGTTTCTGTCTCTGGGCTCCATGGTGGAGGGTGTGGGATGGCCGGGACTTGTCTCCCACAACCACTTTGTATCTAACGAGCTACCTAAAGATCCTGGAGGTGTGAGAACACTGGTTTTTGGGCCAGATTGGTGGAGTTAAGCTAGGAGAAAGGACACTTGGGTTCGTTGAAAAGACTCTTAAGCTTGGGTTTTGTGGGCTTTCTCAGAAACCTGTGGGGTCCTCTTAAAAACCTAGGAGTGGGCTGTTTAAGAACATTGGCAGGATCACATGGTTCTTATGGTGTCATAACTAGAGTAGGAAGGTCAGAAACCCTTAAAAAGACTGTAAGGTTGGTATGATGTCATGGCCAGCATGAATGATGTCATGGAAGGCTATTACAAAAAAGATAGTGATCTCTGTGATATTGTAACTGGCAAGCCTTTAAAAGGGACACATGGACAATATGATGTCATAGCTCAGGTTAGCTGTGTGTGGTGGAGTTTAGGTTCTTTGAGGGGAGTGCCAGGACCATTAAGTGGGAGGGATTTGGTCTCTTTAAGAAGCTGTTGTGGGCAGTGATGTCACAGGGGGGAGAGTTCAGGATTGGCTGACCCCTTATCCTGCCTTTCTTTGGAAGGACTAGGAAGAGGAGGGGAGCAAGAGGGCACCCTGGTTGCCATGGCATCCCCCACCTTCCTCACTTCATCTCTCTCCCACTTGACCATTCCAGATGCAGTGAGTGAGGGGGGGGCCATGGCGGAGGAGCGGCCCCCCCGGCTGGTGGATTACTTCGTGGTAGCTGGGCTTGCAGGGAACGGAGCACCCATCCCTGAGGAAACTTGGGTTCCTGAACCCAGTGGGCCCCTGCGCCCTCCCCGGCCAGCTGAGCCCATCACAGATGTGGCAGTCATCGCTAGGGCACTGGGCGAGGAAGTGCCCCAGGGCTACACATGCATCCAGGCTTCCGCTGGCGGCCACCCCTTGGAACTCAGTGCTGGGCTTCTGGGTGGAACTCAACCCGTCATCTGCTACCGCAGGGGCCGTGACAAGCCCCCCCTCGTTGAGCTGGGGTGTGTGCCCCTACCCATGCTGGCACCAGGGGAGGCTGGGAGGGACTCCAGTGAGATAGGGAGAGGTAGGACTATGGAACAAGGGAAGGGCAATGGGGATGGAAGCCAGGTGGGCCAGAGGCCAGGGAGGAAGGACTGAAGTTGTATGTACTTAGTCCTCACAGATGCGAATTCATGTGCTAGTGCTGCTCCTTGCTAGCTCTGAGAGCTTAGGCAGGTTTTTGAGCCCCTCTGGGCCTGTTTTCCTCATCTATCAAATGGGGAAAATCATTCACCCTTATAGGATGGTCAAGATTAAATGAGATAACCCATATGACAGACTTAACAGAGTCAGTCAGTGGTAGCTTGTATTACTATTTTTTTTTTTTTTTTAAGATAGAGTCTTGCTCCATCACCCAGGCAGGAGTGCAGTGGCGCTATCTTGGCTCACTGCAACCTTTGCCTCCTGGGTTCAGGCAATTCTCCTGCCTCAGCCTCCCGAGTAGCTGGGACTATAGGCATGTGCCACCACGCCCAGCTAATTTTTGTATTTTTCGTAGAGATGGGGTTTGACCATGTTGGCCAGGCTGGTCCTGAACCCCTGACCTCAGGTGATCCACCTGCCTCAGCCTCCCAAAGTGCTGGGATTATAGGCATGAGCCACCATGCCCAGCTGACTCTTAGTGTTTATTAATGAGTATGAGAGCCATAGAAGTCATGCAAGATTGTTGCTGACCACAAAATAAGGCCAAAGGCCAAAGAAAGGGCACAGGATTCTGGAGGGCAGAGTTCAGCAAGGAGAGGTGGGCCCTGGTGTTAGAGTTTGACAAGGCTGCGGGTGCAAGGCAGGTTCAAGGGGTTAGGTAGGCAGATCTGGCAGGATTGGGTCTTTGTCCTCTACCCTGACCTCCCAACATCTCTCTTTGCTTTCTGTGCTAAGGGTGTTGTATGAGGGGAAGGAACGTCCCAAGCCCGGCTTCCAAGTGCTTGACACGACACCCTACAGCCACTCAGCAAACCTGGCCCCTCCAGGCCCTGGGCACCCCCGCACCTACCTCACTTACCGGCGGGCAGCAGAGGGGGCAGGGCTGCATGCCCTGGGCATCACTGACCTCTGCCTGGTGCTGCCCAGTAAGGGCGAGGGCACTCCCCATACTTACTGCCGGCTGCCCCGCAACCTCAACCCTGGCATGGTGAGTGGGGTCAAGAGCTGACACCTGGTTCTTCTTGGTGTAAGAGTGGGTGTGGACACTGGGAACAAAGGGCATCCCAGGACCAAGGCTCTGACCACAGGGGTGAGTCCAGAGGGGTAACTCTGGTCTTTGGGCACTGGCATTAATGGGAGCTTTAAAGACAAAAGAACATTTAGGGGTGGTAGAAAGAAAATGGACCCCATGGCCGGGCGCGGTGGCTCAAGCCTGTAATCCCAGCACTTTGGGAGGCCGAGGCGGGTGGATCACGAGGTCAGGAGATAGAGACCATCCTGGTGAACACAGTGAAACCCCGTCTCTACTAAAACTACAAAAAACTAGCCGGGCGAGGTGGCGGGCGCCTGTAGTCCCAGCTACTCGGGAGGCTGAGGCAGGAGAATGGCGTGAACCCGGGAGGCGGAGCTTGCAGTGAGCTGAGATCAGGCCACTGCACTCCAGCCTGGGCGACAGAGCGAGACTCCGTCTCAAAAAAAAAAAAAAAAAAAAAAAGAAAATGGACCCCAGAAATCTTTGTTAGCTATGTATCTGCTTGTCTCTTGCCATTTCTGGGGTAGTGGGGCCCAGCAGTGTACCTGTGCTATAAGGTGGGCCTGGCGAAGGCCAACACGCTGGTGTACGAGGCAGGTGAGTGGCCCCTTTATCCCTCCAATCCTGTGACCCTACATCCCTTTGCCCTGGTGCCTCTTGGCAGGCACCTTAAGTGTCCCTGGAATTTACTTCTTCTTTGCTACTCGGGCCTTCTCTGGGATCCCCTGGTTCCTTTCCCTTGGAGTCTGATGGACCCTGCTCCTTTTGGGTACCCCCAACTTTGCTGGGGGTGCAGAGCTGCTGGGCCGCTACCCGGAGGAGGACAATGAGGCGTTCCCGCTGCCCGAGTCAGTGCCCGTCTTCTGCCTGCCCATGGGGGCCACTATCGAGTGCTGGCCTGCCCAGACCAAGTACCCCGTGCCCGTCTTCTCCACCTTTGTGCTCACGGGTGCAGCTGGTGATAAGGTGGGTGTGTGGAGTGTGGCAAGGGGTCTGGGCTATGCAGGGCCTGCCTGACCACCTCTCTGCCCCCTGCCAGGTGTATGGTGCCGCCCTGCAGTTCTACGAGGCGT
This sequence comes from Macaca mulatta, assembly GCF_049350105.2. Classification (NCBI taxonomy): domain Eukaryota; kingdom Metazoa; phylum Chordata; class Mammalia; order Primates; family Cercopithecidae; genus Macaca; species Macaca mulatta. The sequence continues at coordinate 113,095,624 of NC_133406.1, forward strand.
TCCCAAGGGCCAGGCTGTCAGAGCGACAGGCACGGGCACTGGGCCTGCTGAGCGCCGTGGAGCGGGGTCGGGCACTGGGGGGCAGAGCTGTGCGCAGCCGACGCGCCATCGCTGTGCTGTCCCGCTGGCCTGCCTTCCCTGCCTTCCGCGCCTTCCTCACCTTCCTTTACCGCTACTCCGTCTCAGGCCCCCACCGCCTGCCCTTGGAAGCGTGAGCATGGCTCCTCTGCCATTGGGAAGGAGTTAGGAAGGGATAAGGGGGCCAGGAGAGATGGGAGAGATTCAGATGTGCGTGGGGGAGGGCTGGGCACAGGGTAAGGGACAGGGCTGCAGTGTGTGGTTGTACAGTTTATCCATTGTAAAAACGCCACAGGCTGAGGAGGGGAGCAGGGCCTGAAATCCAGTCTAAACTTGCTAGTTAGGTCCTGGCAAGGGGCTGTGTATGCCCAAGGAGGATTTCTTTTCTGATCTGCGCAAATTAGATGTGTAATGGAGGCTCTGTTGGCTGATAACAGGTCTCAAAGTGGGGTTCAGGAAGGAATAAGGTTGTTGAGAACTGGTGAAAGAGCTGAGAAAATGTGGAGGGAGGACAGGGATGGACTGGGGAGTATGCTCTGACCTGTTTCTCTGTCCCCCAGGCACATCTCCCACTTCATTCACAACGTGCCCTTCCCTTCCCCACAGAGACCCCGCATCCTAGTGCAGGTGAGAGCTGAGGCTGGGGCCGGGCTGATGGAAGGAGGGGAGTTAGCATCATTACCCTGAGCCATGGCTCTTCTTCCCTCCCAGATGTCTCCCTATGACAACTTGCTCCTCTGTCAGCCTGTATCCTCGCCCCTGCCCCTCAGGTATGTGCTCAGATTATGGGGAGGGGAGCTTTAATGACCAAGGACATGGTAGGTGCTGGGCAGGTGGGTGCAGCTATTGAGGTTTATGCAGGCTGGGTCCAGGTGGTGGCTGTACCTGGCATCTGGGGAAGGGTCCCCAGGGTCTCCTGGTGACCCTTTACCCACCTCGGCATTGCCTGCAGTGGTGCCAGCTTCCTGCAGCTGCTGCAGAGCCTGGGCCCTGAGCTGGCTATCACACTGCTGCTGGCTGTGCTCACAGAGCACAAGCTGCTGGTCCACTCGCTGCGGCCAGACCTGCTCACCAGCGTCTGCGAGGCCCTCGTCTCGGTGAGTGCCGCCCCGCCTGGCCCATCTTCCCCAGAACCATGGTTCTTTCTGGTGCCCCTATCCCTGCCTGGACTGTTCCCTTTTCCTACCTTTCCTTTCCCTGGGCACAGCCTGCAGGGACACATAGCTTCCATCAGGAGCTCTTCTCTAGTGCCTACTTCCAACAGCCTCTCTCAACAGGCACCAACTCCCCAAGGCCAATGCCCTCTCTCTCTCCCCTGTGCCCCCCACTGCTGCCTCAACCCCCTGCTCACTGGTTCTCACTGCCTGGTGCTTCAGATGATCTTCCCACTGCACTGGCAGTGCCCCTACATTCCTCTGTGCCCGCTGGTGCTGGCAGATGTGCTGAGTGCCCCAGTGCCCTTCATTGTGGGTATCCACTCCAGCTACTTTGATCTGCATGACCCGCCTGCTGATGTCATCTGTGTCGACCTTGATACCAACACACTCTTCCAGTAAGAGGCTGGGTCTCATTTGGGGACTGCAGGGTGGTGGGCAGGAATGGGCTAGTGTGTGAAGTGCTACGGGCTCAAAAAGAGCTTCAGGCACAAAGTGAGGGAGGCTGGCAAGGAGCCCTGTCACCCTATCCCAGAGCCTCGCCACTCCTCCTTCCCCTTATGCGTCTCTCACAGGACTGAGGAAAAGAAGCTCCTCTCCCCTCGGACCCTGCCCCGCAGACCCTACAAGGTTCTGCTGGCCACACTGACAAACCTGTACCAGCAGCTGGACCAGAGTGAGAAGCCTGGGTCGGGAGGGAGGCTGGGAACTGTCATTGGCCTCAAACCTCCAGTTTGCAGAGGTCTGTGGGGAGCTAGACATTTCTTGAGGAGGTGAGCGGAGTTAGGATTGCATTTGGTAGAACTGAGGGAGATTCCAATTCCAACTGAAGCTAGAAGGAAGGGCAGACAGTATTCCTGAACATGTGGGAAATGTTGAGCTTGAACCTGTTAGTTGAAGGTAATGCTTCGTTGCTACTGGTGCAAGTTCTGTCAGAGGCTGGAGGTGGAGATGGAGGCGTGAGAGCAGACTTGAGGCTAACGCTAGAAGGAAGGGCAGACAGTATTCCTGAACATGTGGGAAATGTTGAGCTTGAACCTGTTAGTTGAAGGTAATGCTTCGTTGCTACTGGTGCAAGTTCTGTCAGAGGCTGGAGGTGGAGATGGAGGCGTGAGAGCAGACTTGAGGCTAACGCTATGGGAGCCAGCCCTGACTCTCAGGCTGCCCTGGCCCCCAGCATACACTGGACCTGAGGAGGAGGCATCCCTGGAATTCCTACTGACAGACTACGAGGCAGTGTGTGGCCGCAGGGCCCGGCTGGAACGCGAAGTCCAAGGAGCCTTCCTCCGCTTCATGGCCTGTCTGCTCAAGGGCTACCGGGTCTTCCTGCGCCCACTCACCCAGGCCCCCTCCGAGGGAGCTCGTGATGTTGACAACCTTTTCTTCCTGCAGGGTACAGAGGGCCTGTCTCTGCTTGGAGATGGTATCACGGGAGGAGGTGGCGAGGGGCTGGGCTCTGTCAGAAAGGCAGAGGGGACTGGGAGCCACTCCTTGTTCATTCCTTCACTAGGCAAATGTTTTTATGGGCACCTGCTTTGAGCCATTCACTCTTCTGGTCTTGGGGGGAATCAGGGTACAAAGATGAAACCAGCTGTGGTCCTGCCCTCTGGAGCCCCGGGCTTGGGGTAGACACAATAATCCCTGTAGTGAGCAGACCCCATGGGCAAAGCTTTGTGCAGGGACCCTGCCCTTGGAGACCCCCCAGCCTGAGGCAGTGGGTACAGGCAGACAAAGGGAGGGATTCTCTAGGGCCATTGTGCTGGGGGTGCTCAGCCGGTCAACTTGCTATTAGGGTAGTTGTGCCAGAGGGTCCAAGAGATGATGGCTTTGGGCCTGAGTGGGCAGGGAGCCCGGAAGAGATTCAAAAAAGCTATGGCTGTGGTGGAGAGCCCTGGTCACACCCCTCCTCTGCCCCATTCTCATCCCCCTCAGGCTTCCTCAAATCTCGGGAACGCTCCAGCCACAAACTTTACTCTCAGCTGCTGCATACACAGATGTTCTCACAGTTCATTGAGGAGTGCTCTTTTGGCTCTGCTCGCCATGCTGCCCTCGAATTCTTCGACTCTTGTGTTGACAAGGTATCGTCCCTTCTCTGTGTGCTTATTGTCTCTGTTGCCCCAAGGCCATTTTAGATGGGATCAGGAATATTCAGGGTGGTATGGCTGTAGACCCCAGGGCCATTTTGTTTTATTTATTTATTTATTTTAATTTCTTTTAATTTTTAAAAAGTTTTTTAAATTTTTTTGAGATAGAGTTTTGCTCTGTCTCCCAGGCTGGAGTGCAGTGGCTCACTGCAACCTCCACCTCCCAGGTTCAAGTGATTCTGCTGCCTCAGTCTCCCAAGTAGCTGGGATTACAGGTGCGCGCCACTATGCCCAGCTAATTTTCTTATTTTTAGTAGAGACAGGGTTTCACCATGTTGACCAGGCTGGTCTCGAACTCCTGGCCTCAAGTAGTCTGCCCACCTCGGCCTCCCAAAGTGCTGGGATTACAGGCGTGAGCCACTGTGTCTGGCCCCCAGGGACATTTTAAACACAACTCTATATCTCTTTTTTTTTTTTTTTTTTTTTTGAGACGGAGTCTCACGCTGTTGCCCAGGCTGGAGTGCAGTGGCGCGATCTCGGCTCACTGCAAGCTCCGCCTCCCGGGTTCCCGCCATTCTCCTGCCTCAGCCTCCTGAGTAGCTGGGACTACAGGCACCCGCCACCGCGCCCAGCTAATTTTTTGTATTTTTAGTAGAGACGGGGTTTCACTGTGGTCTCGATCTCCTGACCTTGTGATCCGCCCGCCTCGGCCTCCCAAAGTGCTGGGATTACAGGCTTGAGCCACCGCCCCCGGCCAAACTCTATATCTTAACTGTGACTGGGATGGCACTCCTGGAGTTATACAGTGCACAACCTGTGCAGCCATACACAGCTGGCCCCATGCATGTAACTTACTGTCCTCCGATTCCTGACTCCATCTTCCCAGGCTGTGTCTATTTCCCTGTGGATGAGCTTTCCTGGGAGATGCCATCGTCTGGACACCCTGGCTCTGTTCTGTGCCCACCATCTCAACACTTGCTCTCTCAAAATCCTTCTCCAGGTCCACCCAGATCAGGAGAAGCCTGAGCCGACACCCTTAGTGGAGCTAGAGGAGCTGTCAGGAAGTGAGCTCACTGTCTTTATCACACCTCCCGAGGAGCCTCCCGTACCAGAGGGCAGTGAATCCACTCCCCAGTACTGGTGAGAGTCTCTTGGCCCCTCACGTGGTCCAGTCCAACTTGCTTGACCCTGTACTGACTGCCCTGATGTTGCTTCTCTCTGCCCCTCCAGCTACGATGGGTTCCCAGAGCTACGGGCTGAGCTGTTTGAGTCTCTTCAAGAGCAGCCTGGGGCCCTGCCTGTGCCAGGCCCTTCACGTAGCGCCCCCAGCAGTCCTGCTCCTCGCCGTACCAAACAGGTAAGTAGTGGGTGGACCGCACTGAGGGACCTGGATCAGGCTGAGGGCGGCTGCTGCTTCAGTTTCCTCATCTACAAAATGGGGATAACAATAGTACTTAACCCATGAGGTTGTTAGAAGTTTAAATGTGCTTGGCACATAAGCAAGCCTGTATAAACATTAGTTGCTATTATCACTGTCATTATCATCATCATCATCACCTTCATCTTCTGAGCACTCTGGGAATCCAGGGACTGGCCATGTCTTCTAGGGCACCTGTCCATGCTTAAGGGCCAGCCTCTCTGCACGGGGCTCCAGGCAGGGCTGCAGCCTATGGAATCCAGCATCCCTCCTCCTCTTTAGAGCACAGATCCTTCCTCAGAGAAGGTGATACTTCTCCCCACACCACTTTAGGGTCTGTCCTGGTGGCTCACGCCTTTAATCCCAGCGTTTTGGGAGGCTGAGGCAGGCAGATCACTTGCGCCCAGGAGTTTGGGACTAGCCTAGGCCACATGGCAAACCTTGTCTCTACGAAAAGTACAAAATAATCAGCCGGGCATGGTGGTCCATGCCTGTAATCCCAGCTACTTGGGAGGCTGAGGTGGGAGAATCACTTGAGCCCAGGAGGCCGAGTCTGCAGTGAGGCAAGATTGTGCCACTGCACTCCAGCCTGGGTGACAGAGCGAGACCGTCTTAAATAAATAAATAAATAAATAAGACTTGTACTCACCCTGATGTGTTCCCTGTCCTACCTAGGAGATGAAGGTTGCACAGCGGATGGCACAGAAGTCAGCAGCTGTGCCTGAGCTGTGGGCCCGGTGCCTGCTGGGGCACTGCTATGGGCTGTGGTTCCTGTGTCTGCCTGCCTACGTGCGGTCGGTACCCTCCCGGGTGCAGGCACTGCATACGGCCTACCATGTGCTGCGCCAGATGGAGAGCGGCAAGGTGGTACTCCCTGATGAGGTAGGCAATCTATGTGGCCATGCTCACACCCAGGCCCAGTGAGCCTTGTGCAGCTGGAGAGGGCTGTGAGAGGGAAACTTGGAGACTAAGGAAAGAAGTTGCAGATCCCCAGAGCTGGGCAGATTATCTATAAACATTCATCGAGTGAATAAGCATGTTCAGGATATAGCAGTGGAGACTGTAGGGTGGCAGCGTCAGCAGAAAGGGTGGGTGGCTCTGAGGTAGCCCCAGGACGTGCCAGGGGCCAGTGATGTCTGTGAGAATTGGGGAGGCTGGAAGAGGGTGCTTGCTGAGACTTTGGTTTTGGTTGGGAGTGAGTCTCCCATTGTCCTGTGCCTCTCCTGGCCCAGGTGTGTTACCGGGTACTGATGCAGCTCTGCTCACACTATGGGCAGCCTGTGCTGTCTGTGCGGGTCATGCTGGAGATGCGGCAGGCAGGCATTGTGCCCAACACCATCACCTATGGCTACTACAATAAGGTACCTACTTTGGGGTGACGGGTGGGATGGCAGCTGTGCCAGGTGTGTTTGGGGAGACTGCTGCTGCTCCCCTCGCTCCTTGGAGATTGGGCTGGTACTGTTTGCCTAGGTCCTGGAACCACTGCCATCCACATTGCACTCCTGTGGTGCCTTAGCACCTACCGTTTCTCAGCTTTGATTCCCACTCATGACAGCTCTGCCTACAACTAATAGCATTAGCCGCTAAGCCAGGCATAGGTCCATACACATCACACCTTTTACATCATTTTATCTTCACTACAGCCCTATGAGGTGGGATGATCATCATCCCCATCTTATAGACATGGAGATGAGGTTGTAGAGAGTTAGTAACTTGTCCAAGGTCCTGCAGCAAAGAAGTTAAGGAGTTAGAATATGGGCACAGGGCTGGGTGTGGTGGCTCATGCCTGTAATCCCAGCACTTTGGGAGGCTGAGGCAGGTAGATCACCTGAGATCAGGAGTTCGAGACCAGCCTGGCCAACATGGTGAAACCCTGTCTCTATTAAAAATACAAAAATTAGCTGGGTGTGGTGGTGGGTGCCTGTAGTCCCAGCTACTTGGGAGGCTGAGGCAGGAGAATCACTTGAACCCAGGAGGCTGAAGTTGCAGTGAGCCGAGATTGCGCCACTGCACTCCAGCCTGGACGACAGAGTGAGACTCTGTCTCAAAAAAAAGAAAAAGGAATATGGGCAGAGGCATATCCATATCTCCTGAATTCAGGCCCTTAGCCATGATACTAAACTGCCTCCTGTTTTTTAGATGAGGAAACTAATGACCAAGTAAATGAAATGATTTCTTCAGAGCCATATATTTTATATTTCTAAACAGCAAGGTCTGGATACAAATTTTCTCCATTGCCTCTGGCTTCTTCTAAGCCCCTTGGGAGGCAGCTGCTGCCTACTGTCTCTTCTGGGCTCTTGTTCCTGGCTAAGCCATTGGCCGGACGGTCCTAGGCAGGATGTCTGCAGGGGAAGGGCGGTCCCTGGGGCTCCAGGACAGGGAGTGGGTATGAGGCAGGGTTAGGGTGTCAAAGTAGGCCATCCTGATGGGCACTGTGCTTGGTAGGCTGTGCTGGAAAGCAAGTGGCCGTCTGGCACACCAGGCGGGCGTCTGCGCTGGGCCAAGCTCCGGAATGTCGTCCTGGGGGCTGCTCAGTTCCGCCAGCCCTTGAGAGAACGGCGACAGCAGCAGCAGCAGCAGCAGCAGCAGCAGCAGCAGCAGCAGCAGCAGGTGTCAGCACCTCAAGAGGCAGGCAGCTCCCAGGCAGGTGGGTAGGGCCTGGTGAGACAGGCTTGGGGATGGAGTAACTGGGCTCAGGCAGGGAAAGGCATAGAGAGCTGGGGCTGGTCTAATGGTTGGTATTAGGTTTCTGGTGATTGATAAATTACAATTGACTGGTAACAAAAGGGATAAAAAAATTAGCTGGGTGTGGTGGCATGCACCTGTAGTCCCAGCTACTCGGGAGGCTAAGGCAGGAGAATCACTTGAACCCGGGAGGCAGAGGTTGCAGTGAGCTGAGATGGCGCCACTGCATTCCACCTGGCTACAGAGCAAGACTCCATCTCAAAAACCAAAACAAAACAAACACGAAAGGGATAAAGCTTTGCCTGGGAGAAACCCTGCAAACCCAGGTCCATCTAAGGAGCTCTATTTTGGAACAGGGGACTGGGTTCCTAGCTGGCTGCCTCTAAACCCCTTCTTGTCTTTTAGAGCCCTATTTGGAGCGCCCTTCCCCTACTCGCCCCCTTCAGCGCCAGACTACTTGGGCTGGGCGAAGTCTGAGAGACCCGGCCTCACCCCCTGGACGCCTGGTGAAGAGTGGTAGCCTGGGCAGTGCCCGAGGGGCACAGCCCACTGTGGAGGCTGGTGTGGCCCACAGTGAGTGCCCTTGTCTGGCTCCCCCCACTTCCCCAGTCAGCTTTCCTAACCACTTGCTAGTGAGGTTTGGAAGACCAGAAACATAGTGGAGGGTGGCCCTCTGTGGTGGGTGCTGTAGATTCTCAGGGAATCCTGCCCAGAATATCATCATGGTGGGGGTTGTGGTACCAGAGTTTGTGCAGCCAGGAATTGTGTTTACTCAGGAAAGGGGAAGGTGGTGCAGAGGCTGGGGTACATCTTCCCTCATTCTTTTCTGTGCTGCAGTGATAGAGGCCTTGGGGGTCCTGGAACCCCGGGGATCACCTGTGCCCTGGCACGATGGAAGTCTCTCAGACCTGAGCCTGACGGGGGAGGAGCCGGTCCCTGGAGGCAGCCCAGGGGGCTCAGGCTCAGCCCTGAGTGCCCAGTCCACTGAGGCCCTGGAAGGGCTAAGTGGGCGGGGACCCAAGGCTGGTGGGCGACAGGATGAGGCAGGCACCCCCCGACGAGGGCTGGGTGCCCGCCTCCAACAGCTGCTCACTCCTTCCCGCCACCCCCCCACTTCCCGCATTCCCCCACCTGAGCTGCCTCCTGACCTGCCTCCCCCAGCCCGCCGCAGCCCAATGGACAGTCTTCTGCGCCCCCGGGAGCGCCCTGGATCCACTGCCTCCGAGGTAGCCAGCGAAGGAGGGTTCAGACGCCTTAGCATTAGTGGGCTTGGGGAGGGGCTATGACTGGAAGAATGCCCTAAAACGGGCTCTGAGGGGTGCTTGAAACACCTCCTCTTCCTGGGTGGAAGAGCATGGGGTTGGCTGACCACGGTTTCTCATGTCATGGCAGAGTTCAGCCTCTCTGGGCAGTGAGTGGGACCTCTCAGAATCTTCTCTCAGTAACCTGAGTCTTCGCCATTCCTCAGAGCGCCTCAGTGACACCCCTGGATCCTTCCAGTCACCTTCCCTGGAAGTGAGGATAACCCCTCCCACACAGATGTGCTTGAACACACATAGCACACAGTCACCCTGTCAAAGGCAGGAGATGGGGGGGAGGTGGGAGGGGCTAGGGAAGGGGCATGGGCTCCAGAGTGCTGGTGGCCAGACAGGGCCTACTTCCCGGCTCTCCTTGCCCACAGATTCTGCTGTCCAGCTGCTCCCTGTGCCGGGCCTGTGATTCGCTGGTGTACGATGAGGAAATCATGGCTGGCTGGGCACCTGATGACTCTAACCTCAATACAACCTGCCCCTTCTGCGCCTGCCCCTTTGTGCCCCTGCTCAGTGTCCAGACCCTTGATTCCCGGCCCAGGTGCCCAAGGCAGGGCAAGTGCTGTGGGTGGGATAGGGAGGTGAAGGTCCAAGAGCTGACCCCTGCTGCTGTCCCCCTGCAGTGTCCCCAGCCCCAAGTCTGCTGATGCCAGTGGCAGCAAAGATGCGCCTGTCCCTGGGGGTCCTGGCCCTGTGCTCAGTGACCGCAGGCTCTGCCTTGCTCTGGATGAGCCCCAGCTCTGCAACGGGCACATGGGGGTAAGAACTGGGCCAAAGGGGCATGAGGAATGGGATTGTTGCCCTGTGTGGGGCCTGTGGGGTGCCAGGGAGAGATGGGCACATCTCTTGCCCTTGAGGGCAAAGGGCATCCCAGAAGCTGTTGGATGTGGTGGCTTAGTGGGAGGCAAGGCTCTGGGGATGTACATGCCCTCTACTGCCCTCCCCCTTTGTGCCTGATAGGGACCCTCCCGGCGGGTTGAGAGTGGGGCATGGGCATACCTGAGCCCCCTGGTGCTGCGTAAGGAGTTGGAGTCGCTGGTAGAGAACGAGGGCAGTGAGGTGCTGGCGTTGCCTGAATTGCCCTCTGCCCACCCCATCATCTTCTGGAACCTTTTGTGGTATTTCCAACGGCTGCGCCTGCCCAGTATTCTACCAGGCCTGGTGCTGGCCTCCTGTGATGGGCCTTCACACCCCCAGGTCAGTGCCCCCATGTGGCCCGTTTCCTAAGTGCCTCCCTCTTCATCTCTCAGCCATTTGTCTGCTGTGTCCTTGGCACTGTACAAAGAGCGTAGACTGGCCGGGCTCAGTGGCTCACGCCTGTAATCCCAGCACTTTGGGAGGCCGAGACAGGCAGATCACGAGGTCAGGAGATTGAGACCATCCTGGCTAACACAGTGAAACTCTGTCTCTATTAAAAACACACAAAAAAAACATTAGCCAGGCATGGTGGTGGCGCCTGTGGTCCCAGCTACTTGGGAGGCTAAGGCAGGAGAATGGCATGAATCCGGGAGACGGAGCTTGCAGGGAGCCGAGATTGTGCTGCACTCCAGCCTGGGTGACAGAATGAGACTCCGTCTCCAAAAAAAAAAAAAAATAGACTTTGGAGTCTGCTGCACCTAGTTTGGATCCTGGCCCTTTCACTTTACCATTCTGAGCCTCAGTTTGGTCATCTGTAAAATGGATGCCAAAAGCACCCATCTCACTGGGCTGGTGTGTGGAGAACCTTGTGTAGAGCCTGGTACCTAAAAAAAATGATTCATTCATATTTGTCTATTCATTCCACCAGTATTAAGTGCTTTTTATGTTCCAGGCACGGTTTTAGGCACTAGGTATGTAGCAGATTACAAAATAGTCCCTGCTCTCAAGAGCTTACATTCTTGTGGGGGATAAGAATTCCTTTCCCTCTTCTCTTTGGCTGTGTCCTGTAATGGCCCTCTGTCTCTTTGGCATCACCTGTCCATTTCTTGTCCTCTGCCTCCCATTCTTTGAGCCTAACTGTCTCCCCTATCTCGGCTTCCCCAGGCCCCATCTCCTTGGCTGACCCCTGATCCAGCCTCTGTTCAGGTACGGCTGCTGTGGGATGTACTGACCCCTGACCCCAATAGCTGCCCACCTCTCTATGTGCTCTGGAGGGTCCACAGTGAGTCTGGTATTTGGCCTGGGTGGGGAGGGTGGGTCCCATACCCAGAGGGCTCAGTGATCCTGGTGGCCTTCTTTCCTTTCATCCAGGCCAGATCCCCCAGCGGGTGGTATGGCCAGGCCCAGTACCTGCATCCCTTAGTTTGGCACTGTTGGAGTCGGTGCTGCGCCATGTTGGACTCAATGAAGTGCACAAGGCTGTGGGGCTCCTGCTGGAAACTCTAGGGCCCCCACCCACTGGCCTGCACCTGCAGAGGTATAGTGCTACCATCTGGGTGGTCCCTAACCCCCGGGGCTCCACACCCCTTTTCTCTCACTCATACACTTCTGCCTCCACTAAAGGGGAATCTACCGTGAGATCTTATTCCTGACAATGGCTGCTCTGGGCAAGGACCACGTGGATATAGGTGAGGGAGCAGGCAAGGGGCTGAGGAGTTTAGGGATCTGGGGCCAGGTGTGGGAGGCTGGGGTCCTAATGTATTGACTTCCATCTTCTTCCCTAGTGGCCTTCGATAAGAAGTACAAGTCTGCCTTTAACAAGCTGGCCAGCAGCATGGGCAAGGAGGAGCTGAGGCAGCGGCGGGCACAGATGCCCACTCCCAAAGCCATTGACTGCCGAAAATGTTTTGGAGCACCTCCAGAATGCTAGAGACTCTTAAGCTTCCCTCTCCAGCCTGGGGTGGGGAACTGAGGGAGAAGGGATTCTAGAGTTAACCTGCTTCCATGTTCCCTTCATGGAGTTGGGAACAGGCTGGGAAGCATGCCCAGTCAAAGGCTCCAAGCGAGGACAGCAGGAATAGGGATCCACTGTTACCAAAAGTCCTGATTCCCCCATCTCCAACCTACCCAGTTTGTTCGTGCTGATGTCGGAGATCTGGGGGGAGTTGGTACAGCTCTGTTCTTCCCTTGTCCTATACCAGGAACTCCCCTCCAGGGTACCCACAGATCTGCATTGCCCTGGTCATTTTAGAAGTTTTTGTTTTAAAAAACAACTGGAAAGATGCAGAGCTACTGAGCCTTTGCCCTGAATGGGAGGTAGGGATGTCATTCTCCACCAATAATGGTCCCTCTTCCCTGACGTTGCTGAAGGAGCCCAAGGCTCTCCATGCCTTTCTACCTAAAGTGTTTGTATTTTATTTTAAGTTATTTATTCTGGAGCCACAGCCCCCTTGCTTATGAGGTTCTTATGGAGAGTGAGAAAGGGAAGGGAAATAGGGCACCATGGTTCGGTGGTTTGTAGTTCCTTCAAAGTCAGGCATTGGGAGCTAGAGGCGTCTCAAGCTCCCCTTAGGAAGAACTGGTACCCCCTCCAGTCCTAATTTTTCTTGCCCATCCCACCTTGGGGAATGCCTCACCCACCCAGGTCCTGACCTGTGCAATAAGGATTGTTCCCTGCGAAGTTTTGTTGGATGTAAATATAGTAAAAGCTGCTTCTGTCTTTTTCCTTCGGCCTCCTGTTCCCTGGGTCTGGGGTAATGCGGAGATACCTTTCATTTTCCCCCAGCTATACATCTGCTTTTCCACCTTCCCATCCTTTATAGTGTTCAGGCATACCCTGCTTCCCCTGACCATGTCTGAGACTGGCTCCTTGAGGCACAGGGAGTTCTCAGAGCAGGAGAAGGGTGAATCTGGTGCTGGCTATGGTGGTGCCAGTCTGTGTGGCACTTCCGGCCCTCCCACACAATCACCCCCTTGTCCCTCATCTGTACCCCACACAAAGGCTCCATTCTCTGGGGGCCCTGAGCTCATCTCTGCCTTATTTCCTCTCTTCCACCTTCCCCCACCAACCTTCTCCATACCTCCACAGGGATGACAATCATCTCCCCAGCAGTTGGTGTTGGCAGCCCTCATGCATCCTGGCAGTCATCCTAGGCTGCCTTAGTTGCTCTAGCTGCAGGCACTGTTCCTCCAACCAGGGTCTCAGCCTGGCAACAGCACCAGGAAGGCAGGGGCAAAGATTAAGGGACTTGCTGCATGTGGACATCAGGAAAACATGCATCACTTTCCTTATCCCTTTGGTCCACTTAAGAGCTCTCTCTTTTTTTCTGGTATAATGAAACAAACACAGGAAATGACTCCTAACAGAGCGGCAAACCAATTACCAAAGGGAATCAGCCAACAAAACAAATGCCTTGGGGAAGGTGTATCAATGGAGGAAATAACTTAGGAGAGCACATTTCTGGGGGATGGAGATCACTGGATGGAGAGTGAGGTACTACTGGATGCTGAGTCTTTCAAGCCAGAGGATCGTTTTCTATCCTGTCTTGAGCATGTTAGGATGCTTTTTCAGTGTCCTAGAGGAGCTACAAAGAAGAGAACCAAGGGGCTTAGGAAATTCCATTTGTCTTACTAGGAGATGCTTTCTTCAGAGGGAAACTCTCATGCCACCCCAGTTTCTCATCAGACCGCAGTCCCCAGAATAAACCTCTCCCTGTTTCATCCCCCAAAGACCTTTTCAAGGGAGGACTTGGCCTTTTAAAATCATTTTAAAATGAAGTTTCTGTTGAGTGTAGTGTGCTCAGCACTGTACTGAACTATAGAGAGAATTTCAGGGCTCAGTCCCTACCCTAATGGAGCATACAGTCTTACTGGTCTGGAGGGCACCTTTGTTCACAAACAGTAACAATAATGAACTCTCTCTCCTAGCTTATGCTTCTCACTTTTGGGCCTCCTTCTAGAGACTTGCAGTCAGATGGGAGAACTACAGAATTCCTTAACCATAAGAATATCTAGGCTGGGCAGATCACTTCAGGCCAGGAGTTTGAGACCAGCCTGGCCAACATGGCAAAACCCTGTCTCTACTAAAAATACAAAAATTAGCCAGGCGTGGTGGCTCATGCCTGTAATCCCAGCTACTCAGGAGGCTGAGGCTTGCTTGAATCCAGGAGGTGTAGGTTGCCACGAGCCAAGATCATGCCACTGCACTCTAGCCTGGGCAACAGAGCGAGACCCTGACTCAGAAAAATAAATAAATAAATAAAAATCTGGGAATTTTAATAGGAAAGTATTCAACATGATATCTGACATATCTGTCTGTCCCATGGCCTAGGGAGCTGTATGAGAGGAAGGATATGCCCAAGTTACCTGGCCCAATTTCTCTTCCCAGGCTTTAGAGTGTATAGGCTCAAGTATAAAAAATTCGGGCCGGGCACGGTGGCTCACGCCTGTAATCCCAGCACTTTGGGAGGCTGAGGTGGGCGGATCATGAGGTGAGGAGATCAAGACCATCCTGGCTAACACAGTGAAACCCCATCTCTCCTAAAAAAACACACACACACACAAATTAGCCGGGCGTGGTGGCACCTGCCTGTAGTCCCAGCTAATTAGGAGGCTGAGGCAGGAGAATCACTTGAACCCCAGAGGCAGAGGTTGCAGTGAGCCGAGATTGCGCCACTGCACTCCAACTTGGGCAACAGAGCGAGACTCCGTCTAAAAAAAAAAAAAAAAAAAAAAAAAAAAAGGTTGGCTGGGGCCGGGCACAGTGGCTCATTCCTGTAATCCCAGCACTTTGGGAGGCCGAGCGAGGAGGGTGGATTATTTGAGGCCAGGAGTTCAAGACCAGCCTGGCCAACATGGTAAAACCCCATCTCTACTAAAAATACAAAAAATTACGGCTGGACACGGTGGCTCACGCCTATAATCCCAACACTTTGGGAGGCCGAGGAGGGTGGATTATTTGAGGCCAGGAGTTCGAGACCAGCCTGGCCAACATAGTGAAACCCCAACTCTACTAAAAATACAAAGATTAGCCAGGTGTGGTGGCACGTGCCTGTAATCCCAGCTACTTAGGGTGCTGAGGCAGGAGAATCGCTTGAACCCAGGAGGCAGAGGTTGCAGTGAGCCAAGACTATGCTGAGACCATGCCATTGCACTCCAGCCTGGGTGACAGAATGAGACTCCATCTCAAAAAAATAAAAAAATAAACAAAAAATTAGCTGGGTGTGGTGGTGGGGGCCTGTAATCCCAGCTACTCAGGAGGTTGAGGCATGAGAATTGCTTGAATTTGGAAGGTGGAGTTTGCAGTGAGCTGAGATCGCTCCACCACTCTCCAGCCTGGGCAACAGGAGACTCCGTCTCAAAAAAAAAAAAAAAAAAAAAAATCGGCTGCATGTGAGGGCTCACGCTTGTAATGCTAGCAATTGTAATCCAACGCTTGGGGAGGCTGAGGCAGGCAGATTGCTTGACTTCAGGAAGTCGAGATCAGCCTGAGCTAAATAATGATAAAACCCCATCTGTCTCCATAATTTCTTTAAAAAATTTAGGAAAATATTGTGTCTGCCACTTAATAATTTTATGATGTCATACAAGTTACTTTACTGCTGTGCCTGTTTTTCCTCATCTGCAAACTGGGGGTCATTTAAAGATTAACTATGTAATCCATAGCTTCAAAAAGGGAACAAACAGGTAGAGCCTGCATTGGGCACAGGTCATGTCCACTACAGTACTGACCTCACGTACTTGTCTTCCTTAAAGCTCGATCATTCCAGATTGAAAGTCCCCCTCCATGGCCTAATTTTGGTCTTGTTGAAAAGTATTTTCTCGGCCTACTTTTATCTTCCTCGGGCTGGTATATACCACCATGTTTTTCCTATCTCCTTGAAGCCCTTGAAGGATGGCATTTCAGATAGCAAATAATGCACTGGACTGATAATGGACAAAGAAGTAGGTTAGGGAAAGATGAATGTACCTTCAATGACGGCAATGACTTTGTCTAATTCACTGCTATATCCCGAGCACATGGATGAGTGCCTGATAACCTAATAGGTGCTCTATCATGTGTGTTCAATGACTGAAAGGAGTCTGAAAGCATTAAAATATTGTAGTTAGTACAGAAGATCGGTATCATGGGTAGAATACCAACAGAAGCTGAATTTAGAGGTAGGAGAGTGAAATTGTTGAAAAAGCAAGGAAAGTTCTCAAAATTGTTACTATATATTATGTTGAATGCTTTAACTATATTCTTGGCAGTGCTCTGAGCATTTTGAAGGTATTATTTTATAATTCTCATAATTAGCTGGTGAACTGGGTACTTTTTTATTCCCATTTTATAGATAGGGAAACTAGGGGATACAGAATAGAGGTAAGTAACTTTCAGCCAAATCACACAACTGGTGAGAGGGAGAGCCAAGATCCAAACTCAGGCAGTCTGACTCTAGAGCCCATGTTCTTACCTGGATACCATACTAGCATAAAAACAAGTTTTAATCTATTTAAAATAAGAATTAGGCCAGGTGTGGTGGCTCACAACTGTAAATCCCAGCACTTTGGGAGGCCAAGGCGGGTAGATCACTTGAGGTCAGGAGTTTGAGATCAGCCTGGCCAACATCTCCACTAAAAATACAAAATTTAGCTGGGTGTGGTGGTGGGTGACTGTAATCCCAGCTACTCAGGAGGCTGAGGCAGGAGAATTGCTTGAACCCAGGAAGTGGAGGTTGTGGTGAGCAGAGAGAGCGCCATTGCACTGTAGCCTGGGCAATAGAGGGAGACTCTGTCTCCAGAAAAAAAAAAAAAAAAGAGTTGAATGCTGCTTGCAGCGATGTACATCTGTAGTCCCAGCTATTTGGGAAGCTGAAGTGGGAGGACCTTTTTTTTGTTTGAGACAGTCTCCCTCTGTCACCCAGGCTGGAATGCAGTGGCGGGATCTCGGCTCACTGCAAGCTCCACCTCCCGGGTTTACACCATTCTCCTGTCTCACCCTCCTGAGTAGCTGGGACTACAGGCGCTCACCACGACGACTGGTTATTTTTTTGTATTTTTAGTAGAGACGGGGTTTCACCGTGTTAGCCAGGATGGTCTGGATCTCCTGACCTCGTGATCTGCCCGCCTCGGCCTCCCAAAGTGCTGGGATTACAGGCGTGAGCTACCGCGCCAGGCTGGGAGGATCTCTTGAGCCCAGGAGTTTCAGAGCAGCCTGGGTAACATAGCAAGACCTCATCTCTAATTTAAAAAGTAAATAAATAAAGTGGGGGCTGTGGTGGGCGCAGTTGTTCACATCTGTAATCCCAGCACTTTGGGAGGCCAAGGCGAGTGGATCACTTGAGGCCAGGAGTTTGAGACCAGCATGGGGAACATAGTGAAACTCTGTCTTTACTAAAAATACAAAAATCAGTCAGGCTTGGTCATGGGCGCCGGTAATGCCAGCTACTTGGGAGGGTGAGGTGGAAACATGGCTTGAGCCTGGGTGGTGGAGATTGCAGGGAGCTGCAATCGCGACACTGCACTCCAGCCTGGATGACAGAGGGAGACTGTCTCAAAAAAAAAAAAAAAAAAGAAAAAGAAAAAAAGAAAAAAAATGGGGGCGTGTGTTTGTGTAGGATCTACCTATGGCTTTGTCATGTTCTCCATTATAGTTTCATTTCCATTGCACAGCATGACTTTTAGATAATTTGAAAAACATGTTCAAATACCTGTGGAGACTGGTGTGGTGGCTCACACACCTGTAATCCCAGCACTTTGGGAGGCTGAAGCAGGAGGATCACCCGGGGTCAGGAGTTCGAGACCAGCTGGCCAACATGGCGAAACCCCGTCTTTACTAAGAACACAAAAATTAGCCGCGCGCCTGTAATCCCAGCTACTCGGGAGGCTGAGGCAGGAGGATCGTTTGAACCTGGGAGGCGGAGGTTGCAGGAACTGAGATTGTACCACTGCACTCCAGCCTGGGAGACAGAGTGAAAAAAAACAACAACAAAATGCCTGTGGAACCAGTTGTTTCTGAGTTTAAACCACTGTTTAGTCACTAACTAGCGGTCTGACCTTTGGCAAGTTACTTAGCCTCTCTGAGCCTTAGTTTCCTCATCTACCTGGGTTCAAATTTCAGCTTCAATTTCAGCTCTACCACTTAATGTGTAACTTTGGACAAATTTTCTGATCCTAATTTTCCTCATCTGTAAAGTAGGGATAACAGTACCTACCTCACAGTCATGAGGAATAAATACTTCATGTAAAGTTCTTAGCACAGAGCCTGACACAGTCTCCGAAAACGTTAGCTACTATCATAACCTCAACACCCGGACTCTCTTACTTGGTCCCTATCCTCAAGATGCTCCAGAAACGCTGAGTTTAGGAGGGCCTAACTGCTCCGTGGAAGCAGGGAGGCCAGCAAGAGGAGCTGGCCCTTGAGTTGATTAGGTGGAATCGGGCGGGGTGGGAGGCTGTTTCCTCGCTGAGAACCTAACCAGACCAGGAGTTCCCAAGAGAAGGAGCTGCGAGGGCTCTGCACACCGTAATTCCTCAGCAACTTGGCTAGCTGCCTTTTTTTTTTTTTCTCTGCTGTCGTGGTTTAGTCACGACAGCACCAAGCGGAGGTACGATGAACACCAGGAAGCTCAAAGCCTTTGGCAGACGGAGACAGGCCACACCCCAAAAAGACGGCAAGGCCCAAACGCCTAAAGCTAGTTCTATCGTGAAATTTCCTAGATTCTGTCGCGACGAAACACCGCCCACCTCAGACCCCAGCGCCGTTCGCCAGTCTCCATCTTTAGAATTGAAAGAATGAGAGCTGGCCAAAGGGGAATCCCGGTTTGGAGAGACTGGGGTACGGCGGCTGCCTGGGGACCAAAACGTCTCTAAGGTAAAGTTGCAGCCTGAAGCGATTTTTTGACCCCCGACACTTAATGGGCTGTCGAAGACCCGGATGTGTCTGGGACTGGCCGAGGTACCCATTAACGCGCCCCCGCTAGACCATCCCCCCTCCTCCGTTTATGATTGGGTTTTAAGCACGCCAATCATCACTTCTCCAGCCACTCATTCTTCAAGGGTGGGGTGAAGTCCCGGCATCTAATCTTCTACTGGCATGGCCGAGAAGATGAGGGCGGGGCGGCCGGCTTAGGTCGCCCAATGGGCGTCGTGGCGTGTGGGTAAGGCGGAGCCGAGGCGCTTGGCAGCTGCCCAATCAGCGTCCTTGTTTGTGTGGTGCCGCCGCCGCCGGTGCAGCCGCCGCCGCCGCCGCTGCCCCCGTCTGTACCGCAGTGTCTGCTCCGCCCGCCCGCCCCGGTCCGGCCCGCCCCCCTCCCCCACCCCCGTCCCTAGTCCCGTCAGCGGGGTCTGGATCCCCCTGTGCCGTCGCCTCTTCCTTTTTCGACGCCTCCGCCGCTGCCTGAGGAGGCGAGCTAGCCGGGAGTTACACCGCCACCGCCAGGTGAGGAGCTTTGGCCTAGGCCAGCCTGGCCGCCCGCCCGCCCGGGGGCGGTGAGGAGCGAGGAAGGGAAGGAGGCTGGGAGGAGGCAGTGGTGGCGGAGGTGGGGGAAGGGAAAGGTGGAGGGGCGGGGGGAGGGGAAGCGCCCGCGAGCCGACGCCCGCCCGCGCGCCCCCGCCTTGCGTCCCCCTCCCCCCACCCCGGCACGGCGCGCCCCCGCCTCGCGCTCCCTCTTCACCTCATCCTCTCCCCCCTCCGCGCGCGCGACCCGGTCTTTCACTTCGGCCTCGCGCACCCCCAGCTCGTGTCCCTTCATTTCGTCTCCTTGTACTCTTTCTCCCCTCCCTCACTCCCCGTTTCCCCCGCCATCCCCGCTTTCACTCCCTGCCTCATGCCCGCCATGCTCCCCTCCTTTCCTCTCTAGCGCGCCCCCCCCTTTTTTTTTTTAACTCTCTCCACCCCCAGTGGTGCCCTCAGGGTGCGGGGGCCGCTCTCTCCTCTCAGTCTTGTGTTTGCGGTCGGATGGGACAAATGGGGAATCTAAGGGTGAAGGAAGCACCAGATAATTATCTTTATTTAGGGAAAGGGATCAGGAGCGCAGAACCTTACCTCTTTATTTCGTCGTCCACCGTTCCCTCGCCCTCCCGTAGGAGAAGAGAATTGTCTCAGCCCGTGTGGGCACTTAGCTTCTACAGCGACTGGGCTTGTGGGACACACTGGATCTGTTTTCCAGTTCAGTTCCTGAGGGTTGGTGGAACTTACCCTTCCCTAACCAAACCAAGACTTAGAGTACTTTTGGCCTCCCTGCTCTCAATTACACTGAGGAGCGAGCCACTCCTGCGAGTGCAGAGGTTTAGGTGCCATTCGCGCGCCCGGTACAGCTTTCCCCTTTCATAAAGGTATGGTAGCCTCTTTGGATTCTTCCCCAGCATCAACTTCCAAACACAAGATGTTAGCTCATAGGGCTGGCAGTGAGGTGGAGATGGAGGCTTGGTGGTGGGTGGCATGCGGATGCTAACTGAGCTAGCTAGCAACCTTTTTCTCTGTTGTCCCCTGAAGAATCAGGTAGCCTCCTGAGAACCAGTTTTCTCATTTCTGATAAACGCTTATTTGGAGGGCGTGTGTGTGTGTGTGTGTGTCTGTGTGTGTGTGTGAGAGAGAGAGATGGGGGGATACTTAATATATTTCAGCAAAAGGCAAGAGCAGTGTTTTCAGGCCAGACTGCAAAAGAGGGATTTGGAGTTGTAACTGATGGAATTAAAACAGGTTTAACAGCTCTGTGTTGGAGAAGAGCTGATGCTTTTGTAGTTTTTGGGATATTTTTTCTAAAAATTTATATTTTGAGTAGAAAAGCATGCATGTGGTGGTACAAAGTGAAAAACAAGCTTCCCTCCCGTCTCTGTCCTACAGCCATCTAGTCTCCTTCCCCTCCTAGCGCAGGTGACTTTGATGTTTTCTGGCAGCAGCATGGTGTCTATATGTTGTTGGTGATTATCCTGTTTGGGAGTTTAGTGCTAACTTTATTGCTCTTTATTTGGTATGCTGACCTGAACTCTTCTTTGCAGTCTGATAACAACTTGGATTCTTATTTTTGGTGCTGGAGCTGTCTTTCAAGTATTGTCCTAGAGTAGTATTTCTGTCAGTACTTAGTTGAGAAGGAGGCCACTTCTGAAGGTGCTATGAAGGGGTTCTGTATATTTTGAGGGAAGGCCCACACTTGTTGGATCGTGCTGCTTTTTTTGTGACTGATATCTAGTCCCTGGCTATTTGGGAATGGATCAAATGGCTATTTGGGAATGGCTGTTTGGGTCAAGGATCGGATTCACATAAGCGGATAGCTTATATGAGTAACTAGTTGATGGTAGGGCTGTCTTCACTTTTTAGGGGAATAGAGTTTTTTAGTCCAGTGACAGTGATAGTCATCATGGAACAAGATAGAAAAGTACTAATCAGCAGGAATCAGAAGGCTGAATCTATAGGCTGAGTGACCCAGTTTGAGTAGAGGTGAGGCTTACAGACTTCTGTCCTGCCTATTATTCCTTACTTGAGAACACTCTCCATGAGGTGAGAGTGATTTGTAGTTGACAGCAGCATCCATCTTTATGACACTGTGGTTTGCCTTCCCTGACCGTATGTGATGTCTGTTAACTTCCTGTTTAGAGGCAGTCCGAGTAGGGTCTGAATATAGGCTGCATTCAGATAATTTTCTAGGAACATTGTTAACCAGGTCCCCTGATCAGCCCTTCACATCTAAATTCTGTCAGTAACTTTTACTGATGCGCTTAGCATAGGGCCACAGGGTGGTGACAGAGGGAAGTGTGAGGAATTTGTTCTGAGCCTCACAACCTTAAAGTACTTTCAGAAGCTTGTATGCTGTCCCCCATTTTGGGGGTTCGCCCGCTCCTCCCCTTTTTTTTGCCAGACAGGCAAGGCTGGACCTCCAGGTTGAATTTTGGGGATCATTGTGTCAGTGAAGGTATCCTAATCATGTGTTGAGACTTCTGAATTCATCTCACCTTTAAGCAGTGAGTCTTGTATGTTGCATGTAAAGCGTGCCTCTTGTTTCAATTTACTAATTCTTCCTTCCTTTCCTCCCCCACCCACCAAACTGGAGGTGCATGTGGGGGAAAACAGCAGCTGTGCTGTCCTGATTTCTAGACTCTGGAGCATATTCCATGTTAGCCACCCCATTGGGAGTCACGCTGACAAGCAGCCCCTCTGCACTTAGCTTAGAAGGCTCATGTTGTTTGGCTCATTGAGAAAAGCCAACCAGCTTTGGTTGATTACAACAAGTGCTAGAGAAATCGTAAGATTTGAGCCATAACTGGGACTGAGGGACTTTCTTTTCCAGACTTTTGCAGTACTTAAAGCCGTGCATTATTACGTATCAAGTCACAATAGCCAGACATTTTCTGAGGTAGTTTGGAGGGAAAGAAAAAGTAAAGACACACACCCAGATTGACTGTAAATCTAGTCCTGGCATAAAACTGTCCACCTCTTGCTTGGGGAAAAAATCCAACCTATCAGACAATACGACACAGAGTTGCAGTTCTCCTACTGTTGGCTAAGCCTAGGAAAAGATATATAAGGAAGTTCAGTTTCTGTTAAAGTGGCTGGATTTTGTGGTGAACCTTCTATTAGCCATATTGTTTGGTTTATCCTCAGTAATCTGTGTGAAACTTTTTTATAGATCCAGGTTGGGGATTTTGGTGGCTCCAGAATCCTTGAAGCAGGAACCTCCTTTCTTTGTGTAGCAGTGATGAAAGCTTCTGAAGAGTAGGTCTGATTTGAAACAGACCCCTCGTCATGTTCCATCTTTTACCTTCTCCCTTGTGGATATTTGAAATATTCCTATATAGCTTGAATTCATCCAGTAAGAAGGGAGTGACCCAGAGTCATTAGGGCTTAACCTGTCTGAGGTATTTAGGTTGTGGCTTGGTAATGTTTGCTGTCTTTCACAAAACCCCCCTTACCTTTGCTATTTACCTAAGTTGCCATCAGCTGACAAGAAACTATCAACAGTTTTGGGTTATAGTACCAAAAGCAGCAGAGTACTAAGAACACATCATTTGTTACTTTTGAGATATGAGGTGGTCAAATCCAGACCTCGAATCATAGTAACTGCAGAAACATCTTTGACAATGTGTGAACTTAATTGTTATTAATATTAACTAGTAAACTACTAAAGAAATTAAGGGAAATTATAGCAATTCCGTATTCCTGAGCCATTCTCTTATTGTTTTTCACACCTGGCTAGTTCCATTTCATTTATTTTTATTTTATTTTATATTTTTTGAGATGGAGTTGCGCTCTCGTTGCGCAGGCTGGAGTGCAGTGGCGTGATCTCAGCTCACTGCAACCTCTGCCTCCCGGGTTCAAGCAATTCTTCTGCCTCAGCTTCCCAAGTAGCTGGGATTACAGTCACCTATCACCGTGCCTGGCTAATTTTTGTATTTTTAGTAGAGACAGGGTTTCACCATATTGGCTAGTCTGGTCTCAAACTTGTGACCTCACGTGATCTGCCGACCTTAGCCTCCCAAAGTGCTGGGATTATAGGCATGGAGCCACTATGCCCACTACGCCTGGCCTTAGTATCCATTTGAAAAAATAAATCAGGTTACTGTTACCTAAAGCTGAGAGTCATACTTTAAATCTCCTGATCAAAGCTTTCTTGGGCTTGTCTCATTTCAAGGGAAGGTGGAATTTATAATCTTTAAAAACGTATGCTGGAATGTTAGTAGGATTTAGATTAGACGCCAGGATTAATAAACTCACATTATAATTGTGAAGGATTGCAAATACTAACTGGAAGACTTGTGCATCTCTTACCCAGAAGATTTTTATAATGTTAGCATTTCGAGAGTATTTAAATTCAAACTTGCTGGAAGAGAGGGGGTAAGCTAATATATTGCAGATTGGACTAGTGGAACACAGGTTGTGGAGAGCCTCAAAGTCCTGGGTTGAATTCTAGCTTTGTAGTTTATTAGCTGACTTTGGGTAAGGCTACTAGTTTTTGAATTCCCGTTTCTTGCAGAGTGATGCCAGTCCTTGCAATAGCCTTTAAGGTTTTACATGGTTTACCCTCCCCACCCTCTTCCATTTTTGATCAGCTGTCATCTTCCCTCTTGCTCTCTCCATTCCAGCCACACTGACTTGTTTCTTGAATGCTGATCAGTCACACTCTTTATCTTAGAACCTTTGCAGGTTCCTAAGACCAAGTGATTCCTTCCAGTGGGAAAACAGCTAGGTTTCCCCACAGAGAATGGCTGATTGCGTCACCTCCTTAACATCTTTGCTTAAATGTCACCTTCTTAATGAAGTCTTATCCTTCCTGTCTTTAAAATTGTATTGTCAGTCCCCATCCCTCATGCTTAATTATCCTTCCCTGCTCTATTTTCTTTTTCATAGCACTTACACCTTTATAATATATTTGTTACATGTATTACTTGTTGATTCTGTTTCTATGTTGTAGGTCTTAGAAGGCATGGATTTGTTTTGGTAATTTGTTTAGTGCCTAGTACAGTGCCTGGCATGTAGTTAATAATAAATGTTTGTTGGCTGGGGTTGGTGGCTCACGCCTGTAATTCTAGCACTTTGGGAGGCTGAGGCTGGCGGATCACATGAGGTCAGGAGTTCGAGACCAGCGTAGCCAGCATGGTGAAACCCCATGTTTACTAAAAATACAAAAATTAGCTGGGCGTGGTGGCGGGCACCTGTAATCCCAGCTACTTGGGAGGCCGAGGCAGGAGAATAGCTTGAACCCTGGAGGTGGAGGTTGCAGTGAGCGGAGATTGCACCATTGCACTCCAGCCTGGGTGATAGCGTGAGACTCAGTTTCAAAAAAAAAAAAAAAGGCCGGGCATGGTGGCTCACACCTGAAATCCCAGCACTTTGGGAGGCCGAGGCGGGTAGATCACGAGGTCAGGAGTTCCAGACCAGCCTGGCCAAGATGGTGAAACCCCATCTCTACTAAAAATACAAAAATTAGCTGGACGTGGTGGCGGGCACCTGTAATCCCAGCTACTCAGGAGGCTGAGGCAGAGAATTTCTTGAACCCGGGAGGCAGAGGTTGCAGTGATCCGAGATCGCCCCTTTGCACTCCAGCCTGGGCAACAGAGTGAGACTCTGTCTCAAAAATAAACAAACAAAATTTTGTTGATCCAATAGGAATAGAAATAACCTGTCATACTAATCTCATGTTTGTAACAAAAGTATGAAATATAAGCATAAAATGTTTTGTGAACTTTAAAGCATAATGCAAATAATGATGAAATTATTGCCTTCGCATTAAAATGGTAAAATACACTTGATTATTGAAAAAATCTTCATATGTATTCAATATATTGTCATTTCTCTCCTAAACTCAAGCCCCTTGTTTCCAGTTGTCTCCTGTGTGCTAGACATATCTACCTTTGTATCAGGTTGGTACTCAAACTCATTTCCAACATCATCTCTTCCCTGTGATTCATTGAGTCGTCTAAACCAGAAATGTGAGCATCATCGTCACTTCTGTCTTACCTATTACTTTGTAAATATTTCTGAATCTGTAGCTTCTTCTGTGTCTCCACTGCTGTTCTCATTCAGCAGCTCTTATTTTGAGATATTGCCTTGATCTCTTACAGATCTGTTTATAGTCTTACTCTCTTTTTCTTTTTTTTTTCTTGTGTTGGAGTCTTTGTCACTGGAGTGCAGTGGTGCAATCTTAGCTCACTGCAACCTCCACCTCCTGGGTTCAAGTGATTCTCCTGCTTCAGCCTCCCGAGTAGCTGGGATTATAGGTGTCTGCCACTACACCCAGATAATTTTTGTATTTTTCGTTGAGACGAGGTTTCACCATGTTGCCCACGCTGGTCTCAAACTCCTGACCTCAAGTGATCCGCCCATGTGGGCCTCCCAAAGTACTGGGATTATAGGAGTGAGCCACTGTACCTGGCCGTCTTAATTCTCTTGTAAACTCTCTATCATCGTATCTTCAAAATAGTCTAACGCTTACTGATTACTCTACTTGCCTCATCTTAAAAGTATTCAGTAGTTTCCAATTATTAAAAGATTGAAATTTAAACTTTGAATGGTATTTAAGGCCCTTTATGATGTTGGCGTTTGCCTTCCTATCCAACCTTTTTTCTGTACCTTATAGTTAATGTGTGAGCAAATTTTAGTGGTTTCTTTGTTTGTTTGGTTTGTTTTTTTGAGACAAGATCTGGCTCTGTTGCCCAGGCTCCATGGAGCACTGTGGCATGATCTCGGCTCACTGCAACTTCCGCCTCCTGAGTTCAAGTGATCCTCCTACCTCAGCCTCAGTAGCTGGGACTATAGGCCTGTGCCACTGCCCAGCTAATTTTTGAAATACTGTTCTTTTAGTTACAGGTAGCTTCTAAATCTCATCAAAAATGCCACTTCTTCTGGGAAACCTTCCCTGACTTGCCCAAAGAGACTTAGATACATTTTCTTCTTTGCTCTCTTTATAATTTTTATTAATTTTATTTTTATTTATTTTTTGAGATGGAGTCTCGCTCTGTCACCCAGGCTGGAGTGCAATGGTGCGATCTTGACTCATTGCATCTGCCGCTGCCCGGGTTCAAGTGATTCTCCTGCCCCAGCCTCCTGAGTAGCTAGGCCTACAAGCACGCCACTGCGCCCAGCTAATTTTTGTATTTTTAGTAGAGACGGGGTTTCACCACATTGGCCAAGCTGGTCTTGATCTCTTGACCTTGTGATCCGCCTGACTTGGCATCCCAAAGTGCTAGGATTACAGGCATGAGCCACCTTGCCTGGCCTTTTTATTTTATTTTATTTTATTTATTTTTTTGGGGGGGGACAGAGTTTTGCTCTGTCACCCAGGCTGGAGTACAATGGTGCGATCTCAGCTCACTGCAACCTCCACCTTCTGGGTTCATGTGATTCTCCTGCCTCAGCCTCCCAAGTAGCTGGGATTACAGGTGCCTGCTGCCATGCCCAGCTAATATTTTGTAGTTTTTGTAGAGACGATGGAGTTTCACCATATTGTTCATGTTGTCCGGACTGGTCTCAAACTCCTGACCTTAGGAGATCTTCCCGCCTTGGCCTCCCAAAGTGTTGGGATTACAGGTGTGAGCCACTGTTCCTGGCCTTTTTTTTTCTTTTGAGACACAGCTTTGCTCTGTTGCCCAGATTGAAGTGCAATCGCACAGTCAGTTTAGTGTAACCTTGAACACCCGGAGCTCAAGCAGTCCTGCCTCAGCCTCCTGAGTAGTTGAGACTACAGGTACACACCACCAAGCCTAATTTTTAAATTTTTTGTAGGGATGGGGCCTCCCTGTGTTGCCCAGTCTGGTCTTGAACTCCTGGCCTCAAGTAGTCCTCCCGCCTTGGCCTCCTAAGGTGTTGGGATTACAGGTGTGAACCACTGCACCCAGCCTTGCT
This sequence comes from Macaca mulatta, assembly GCF_049350105.2. Lineage (NCBI taxonomy): Eukaryota > Metazoa > Chordata > Mammalia > Primates > Cercopithecidae > Macaca > Macaca mulatta. Next base: position 113,122,527 of record NC_133406.1, read on the forward strand.
GTGTCTTTTTACTGTTGTATTTCCATTGCCTAGCATGGTGCCTGTCACCTAAAAAATATTTTAAAATATTTGCTGAATAAATACTCCTATGGGTTTAGAAAATACAGCATAAATTTAGAAATGCCCCTTCTGTTATATTCTGGGAGCAGAACAAGGTTGGAGCCTTGATTCTGCTGTTTACCATCTGTGTGACCTTGGTTGAATCACTTGAAGTCTCTGAGCCTTAGTTTCCTCACCTTAAAAATTAGAATCAGTAACTGCTTTATTTATTTTGCTAAGTTTCTTTTTCAGTCAAATAAGGTAATGCATGTCAAGGTACTTTATAAACTGTAAAGCACTGTGTAATTTTTAATCATTATGTGTCTACACAAGTTGAGCTTTCCTCACAACTCTTTTTTTTTTTTTTGAGATGGAGTCTGGGGGCTAGAGTGCAATGGTGCGATCTCGGCTCACTGCAACGTCCGCCTCCCGGGTTCAAATGATTCTCCTGCCTCAGCCTCCTGAGTAGCTGGGATTACAGGTGCCTGTCACCATGCCCAGCTAATTTTTTTTTTTTTTTTTTTTTTTTTTTTTTTTTTTTGAGATGGAGTCTCGCTCTGTCGCCCAGGCTGGAGTGCAGTGGCCTGATCTCAGCTCACTGCAAGCTCCGCCTCCCGGGTTCTCGCCATTCTCCTGCCTCAGCCTCCCGAGTAGCTGTGACTACAGGCGCCCGCCACCTCGCCCGGCTAGTTTTTTGTAGTTTTAGTAGAGACGGGGTTTCACTGTGTTCACCAGGATGGTCTCGATCTCCTGACCTCGTGATCCACCCGTCTCGGCCTCCCAAAGTGCTGGGATTACAGGCTTGAGCCACCGCGCCCGGCCGGTTAATTTTTGTATTTTTAATAGAGTCGGGATTTGACTGTGTTGGCCAGACTGGTCTCAAACTCCTGACCTTGTGATCCCCCTGCCTTGGCCTCCTGGAGTGGTGGGATTACAGACGTGAGTCACTGCGCCCGGCCCTTTGTAACTCTTGACTCGTTTTTTTTCTTCTTCTTCTTACTTATTTTTTTTTGAGACGGAATCTTGCTCTGTTGTCCAGGCGTGGAGGGCAGTGGCACCATCTCGGCTCACTGGAAGCTCTGCCTCCCAGGTTCACGCCATTCTCCTGCCTCAGCCTCCTGGGTAGCTGGGACTACAGGTGCCTGCCACCACGCCTGGCTAATGTTTTTTTGTATTTTTAATAGAGACGGGGTTTCACTGTGTTAGCCAGGATGGTCTCGATCTCCTGACCTCGTGATCTGCCTGCCTCGGCCTCCCAAAGTGCTGGGATTACAGGCATGAGCCACTGCGACCAGCTTAGGCCAGATACCTTTTAGAAACATCAGTGGTATGAGGGCTGCCATTTTTCCTCCATGAATTCGAAGGCAAATGTTGCAGTTCAGCCAACTCAGCCTTCACCTTCAGTGCATTCCCAGGAGGATAGTTGTAACTGAGCTGGTGCCACTGCCTTTCATCTAACAGTAGAGACAGAGTTTCACCATGTTGGCCAGGCTGGTCTCGAACTCCTGACCTCAGGTGATCCCCCTGCCTCCACCTCCCAAAGTGCTGGGATTACAGGTGTGAGCCACTGTGCCCGGCCTGTCCTGTCTTATAAAGGCATAAAGGTTATTTAAATGATGTTCACTGCTAGATTCCAAACTTTTTATCTAGCAGTGTGAAATTTTAATCTACCAGTAAATAAATTGAAAAGATTTCCTCAGTAGGGTAACATTTTCCAATCACTCTTTAACAATTACGTGGCTAGGTTGATGTGTTGCCATCAAAAGGATTGAAACAGTTGATCACATGTGTTGCTACTGCCACGGATAGGTTGGCCAGAAGACCTTTGAAGTATGCGCCGTTAGGTTCTCTGAAATTTGATGTGAATAGCATGACATTCTTTCTGTGTACTACAGTTTGGCCTTTAATAAGTATCGGTGCATAAATTTATGTGTTACTGTGTCATTCTCTTATTTTATAATTCAGATAGTAATGAATTCTCAGTTTCTCACCTGAATGTATAGAGAATTTGAAAGTTTTGCTTATTTATTTGTTTTGAGACAGATTCTTGCTGTGTCAACCAGCTTAGCCTTCACCTTCAGTTCAACCAACTTAGCCTTCACCTTCAGTGCATTCCCAGGAGGATAGTAATTGAGCTGGTGAAGAAAAAAAAATTTCTTCATTTTTTTTTGAGAACTCATGAATTTACATACATAGGTACCACCCTTTATGAACATTTTGATTGTTGCATGACTTTGTACCATGAAAGCCTTTAAATCTACCTAATATTATACTGTAAGTTCCTAATTTTGTCAAATATATTGTGGTAGATATCACCAAAGAGTATAACTAAGGTTAGAATCTGGGCATTTTTAATTTCCAAGTTAACCCTTCTATTCTGGCTCACTGAATACTTGACAATTACAGGGAGAGTAAAATGGAATATGTAAAGTTGTATCAAAGTACAAAAATTACAATGTAGTTTATGTGTGACTTTTGTGCTATGTTCTAGATTCAATTGTATTGAGGGTATAAAAGAACTGATGAATAAAGGATACTGTTATGGTGCAGGAAGGTATTAGAGGAGGACAGTGAGATTTTTTTACCCATTTTTTTATAGGTTTATGAATTAAGTGAAGACGACTTTGGAAGTTGGCTTTTTTTTTTTTTTTTTTTTTGTTGTTGAGACGGAGTCTCGCTCTGTCGCCCAGGCTGGAGTGCAGTGGCCGGATCTCAGCTCACTGCAAGCTCCGCCTCCCGGGTTTACGCCATTCTCCTGCGTCAGCCTCCCAAGTAGCTGGGACTACAGGCGCCCGCCACCTCGCCTGGCTAGTTTTTTGTATTTTTTTAGTAGAGACGGGGTTTCACCGTGTTAGCCGGGATGGTCTCGATCTCCTGACCTCATGATCCACCCGTCTCGGCCTCCCAAAGTGCTAGGATACAGGCTTGAGCCACCGCACCCGGCCTTTTTTTTTTTTTTTTTTTTTTTGAGATGGAGTTTCGCTCTTGTTGCCCAGGCTGGAGTGCAATGGCGTAATCTTGGCTCACTACAACCTCTGCCTCCTGGGTTCAAGTGATTCTCCCGCCTCAGCCTCCCAAGTAGCTGGGATTACATGCGCCTGCCAACATGCCCAGCTAATTTTTTGTATTTTTAGTAGAGACAGGGTTTTACCATGTTGGCCAGGCTGGTCACGAACTTCTGACCTCAGGCGATCCACCCACCTCGGCCTCCCAAAGTGCTGACCCAGCCTGGAAGTTACGCATTTTCAATTTTGTTGTTAATTTTTGTTGATGCACTGCTTAGTAAATTCTTTAATGAGATGCCTAAACTGTGTCACATTAGCTCTTTTGTTGGTTGTTGTGAAGACTTTGTTGATTTGTGTGTATGTGTATCTTTCATTCTCTCCTCTTGCTCTTTTTCTTTAAAAAAAAAATATTCTCAGTGTTGTGTATAAATTGAATTTTTGTGGCTGGATATGAGAAAATAGTATGGTGGTACTCTTAGTGGATATTTTTCATTTAATTTCTTAAAAGCTTTCCTCCTTTGGTTAAACTAGAATAGCTTTTGCTCTTTTTTCACTTTATTCCCTGGAACATCTGTGTTCCAGAGAATATGCTTCAATTTCTCACTGATACTCTTAAAGCTTCTATGAATCGAAATATTTTAGAGATATATTTCTCTACCTTCTCACCTGTAGGGGACACCTTTTATTGTACTATATACAGGTGCTCCTTGATTTATGATGGGGTTATGTCCCTGTAAACTTATTGTAGGTTGAAAATAGCCTAAGTCAAAAATGCATTTAATACAACTAACCTGCTAAACATCATAGCTTAGATTAGCCTACCTTACATGTGTTCAAAATGCTTACATTAGCTTACAGTTGGACAAAATTATCTAATACAAAGCCTATTTTATTTATTTATTTATTTAGAGACAGAGTCTTGCTCTGTCACCCAGGCTAGAGCACAGTGGCGTAATCTCGGTTCACTGCAACCTCTGCCTCCTGGGTTCAAGTGATTCTTCTGCCTCAGCCTCCTGAGTAGCTGGAATTACAGGTGCCTGCCACCACATCCGGCTAATTTTTGTATTTTTAGTAGAGATGGGGATTCACCATGTTGGCCAGGCTGGTCTTGAACTCCTGACCTCAGCTGATCCACTCACCTTGGCCTTCCAAAGTGCTGGGATTACAGGAATGAGCCACTGCGCCCAGCCCAAAGCCTATTTTATAATAAAGTATTGGCTATCTCACGTAATTTATTGAATATTATGCCAAAAGTGTAAACCAGAATGGTTGAATGTGTATTTGAAGTACAGTTTCTACCGAATGTGTATCACCTTCACACCATCGTAAGGTCGAAAAATTTTAAGTTGAGCCATTATAAGTTGGGGAATATACATACTTGGCAAGTACTCTTCTAACCTGTGTGTGAAAATCACTAGTAGCTTACCAATTCACTGTGAATTCCTTGTTTATTTTTAGGCAGTATTTTAGAAAGCTTACATATCTATACATACAACATTACTTTTTAAAAAATTATTATTATTATTATTATATTGAGACAGATTCTCGCTCTGTCACCAGGCTGGAGTACAGTGGCACAGTCTTAGCTCACTGCAACCTCTGCCTCTTGGGTTCAGGCAATTCTTCTGCCTCAGCCTCCCAAGTAGCTGGCATGCGCCACCACGCCCAGCTAATTTTTTTTTTTTTTAGATGTTGCCGAGGCTGGAGTGCAGTGGCATGATCTCGGCTAACTGCAACCTCTGCCTCCCAGGTTCAAGCAATTCTCCTGCCTTAGCCTCCCAAGTAACTGGGATTACAGGAGCGTGCCACCACACCCAGCTAATTTGTTTTCTTTTTTTTTTTTTTTTTTTTTTGTATTTTTAGTAAATGCAGGGTTTCACCATGTTGGCCAGGCTGGTCTCGAACTCCTGACCTTGTGATCCACCCACCTTGGTCTCCCAAAGTTCTGGGATTACAGGCGTGAGCCACCACGCCTGGCCAAATTGTGTATTTTTAATAGAGACAGGTTTCACCATGTTGACCAGGATGGTCTTGATCTCTTAACTTGTGATCTGCCTGCCTTGGCTTCCCAGAGTGCTGGGATTACAGGCGTGAGCCATCGTGCCCGGCCTTAAAAATTATTTTTAATATGGCTGGGCACGGTGGCTCACACCTGTAATCTCAACACTTTGGGAGGCTGAGGTGGGTGGATCATGAGGTCAGGAGATCAAGACCACGGTGAAACCCTGTCTCTACTAAAAATACAAAAAATTATCTGGGCATGGTGGCAGGTGCCTGTAGTCCCAGCATCTCGGGAGGCTGAGGCAGGAGAATGGCATGAACCCGGGAGGCGGAGGTTGCAGTGAGCCCAGATTGTGCCGCTGCACTCCAGCCCAGGCAACAGAGCAAGATCCATCTAAAAAAAAAAAAAAAAAAATTAATGAGACAAGATTTTGCTCTCTTGGCCAGGCTGGAATGCAGTTGGGGGATCAAGGCTCACTACAGCCCTCACTTCCTGGGCTCAAGTGATCCTTGTGCCTTAGTCTCCCAAGTAGCTGAGACCACAGGCACGTGCCACTCTACCCAGCTAATTTTTAAAATAAATTTTGTGGGGATGGGAATCTTGCTGTGTTGTCTAGGCAGATCTCAAACTCTTGGGCTCAAGCAGTCCTCCTACCTCAGCCTCCTAAAGTGCTGAAATGTAATCCATGTTCCAGAGCACTTTGGGAGGCCAAGACAGGAGAATTGCTTGAGCTTAGGAGTTAGAGGCTGCAGTGACCCAGGACTGTACTGCACTTCAGCCTTGGGGATAGAACACAACCTTGTTTGTTTCTTTTTTTTTTTTTTTTTTTTTTTTTGAGACGGAGTCTCGCTCTGTCGCCCAGCCCAGGCTGGAGTGCAGTGGCGCGATCTCGGCTCACTGCAAGCTCCGCCTCCCGGGTTCACGCCATTCTCCTGCCTCAGCCTCCCGAGTAGCTGGGACTACAGGCACCCACAACCGCGCCCGGCTAATTTTTTATATTTTTAGTAGAGACGGGGTTTCACCGTGGTCTCGATCTCCTGACCTTGTGATCTGCCCGCCTCGGCCTCCCAAAGTGCTGGGATTACAGGCGTGAGCCACCGCGCCCGGCCTTTTTTTTTTTTTTAAAGTATGTTTCTAGGCCAGGTGTGGTGGCTCACACCTGTAATCCCAGCACTTTGGGAGGGCCACGTGGGCGGATCACCTGATGTCGGGAGTTCAAGACCAGCCTGATCAATATGGAGAAACCCTGTCTCTACTAAAAACATAAAATTAGCCGGGCGTGGTGACGCATGCTTGTAATCCCAGCTACTGGGGAGGCTGAGGCAGGAGAATCGCTAGAACCCGGGAGGCAGAGGTTGCGAGATCGCAACATTGGATTCTAGCTTGGGCAACAAGAGTGAAACTCCATCTCAAAAAAAAAAAAAAAGTATGTTTCTGGAGTCAAAAAGTCCTGGGTTCAAATTTCTGCTGCACCATTTAGTTAGTTATAAGATATTTTACTTTACTTCTCTGTGCCTGGCAGATAGTAAATGTCCAGTAAATGTTAGTCATGTTTTACTTTTCATTTTTTAAAATTGTATAGCAATGGGGTCTTGCTGTGTTGCCCAGGCTAGTCTCAAACTCCTAGGCTCAAGCAGTCCTCCCACCTCAGCCTCCCAAAGTGGTGAGATTACAGGCATGAGCCATGGCACCCAGCCTGACATTCTTGTAAAAAAGATAATGGTAAACCTGGCAGATAGATGTGTGCATGCGTGTGTGCGTGTGTGTGTGTGTTAAAATGTACATAAAGTTTACATCTTAGGCTGGGCATGGTGGCTCACGCCTGTAATCCCAGCACTTTGGGAGGCTGAGGCAGGCAGATCATGTGGTCAGGAGTTTGAGATCAGCCTGAGCAACATGGTGAAACCCCATTTCTACTAAAAATACAAAAATTAACTGGACGTGGTGGCGCATGCCTGTAATCCCAGCTACTCGGGAGGCTGAGGCAGAAGAATCACTTGAACCCAGAAGGTGGAGGTTGCAGTGAGCCGAGATCATGCCACTGCACTCCAGCCTGGCATCTCAAAAAAAAAAAAAAAAAAAAAATTTAACCAGGTGTGGTGGCAGTTGTTTGTAGTCCCAGCTACTCAGGAGGCTGAGACAGGAGAATTGCTTGAACCCAGGAGGCAGAAGTTGCGGTGAGCTGAGCTTGCGCCACTGCACCCCAGCCTGGGTGACAGAACCAGACTCCGAGAAATTGGCCGGGCGCGGTGGCTCAAGCCTTTAATCCCAGCACTTTGGGAGGCCGAGACGGGCGGATCACAAGGTCAGGAGATCGAGACCATCCTGGCTAACACGGCGAAACCCCGTCTCTACTAAAAACACAAAAAATTAGCCGGGCGAGGTGGCGGCGCCTGTGGTCCCAGCTACTCGGGAGGCTGAGGCAGGAGAATGGCGGGAACCCGGGAGGCGGAGCTTGCAGTGAGCTGAGATCTGGCCACTGCACTCCAGCCTGGGCGACAGAGCGAGACTCCGTCTCAAAAAAAAAAAAAAAAATTGACCATTTTGAAGTATACAGTTTAGTGACATTAAGTACATTGATGTTGTGTAACCAACACCAACATTAATCTCCAGAACTTTTTCATCTTCCCAAATTGAAACTTTGTACATACTGAACTATAACTCCCATTCTCCCCTCTCCCCAGCTCCTGGCAGTCACCATTCTACTTTGTTTCTATGAATTTGACTACTTCAGGTACTTCATATAAATCGAATCATACCACATTTGTCCTTTTGTGTCTGGCTTATTACACTAAAAATATCTTCAGGGTTTATCCATGTTGTAGCATATATCAGAATTTCATTTTTTAAGGCTGAATAATATTCCGTTGTATGTAAATATCTCATTTTGTTTATCCATTCATGGGTTGGTGGATGTCTGGATTGTTTCTGCCTTTGGCTGTTGCAAACAAGGCTGCTGTGAACATGACTAGGCAGATACCTGCTTGAGTCCCTGTTTTCCGTTGTTTTGCATATAGGGTATATATCCAGAATTGGAATTGTTAGATCATGATACTTCTGTTTTTGAGTAATTGTTACAGTTTTCCACAGTAACTGTATCATTTACATTTTTGTCAGCAATGCACTAAGGTTCCGGTCCCTCAACATCCCTGCCAATACTTGTTATTTTTGTTTTGTTTTTTTGAATAGGAATTCTAGTGGATGTGAGGTAGTAGTATCTCATTGTGGTTTTGATTTGTAATTCCCTAAGATTAGTGATGTTGATCATCTTTTCAGGTGCTTATTGGCTATTTGTATATTTCCTTTGGAGAAATGTCTATTCAAATCCTTTGCTTAGTTTTTAATTGGGTTTTTATTGTTGTTTTTGTTGCTAAGTTGTAGGAGTTCTTTGTATATTCTGTATTTTAATCCATTATCCATATATATGATTCTCATTCAGTGGGTTGCCCTTTCACTCTATAGTGTCCTTTGATGCACAAAAAATTTAATTTCGATGAAGTCCTGTTAATCTGTTTTTTTTTTCCTTTTTTGCCTGTGCTTTTGGTGTCTTTTTTTTTTTTTTTTTTTTTGAGACGGAGTCTTGCTTTGTCACCCAGGCTGGAGTGCAGTGGCACGATCTCCACTCACTGCAAGCTCCGCTTCCCGGGTTCACACCATTCTCCTGCCTCAGCCTCCCATGTAGCTGGGACTACAGGCGCCCGCCACCATGCCCGGCTCATTTTTTTAAATGTATTTTTAGTAGAGACGGGGTTTCACCGTGTTAGCCAGGATGGTCTCGATCTCCTGACCTCGTGATCCGCCCGTCTCGGCCTCCCAAAGTGCTGGGATTACAGGTGTTAGCCACCGCGCCCGGTCGCTTTTGGTGTCTTAGTAAGTCATTGTCAAGTCCAACATCATGAAGCATCCAAGAGTTTTAGCTCTTCTATTTAGTCTTTCATTTATTTTGAGTTTTTTCTCATTTTTTAAATTTACTTTTTGTATTGTATCATTTTTGTATTACTGTAAATGTGTTAAAGCAACTCAGAACAATATTTTGTGTTAATTTTTTGTTGTTGAGACAGAGTCTGGCTCTGTCACCCAGGCTGGAGTGCAGCGGTGCAGTCTCGGCGTACTGCAACTTCTGCCTCTCGAGTTCAAGTGATTGTCCTGCTTCAGTCCCCTGAGTGGCAGGGACTATAGGCACACGCCACCACACCTGGCTAATTTTTGTATTTTTAGTAGAGACGGGGTTTCACCATATTGGCCAGGCTGATCTTGAACTCCTGACCTTGAATCAAGTGACCTCCCCACTCCTGGCTCTCAAAGTGCTGAGACTACAGATAGAGCCATCACACCAGGCCCCACACTGTTTTGTGTATGTGTGTGTACGCGCTTTTTTTTAAGAGGCAGTCTCCCTCTGTTGCCAGGCTGGAGTGCAGTGGCGCGATCTCGGGCCAGTGCAACCTCCGACTCCCAGTTTCAAGCGATTCTCCTGTCTCAGCTTCCCTGGTAGCTGGGATTACAGGTGTTTGCCACACACCCAGCTAATTTTTGTATTTTTAGTAGAGATGGGGTTTCACCATGTCGGCCAGGCTGGTCTCGAACTCTTGACCTCAGATGATCTGCCCATCTCAGCCTCCCAAAGTGCTGGGATTACAGGCATGAGCCACGGCACCCAGCTTTTTTTTTTTTTTCCTGTAGAGACAGGTTTTTGTTATGTTACTCAGGCATCGTTTCAAACTTCTGGGCTCAAGCAGTTCTCCTGCCTCAGCCTCCTGAGTAGCTGGGATTACAGGCAGGTGCCACTATGCCTGGCTACCACACTGTTTTGATTACCGTAGTTACATAGTAAGTTTTGGAATCAGGAAGAATGAGTCGTCTGACTTTGTTCTTTTTTTTTTTTTTTCAAAATTGTTTTGGCTGTTTGGGCTTCCTTGAGATGCCGTATGAATTTTAGGATGGGTTTTTCTTTTCACATAGTTTTTTACATCAGGCTAAAAATCTGAATGGGATTCTGCTCAGTTGTAAATAGTTTTTATTTCACATAGGCCCTTGGATCACTGTATTTTTCTTATTTTTTTAAGATGGAGTCGGGCTCTGTCACCCAGGCTGGAGTGCAGTGGCACGATCTCTGCTCACTGCAACCTCTGCCTCCCGGGTTCAAGAGATTCTCCCTGTCTCAGCCTCCCAAGTAGCTGAGACTACAAGGCGCTTGCCACCATGCCCGGCTACTTGTTTGTATTTTTATTAGAGACAGAGTTTCACCATATTGGCCAGGCTGGGTATTTTTCTTTATGTGCTAGAAACTGCATTGCTCTTGGCCAGGTGTAGTGTGTCATGCCTGTAACCCCAGCACTTTGGGAGGCTGTGGCAGGTGGATCACCTGAGGTCAGGAGTTCGAGACCGACCTGGCCAACATATAGTGAAACCACATCTCTACTAAAGAAGACAAAAATTAGGGCTGGAGCGGTGGCTCATGCATGTAATCCCAGCAATTTGGGAGGCCAAGGCGGGCAGATCACCTGAGGTCAGGAGTTCAAGACAAGCCTGACCAGTATGGTGAAACCCCATCTCTACTAAAAATAGAAAAATTTGCTGGGTGTGGTGGCAGGTGCCTGTAATCCTATCTGTTGGGGAGGCTGAGGCAGGAGAATTATTTGAAGCATGGAGGTGGAGATTGCAGTGAGCCGAGATGTGCTACTGTACTCCAGCCTGGGCGACAGAGCAAGAGACTCTGAGAACAAAAAAAAATTAGCTGGGCCTGGTGGCACACGCCTATAGTCCCAGCTTCTTGGGAAACAGACAGGCGAATTGCTTGAACCCGGGAGGTAGAGGTTGCAGTGAGCTGAGGTCATGCCACTCTACTCCAGCCTGGGTGACAGAGCGAGACTCTGTCTCTCAAATAAAAAAAAAAAAGAAATAAATTATGTTGCTCCATATATTTTTGCTCTTATAAATGAATTGTTTTGTTGTGGTTGAAGCACTTTCTTCTTGTTTTAATGTTTGTTTTCACATTTTAAAAAATTAAGATATGGTGTGGAAAGTTTCTTGTCATTGTGTTTTACCTGCCTAGTTTTAAATTCCATCACTGTTTTTCCATTTCTATCATATTAGAGTTTCTTTATACATATACAAGCAAATATTTATCTTTTTTTTTTTTTTGAGATGGAGTTTCACTCTTTCACCCTGGCTGGAGTACAGTGGCGCAGTCTTGGCTCACTGAACCCTCTGCCTTCTGGTTTCAAACGATTCTCCTGCCTCAGCCTCCCGAGTAGCTGGGATTACAGGCACCCGCCACCACGCCCAGCTAATTTTTGTATTTTTAGTAGAGACTGGGGTTTCTTCATGTTGGCCAGGCTGGTCTCGAACTCCTGACCTCGTTATCCACCCGCCTCAGCTTCCCAAAGTGCTGGGATTACAGGTGTGAGCCACCAGGCCCGGAGTATCTATCTTTTTTTTTTTTTTTTTTTTTTGAGACGGAGTCTCGCTCTGTCACCCAGGCTGGAGTGCAGTGGCCGGATCTCAGCTCACTGCAAGCTCCGCCTCCCGGGTTTACGCCATTCTCCGGCCTCAGCCTCCCGAGTAACTGGGACTACAGGCGCCCGCCACCTCGCCCGGCTAGTTTTTTGTATTTCTTAATAGAGACGGGGTTTCACCGTGTTAGCCAGGATGGTCTCGATCTCCTGACCTCGTGATCCGCCCGTCTCGGCCTCCCAAAGTGCTGGGATTACAGGCTTGAGCCACCGCGCCCGGCCATCTATCTATTTTTAAGACAAGGTCTCATGCTATTGTCCAGGCTGGAGTGCAGTGGTGCAGTCACGGCTCACTGCAGCCTTAACTTCCCGAACTCAGGTGATTGTCCCATTTTAGCCTCTGAAGTAGCTGGTACCACATGTGCGTGCCACCATGGCTAGCTAATTTTTTGTATTTTTTGTAGAGGGGATTTTGCCATATTGCCCAGGCTGGTTTTCAACTTCTGGTCTCAAGCTGTCTGCCTGCCTCAGCCTCTCGAAGTGCTGGGGTTACGGGTGTGAGCCCCATGCTTGGCCAATATTAGAACTTTATTGGGAAAGAATATTTAGGCATATGGTAAAGAATATTTAGGTATATTGTAATATATGTCCTGTTATGGAAATTCTGTACTTTTCCTATTGCTTACAATTCTGCTATTTAATTATTTTCATTGCTATTATTTTGTTAACATTGAACAATTTGAGTACTACTAGTACTCAAACTTAAAGTACTTTAAAATATTTAAACTTAGTTTAGGAATGCTGATTGCTTAGTTCATGAAGTCTTATTTTATAATTTCATCTGTAATCTTAAATCTCAGACTACGGCAGAAAATCCAGGGCTCTGGGCAATGATATGAGTTTATTTTTCCAATTTCTGGAGTGAAGATCCCAGATACTTTTCTCTGTCTTAGGCCTGTTGTCTTGAAAAATGATAATTAATTGCTCTGATAAAGAGAAAACTTGGGTCTGGTCTTTTGTCCTGCCTGTTAGAGCTACTTACTTTGTAACCACTTAAATCTGCTGGTTGTGGGAAACTGCAAAGGCCTCAGCATAACATTTCTTGTATACCTACTATGTAAAGTAGTATGTAAAAGATACAAACATATGTATGATAGAGGATATGAAGATAAATTACGAGAAGATGCAGGCAGTAGACTAAAGACTACATGTATTAAAAGACCGCAGCTGGGCTTGGTGGCTCACACATGTAATCCTAACACTTTGGGAGGCTGAGATGGGAGGACTGCTTGAGCCTAGGAGTTCGAGAACAGAGTGGGCAACAAAGTGAGACCCCATTTACAAAAAATATAAGAAAAATTAGCAGGGTATGGTGGTACGTGCCTGTGGTCCCAGGTACACAGGAGGCTGAGGTGAGGGAATCCCTTGAACCTGGGAGGTCAAGGCTGCATTGAGCCATGTTCGAGCCACTTCACTCCAGCCTGGGTGACAAAGTGAGACCCTGTCTCAAAAAAATGAAATAAAACAATTATAATACTAGGTGCAATATATTTATAAATTAAGTAACTTGCATATTAGGAACAAGTGCCCCTTAAGTAGGAATTATACCCTCATTCAGCACTTTTTACACCTTGGCTCTAAGTATGATAGGCTTACCAAATCCTGAAAATTCTATTTTTTTTTGAGACGGAGTTTTGCTCTTGTTGCCCAGACTGGAGTGCGATGGCGCGATCTTGGCTCACCGCGACCTCTGCCTCTCGGGTTCAAGTGATTCTCCTGCCTCAGCCTTCCTGAGTAGTTGGGATTACAGGCATGTGCCACCATGCCCAGTTAATTTTGTATGTTTAGTAGAGACGGTGTTTCTCCATGTTGGTCAGGCTGGTCTGGAACTCCTGACCTCAGGTGATCTGCCCGCCTCAGCCTCCCAAAGTGCTGAGATTACAGATGTGAACCACTGCGCCCGGCTTTTTTTTTTTTTTTTTTTTTTTGAGACAGAGTCTGATTGGCTCCTGCTCTCCTCCTGATTGTCCTTGTTGCCCCAAGACCTTTTTAGACGGGACCGGGCATGTTCAGGGTGGTGTGGCTGTAGACCCCATGGCCATTTTATTTTATTTATTTATTTTTTAAATTTTAAAAATTTTTTTATTTTTTTCTTTTAGCAAGAGTTTTGCTCTGTCTCCCAAGCTGGAGTGCAATGGTGTGATCTCGGCTCACTGCATCCTCCACCTTCTGGGTTCAAGTGATTCTCCTGCCTCAGTCTCCTGAGTAGCTGGGATTACAGGTGTGTGCCACCATGCCCGGCTAATTTTTGTATTTTTGGTAGAGATGGGTTTCGCCATGTTGGCCAGGCTGGTTTCAGATTCCTGACCCCAGGTGATCCACCTGCCTTGGTCTCTCAAAGTGCTGGGATTACAGGTGTGAGCCACTGCACGCAGTTGGACATTTTAACCAAAGAATAATCAATCAGCTAGTAAACTTTCATGGAAGTATCAAAATGGTGTTGTCCAATGAAGTCTCATCTTGAATAAATTTAACTCTAATGCATTTCCCCTCTACGTATCACTCTTGTTATTAAAGTTCCTGATTCTCATTTTGCCTTGGAGATGCGATGGTTTTATTTATTTAGAGACAGAGCCTTGCTTTGTCACCCAGGCTGGAGTGCAGTGGCATGATCTTGGCTCACTGCAACCTCTGCCATCTGGGTTCCAACGATTCTTGTGCCTCAGCCTTAACATACAAACATATAAATATTTTTCTTTTTTCTTTTTTTTTGAGACAGAATTTTGCTCTGTTGCCCAGGCTGGAATTCGGTGGCACTATTTCTGCTCACTGCAACCTCCACCTTCCAGGTTCAAGGGATTCTTCTGCCTCAGCCTCTTGAATAGCTCGGATTACGGGCACAGGCCACCACACCTGGCTAATTTTTGTATTTTTAGTAGAGATAGGGTTTTGTCAAGTTGGCCAGGCTGGTCTCGAACTCCTGACCTCAAGTGATCCACCCACCTTGGCTTCCCAAAGTCCTGGGATTACAGGTGTAAACTACCACGCCTTACCGGTTTTTATGATTTTTAAATGATTGAAAAAATCAAGAGATTATTTTGTGATGTGAAAATTACATGAAATTCAGATTTCAGTGTTTATAAATAAGTAAAGTTTTATTGGAAATAACTATGCTTATTTTTTTCCATATTGTCTGTGGTTGTTTTCACGCTGCTACAATATCAGAGTTACTAGTCACAACAAAGATGTTAAGGCCTCCAAAACCTAAAATGTTTACTATCTGGCTAAAGAAAAGACTTGCTGGGCCTGGCTTGATGGCACATGCCTGTAGTCACAACTACTTGGGAGAGACTAAGGTGGAAGGATTGATTGAACCCAAGAGGTTGAGGCTGTAGTGAGCTCTGATCACACCACTGTACTCTAGCCTGGATGACAGAGCAAGACCCTGTCTCAAAAAAAATAAAAGGAAGAAAAAGAAAATAAGCTCGTCAGTCTGTGATGTAGATGAATTCTGGTCCCATATTAATGGTCATATTACTGGATACGCAAACTGTTCTTTTCTTTTCTTTTTTTTTTTTTTTTTTTTGAGTCGGAGTCTCTATTGCCCAGGCTGAAGTGCAATGGCATGATCTCAGCTCACTGTAACCTCCGCCTCCCTGGTTCAAGCGATTCTCCTGCCTCAAACCTCCTGAGTAGTTGAGATTGCAGGTGTGTGCCACCACATCCGGCTAATTTTTGTATTATTTTAAGTAGAGATGGGGTTTCACCATATTGGCCAGGCTTGTCTCGAATTCCTGACCTCGTGATCTGCCCACCTCGGCCTCCCAAAGTGCTGGGATTACAGGCGTGAGCCACTGTGCCCAGTAAAAAATATTTTTTAAAAAGAATATATATATGACATTTGTAGCTCATTGTTTTAGTGACTGTATAATATTTCGTTGTATGACTATACCTTAATTTAACTAATCTGTCCACTTCCGAGGAACAGTTAGGGTGTTTGCAATTTGTGTGTATGTGTGCTATGATAACCAACATTCCAGTGAAACATCTTACATAGATCTTTACACATTTAAGTATATTTGTAGGTAAAAGTCCTAGAAGTGTAATTAGTGAATCAAATGGTATGCGCCTTTACAATTTTGTTAGACTTTGAGTTATTCTCCAAAAATGTGTACCAATTTACAGTCACACCTACAGGCTGTAAGAGTTTCTGAAACAACTCAGTTGAAATCTAAACTTGAGAGAAGTAGTGTAGCTGGCCAGCAGTGAGAACTGTCTATCTTCGAGTGCCTTTGGGAACACTTATATACCTTATTAGCATTTCCTTTCAAAAAAGCGGTTGTCTTTGGGTTTTGATTGTCAGGCATGTGACTACAGCCCAATTATTGGAAAGAGAAGAAGGAGGCCTTTTTTTTTTTTTTGAGATGGAGTTTCGTTCTTGTTGCCCAGGCTGGAGTGCAGTGGCGCGATCTTGGACTCACTGCAACCTCCACCTCCCGGGTTCAAGCAGTTTTCCTGCCTCAGCCTCCCAAGTTGCTGGGATTACAGGCATGTGCCACTACGCCCGGCTATTTTATATTTTTAGTAGAGGCGGGGTTTCACCATGTTGGCCAGGCTGGTCTCAAACTCCTGACCTCAGGTGATCCGCCCACCTTGGCCTCCCAAAGTGCTGGGACTACAGGTGTGAACCACTGCACCCGGCAAAGGAGGCTTTTTAAAATTTTTATTTTAAGAGATGAGATCTTGCTATGTTGCCCAGGCTGGAATGCAATGGCTGTTCACAGGCATGATCACTGCAGCTTCGAACTCCTGGGTCAAGCAATCCTCTGGCCTCAAGTTTCCCAAGTAGCTGGAATTACAGGTGTGTGGACCATCGCACCCAGCTGGAGTATACATTTTAAAATAAAAATTGTCTTCTTTGAAATATTCCTCAAACATCTCAACTTTTAGTCTAAGTGTAAAAGTTTTGATAATCTGATTTCTTGTCTTCACAATCTTTTAAAATCAGGGGCAGCCTTCAGGAGTAAGGAGCATGTACAGTTCCTAGTTGAGCTAATTGGCAGAGGTAGAGAGCCAAACACAACTACATCAGCAGGGTCATACTGTTTTCAGGGAATGGAGATGTTAAGGCAGGTAAGGACAAATTCCTTATAAAAGTTAGATTTCTTTGCTGACTGATTTTCTTGCTCTAATAGATCACTTGTCTTTCTCCTCATCTCATTTCTCTGCTTTTACAGTGAAGGTGATTATTTTATTCCATAGATACAGGTTTTGTTCAGTGAATTTAGAACTTACTAGGAGGCTTTCACTTGCTCGCAGTAGAGCCAGAGTAGGTTATCTGGCTTTACTCAAGAAGGTTATCTTTGTTGGTACCTCAGCCTCCTGAGTAGCTGGGACTACGGGCGTGCACCAGCACACCTGGCTAATTTTTTTTGTATGTTTAGTAGAGATGGGGTTTCGCCATATTGGCCAGGCTGGTCTCCAACTTCTGGCCTCAAGCAGTCCTCCCACCTTGGCCTCCCAAAGTGCTGGGATTACAGGCGTGAGCCACTGCGCAGCCACGATTTGAATCTTTTAAATACCTACTAGAGCTATGTGATTTGGGATTGGTATTTTTGTAGTTTATTATAATTTCTTTTTTTTTCTGAGACAGGCTGTTACTCTATTACCCAGGCTGGAATGCAGTGGTGCAGTCATAGCTCACCACAGGCTTGAACTCTGGGTTCTAGCAGTCCTCCCCCTCCTTTTTTTTTTTTTTTTGAGACAGAGTCTCGCTCTGTCACCCAGGCTGGAGTGCAGTGGCCGGATCTCAGCTCACTACAAGCTCTGCCTCCCAGGTTTACGCCATTCTCCTGCCTCAGCCTCCCAAATAGCTGGGACTACAGGCGCCCGCCACCTCGCCCGGCTAGTTTTTTGTATTTTTAGTAGAGACGGGGTTTCACCGTGTTAGCCAGGCTGGTCTCGATCTCCTGACCTCGTGATCCGCCCATCTCGGCCTCCCAAAGTGCTGGGATTACAGGCTTGAGCCACCGTGCCTGGCCCCTCCCCCTCCTTTAACTTCTCTAGTAGCTGGGACTACAGGCATGTGCTGCTGCACATGGCTAATTTTTTTGTACTTTTTGTAGAGATGGGGCTTTACCATGTTGCATAGGCTGGTCTCAGACTCCTGGACTAAAGCGATTGGCCTGCCTCCGCCTCCCAGAGTGCTAGGATTATAGGCTTTAGCCACCACACCCGGCCTGGGTTTTTTTTTTTTTTTTTTTTCCTGTTTGTTTTTTGAGACAGGGTCTCATTATGTTGCTTGAGCCAGTCTAGAACTCCTAGCTTCAAGCCATCCTTTTGCCTAGGTCTTCCAAAGCATTGGGATTACAGGCATGAGCCACCATGCCAGGCCCAAGGAATGAAATATTTGAATATAGAAACATATATAGTTACTGAGGAAGTACATCGTTTTCAGCAGTTCTTTTTTTTTTTTTTTTTTTTTTTTTTGAGACAGAGTCTTGCTCTGTCACCCAGGCTAGAGTGCAGTGGCGCGATCTCGGCTCACGGCAAGCTACGCCTCCCAGGTTCACGCCGTTCTCCTGCCTCAGCCTCCCGAGTAGCTGGGACTACAGGCGCCTGCCACCACACTCGACTAATTTTTTGTATTTTTAATAGAGATGGGGTTTCACCGTGTTTGCCAGGATGGTCTCAATTTCCTGACCTCGTGATCCGCCCGCCTCGGCCTCCCAAAATTCTGGGATTACAGGCATCAGCCACCGCACCCGGCCTTCAGCAGTTCTTTAAAAAAAATTTTTTTAATATATTGGCCAGCTGTCTAACTTTGAGACCTTAACCTATATAGCAGGAGTGGTGATTTGAATCCATTACATTATAGTTGATATTTTTAGAAGACATAAATTCTGGGTCCCTATAGAAAAAATTTTTCTTAAGCAGAAACTTCCACTTTAGAGCAATATAATGTAGTTTTGACTTTTCGTAGAAAATATTTACTTAGTCTCTCATCAGTTATTTCCCTGAGAAGCATTAATCTTTCTCTTGCAGGCCGGGTGCGGTGGCTCAAGCCTGTAATCCCAGCACTTTGGGAGGCCGAGACGGGCGGATCACGAGGTCAGGAGATCGAGACCATCCTGGTTAACACGGTGAAACCCCGTCTCTACTAAAAAATACAAAAAACTAGCCGGCCGAGGTGGCGGACGCCTGTAGTCCCAGCTACTCGGGATGTGGAGGCAGGAGAATGGCGTGAACCCGGGAGGCGGAGCTTGCAGTGAGCTGAGATCCGGCCACTGCACTCCAGCCTGGGTGACAGCGCGAGACTCCGTCTCAAAAGAAAAAAAAAAAAAAAAAAAAATATTTCTCTTGCACCCACATTGGGTGGTCTGAGATACTTAGCACCAAAAGTCAAGTAGTCCTATTTGAGGTAACTGTCTTTTGTTCACATTCTTCCCATCTTGCATAAGCGCATTCTGTTCTCATCGTATTAGAAGAAATAGAAAAGCCAAAATCAGATGATTTGAGTGTTTTTCATCTTTTCTTCCTTTTTTTTTTTTTTCAAAAAAAGGTGTTTTAAGAGCTATTTTAGTTCTCAAAGCCATAGCCACAGTATTTTTTAATTAACTGGAAGTATTTGTTTAACTAATTTCTCTTTTTAAAAAGATCCTTCAAAAATGGATCTTACTAATGCTGCTTTGGATATTTAAAGCAATGAATATAAAATCTGTAGTTTGATGACATTTTTCCCTTAAGAAATTTATGGATGTGTTAGCAGAATATAGCATGATCTCCTGAACTCTCTGTAGTTAATATTTCAGTCAGTATTAGGAGTTGCTTCATTGGCCTTGAAAATTTTCCTGTTCATAGCTGGGCACAGTGACTCACACCTGTAATCCCAGCACTTTGGGAGGCCGAGGCAGGCGGATCACCTGAGGTTGGGAATTCGAGACCAGCCTGACCAACATGAAGAAACCCCAGGTCTACTAAAAATACAAAATTAGCCGGGTGTGGTAGTGCATGCCTGTAATCCCAGCTACTCAGGAGGCTGAGGCAGGAGAATTGCTTGAACCCGGGAGGTGGAGGTTGAGGTAAGCGGAGATCGCGCCATTGCCCTCCAGCCTGGGGCAACAAGAGCGAAACTCCATCTCCAAAAAAAAAAAGAAAAGAAAATTTTCCTGTTCACTCTTACAGGCCCTCAAGCCATTCTGTTTTTATGGTCCCTCCTACTTTCCCTTTTGTTTCAGATTATCCCCTTTATCTGACCTACTTGTTGGAGTGGAGAATCCAGTTCTTCTTTGAGTGGTGCTTTTGATTCAGGATAGGCAACTGTCTTGATATTAGGAGCCAGTATCTGTTTTATGCCCCATCTCATGCAGCTTTCTTTAATGCTATTTAGAGACTTCCTTGTTAGATGGAATTTTTTTTTTTTTTTTTTTTTTTTGAGACGGAGTCTCGCTGTGTCGCCCAGGCTGGAGTGCAGTGGTCGGATCTCAGCTCACTGCAGGCTCCGCCTCCCGGGTTTTTACGCCATTCTCCTGCCTCAGCCTCCCGAGTAGCTGGGACTACAGGCGCCTGCCACCTCGCCCGGCTAGTTTTTTGTATTTTTTAGTAGAGACGGGGTTTCACCATGTTAGCCAGGATGGTCTCGAACTCCTGACCTCGTGATCCGCCCGTCTCGGCCTCCCAAAGTGCTGGGATTACAGGCTTGAGCCACCGCGCCCGGCCTTTTTTTAATGTTAAAGAGACAGGGTCTCATTCTGTTGCCCTGGCTGCAGTGCAGTGGCTGTATCATAGCTTACTACAGCCTAGAACTACTGGGCTCAAGTGATCCTCCCACTTCCTCCTGAGGAGCTGGGACTGAAGGCGCATGCCACAGCACCTGGCTAATTCTTTTTTTTTTTTTTTGTAAAGGCAGAGTCTTGCTATGTTGCCCAGGCTGGTCTTGAACTCCAGGGTTCAAGTGATCCTCCCACCTCAGCCTCCCAAAGTGCTGGGATTATAGGCATGAACCACTACACCTGGCCCAGATGGATTTTTGAAGAGCCTTTCTTATTTCCAAAGTCAGAGGTATAAAAGTCTCAGTGAACAGCGTACTCAGCCCTAACCCTTAGCTGTGATCATCAGACTTAGAAATCTTTGTAGATGAAAAGAAACAGGTAACTGAAGCTATATGGATAAAGGAAGGACCCAAATACTGCATATCTTAGATTCAAGAGTACATCATTATATTGTCAATAAATTTTTAGTAACATGACTCCTTTGCCCCTCAGATGTCTCGGTTCTTTTTTTTTTTCTTCAGAGACGGTCTCACTCTGTTGCCCAGGCTAGAGTGCAGTGGCATGATCGTGGCTCACTGCAGCCCCAATCTCTTGGGCTTAAGTGATCCTCCCATGTCAGCCTCCCAAGTAACTGGGACTACATGCATGTGCTACCACGACTGGTTGGCTCTGTACCTCTTGTACCTGACTATAATCAGCATTAAGCCAAGGAAATACTACCAATCTCTTGTTTATCAGTTTTTGTAAACTTTTTTTTTTTTTTTTTGAGATGGAGTCTCGCTCTATCACCCAGGCTGCAGTGCAGTGGCGTGATCCTGGCTCACTGCAGCCTCTGCCTCCTGATTCTCTCGTGCCTCAGCCTCTCAAGTAGCTGGGACTACAAGCGCGTTCCACCACGCCCAGCTAATTTTTTTGTTTGTTTTTGAGACGGAGCTTCGCCCTTGTTGCCCAGGCTGGAGTGCAGTGATGTGATTTTGGTTCACTGCAACATCCGCCTCCTGGGTTCAAGGGATTCTCCTGCCTCAGCCTCCTGAGTAGCTGGGATTACAGGCATGTGCCACCACGCCTGACTAATTTTATATTTTTAGTAGAGATGGGATTTCTCCATGTTGGTCAGTCTGGTCTCGAACTCCTGACCTTAGGTGATCCACCCACCTTGGCCTCCCAAAGTGCTGGGATTACAGGTGTGAGCCACCCTGCCCATCCTTTGTTTTTTTGAGACGGAGTCTCACCCTGTCACCCAGACTGGAGTGCAGTGGAGCAATCTCGGTTTACTGCGACCTCTGCCTCCCGGGTTCAAGCGATTCTCCTGCCTCAGCCTCCCAAGTAGCTGGGACTGCAGATGCGTGTCACCATGTCTGGCTGATTTTTTGTATTTTTAGTAGAGACGGGTTTCACTGTGTTAGCCAGGATGGACTCAATCTTCTGACCTCGTGATCTGCCTGTCTCGGCCTCCCAAAGTCCTGGGATTACAGATGTGAGCCACCATGCCTGGCCCGTAAGCTTTTTTTTTAAACTGAGCTGTAATATACATTCAGAAAAGTAGTTTAATTATAAGGTGACCACCCAGATATAGATATAGAAGACCCAGAAGTCTTTTTTTGTTTTTTGAGAGAGAGTCTTGCTCTGTCACTCACACTGGAGTGCAGTGGCACAGATTCAGCTCACTGCAACCTCTGCCTTCCAGGTTGAAGCGATTCTCCTGCCTCAGCCTCCCAAGTAGCTGAAACTGCAGGTGCGTGACACTACACCTGGCTAATTTTTGTATTTTTAGTAGAGACGGGGTTTCACCATGTTGGCCAGGCTGGTTTTGAACTCCTGACCTCAAGTGATCTGCCCATCTCGACCTCCCCAGGTGCTGAGATTACAGGCATAAGCCACTGTGCCCAGTCCCAGAAATCTTTTTTGTGTTCTCTCCTAGTCATTAGCCTCCTCCACTCCAACAGGTAACCACTATTCTAACTTCCTCTGGTAGTATTTGTATTCAACTACAAGCTTGAGACTTGGTAATAATTGCTACAAAAACCTCATTGAAGATAAAGTCATGTTGGTGTTGTTTAATATAGTGGTTCTGGTTGGTATGGGGACATTTTTGTTTTTGGTTTTTGTTTTATTGAGATGGAGTCTTGCTCTGTCGCCCAGGCCAGGTGCAGTGGTGTGATCTCAGCTCACTGCAACCTCCACCTTCCAGGTTCAAGCGATTCTCCCGTCTCAGCCTCCCGAGTAGCTGGAATTACAAGCACCTGCCACCACGCCTGGCTAATTTTTATATTTTTAGTAGAGATGGGGTTTCACCATGTTGACCAGGCTGGTCTCGAACTCCTAACTTTGTGATCTACCCACCTTGACCTCCCAAAGTGCTGGGATTACAGGCCTGAGCCACTGTGCCCAGCCAATAATAAACTTTTTTAAAAGTTCAGATTTACTTAGGGGAAGAGATAAACTTATTTTATTTTTTTGAGACAGAGTCTTGCTCTGTCGCCCAGGCTAGAGTGCAGTGTTGTGATCTCAGCTCACTGCAACCTCTGCCTCCTGCAGCTCAAGCGATCCTCCCATTTCAGCTTCTTGAGTAGCTGGGACTACAGGCGTGCGCCACCCTGCCCAGCTAACTTTTTGTCATTTTTGGAGAGATTGGGTTTCGGCGTATCACCCAGGCTGGTGTGAAACTTCTGGGCTCAAGTGATCTGCCTGCCTTGGCCTCCCAAGGTGCTGGGATTACAGATGTGAGCTGGCCCGTGCCCAGCTGGGATAAACTTTTTAAGGTGAATATTTACTGCCCAGTAAAATGATAAACTTGCCTACTATACCAAATCCTAGTAACAACAATCAGAATTTTGACAAATCTGTCACCGAATTGAAGAAAAGTGTCACTTTTTCCTATAGGTTGCGTGTGCTCATCAATGCTAATGGGCAAATCTCAGCTAATAGTGTGCTAGAAGTTTCCTCTAGGTAAAATCCAGACCAGACAGGGTTTTCCTCTTGGACTGTGTTTAGGTACAGCTTCACAGAACTTGATCCACTCCTCTGCATGAATATTTTCTTCCTTCATTTCAATAAAGAAGGTTTCTTGGCCGGACGCAGTGGCTCACGCCTGTAATCCCAACACTTTGGGAGGCTGAGGCAGGTGGATCACAAGGTCAGGAGTTCAAGACCAGCCTGGCCAACATTGTGAAACCCTGTCTCTACTAAAAATACAAAAATTAGCCAGGCGTGGTGGCTGGCGCCAGTAGTCCCAGCTACTTTTGAGGCGGAGGGCAGAGAATTGCCTGAACCTGGGAGGCAGAGGTTGCAGTAAGCAGGCGCAACTGCACTCCGGTCTGGGTGACAGAGGGAGACTGTCTCAAAAAAAAAAAAAAAAAAAGAACGTTTCTCACAAGTCTGCTGAATACTGTCTAATGTTGGGCCCATTTTGATGACAAAGTTACTTTATAATACTGTTTGACAGAAGTGATGAATGTCTAGAATTTCACATTGGCATATCTAATCCATCAATTCTGATTTTAAACTTCTTGACCATTTACTAGTCAGTTGTTATGAGCAGCTATATATTCATGTATTCATGTATCCCTCTACAGTCTAGGGAGTTCTAGGTGAGTGATGCTGCTTTGACCCTGAGACCCCTTTACTTACCAGTTTATTTTTCCCTTGGATTCAGTAGGAGGGAATACTTATTGGTATATTTAATATTTGGTCAGCTAGATCTTTTTCTCTTAGATATCTGATCTTTAGCCTTTAGTGTGTCTTTCCTTAACTAGTGGTAGTGTTCTATATACTATAATAGTCTTGTTACCTATTTTACTCTTGAGTTTTTTGAGTGAGTTATGCTGCTTCTGGCCTCCCCTCCCCTCCGTTCCCCTTTCCCTCCCTTCCCCTCCCCTCTCCTTTCTTTTCTTTCTTTTTTTGAGACAGAATCTCACTCTGTTGCCAGGCTGGAGTGCAGTGACATGATCTTGGCTCACTGCAACCTCCGCCTCCCGAGTTCAAGCAATTCTCCTGCCTCAGCCTCCCTGGTAGCTGGGACTACAGGTGTCTGCCACCATGTCTGGCTAATTTTTGTATTTTTAATAGATATGGGGTTTCACCATGTTGGCCAGGATGGTCTGGATCTCTTGACCTCATGATCCACCCGCCTGGACTTCCCAAAGTGCTGGGATTACAGGCGTGAGCCACCACACCTAGCCATAACTCTGTCCCTGATTTTCATTGTGCTTATGTCTTTTAGTAATTATGGTAAATCTAGCCATTACTTTTATTTTTAAATTTTAGTCGGTTTTTGGATAGGTGATATATGCACATGGTACAGAATTCACAATTGGAAAAAGTTTACAGTAAAAAAGGACATCTCTTTCTTTGGAGACAAAACTTAATCTACTTCCTTTCCTTCCCCTCCTCTCCTATTACCCTTCCCCTCCCCTTTTCCCTTCGCTTCACCTCGCCTCTTCACCCAGCTTTTTTTTTTTTGAGACGGAGTCTGGCTCTGTTGCCCAGGCTGGAGTGCAGTGGCCGGATCTCAGCTCACTGCAAGCCCCGCCTCCCGGGTTCACGCCATTCTCCTGCCTCAGCCTCCCAAGTAGCTGGGAGTACAGGCGCCCGCCACCTCGCCCGGCTAATTTTTTTTGTATTTTAGTAGAGACGGGGTTTCACCGTGTTAGCCAGGATGGTCTCGATCTCCTGACCTCATGATCTGCCCATCTCGGCCTCCCAAAGTGCTGGGATTACAGGCTTGAGCCACCGCGCCTGGCCTTTTTTTTTTTTTTTTTTTTTTAATGAGACAGAGTTTCACTCTTGTTGCCCAGGCTGGAGTGCAGTGGCACGATCTCAGCTCACTACAAACTCTGCCTCCCGAATTCAAGCAATTCTGCCTCAACCTCCCAAGTAGCTGGGATTACAGGTGCCCACTCCAACACCTGCCTTATTT
The DNA here is from genome assembly GCF_049350105.2 of Macaca mulatta. Classification (NCBI taxonomy): domain Eukaryota; kingdom Metazoa; phylum Chordata; class Mammalia; order Primates; family Cercopithecidae; genus Macaca; species Macaca mulatta. Next base: position 113,147,714 of record NC_133406.1, read on the forward strand.
TTTGTATTTTGAGTAGAGATGGGGTTTCACCATGCTTGCCAGGCTGGTCTTGAATTGCTGACCTCAGGTGACCCACCTGCCTTGGCCTCCCAAAATGCTGGGATTACTGGTATGAACCACCACTCCTGGTTGCCTTTCCTTTTTTCTTCCCTTTCCTCCCCTCTTCCCTTCTTTCCTTTCCCTTCCCTTTTTCCTTTCCTTTCGTTTCCTTTTTTATTTGTTTCTTTGAGGCGGAGTCTAGCTGTCGCCCATGCTGGAGTGCAGTGGTGCGATCTCAGCTCACTGCAACCTCCGCCTCCCAGGTTCAAGCAGTTCTCCAGCCTCAGCCTCCTGAGTAGTTGGGATTACAGGTGCCCACCATCACACCCAGCTAAGTTTTGTGTTTTTAGTAGGGACGGGGTTTTGTCATGTTGATCCAGCTGGTCTCGAACTCCTGACCTCAGGTGATCCACCTCGGCCTCCCAAAGTGCTGGGATTACAGGCGTGAGCCACCGCACCTGTCGGCACATTTTATTAAAGAAAAATTTTGCATTGTTTACTTTTCGCCAGTCTGTTCTGGCATGCTTTTAATGATATCAGACTCACCTGCTTAACAATAGCCAGTGTGCAAACTCTGTAGTATTTTCTGTATGCCTTACAGTTATTGCCACTGTAATGATGGATGCCAGTTTTGGCCAACATGGTGTTTAGTACTATATTTTGAATTTCCTTAAAGATGGGCAGTTGTTGGTGAGGATGACCAGTTTCACTTTAAATAAGTTGGAGCCTAGAGTTGATCAACTCCAGCCGCTTTTTCTTTTTCTCTTTCTTTTTTTTTTTTTTTTTTTGAGATGGAGTCTCGCTCTGTCGCCCAGGCTGGAGTGCAGTGGCCGGATCTCAGCTCACTGCAAGCTCCGCCTCCCGGGTTCACGCCATTTTCCTGCTTCAGCTGGGACTACAGGCGCCCGCCACCTCGCCCGGCTAGTTTTTTGTATTTTTTAGTAGAGACGGGGTTTCACCGTGTTAGCCAGGATGGTCTCGATCTCCTGACCTCGTGATCCGCCCGTCTCGGCCTCCCAAAGTGCTGGGATTACGGGCTTGAGCCACCGGGCCCGGCCACCGCTTTTTCATCCTCTTTGCGGCTACCAACCTTCTGTCTTAGGTTCAGGATGGTCCCCAACCAAGAGCAGCTGCCAGGCTGGCTGGGAAGCAAGAAAGCCTTTTTTGAGACGGAGTCTTGTTCTGTCACCTAGGCTGGAGTGCAGTGGTGTGATCTTGGCTCACTGTAACCTCTGCCTCCTGGGTTCAAGCAGTTCTCCTGCCTCAGCCTCCCAAGTAGCTGGGATTACAGGCATGCCCCCATGCCTGGCTAATTTTTTGTATTTTTAGTAAAGGCAGGGTTTCTGCATATTAGTCAGGCTGGTCTTGAACTCCTGACCTCAGGTGATCCGCCCACCTCAGCCTCCCAGAGTGCTGGGATTACAGGTGTGAACCACTGTGCCCAGCCGGCCTCTTATCTTTCTATTGATAATCTAGACGTTTGTAAATTTACTGTGACTTCTTTTTTTTTTTTTAACTTTTTATTCTGAAGAATTTACATACCCAGATAGAGTACAAAGTAATTAAGTTCCATGTGCCCACCACAAGCTTCAAAAATTACTAACATTTTGCTATTCTTTACAGTTAATTTTAATGTTGAAAATAGAGAACATATAAAAATAAATAACATGAGTGTATTTTAAATTTGATGATCACACATCTACAACTTTCCTCTTGCCAGTTATTTCCTTTTATATTGTCTCTATCTTTCTCATTAGTGTAATTATGAGGGGGATTAATTGTGTGATTGTCTTGAAATTCTGGTAACGGGGTGGCTCACAAATCTGCCAAGTCTGAGTGAAGTAAATTCTGAACTTGCCCAGAGTGATTTATATTTATGTATGGTACATTCTTTTTTTTTTTTGGAGACAGAGTTTCGCTCTTGTTGCCCAGGTTGGAGTGCAATGGTGCGATCTCGGTTCACCGCAACGTCCGCCTCCTAGGTTCAAGCAATTCTCCTGCCTCAGCCCGCCGAGTAGCTGGAATTACAGGGATACATCACCACGCCAGGCTAATTTTCTGTTTTTAGTAGAGATGGGTTTTCTCCATGTTGGTCAGGCTCATCTGGAACTCCCGGCCTCAGGTGAGCCACCACACCCGGCCTGATACATTCTATTTTTATTCAGTAATTAGATCTAGTTCTAGTATAGCCTGTTGAGCATAGCAATTCAGTGAGGTAATTTTTTTTTTTTTTTTTTTTGAGACGGAGTCTCGCTCTGTCGCCCAGGCTGGAGTGCAGTGGTGCAATCTCGGCTCACTACAAGCTCCGCCTTCCGGGTTTTTACGCCATTCTCCTGCCTCAGCCTCCCGAGTAGCTGGGACTACAGGCGCCCGCCACCTCGCCCGGCTAATTTTTTGTACTTTTTAGTAGAGACGGGGTTTCACCGTGTTAGCCAGGATGGTCTCGATCTCCTGACCTCGTGATCCGCCCATCTCGGCCTCCCAAAGTGCTGGGATTACAGGCTTGAGCCACTGCGCCTGGCCCAGTGAGGTAATTATTAAAGTGGAGGGCAAATTAAAAGATTTATGGAAGTCACTGACTGTATGGCCGTTATAACTTACTTTTTAATCTTAGGTTTCCTATTACTCCTCATGGTTTGGGTCTCTTTTAAGTCAGAGATTCAGTAGAACGTCACTATGTTGAGGGTAGCTGTATTTTCTTTTTCTTCTTTGCATTGTTTATGACTTCAGTGGATAAAGATAAGAGCAACCTTCATAACAGAAGTGAAAGATGAGAAGCTTAATGTAGAGTAAAACGTCTGAAGCTCTAAGTGAAATTGTTGATAGCCGGGGATTTCTACTCTTGGAATGCTAGAGAGGAAGAGACACTTACTTAGTAACAGCAAAAAGCCAGGCCAAAAAGTAGAACTCAAGTGCTTAGAAAATCTGTGGCAAAAAAGATAAATGTGACTACTAAAACTACTTTTCTCTTTCCTCTGTGGCACTTAGTTGACAACAGTTGTTAGCACATGTAGATGTTCAAGTTTAATTTTTATTGTCAGATAAGTATGAACATTTGTGACTCGCCTAAAAAGAACTTAGTCCCCCTGCAAAGATAGAGGGAAGGTACCAATCAGAGTGAATGGAAATAATCAGCAATCAAGTATTAAGAAATGGAGTATTTGCACACCTCATCACTGGGAATCAGTAGCATGCTGCTGATACAGGATGAGAATAAGTTAGGGATTTAGGAGTATTCTAGTTAGGTACATACACTACTGGAGATACTTTGTCTTTTGGAAGACAGAAATTATTCTGTAGGTATTAAATACTAATATAATGCTGTATATGATTTTCATGTTTCTTTTTCCAAGGATAGGCAGTGGAATCCCCCAGTTCCCTTAGGAAAATGTATACCACCGTTACAGAAGAGACTGGCCTAGACACATCTTGTGCTATATGATAAATGAAAAAATCGATCCGTTTACTTTCTCTATTCCTGTATGATGATTAAGTCATTGAGTAGTGTAAGGCAGTAATTTTTTTTTTTGATACAGAGCCTCACTGTGTTACCCAAGCTGGAGTGCAGTGGCCACATCTCAGCTCACTGCAACCTCCGCCTCCCAGGTTCAAGCGATTCTCCTCCTTTAACCTCCTGAGTAGCTGGGATTTACAGGTGCCTGCCACCATGCCTGGCTAATTTTTGTATTTTTAGTAGAGACAGGGTTTCACCCTGTTGGCCACGGTGGTTTCCAACTCCTGTCCTCAAGTGATCCAGCTGCCTTGGCCTCCCAGAGTACTGGGATTATAGGTGTGAACCACCACACCCAGCCTGCAGTAATTTTTTATGCTTATTTGCAATACTTGAGTCAGTAGAAGTCTTTATGGCCTCTACAGTTATCTTACTTTCTATAAACCCATAATGAGTTAACACATTAAGGAATATGCTTTGACTGTGTACAGTGGCACACACCTTAGCCCCAGCCACTGGGACAACATAGCGCAACCTTGTCTCTTTAAAAAAAATAAAATAGGAGTACTACTTTTTTTTTTTTTTTTGAGACGGCGTCTCGCTGTGTCGCCCAGGCTGGAGCGCAGTGGCGCGATCTCGGCTCACTGCAAGCTCCGCCTCCTGAGTTCATGCCATTCTCCTGCCTCAGCCTCCAAGTAGCTGGGACTACAGGCGTGCACCACCACCCCGGCTAATTTTTTTTGTATTTTTAGTAGAGACGGGATTTCACGGTGTTAGCCAGGATGGTCTCGATCTCCTGACCTCGTGATCCACCGGCCTCGGCCTCTCAAAGTGCTGGGATTACAGGCATGAGCCACTGCACCTGGCCAGCAGTACTACTTTGAGAAAAACATTACTCCCTAATTTAAATGCTGTCTCAAGACTGGAAGTCTTGTTCTCATTTCTTGTGTCTGTGTTAAGACCTAGTCCATATTCTGCTTTATTATAAGGTAGTGTACCTAGTTTTACTTTAGCCAACATTTTGATAAATACATTTTCCCAAATAGTGGTAAACACTTACTTCACTTGTCAATCAATCAGTCATTAATTTGTAACTCCCAAGTGATTGAAAACTGACTTCCCTTAATAGACTTACCTGCCTTTTTCCAGAGAACTCACCAGTACACATTAGCTTGGGTGTAATTCCCAATTTGTGTATCAGGGATTGGGAAAGCAAATGGTTTTCTTTGTATTGGTGCTTGATTGCCTGGTGTACTATTTCTAAACATGTGGAGAGGAATCCTCATCTCCAAAGAATTGATGTTTTCTTTTGATTAGTTGAGCTATTTTCTGCTTAATGAAGAAAAAATGTAACTTTCTGACCATATGAATGGGGTTTGGCTCTTCTGTGATCTGATTTGTTGTTGTAATAGTAATTCTGAAGCATCATTATCTGATTTCTCCAAATAGGCTAGACCCACTCAAGCAGACAGCACTATAAGGAGGTAGAGAGGACTAACCGCTAGATAAACAAATTTTGGCTTGTTTTATTGCACACCAGTGAATAAGTGTAAGTTAACCATTTAGCTATGCTTCAGTATAATGTTGACTTTTAAAAAAATAGCTATTTTTTGGCCAGACGCGGTGTCTCATGCCTGTAATCCCAGCGCTTTGGGAGGCCAAGGTGGGTGGATCATGAGGTGAGAAGATTGAGACCATCCTGGCTAACATGGTGAAACCCAGTCTCTACTAAAAATACAAAAAAAAAAAAAAAAAAAAAAAAAAAAAGGCCAGGCATGCTGGCAGGCGCCTATAGTCCCAGCTAGTTGGGAGGCTGAGGCAGGGGAATGGCGTGAACCCGGGAGGCGGAGCTTGCACTGAGCCGAGATAGATAGTGCCACTGCACTCCAGCCTGGGCGACAGACCGATACTCAGTCTCAAAAAAAAAAGAAAAAAAGCTATTTTTCAGCCTTTGTAATGGTTCTAATATTGATCTGCTTGCTGAGTCCAAGGATATACAGTCATGCCTCACATAATGGTAGTCCCATAAGGTTATAACATCATACTTTTGCCATACATTTTCTGTGTTTAGATATGTTTAAACAAATACCATTGTGTCATAATTGTCAATATAGTAACAGACTATATAGGTTTATAGCCTAGGAGCAATAGGCTGTATACCATCTAGGTTTAAGTACACTTTACGATGTTCACACAACAATGAAATCGCCTAATCATGTATTTTTCAGAATGTATCCCTGTTGTTAAGCAACACATAACTGTATGTTAAAATGGGGACAAAGATTTAGCAAGTTATTTATAAAATTTGTAAAGGGCAAACATAAAGACTGTTTTTGCCAGTTTATGATATTACTGAGTTTTTGTTAAATGTTTGGTTCTGTGAAGTTTGTATTTCTTTTGCAGGAGTACCTTTAAGCTTTCAGTTGCAGTTAATTTGAACTCTGTTGCCTAAGCCTAGATAATCACCTCTTTTCTTATGCTATTGTTTGTGATTTGATCCTCCCAGATATCATTTATCAAATTATTTTTATATCTAGGTTGTACATCTTTAGTCCTACTTTTTTTTTTTTTTTTTGGAGATGGAGTCTTGCTCTGTTGCCCAGGCTGGAGAGCAGTGGTGCAGTCTTGGCTCACTGCAAGCTCTGCCTCCGGGTTTCACGCCATTCTCCTGCCTCAGCCTCCCGAATAGCTGGGACTGCAACCACCCGCCACCACACCCGGCTAATTTTTTTGTATTTTTAGTAGAGACGGGGTTTCACCATGTCGGCCAGGCTGCTCACAAACTCCTAACCTCAGGTGATCCACCCGCCTCTGCCTCCCAACTCCCAAAGGGATTGCAAGCGTGAGCCACCATGTCCAGCCCCTTTTCTTAAATTTAAATATTTTTCCTTTACTTGTCACTGACTTGAAGCTCATGTCCTTAGCTTTTCAGAAGTAGTCCTAGGTGAATTTATATCTGAGTAGAGATCATACATGCCTGTCAGAGAGTTTATATGTTTTTACTTCCATCGTATTTGGCTAATATTTTCTTTGATCCAGTGGGTAAAGTGGAGACTGGCAAGGCAAGCATGGTTACCCTTACCCTGGAGAACTGAGCTCTTGAGTGTTTGCTGAGAAATGCTCAAGGCAGCATGGTATAGTGGAAAGTGTATGGGCTTTGGAGCCAGCCTCTAATTGTGAGCTGTATGAGTGACTTCATTTAAGCTTTTTAAAATTTCTCTGAATTAATTTCCTTATCCAGAAAATGGAGAACAGGGCCGGGCACATTGCCTCACACCTGTAACCTTAGCACTTTGGGAGGCCAAGGTGGGGGGATCACTTCAGGCCAGGAGTTTGAGACCAGCCTGGCCAACTGGTGAAACCCCGTCTCTACTAAAAATACAAGTAGCTGGGCATGGTGGCAGGTCCATGTAATCCCAGCTGCTTGAGAGGTTGAGGCAGGAGAATCGCTTCAACCCAGGAGGTGCAGGTTGCAGTGAGCTGAGATCGCACCATTGCACTCCAGCCTGGGCAACAGAGCGAGACCGTCTCAAAATGAATGAATGAATGAATGAATGAATGAATGAATGCGGAGAAAAGATCCTACCTTCCTGGCTTAGTGCATTAAATGCTCAGTGAATGTAGATCTTTTTCTTAACTTTAGATAATTTGGTACTCTTTAGGGTATCACAACTTGATTAATATTTACCAAGAGGAAGTTTTTTTGTTTTTGTTTTTGTTTTTTTTTTGAGGTGAAGTCTCGCGCTTGTCCCCCAGGCTGGAGTGCAGTGGCGCGATCTTGGCTCACTGCAGCCTCGTCCTCCCAGGTTCAAGCAATTCTCCTGCCTCAGCCTCTCGAGTAGCTGGGATTATAGGCGCCTGCCATCACACCTGGCTACTTTTTTTTTGAGGTGGAGTCTCGCTCTGTCACCCAGGCTGGAGTGCAGTGGAGCGATCTCGGCCCACTGCAAGCTTGGTCTCCCAGGTTCACGTCATTCTCCTGCCTCAGCTTACCGAGTAGCTGGGACTACAGGCACCCGCCACCACCACGCCCGGCTAATTTTTTTGTAGTTTTAGTAGAGACAGGGTTTCACCGTGTTAGCCAGGATGGTCTCGATCTCCTGACCTCGTGATCCGCCTGCCTCGGCCTCCCAAAGTGCTGGGATTACAGGTGTGAGCCACCGCGCTGGGCCTTGCCCGGCTAATTTTTGTATTTTTAGTAGAGATGGGGTTTCACCATGTTGGCCAGGCTGGTGTCGAACTCCAGACCTCGGGTGGTCTGCCTGCCTCGGCCTCCCAAAGTGCTGGGATTATAGGCGTGAGCCACCGCCCCTGGCGAAGAGTAGGTATTTTTAAATTTAGTTTTCACCTCACACAATTAAGTACTTCGGTTTTTGGTGAGTATGATTTAGCTGAAAAGAGTAGGGTCTCTGCCTACTATATAGTTCTTAATTTTCCAAGGCCCTGAAGATACCTGTTGGCTTGAGAGCATCTGTAGTACCTCTGGACTACTAATCAATCCAACACATAGAGGGAGATACAGTAAACGTAGAGTACTGCCTCAGCCTCCACAATGTTGAGGATTTAACTCATGGCAATCAGTGGTAATCGCTGCAGACAACTTAATTGTATCTAAGCTTTTTGTATTAAAAACGGATAAAAAAAATGACCAGTGCAGTCAGATGTATTCAGCAGACTTACTTGGGAATGATCTTTGAATGGTTGTTAAAAAATAGACAATCCTACTTACCCTCATCAACATGGAACCTAGTGAGCTTCAGTTTAAAATTCATAATTGTTTTCCTGTGGAAATGTGATGAGTGAGAAGAAGTAATCTATTTTGCTTGCCACATTTATCATGTTTACCTTTATGTTGTAAAATGATAGCATTGTCTAGATCTGGATACCTCTGATGGTCTCCTATTAAGAGCACCTTATTGTGACTGAGATAGTACAGTATCAACCACTTGAAGCTCAGCTTGTGTTGTAGATAAAATATTTTCCTTTGTAGTTTGTAAATTGTTGAATTTCTTATGCCAGTGGCCAGTACTACCTAGTTTCGATTTAGCTCAGTGTTAATTTTCTGAAAATTGAAGTTAATATTATATGACTAAGGAAAATTTTTATTTAGAAATAATATTTTTGAGTAGGGTGAAGATTATTTTTCTCCGTATTTGCTAGAAACTTTAATATTTGAGAAGAACAAGGGCTTTGGGAGAGACTATGATGGAGGCAGTAATTATGATGTGAGTTTCAGAGGTCCAAATGAGGCAAGCATTTGGAATGATGTATTGATGGGAGATACCAGTTGAAAAATAAGAAAATCCCTCCCCTCCTTGTTATTCCTTGTTACAATTTATAACTAGATGATCAGATAGACAAAGATCCTAGAGCAAAGGTCCTCAGCCAGTAGATCTCCAAGAAAACAATTACCATTGCCTTTCTTCCTCTTTGGTTTGCTTAGATTTCTTCCCCACTATTTTCTGACCGTATATCAGCACTTTGGGGAAGTGAAAAGTCCTTATAAAATGATTGGAACCAGTTGCTCTAAAACAGAAAAGGGAAAGTTAATCAGAGACCAGGCTTAGATATGTCTAGCATCTGGATTTGTCTATAGAATGAAATCGGAATGTGTGTGTGGTAAGTGGAATATGGTAGGTGAGGAGGTGCTAGAATGGAAAAAGTAGTGTTCTAGCTGTGACACAGGAAAGTGGAATGATATTGCAATCATACTATGGTTGGGCTTAAACCATTAAAAAATTTTTTAATTGCAGTAAAATATACATAACAAAGGCCTAAGCTGTTTTTAAAGAAATGTGCATGTACTATCTTGACTACTTTGCTGTGAAACCTTGCTACGATATGTGTTAGGTGCGGATTCAACTGCCCTGAATGGTGTCAATGGATAGGGTTAAATCAGATGTCCTACCTGTAGGACAGCTTCAGGAAAGAAGAAAAATAAGTGAATACACCTGCTGTCTTATTAGTACCTGTTCCCTAGCACTAGCAGTAGGGATAAAGAAAAGAAGTTTGGTGGGTGGTATGTCTTCATTTTGTTGTAATTTGGATTGTGCTTTGGTATTGATGCTGCGATTTCCTATCTGGAATGTTGGCTTTGGAAACTAAACAGTTAAAGCATCATGATTTGAGAGGAAACTAGCTTTCATTCATGAAGGCAAAGTTTGGCACTAGGCCACAATAATGGGGGGATAGTTAGGGTGGGGAGACTAACAGACTTTTTTGTACCACAAATGACTTTTAAAAATTAAGAGATAATTCCATGTCCTGAGGTTATAAACCGGCTACAACTGGTTTTTCTCTCCCTCCCTCCTGCCCCCGCTAGGCATCATGGGTAAAAGTAAGCATCCCCCTGTTTCTTTTGTTTAATATAACAGTACGCCATGTGATTGGCAGGGCAGTGCCCGCTTGGAGACCGGGTTTGTGCAGGTCTCTCAAGGGGGCTGGCACGCATGGGGGCCACCTCTGTGCTACAGAAAGAGCTTCTCTTATGGTAGAAAAGAGACGATGGAAAAGAGAAAGAAAGGGGACCCTCCACACACACAAGACCCTCCACACACACACACACACACACTCACTCACACACACACACACGAAAAAAACCTAAACCCATCTCATTATTTTCCTCCTTTTCCTGTTCTCTTTCCCTATTTCTTATCTCTCACACTTTTCTGGAAGCTAGAGGAGGGAACAGAAAAATGTATACCTGTAAGTACTTTTAACTGTCTTGCCCTCCCCGCCCCTTATTTTTCTTTGCTAAAAGCGGAAACTCGAAATCTCTTTGAGTTATTCCTGGTGGTTTTCGGCTATGTGTAGAAGGTAATATGCTGAGGTTTCTAATGGGATTGAAGTAATAAACACTGTTGCTTTAAAAAATTCTGTTGCAGAATTATTGTTTCTCATACAAAGCTCCTTTCTGTTTGGATCTTCTTTCTGTCTGCTTCATCCATTGCTATAATGGTAAGGGTCTCTGACTTCTGGTTGTCTTCAAGCTGAAGCAATAAGGAGAATGTTACATTAAGGTTTTCTCTTTCTCCCTCCCCACCCTTTTTAAAAATTTCTTTTGTCTGTAGCAGTGATGGTTCTAGCTCCCCCTTACCCTTTCTGCCCCTCCCCTTTTCCATGTCAGCTCCAGCCCTGCTCTGTGAATGGAGTCAACCAGCTGACTGAGTGTTGGCATCATGCCAGGGGCTGCAAAGCAGTGAGAATGTGCGCGCGCTCGTGTGTGTAAGTGTATACAGAACACAAAGGGAAAGGCCTGCAGTCTAGGAAATCACAGGCCATTATATAAGGAAGTCTGCGTCATCTCTGCTTGCTTGGGCTGATGGACAAGGAGAGAGGGAAGGCTTAGAGCAAGAAAAATACCTTTTTGACACACCCACGCGTACACTTTTTTCCTTGCTGTCTTAGAAAAAAAGGTATTTGTGTTGTGGCTAAACAAGAGAGCTTCTGTGTGCAGGTGGTATTGACCATGTTCCTAGTGGAAGTAGTAATCGTCCTGGATCTCTTTTTTTTTTTTTTTTTTTTTTGGGAGACAGGGCCTCTCTCTGTCACCCAAGCTGGAGTGGAGTGATATGATCATGGCTCACTGAAGCCTCGACCTCCTGGGTTCAAGCTGTCCTCCCAGCTCAGCCTCTTGAGTACCTGGGACGACTGTAGGCGTGCACCACCACACCTGGCTAATTTTTGTATTTTTTATTGAAATGGGATCTTCCTATGTTGTCCAGGCTGGTGGCTCTCTTCTTTCTGTTCGCATTCAAAGGTGTGTGTGCTTGAGGAAAGAATGATTAAAAGAGGAATGCCTCCTGGATTTTACAGCTGTAGTTTGTTAAGATACTTAGGGGTTGGGAGCAAGGAGGCAGGGGACAGGCCACACTGTGTGTGTGGTTTTTTTTTTTTTTTTTTTAAAGACAGTCTCACTTGGTAACCCAGGCTGGAGTGCAGTGGTGCGATCTGCAACCCCCGCCTCCCAGGTTCAAGTGATTTTCAAGTGCCTCTGCCTCCTGAGAAGCTGAGATTACAGGTGCCCACCACCACACCCAGCTAATTTTTGTAATTTTTTTTTTTTTTAGTAGAGACAGGGTTTCACCATGTTGGTCAGGCTGGTCTCGAACTCCTGACCTCAAGTCATCCGCCCGCCCCTGCCTCCCATGGTGCTGAAATTACAGGCGTGAGCCACTGCACTTGGCCTACTGTTTCTAATAATTCAGAATTGCCAAGGGTACAAGGGTGGGTGGGGGAAAGGGGTTGTTCTTAAGGAGAAGCAAAAAGCCAGATAAATAGAGTGAGTAATATCTATTAGCTACTCATTTGAGACTCCCCCGCTTTTTTCTTTATTTTTTGTTTTCTGTTTAGTATGATATTATCAAAATGCAGTATTCTTTCCCTGCCATCTGCCAGAGTTAGAATTGTGCAAAAGGACAGTCAGACAGCACATGGAAGGAAGGAAAAATTAGAGATTGTTCTGAGTGTCCATACATTGCAAGTGTTACAATTTTGGGGTTCAGTTGTGGTGATTGTATCTTTCATTGGCAATTAGGGAGTCAGCATTCATTTAGAAATTATAATTCTGCTCAGTTTAGTATGATGTCTTTTTTTTTTTTGGAGACAGTGTCTCGCTCTGTTGCCAGGCTGGAGTGCAGTGGTGCAATGTTGGCTCACTGCTGCCTCTGACTCCTGGGTTCAAACGATTCTCTTGCCTCAGCCTCCTGAGTAGTTGGGACTACAGGCCTGCGCCACCATGCCCAGCTAATTTTTGTATTTTTAGTAGAGATGGGGTTTTCACCATGTTGGCCAGGATGGTCTCGATCTCTTGCCCTCATCCACCCATCTTGACTTTCCCTAGTTCTGGGATTACAGGTGTGAGCCACCGCACCCTGCCTTTCTTTTCTTAAATTCTTTTTAAGAATTTAAAATTTAATTGATGTCTTTTCTTAAATTCTCTTTATGTGCTTCCTAGGTGTGTGATATTTATGAAGCAGCTTTTGTGTTAGGTGGAAATGAGAAAGTATATTAAAGAATAAAGTATGGGGCCGAGAGCAGTGGCTCACGCCTGTAATCCCAGCACTTTGGGAGGCCGAGGTAGGTGGATCACATGAGGTCAGGAGTTTGAGATCAGCCTGGCCAACATGGCGAAACCTCATCTCTACTAAAAATACAAAAGTTGGTCAGGTGCGGTGGTTCACACCTGTAATCGCAGCACTTTGGGAGGCCGAGGCGGGCGGATCATGAGGTCAGGAGGAAAGAGACCATCCTGACTAACACAGCGAAACCTCGTCTCTACTGAAAATAGAAAAAAATTAGCCGGGCGTGGTGGCATGCGCCTGTAGTCCCAGCTACTTGGGAGTCTGAGGCAGGAGAGTTGCTTGAACCTGGGAGGCGGAGGTTGCAGTGAGACAACATTGCACCACTGTACTGCAGCCTGGGTGACAGAGCAAGACTCTGTCTAAAAAAAAAAAAACAAAAACGTAGCCAGGCATGGTGGTAGACACCTGTAATCCCAACTACTCGGGAGGCTGAGGCAGAAGAGTTTCTGGAACCTGGGAGGTGGAAGTTGCAGTGAGCTGAGATTGCACCACTACACTCCAGCCTGGGCGACACAGCAATACTCTGTCTCTAAATAAATAAATAAATAAATAAAAATAAAGTATGGGTCATACTGTTACAGTTGGTTTTATGTGAGTTTATTTTTGCTTCTGACCATTCAGAATAACAGCACTGATGGGGAGAGTTTGGAATGGGAGGGAACTTGCAAACTATCCTATAGTAAGAGTTTTTATCAGGTTGCAGTCTAAAGGAAGTTCCTTAATTTGATTGGGAACGTGTATATTTTTGTTAAAGCCTGTAAATTTCTCTTCTTGCCACATCTTTACAAGCAATAGTCTTTGAATGTCTGTATTTTTTGGTGTAAATATCTGTGCTTTTTTTCCTTTTGTTAGGAAGTGAATACGAGGTTATTACTTTCTTTAAGGATTGTAGGATGAGCTGGGCACAGTGGCTCACACCCGTAATCCCAGCACCTTGGGAGACCAAGGCTGAATTGCTTGAGCTCAGGAGTTTGAGACCAGCCTGGGCAACATAGGGAGCCACCATCTTTACAAAAAATTAGTGGTGGCATGTGCCTGTGGTCCTAGCTACTCGGGAGGCTGGGGTGGGAGGCTGCCGTGAGCCAGGATTGCACCACTTCACTCTAGCCTGGACAACAAAAGTGAGACCGTGTCTCAAAAAAAAAAAAGAAAAAAAAGATTGCAGGATGGGACCTACCAGAATGGTTGTTCTGCTTATTCCCCAGGCTGCCTGCAATTATTTCCCCACCCCAAGTAGCTGGAACCCACTTTTCTAAGTCCCTTTATAAGTAAACTAAGGAGTATTATTTCCTAATCTGTTGAATACTGAAAGACAAAATAGCAACAGACCAAACTTGCTACAACCTAGAGGCTAGGTAAAGATTCATTCATTGTTGTTGTGGGATTCCCTAGTTCTTAGAAGTAATAATTACCGTTTTTGTTTTGTTTAAGTTTTTTTTTAGTGGAGTCTCACTTTGTTGCCTAGGCTGAAATGCAGTGGCGTGATCTCAGCTCACTGCAACCTCTACCTCCTGTGTTCAAGTGATCCTCCCACCTCAGCCTCCCAAGTAGCTGGGATTATAAGCATGTGCCACCACACCCAGCTAATTTTTGTATTTTTAGTAGAGACGGGGTTTCACCATGTTGGTCCAGCTGGTCTGGAACTTCTGAGCTCAAGCTGTTGCCCCACCTCAGCCTCCCAGAGTGCTGGGATTACAGGCATGAGCCACATGCCCAGCAACATCCTTTATTTTTACCTTTTCTCTTGATGTTAGGAGCCAGATTAGTAAGGATAATCTTAGTGATTAAGTAGTCGTAATCAGCAAGGCATAAACCAGTATCTTCTCTTAACGGATAGATTTTTTTTTTTTTTTTTTAACTCTCATAGGCCTTAATAGCTGTTTAGGAGTGGCTGAAGAGTAGTTTTGAACTGTATGTGAAATCTGCCCTTTGGCCACGTCTGTCCCTTTAATTTTATTTATTTATTAGAGACAGGATCTCTCTCTGTTGCCCAGGCTGGAGTTCAGTAGCGTGATCATAGCACACTGCAGCCTTGAACTCCTGGGCTCAAGTGATCCTCTTGCCCCAGCCTCCCAAGTAGCTAAGACTGACTATAGGCATGTCACCATGCCTGGCTAATTTTGTTGTTATTATTTTTGGTAGAGACAGAGGCTCACCGTTTTGCCCAGGCCAGTCTCAAACTCCTGGCCTTAAGCAGTCCTTCTGCCTCAGCCCCCTGAACTGCTGGAATTATGGGCATGGGCCAGTGCAAAGAATCTTTCATTCTAATACCACCTGTTCTTTTTTTCTTTTTTGAGGCAGATTCTCTCCTCTCACCCAGGCTGGAGTGAAGTGGTGTGATCTTGGCTCACTGCAACCTCCACTCGCCACCCTCCCCTCGTCAGGTTCAAGCAATTCTCCTGCCTCAGCCTCCCGCGTAGCTGGAATTATAGGCGCCTGCCACCATGCCCAGCTAATTTTTGTATTTTTAGTAGAGACGGGGTTTCACCATGTTGGCCAGGCTGGTCTTGAACTCCTGACGTCAGGTGATCTGCTCGCCTTGGCCTCCCAAAGTGTTGGGATTACAGGCATGAGCCACCGCTCCTGACTAATATCACCTGTTCTAAATGATTGTCCGGCAGATTTGCTTTTGTGTAACATGTCAGAACTTATGTGCTGATTTATAAGGTGACAGGAGGAGAAAGCTGTTTATCTCCTGTTCATTACCTTTAGGCAGCACACTCCAACTTGTCACATTTAAGCAAAGCGACCTTTACAATCCTTGGTGCATATTACTAAACAGTATGTTACCCACTGCAAGGTCATCTAGGCTCTTTCATTCAAGAATGTGAGCCAGAGGTTAGTGTAGTAAACTCAGTGATACAGAGAAGACACTGTAAGAGCATGTAAACAATAATAGTGTTTCATAAGAATTACTCTCTTACCAGTCTGGTTGGATCAGAAACCAAAAGTGACAATATAGATAGTATGATGGTTAAGAACATTGACTCTTTTTTTTTTTTTTTTTTTGAGGCGGAGTCTTCACTCTGTCGCCCAGGCTGGAGTGCAGTGGCACCATCTCGGCTCACTGCAAGCTCCGCCTCCCGGGTTCGCGCCATTCTCCTGCCTCAGCCTCCCGAGTAGCTGGGACTACAGGCGCCCACCACCGCGCCCGGCTAATTTTTTTTGTATTTTAGTAGAGACGGGGTTTCACCATGTTAGCCAGGATGGTCTCGATCTCCTGACCTCGTGATCCGCCCACCTCGGCCTCCCAAAGTGCAGGGATTACAGGCGTGAGCCACCGCGCCCGGCCAAGAACATTGACTCTTAGGTAAGACAGTCCTGTGTTTTAACCAGACTCAGCCATTTAAGGACTGTGAAATCTTTTTTTTTTTTTTTTTGAGACGAAGTTTCACTCTGTTGCCCAGGCTGGAATGTAGTGGCGCCATCTCAGCTCACTGCACTCTCTACCTCCTGGGTTCAAGTGATTCTCCTGTCTCAGCCTACTGAGTAGCTGGGACTACAGGCACGCGCCACCCCACCCGGCTAATTTTTATATTTTTTAGTAGAGACGGGGTTTCACTATATTGGTCAGCCTGATGTCAAACTCCTGACCTCACGATGCACCTGCCTCGACCTCTCAAAGTGCTGGGATTACAGGCATGAGCCACTGCGCCTGGCCTGGACTGAAATCGTATAAAGTTACTCAGTTTATCTGTTTTTCTTTTCTCTGTAACAGGAGGATAATTAATCGCCAGAGGTTCTAAGTGACATAATGCATTGTGAAGCACTTTAGCACAATGCCTAGCACATAGTAAGAGCTCAGTGAATGTTAGCAAGATAGATATTCTTATCTGTTGGGTTCGTTTATACTATTTTCATTGTTTTTACTAGTTTCTTTTATCCAGCTTGTGGCTTTTTTTTTTTTTTTTCTCTACCTTTTTTTTTTTTTTTTTTTTTTAAACTGATGGTAGGTCTTTGACTGGGTTGATTGACCTGTATCTAGATCAGGAGTCAGCAGACTATAGCTGCTGCTTGTTTTGGTAAAAAAAAATTTGTTGAAACACAGCCACACCCACTTGATTACAAAAGCAGAGTTTAGTACTTGCCCCACAAAGTCTAAAATATTATTATCTGGCCGGGCGCGGTGGCTCACGCCTGTAATCCCAGCACTTTGGGAGGCCGAGGCGGGTGGATCACAAGGTGAGGAGATCGAGACCACGGTGAAACCCCGTCTCTACTAAAAATACAAAAAATTAGCCGGCCGCAGTGGCGGGGGCCTGCAGTCCCAGCTACTCTGGAGGCTGAGGCAGGAGAATGGCGTGAACCCGGGAGGCGGAGCTTGCAGTGAGCCGAGATCGCACCACTGCACTCCAGCCTGGGGGACAGAGCGAGACTCCGTCTCAAAAAAAAAAAAAAAAAAAAAAAAAAATTATTATCTGGTCGTCTACAGAAGAAATTTATAAGACCCCCCCCCATGGTTGAGATCAAGCTTGTCCAACCCACAACTCGTGGGCTGCATGTGACCCAGGACAGCTTTGAATGCGGCTCAACACAAATTCAGAAACTTTCTTAAAACGTGAGATTTTTTTTTTTCTTCCAGCTTATCAGCTATCTTTAGTGTTAGTGTATTTTAGGTGTGGCCCAAGACAGTTCTTCTTCCACTGTGGCCCAGGGAAGCCAAAAGATTGGATACCCTGGTCTAATCAAGAGTCTTTTTTTTCTGGAAAAGTGACCCGTGAAGCAAGTTCTAGAAATCAAAAGAGAAATAATTAGACTAAATTTGGCTGGACGTGGTGGCTCATACCTGTAATTCCAGCACTTTGGGAGGCCCAGGCAGGAGGATCACTTGAACCCAGGAGCTTGAGACGAGCCTGCTTACAAGAAAAAATGGGCATGGTGTCATGTTCCTATAGTCCCAGTTAGTTGGGAGGCTGAAGTGGGAAGATTGATTGAGCTGTGATAGAGCCCCTGCGTTCCAGCCTGGGTGACAGAGCAAAACCCTGTTTCAAAAATAAATAAATGACCCTCTTTCAAAAATAAATAGGCTGGGCGCAGTGGCTCACACCTGTAATCTCAGCACTTTGGGGGGCCAAGGCGGGTGGATCACCTCATGTCTGGAGTTCAAGACCAGTCTGAGCAATATGGTGAAACCCTGTCTCTGCTGAAAATACAAAAATTAGCTGGGCATGGTGACATGCGCCTATAGTCCCAGCTGCTTGGGAGACTGAGACAGGAGAATTGCTTGAACCTGGGAGGTGGAGGTTGCAGTGAGCCAAGATTGCGCCACTGCACTCCAGCCTGGGCGACAGAGGGAGACTCTGTCTCAAAACCAAAAACAACAACAAAAAACCCAAAAAATAAATACATAAAAATTAAAAAATAGACTAGACTTACATGGACTAGAAGGAATTAATCATTTCAGATTTTTAGGAATAGGGTTATATAGAAGGGAGGGTCCGTTAACATGACTAATAAGCATTAGGTGAAGTGAAGTACCATTTGAAGTTGGTTAGGCAATAACAGCACTTATTTTTATTCTCTTAGGGGCACTTCATAGTAGTGTGTTGTCTTAGTCCATTTTCTGTTGCTATAACCTGAGACTGGGTAATTTATAAAGAAAATAAATATTTCTTTTCCTTCCCTCCCTACCTTTTTTTTTTTTTTTGGAGACGGAGTGTTGCTCTGTCTCCCAGGCTGGAGTGCAGTGGCACGATTTTGGCTCGCTGCAAGCTCAGCCTCCTGGGTTCAAGCGATTCTCCTGCCTCAGCCTCCCAAGTAGCTGGGACTACAGGCATGCGCCACCACGCCCAGCTAATTTTTGTATTTTTAGTAGAGATGGGGTTTCACCATGTTGACCAGCATGGTCTCAGACGATCTCTTGACCTCGCAATCCACCCGCCTCGGCCTCCCAAAGTGCTGGGATTACAGGCATGAGCCACCACACCCTGTCCCCTCCCTACCTTTCTTCCTTTCCTCTTTCCTTTTTATTTCTTCTCTGTCACCCAGGCTGGAGTGCAGTTGTGCAATCATAGCTTATTGTAGCCTTGAACTCCTAGGCTTAAGCAATCCTCCTGCCTCAGCCTCTCAAGTAGCTAGAACTACAGGTGTGCACCTCTGCACCCAACTAAATTGCTTAAAAAATGTTTTTGTAGAGATAGGGTCTCACTGTGTTGCCTAGGCTGGATTGGAGCTCCTGGAGTCAAGCAATATACCCACCTTGGCCTCTCAAAGTGCTGGGGTTACAGGCATGAGCCACCATGACCAGCCCCAAGACATTTATTTCTTACGGTTCTGGAGGCTGGAAAATCCAGGGTCAAGGGGCCATATCTGCTGAGGGCCTTGTTGCTGGTGGGGACTCTGCAGAGTCCCAGAGTGCCACAGGGCATCACATGGTGAGGGGACTCATGAAGAGACAGTCACATTGGCTTTTATTACAGACCCACTCTTGTGATAACTAGCCCATTCTCTAAATAACCCATTAATCTGAGAATGACTCAGGCACTTCCTAAAGGTCTTGCCTCTCAACACGCCTGCATTAGGCACCAAATATCCAACAGATGAACTTTTGGGGGACACATTCAAATCGTTCTGTGGTATTAAGGGAAGTACAAAGAAGAGAGATTTGCTATCAAGTAGTTTGCATTAAACTTGGAAATAAATATGAATTGGTAGGTTACCTATTAAGCAAGTGTGTTAGAGTAGCCTAGTAATTTTCAAAGTGTAGTCTGTGGAATCGTAGAGAATAGACCCCCTTTCATGGCATCTGTGAGATCAGAATAGTTTCATAATAATAATACTAAGGCATTATTTACCTTCCTCACTGTGTTAACATTTGCAGTGATATCCAAAAGCAGTGCTGATTAAAACTCCTGAAACGTTAGCATAACCACGAGCAATAATGCCAGACTACTAGCAGGCATTGTATTCTTTATTGCCATGCAGTGTAAATTTGCAGTAAAAAAAAAAAATATATATATATATATATATATAGTTTTATTTAAGAATGTTCTTGATGAAGCAGTAAAAATTAATTTTATTTAATCTTGACCTTTCAGTACTTGGCTTTTGAATATTTTGTGTGATAAAATGGGAGGCACTCAAAAAACATTTCTGTTACATATTGAAGTACTGTGGTTGTCTAAGGAAAAGTACTTGTACAGTTATTTGGGTTTCCAGCTAACGAGTTGCCTTCTTCATAGAACAGCATTTTCACTTGATGAAAGAATAAGCAACAAAGTACGTTATTTAGACTTGGGTATTTGGCAGACGCTGTCTTGAAAATTTTCAAGGAAAACAACTGACTCTATTTTTGCCCAGTGATAAAATTAAAGCAAAAATGAGAATTTTGGAAAGTTTATATACTCCACCATGAGACTGTCCACTTCCCAGTTTTGTGATTTTTTTATTTTTTACATTATGTAATATGTCAACCTTTGAAAGATCTGCATGACTTGGTGAACTAGAATTTTTCAAATGACCAATATATGATGTGACAAAATCAGATTTGGGTAAGAGGTCCACTCAAAGTATAAAGTAGACAAATGTATTTTAATGTAATAATGCAAAAAGTTCATTGATAGGGTTTCTGAGTTCACATTTGCTGCTAACCTTATGTGGGATACACACATATACACAGGTTTGAGTATCCCTTATCTAAAATGCTGGAAATCAGAAGTATTTCCAATTTTGAATTTTTTTGGATTTTGGGATATTTCCGTGTACATAGTGAGGTATCATGGGGGTGAGACTCAAGCCTAAACACAAATTGATTTGTTTCATATGTACCTTAAACATACAGCTTGAAGGTAATTTTATAACAACATTTTGTGCGTAAAGCAAAGTTTTGACTGCATTTTGAACGCAAATAACTGCATTTTGGTGTGGAATTTTTTCACATTTTGAAGTACTTTGGATTTTTTCTTTTTTTTGAGAGAGTCTCGCTCTGTCGCCCAGGCTGGAGTGTGGTGGCGCGATCTCTGCTCACTGCAAGCTCCGCCTCCCGGGTTCACGTCATTCTCCTGCCTCAGCCTCCCTAGTAGCTGGGACCATAGGTGCCCACTACCATGCCCGGCTAATTTTTTGTATTTTTTTAGTAGAGACAGGGTTTCAGTGTGTTAGCCAGAATGGTCTTGATCTCCTGACCTCAGGATCCGCCCGCCTTGGCCTCCCAAAGTGCTGGGATTACAGGCGTGAGCCACCACGCCCAGCCGGAATTTTTCTCTTTTTAGTAAAAAGTAGAGGGTGACCAGGTGCAGTGGCTCATGCCTGTAATCCCAGCACTTTGGGAGGCCAAAGCAGGTGGATCTTTTGAGGCCAGGAGTTCAAGACCAGCCTGGCCAACATGATGAAGCCCTCTCTCTACTAAAAATACAAAACATTAGCTGGGCATGGTGGCAGGCGCCTATAATCCCAGCTACTCAGAAGGCTGAGGCAGGAGAATTGCTGCTTGAATCTGGGAGGCAGTGGTTGCAGTGAGCCGAGATCGTACCTGGATGACAGAGCCAGACTCCATCTCAAAAAAAAACAAAAAAAAAACAAAAAAAAAACAAAAAAGAAGGGTAGAGACAGGGTTTTTCCATGTTGCCCCAGCTGGTCTTGAACTCCTGGGCTCAAGTGATCTGCCACCTCAGCCTCCCAAAGTGCTAGGATTATAGGCGTGAGTCACCATACCTGACCCAATTTAGATTTTCTGATTAGGGATCTTCAAGGGGTACGCACATATGCAAATACAGATATAGAAAAAGATATGGATGTTATGTGTGTATGCATGCATTTTATTTCCTTTTCTGAAAGGGCCTGGAAGTAGTGACACCAGCATAGCAGTGAGCACACCTGACACCAGATCTTGGTTTCGCAACACCATTCTCCAATAAGAGGAACCAGAGCTGCTTGGAGAAATGGCTAGGGCAGATAAAAAAAGATGTTGAACCTGGAACATCATGTGGGGACCAGAAACTAATAAATTGCCAAAAAAGTGATAGGGAGCCAACTTGAAGGAGCTTTCAATGGCTAGATCTAGGACAGTTTGAAAAACAAATAATGATAGTAGATTATAACCCATGGGGTAAAATAAATATGCATAAGTTTATGCTGCTATAAATAAATATGGGAAAGAAAACAATTGTTTTCTGCAGTGAAACTCAAGTTGATAAATAGGAAAGGAATGATGGAAACATTAGGCAGATACTACAGTAGTTGTTGCAGGCAAGAATTGTCTTTTTTTTTTTTTTTTTTGGAGACGGAGTCTCGCTCTGTTACCCAGGCTGGAGTGCAATGGCACTATCTCGGCTCACTGCAATCTTCACTTCCCAGGTTCAAGTGATTCTTCCCGCTCAGCCTCTCGAGTAGCTGGGGCTACAGGCACCTACCATCATGCCTGGCTAACTTGTATTTTTGTAGAGGGGGTTTCACCATGTTGGTCAGGCTGGTCTTGAACTCTTGACCTCAGGTGTTCTGCCTACCTTGGCCTCCCAAAGTGCTGGGATTACAGGCGTGAGCCACTGTGCCCAGCAAGAATGGTCTTTGTGGCCGGGCATGGTGGCTCAAGCCTGTAATCCCAGCACTTTGGGAGGCCGAGACGGGCGGATCACGAGGTCAGGAGATCGAGACCATCCTGGCTAACACGGTGAAACCCCGTCACTACTAAGAAATACAAAAAATTAGCTGGGCGAGGTGGCGGGCGCCTGTAGTCCCAGCTACGCGGGAGGCTGAGGCAGGAGAATGGCATAAACCCGGGAGGCGGAGCTTGCAGTGAGCTGAGATCCGGCCACTGCACTCCAGCCTGGGCGGCAGAGTGAGATTCCATCTCAAAAAAAAAACAAAAAAAAAAGAATTGTCTTTGTATGCTAAAATTAATATGTGGAATTTTGATTGGAGATAGGATATTTACATAGTGGCGTCTAAGTATCTCTCCATCATTATCAGTGGAGAAATCTATCAGATACCACCTTAATCAAGCAATTGAGTTAACATTACCAGTAATACAACATACTGACATCATGTACTTCCTGATACGATACACTGAAAAGGGCACATTACTTCTGTGATGCTCTCACCAAAAACACATAACCTCAGTCTGATTATGAGAAAACATCAGACAGACCCAAATTGAGGTGCACTTTTCAAAAGAACTGGTCACTATTCTTCAAAAGTATCAAGGTGAAGACAGACTAAGAAACTCACAGATTGGGAGGAGACCAAGGAAGGACACATGACAACTAAATGTGGGGTTGTAGATTGTGTCCTGGATCTGAAAAGAATATTAGGAGGGGCTGGGCATGGTTGCTTATACCTCTAATCCTAGCACATTGGGAGACTGAGGCAGGTGGATCATATGAGGTCAGGAGTTTGAGACTAACCTGGCCAGTGTGGTGCAACCCCATCTCTACTAAAAATATGAAACTAGCCAGGTATGGTGGTGCGTGCTTGTAGTCCGAGCTACTCAGGAGGCTGAAGCAGGAGAATGGCTTGAACCCAGGAGGCGGATGTTGCAGTGAGCCGAGATGGTGCCATTGCACTCCACCCTGGGTGACAGAGCAAGAATCAAAAAAAAAAAAAAAAAAGTATATAGTATATATATTAGTAGGAAAACTGGTGACGTGAATAAGATCTATAGAGTAGTTAATAAACACTGTTGTTTCCCGCTTTCAATAATTGTACTGTGTTTACATGTTAACATTTAGGGGAGCAAGGTGAAGAATATTTGGGGCTTCTGTAAGTCTAAAATTATTTCAAAATTTACAAAGTTTTAAAACATAAGTTTATTAAATACTTTAAATTTTTTAAAAAAGAACTCCTGCCTTCTTGTGTATCTGTGTGAGACCACATCCCCTCCACCCCGTCCCCCATACTTGTAACTAGAACAACATCACTGCACATTGAATGCAGAGGCAACTGTGAGAATCCAGCTGTCTACTATTGAGCCAGCCGTTAAAGAGATTTGTAAAGATATAAAACAATGCCACTTTTCTCACTAAATTGTTCTGTTATTTTGGAAAATATTTTTCATAAATAAGAATTTATGTTAACATGGAATGGGTTTGTTATTTTTAAATGAATTAATGTTTTTAAATTTTTTATTTTATTTTATTTATTTATTTTTTTGAGATGGAGTCTGGCTCTGTCCATCCAGTCTAGAGTGCAGTGGCACGATCTCAGCTCAGTGCAATCTCCACCCTCCCAGGTTCGAGCAGGTCTTCTGCCTCAGCCTCCCGAGTAGCTGGGACTACAGGTGTGCAGCACCACGCCTGGCTGATTTTGTGCTTTTAAGTAGAGACAGACGGGGTTTCACCATGTTGGCCAGGCTGGTCTCAAACTCTTGACCTCAGGTGATCTGCCCACTTCGGCCTCCCAGAGTACTGGGATTATAGACATGAGCCACTGTGCCTGGCCTAAAATTTTATTTTAATTGTTTCTAATATGGCGACTCATTTTTGAGACAGAGTCTCACTTTGTCGCCAAAGATGGCGTGCGTTGACACCAAGTCGGCTCACTGCAACCTCTGTCTCCTGGATTCAAGCAGTTCTCCTGCCTCAGCCTCCTAAGTAGCTGGGATTACAGGTGCTCACCACCATGCCTGGCTAGTATTTATATTTTTAGTAGAGACAGGGTTTCATCATGTTGGCCAGGCTGGTCTTGAACTCCTGACTTCAGGTGATCCACCCACCTCAGCCTCCCAAAGTGCTGGGATTACAGGCTTACCTGAGCCACCGCACCTGGCCTCTAATATGGTGACTCTTTTAGTTATTGCTCTCTTTGGGGTCCTTGATTTTATTTATTTATTTATTTATTTATTTAGAGACAGGGTCTTGCAAGACCCTGTCACCCAGGCTGGAGTACAGTGGTACAGTCATAGCTCACTGTATGTGACTCAGTCATTGTCCTGAGTCCAGACAATCGTCTTGCCTCAGCCTCTCAAGCAGGTGTCTTCCATAGTCATGTCAAATTATTTTCTCTGATTTGCCAAATGTATTTCTAACCTCCTGGTTCCTAACCTTGCCAGATATATTGTAGTATAATAAGCACTTTGGGGTGTGATATGTCCTGTTCGTTTCTATCATGTAAGGAGATCAGTGTAGTTTCTTTTGGTTCTATGTTGTCTAAGTCTCCTCTTAGAAATAGTTGTGTTCCCATACCACGCCGATGTGTGCTCTTCTCAAGCCCTTGTTCATACCCTTTTCCATTCTGACAGTTAATTCCAACCTCTAAGATAATCCTATAAAATGGTATATTGCAGGCCGGGCGCGGTGGCTCACGTCTGTAATCCCGGCACTTTGGGAGACTGAGGCAGGCAGATAACTAGGTCAGGAGATCAAGACCATCCTGGCCAACATGGTGAAACCCTGTTTCTACTAAAAATACAAAAATTAGCTGGTGTGGTGGTGTGCATCTATAATCCCAGCTACTCAGGAGGCTGAGGCAGGAGAATCTATTGAACCTAGGAGGCAGAGATTGCAGTGGCTGAGATAGTGCCACTGCACTCCAGTCTGGCGATAGAGAAAGACTCCGTCTCAAAACAAAACAAAACAAAACAAAGCAAAAGGTACATTGGAAATAGTTTCACTTCTTTGTAGCATCAAAAATGAAACCTTTTCTGTACCCATTCTGCTTTTCCTTAGAACCTTTTACCCTTTTTTTTTTTTTTTTTTTTTGATGAATTTGTTTTGCAGTTTGGTTTGTGTGTGTATAAATTCCATTAGGAAACTGAAATGGAGAGGTTACATACTTGGGAAGTGCAGAATAATTACTGGGGTTGATTGATAATAGGAAACATTAGATAGCTTGGAACGAGCTCAGCCATCTGGTTTGCATTACGGCAGGTTGGAGATGATGCAAGACCATTGCTCTGTGATTTTTGCCAGAAACTGAAAGTGCATTTTGTTTACAGTTTAGAAGACAAATCGTCTTTCACTCACCTGTACAGTTGTAAGTAGAGGACACAGACCCACTAATCTCAGAAGCCTGGTTGAGAAATAATTTATTTGGATCATTATTTGCTCTTTTAAAATATATGAATTGTCACTAGAGAATATAGCTAGGCTGTTACTGGATTAGCTATACTTATAACATTCTCACCTCTCTTTTTTTTTTTTTTTTTGAGACGGAGTCTCGCTCTGTCGCCCAGGCTGGAGTGCAGTGGCCGGATCTCAGCTTACTGCAAGCTCCGCCTCCTGGGTTTACGCATTCTCCTGCCTCAGCCTCCCGAGTTGCTGGGACTACAGGCGTCCGCCACCTCGCCCGGCTAGATTTTTGTATTTTTTAGTAGAGACGGGGTTTCACCGTGTTAGCCAGGATGGTCTCGATCTCCTGACCTCGTGATCCGCCCGTCTCGGCCTCCCAAAGTGCTGGGATTACAGGCTTGAGCCACCGCGCCCGGCCTGAAGATTTTAATATGTATCTATTTTTAATCGTTTAGAAGCAATTTGGAGACAGGCGTCCTTTTCAGTTAAAGTTCTGAGACTCCTTATATATGGATCCTTTTCTGTTAATCCTTAGGTTACCCTTTCTTCCAACTTACTCTCAGCTTTAAGCTTGCTGCCTGAAGCAACTCTATACATTTTCTCTCCTCTGCCTAGCTCCTCTTTTTAGAGTATGTTTGCAGGAGACAGAGAGACCTTTAAAGCCAGGAGTTCATTCAACAAGAAATGTTTTGAGTGCCTGTTTATATACAGGTTAGGTGAAAAAGTTAAGAAAATGGGCTGGCCCCTGTGGTTTATGACTGTAATCCCAGCACTTTGGGAGGCCACGATGAGAGGATCACTTGAGGTTAGGAGTTCAAGAGCAGCCTGAGCAACATAGTAAGACCCCTCTCTACCAAAAATTAGCCATGTGTGGTGGCATGCACCTGTAGTACCAGCTACTTGGGAGGCTGAGGCCAGAGGATCACTTGAGTCCAGGAGTTGGAGATGGCAGTGAACTATGATTGTGCCACTGCACTCCAGCCTGAGTGACAGAAAGAGACCTTGTCTCTTAAAAAAAATTTTTTTTTAAGTAGATAAGAAAATGAATTTTAACTACCGGGGCAGTGAGTCATGCCTGGAATCTTAATGTTTTGGGAAGCCAAGGTGGGAGGATCGCCTGAGGCTAGAAGTTTGAGACCAGCCTGGGTAACATAGCAAGACCCAATCTCTGCAAAAAAAATTAAAATTAGCTGGTTGAGGTGGCACACACCTGTAGTCCTAGCTCCTCGGGAAGCTAAGTTGGAAGGATTGCCTAAGCCTAGGAGTTCAAGGTTACAGGAAATTTTGATTGCACCACTGCACTCCAGCCTAGGTGACAGAGTAAGACCCCGTCTCTTGGAAGAAAAAGGAAAGAAAATAGTTTAACTACATACCATTCCTGACTTCTGGGTGCTCACGGTTTTCTGTGGGAAATAGACAAGTAATTCAGTAATAAGACACAGAAAATGACGTTCCCAAAATTCCTTGACAGGCCAGGCGTGGTGGCTGACACCTGTAATCCTAGCACTTTGGGAGGCCGAGGCAGGTGGATTACTTAAGGTCAGGAGTTCAAGACCAGTCTGGCCAACATGGTGGAACCCTGTCTCTACTAACAACATAAAAATTAGCTGGACATGGTGGGCACACCTGTAATCCCAGCTACTTGGGAGGCTGAGGCAGGAGAATGGCTTGAACCTGGGGCAGAGGTTCCAGTGAGCTGAGATCCCGCCACTACACTCCAGTCTGGGCAACAGAGCAAGACTCTGTCTCATTAAAAAAAAAAAAAAACAGAAAAGAAAAGAAAATTCCTTGACAGCACAAAGAAAGGAAAAATTGCCTGGAGGAATGGAGAAGTTTTCATAGGGATGACCATCTAATTTACTCTCCAAACTAGGACACTATTAAAGGTGAAAGGAACATTGTTATCATCATGAGAGGATAAATTGGGACATGTCCTATACAAACTAGGACATATTATTAGTCTATTCATAAAAGTAATGTCTTTGTATGGTTGGTTTTTTTTGTTTGTGTTTTTGAGACAGAGTCTCGCTGTTGCCCAGGCTGGAGTGGAATGGTGCAGTCTCAGCTCACTGCAGCCTCCACCTCCTGGGTTCAAGTGATTCTCCTGTCTCAGCCTCCCAAGCAGCTGGGATTACAGGCCCGTGCCACTACACCTGGCTAATTTTTGTATTTTTAGTAGAGACAGGGTGTCACCATGTTGGCCAGGCTGGTCTTGAACTCCTCACCTCAGGTGATCCATCCACCTCGGTCTCCCAAAGTGCTGGGGTTATAGGCGTGAGCCACCTTGCCCAGCCTTGCATGGTCTTTTTTTTTTTTTGAGACAAAGTCTTGCTGTCCCCCAGGCTGAAGTGCAGTGCTGAAATCATGGCTCACTACAGACTAGATCCCCCAAGCTCAAGCAATCCTCCCACCCCAGCTTCCTGAGTAGCTGGAACTACAGGCACACTCCACCACACCTGCCTGATTTCTATTTGTATTTTTAGTAGAGATGGAATCTTGCTATGTTGCCCAGGCTGGTCTTGGACTCCTGAGCTCAATCAGTCCTACATACCTTGGCCTCCCAGAGTGCTGCGAGCCACCGCACCCTGTATAGTCTTAAAGTACCACCCTCCGTCTTGGATTTAGCACTTCATCTGTACCTTTTTACTGTTGATTGCACAGGCTAAGTGCTATCCTGTCTCAAGCAACATTCTTGCTGTGACCACTACTTGTTACCTTCTCTCCCCAGATATTTGCCTTTAATTCAGGACTGCCCTTAATTCAGGACTTGCTCAAATGTTATTTTTTTCTGACAGGACTTTACTGACCATACTTTTAAGAGTAGTCTCTTCCCCTACCCTAACACCACTCCGACCCATTTTAATGTCTAATTTTTTAAATGATATTTACAAATACATAACATACATATATACCCACATACATATACAATTTGGTTGTTTCTCTCTTTTTTCTTTTTTGGAGATAGGGTCTTGCCTTGTCACCTAGGCTAGAGTGCAGTGATACAATCATGCTCACTTCGGCCTTTACATAGACCCAAATGATGCTCACGCCTCAGCCTCCCGAGTAGCTGGGGCTTTGTTTGGTTTTGAGACATGGTCTCGCTCTGTTCCCCAGACTGGAATTCAGTGGCATGATCTCGGCTCACCGCAGCCTTGACCTCCTGAGCTCAAGTGATCCTCCCACCTCAGCCTTCTAGGTTGCTGGGACCACAGGTGCATGCCACCATCCTGTGATAATTTTGTATTTTTTGTAGAGATGGGGTTTTGCCATGTTGCCCAGGCTAGTCTTGAACTCTTGTGTTTTTTGTGGACATGGGGTTTTGCCATATTGCCCAGGCTGGTCTTGAACTCTTGCCCATCTTGGCCTCCCAAAGTGCTGGGATTACAGGTGTGAGCCATCATGCCCCCAGCCTGATTTCTGAGTTTTTAACTCAATAAAGGGAATGATGACGTCTTTATTATAAATATGGACTATAAGAAGAGAAGTAAGGTAGATTAGAAGGAAGGATATTCCGTCACTTTCCTGTAACTCACCAGACAGAAGAAAGAACAACCTTCTAGGAAGGGGGAAGAAATCAGAACTATCTAGTTTGAGACCTTGATCCTATTCTTTTATTTATTTATTTTTATTTTTTTTGAGGCGGAGTCTCGTTCTGTCGCCCAGGCTGGAGTGCAGTGGCCAGATCTCAGCTCACTGCAAGCTCCACCTCCTGGGTTTACGCCATTCTCCTGCCTCAGCCTCCCGAGTAGCTGGGACTACAGGCGCCCGCCACCTCACCTGGCTAGTTTTTTGTATTTTTAGTAGAGACGGGGTTTCACCGTGTTAGCCAGGATGGTCTCGATCTCCTGACCTCGTGATCCGCCCGTCTCGGCCTCCCAAAGTGCTGGGATTACAGGCTTGAGCCACCGCGCCCGGCTGATCCTATTCTTGAAGTCAGCCATGTTTTAACATTCTTGTTACTGGGCCTCTTCTCTATTTGAGAGCAATTGCTTCTCCAGATTTCTCCAGTTACTATATTATCCTTGTATTCACTGTCAAATTACTTGTATTTCTTACAATACTAGGTAGGTGCTTCAAAACTGAATGATTTCAAAAGAGTCTTCACTTGACCTCTTCAATGAGATGGAAGTTCTTATTGCTTCTAGTCTTCTTTCTGTATTGTTGGATTATCTAATTCAGAGTTTTAAAAAACATTACATAGGGGTGAACAGGTCTTGGACCTCTGGCTGATTGATGTCTCCTGTGACAGAAGGCAAACTACAAAGGAGCTCTTCTTCACATGTAAGAATGGGTGATGATTTCAGCACTTACTGATTATAAATATCTTAAGGACTTATGTTCTGGGACCATTCCAGAGACATCTCTCTCTCCTTTTTTATCTCCCACTTTCTGACTTGATAAGGGGACTATAGTGAATATAGTGACTAACTTTTACATATTTTATCAACGTGAAAAGTTTATGAGGTGCCACTAATTTTATTAGTGCCTACAGTAGAAAAGGGCATCCGTTTTCTATGAAGGGACACTATATCAAAGGCAAGTCATAATTACACACAAGCACACACACACTCTCTCTCTCTTTCTCTCTCTCTCTCTCTCTCTCTCTTTCTTTTTGGTTAGTTGGTTTATTTATTAGAGGTGGGATCTCTCTATGTTGCCCAGGCCAATCTTTATTTATTTATTTTTGAGACGGAGTCTCACTCTGTCGCCCAGGCTGGAGTGCAGTGGCGCGATCTCGGCTCACTGCAAGCTCCGCCTCCCGGGTTCACGCCATTCTCCTGCCTCAGCCTCCCGAGTAGCTGGGACTACAGGCGCCCACAACCGCGCCCGGCTAATTTTTTGTATTTTTAGTAGAGACGGGGTTTCACCGTGGTCTCGATCTCCTGACCTTGTGATCCGCCCGCCTCGGCCTCCCAAAGTGCTGGGATTACAGGCGTGAGCCACCGCGCCCGGCCTGCCCAGGCCAATCTTGAACTCTTGGCCTCAAGTGATCCTTCCACCTCTGCTTCCCAAAGTGCTGGGATTACAGGTGTGCACCACCGTGCTCAGTAGACATTTTTAGAAAAAGGAATCCATTGTGTTCAGCTTATTTGTTTTAAGTTTTTTAATCTTAAAGTTCTAAATGTTTTAGTTTTTAAATATAAAAAAATTGAGAATATTTAAGCATACAGAAAAATAGGGTAGTACAAGCAACAGCTATGTAACTACCATCTTGTCAGCAGTGAATATTTTGCCGTATTTGCTTGGCACATATCAGTATGCCATTGATATATAGCATAAACATTTTTTCTAAACCACTTCTAAGTAAGTTTTAGACTTTTACCTCTAAATACTTAAGATTGCTGTGGTAGGCAAAATAATGCCCCTTCTCCCAAGATGTCTACACCCCAGCCCCCATAACCTGAGAATATGTTCCATTTCATGGCAACAGAGAATTAAGATAGTAGATGGAGGCCGGGCGCCGTGGCTCATGCCTGTAATCCCAGCACTTTGGGAGGCTGAGGCGGGTGGATCACGAGGTCAGGAGATTGGGACCATCGTGGCTAACATAGTGAAACCCCGTCTCTACTAAAAAAAATGCAAAACATTAGCTGGGCGTGGCAGTGGGCACCTGTAGTCCCAGCCACTTGGGAGGCTGAGGTAGAAGAATGGTGTGAACCCAGGAGGCGGAGCTTGCAGTGAGCCAGGATCGCGCCACTGCACTCCAGCCTGGGCGACTGTGTGAGACTCTGTCTCAAAAAAAAAAAAAAAGATAGTAGACGGAATTAAGGTTACTAATCAGTTGACCTTAAAATATGGAAATTAGTCTAGATTATCCAGGTGGGCCCAATATAATCATAAGGGTCCTAAAATGGAAAAGGAGAGCAGAAGAGTGTCAGCGAGATGGCAGTCAGAGTACGTAGGCCTGAGATTTGAAGATGAAGGAAGTGGCCATGAACCCAGCAAAGTAGATTGTCTCTAGCAGGTAACAGCAAGACAATGGATTTTCCTCTAGAAACTCCAGAAGAAATGTAGGAGCTGACTAGGCACGGTGACTCATGCCTGTAATCCTAGCACTTTGGGAGGCCAAGGCAGGTGGATCACTTGAGGCCAGGAGTTGGAGACCAACCTGGGCAATGTGGCGAAATCCCATCTCTACAAAAAATACAAAAATTACAAAAATTAGCTGGGCGTGGTGATGCACAGCTGTAATCCCAGCTACTTCCAGTCCCCAGAGGTTGAGGTGGGAGAATCGCTTGAGCTGCAGAAGGCAGAGGTTGCAGTGAGCCAAGATTGTGCCACTGCACTCCAGCCCAGGTGACAGAGCCAGACTCTTATCTAAAAAATAAATAAATAAGTAGGAGCCATACCCATGCCTTGAATTTAGCGTAATGAGACCCGTTTTAGACTTAATGACTTTCTGAGTGAAAGGTAATAACGTTTGTATTGTGTTTAAGCCACTAAATTGGTGGTAATTTATTATAGCAGCCATAGAAAATTAATAGTAGACTGGGCTCGTGCCTGTAATCCCAGCACTTTGGGAGGTGGAAGGTGGGTGGATCACTAAGGTCAGGAGTTTGAGACCTACCTGACCAACATAGGAAAATCCTGTCTCTACTAAAAATACAAAAATTAGCCGGGCGTGGGGACACATGTCTGTAATCCTGGCTACTCGGGAGGCTGAGGTAGGAGAATCACTTGAACCCAGGAGGCAGAAGTTACAGTGAGCCAAGATCTTGCCAGTGCACTTCAGTCTGGGCAACAGAGCAAGACTCTGTCTCGGGAAAAAAAAGAAAAAGAAAAGAAAAAAGAAAACGAATGGTACAGTTACATCTCAGAAAAAATACGGACAATCTCCTGTTCAACCACAATACTATTATAACCAACAAGATTAATAATAATTCCCTAATATTATTTAATACTGAGTCCATTTGAAAATTTACCCAGTTCCCCATAATATCTTTTGTAGTTGTGTTTAAACCAAGATTCAATCAAAGATTATACATTATATTTGGTTATGTCTCTAAGTCTCTCAACCTAGGACAGTCTGTATCACCACCTCTTTTTTTTGATATCACCTGTTTTGAAGAGACAACGCTTATTGATTTGAAATAGGTTCCACATTGTAGATTTGTCAGATTGTTTCCATGTTGTCTCAGTGCCTGCAGTGAAAAGTTTGATCCCTAGGGTAAGGTAACAACAAGATTGTTCCATTGTTAAGATGTGTTTTTCCTTTTGCATTTAATCGTCTGTGGAGTTATTTTATTTAAACTGAACTAGTTCTTATGAAAATAAATGTTAAACTTCCAGACCAGCATATTTTATAATGCCAGGATAACAGACCATATAACCTAAAACCCTTATGCTATTCCATTACAAAACACCTAGTAATGCCGGATGAAATGTAACAACTATTTTTAAATTTTTAAACAAATGTTTAAAAATGCATAGCTAGCTAAGCCTGAAAGAATTAAGGAAAATTCTCAGGGACTGCAGATGAAAGAGGAACTGAAAATGAGCAGTATGCATGTGACTTAATGCTGTGGTATTTCTGGGTGCTTTGCCTAGTCTCAGTTACCTAAAGGCTTGATTTTAATGTCTATGAGCCTTAGGCCTGTATGGAACAGTTAGAAATGCAAATCTGTATATAAAGCAGGGAGCCTTAAAGGTTCATACTCAAGAGAAAGGAAGGGACCACAGAAAATTCCATCTACTGTTTGAGGAAACAAGGAAACTTTTGTGTCTCTGGCTGGGGGTAGATGGGAATGTCTCCTGAAAATTTATGTTTGGACTCAAGAATACACAATAAGGAAAGGATCAATAGGGCAAGGGTGGTCCCTCCAACAAATGGTGCTGGGAAAACTGGATATCCACAGCAAAATAATGAAATTTATCTTGTACTGTACACAAAAATCAACTCAAAATGGATTAAAGAGTTAAACATAAGACCTGAAACTATAAAACTCATAAGAAGAAAACAGGGAAAAAGCATTATGACATTGATCTTGGCAATGATTTCGTGGATATGACATCAAAAACACAGGCAACAAAAGCAAGTGGAACTGCATCAACCTAAAAAGCTTCTGCATGGCAAAGGAAACGGCAGAATGGAAAGGCAGTCTACAAAATGCGAGGAAATGTTTGTGAACCATGTATTTGATAAGGGGTTAATCTCCAACATATGTAAAAAACTCATACAACTCAGTAGCAAAAAAAAAAGGGGGGCCTAAAAATAGGCCCTTTGCTGCCGTCCGTCAATTTATTTCTCCAGGAAGAAAAATGGCATCTGTTGCAGTTGATCCACACCACCCAAGTGTCGTGACGTGGGTGGTCACCCTGCCCTTGGTGAGTTCCATGTATGACCCCATGTCCTCAGCCCATGTCAGTACAAAGGACCAGTGTCCCTACTTGAAGTCTGTGTGTGAGATGGCAAAGAAGGGCGTGAAGACCATCACCTCGGTGGCCATGTCCAGTGCTCTGCCCGTCATCCGGAAGCTAGAGCTGCAGATTGCAGTTTTGCCAGTATCTATGCCTGTAAGGAGCTAGACAGGATTGAGGAAAGACTGCTTATTCTGAATCAGCCATCAGCTCAGGTTATTGCCAATGCCAAAGGTGCTGTGACGACTACTGTAACTGGGGCCAAGGATTCATCACAGGGGTAATGGACAGGACCAAAGGGGTAGTGACTGGCACTGTGGAGAAGACCAAGTCTGTGTCAGTAGCAGCATTAACACAGGCTTGGGAAGTCAGATGATGCAGCTCGTGAGCAGTGGCATAGAAAATGCACCACCAAATCAGAGCTCTTGGTAGGACAGTACCTCCCTCTCACTGAGGAAGAGCTAGAAAAAGAAGCAAAAAAAGTTGAAGGATATGATACAGTTCAGAAGCCAAGTTGTTACGTTAGACTGGGATCCCTGTCTACCAAGCTTTACTCCGTGTCTACCAAACTTCACTTCCTACCAGCAGGCTCTCAGCAGGGTTAAAGAAGCTAAGCAGAAA
The DNA here is from genome assembly GCF_049350105.2 of Macaca mulatta. Lineage (NCBI taxonomy): Eukaryota > Metazoa > Chordata > Mammalia > Primates > Cercopithecidae > Macaca > Macaca mulatta. The sequence continues at coordinate 113,182,207 of NC_133406.1, forward strand.
AGCCAAGAGACCATTTCTCAGCTCCATTCTACTGTTCACTTCATTGAAATTGCCAGAAAGAGTGTGCATAGTGCCAATCAGAAAATCCAGGATGCTCATGATAAGCTCTACCTCTCGGGTGGAGTGGATAAGGAGTATTGGATACCATGATACTGATGAGTCCCACTGTGCTGAGCACATTGAGTCACATCCTTTTGCTGTTGCCCACAACTTGACTTAGCAGCTCCAGACCACATGCCATACCCTTCTGCCCAACATCAACGGATTGCCACAGAACATCTAAGGTCAGGCCAAGCACATGGGGGTGATGGCAGGTGACATCTACTCAGTGTTCCACAATACTGCCTCCTTTAAGGAAGTGTCTGACAGCCTCCTCGGAATCTTTAAATGACTTGATGGGTTATCTTGTTAATGACATGCCCCTCAACTGGCTGGTAGGTCCCTTTTACCCTCAGCTGACTGAGTCTCAGAATGCTTAGGACCAAGGTGTGGAGATGGACAAGAGCAGCCAGGAGGCTCAGTGATCTGAGCACAAAACTAATTAAACCTGCCCCTGTCACCAGCGCATGATGTGGCCAGCCAGTTAACACCTTTTGTTATGTTGAAATTAACCTGCTAGGCAACCCTAAATTGGGAAGCAAGTAGCTAGTAAAAAGGTCCTCAATTATAGTTATTTCCAACTGGATTAAGAGCTTTAAAGTTTCTGGCATTAGCAGATGATTTCTGTTCACCTGGTAAGAAAAGAATGCTAGGCTTGTTAGAGCCTAGCCAGAACTCACAAAAAATTCGAGTGCACTTATGTTCTCATTCTGTGGCCATTGTGTTACTCTCTGTTACCATTTGTGTTGAACAAAAACATCTTCATGCGGGCTGGGTGTCTGCTCTGGTATGATTTGAGCAGGACTCTTTACTGATTTATCTCATGATTGCTTGTACAACTTGATTTTAGTTTTTTATTTCTCAAATAGGAATACTACCTTTGAATTCAATATAATTCACTGTAAGATTTAACAACAAAAAGTGGACCAAGGACCTGAATAGACATTCTCCAAAGAAGACATAAAAGTGGCCAAGTATATATGAAAAATTGCTCAACATTGCTAATCATCAGAGAAGTACATATCAAAACCACAATGAAATATCATCACCTCACACCTGTCAATGTCAAGATGCCTATTTTTTTTTAATTGACAAGGGAGTGAAGAAGGTGAAACTCTTGCACACTGTTGGTGGGAATGCAAAATGGTACAAGAAGCCACTATGGAAAACATGGAGGTTCCTTGACATATTAAATATAGAAGTACCAGATGGTCCAGCAATCGTGCTTCTAGATTTCCAAAATAATAAAATCAGGATCCCTAAGAGATATCAGCACTCCCACATGTGACAACATGGATGAAGCTTGAGGACATTATGCTAAGGGAAATAAGACAGTCACAGAAAGACAACTGTGTGAGTCTACTTATGTGAGGTATCTAAAGTAGTCAGATTCATAGGTTGACAGTTAAATGGTGGTTGCCAAAGGCTGAGGGGGAGGAGAAATTGGGGAGTTGCTAAACAATGTATGTAAAATTAATGTCAAGCAGGAGGAAAAAGCTCTAGAGATCTGCCATACAACACTGTATCTATAGTCAACATTAATCAACATTAATGTATTGTACACTTGAAAATTTAAGAGGGTAGGCCGGGCGCGGTGGCTCAAGCCTGTAATCCCAGCACTTTGGGAGGCCGAGACGGGCGGATCACGAGGCCAGGAGATCGAGAGACGATCCCGGCTAACACGGTGAAACCCCGTCTCTACTAAAAAATACAAAAAAAAAAAAACTAGCCGGGCGAGGTGGCGGGCGCCTGTAGTCCCAGCTACTCGGGAGGCTGAGGCAGGAGAACGGCGTAAACCCGGGAGGCGGAGCTTGCAGTGAGGCTGAGGCAGGAGAACGGCGTAAACCCAGGAGGCGGAGCTTGCAGTGAGCTGAGATCTGGCCACTGCACTCCAGCCTGGGTGACAGAGCAAGACTCCGTCTCAAAAAAAAAAAAGAAAATTTAAGAGGGTAGATCTTGTGTTAAGTGTTCTTATCATAATAAAACGAATTTTTTTTTTTTTTTTTTTGAGATGGAATCTTGCTCTGTCACCCAGGCTGTAGTGTAGTGGCGCGTTCCTGGTTCACTGCAACCTCCGCCTCCCGGGTTCAAGCAATTCTCCTGCTGCAGCTTCCTGAGTAGCTGGGATTATAGGCACATGCCACCACGCCTGGCTAATTTTTGTTATGTTGAAATTAACCTGCTAGGCAACCCTAAATTGCCTAAATTGCTGGAGTTCAAGACCAACATAGGCAACATGGTGAAACCCCACCTCTGCTAAAAATGTAAAACATTAGCTGGGTGAGGTGGCACATGTCTGTAATCCCAGCTACTCAGGAGGCTGAGGCAGGGGAATTGCTTGAACCCGGGAGGTGGAGGTTGCAGTGAGCTGAGATCACACCATTACATTCCAGCCTGGGCGGCAGAATGAGACTCCATCTCAAAAAAAAAAAAAAAAAAAAGGATTAAATATAAACATTTTGGAAAAAAAAGAAAAAAATACTTTGGAGGAGGAGACATTTGAAAAAGAATCAAATAGAAAATCTAGAAATGCTAAAGAATATTTTGTAAATATTTTGTTTTGTCTTTGAGACAGAGTCTTGCTCTGTTGCCCAGGCTGGAGTGCAGTGGCATGATCTTAGCTCTCTGCCCTCTCCACCTCCTGGGTGCAGCCTCTGGAGTAGCCGAGACTACAGGGATGCGCCACCATGTCCAGCTAATTTTTTTTTTTTTTTTTGTAGAGATGGGGTTTTGCCATGTCTCCCAGGTTGGTCTTGAACTTCTGGACTGAAGCCGTCCACCTGCCTCAGCATAGCCAAAGTGCTGAGATTATAGGCATGAGCCTGTAATCAAGAATATGGTCTTTTATCAGCACATATTTTATCTAGTAAATATTGTAGGCCAGGCACTGAATAAAATAGAAACCTCTCCTAAGGAGTGCTTACATTTTATTGAATGGGAAATAGATGAACAAATAGAATATGTCAGATGATAATAATTACTGTGAAGGAGAGTAACATGTCTGGTGCCTGGGCTGAAATGACTCAAAAAGCAGAGGAGTGCCAACTCGGTGTCTATTGTGGTCTCTCCCTGAGGCTTGGCTTTTTTCACAGCATGGCAGCCTTGGGGTAGTGAAACTTCTTAGTAGCTCAGGGCTCCAGATTTGAGTATTTCAGTAAATAAGAGAGAAGCTGCATTGTTTTTTACAACTCAGTTGCAGAAATCGCACAGCAACTGGTTGAAACAGTCAGACCCCATTCCCCAACTCCCAGCCAGATTCAAGAGAAGAGAAGAAGACATAGACTCTGCCTCTTGATGTGAGGAGTCAGGCTTTTTTTGTTTGTTTTTGAGATGGAGTCTTGCTCTGTTGTCCAGGCTGGAGTGCAGTGGTGCGATCTCAACTCACTGCAGCCTCTGCCTCCCGGGTTCAAGCTATTCTCCTGCCTCAGCCTCCTGAGTAGTTGGGATCACAGGCGGCCACCACCATACTGCCTAATTTTTATATTTTTAGTAGAGACAGGGTTTCATTATGTTGGCCAGGCTGGTCTTGAACTCCTGACCTCAGGTGATCCACCCACATCAGCCTCCCAAAGTGCTGAGATTACAGGCATGAGCCCCCGTGCCTGGGCCTGATTTGAGGAGTTTTGAAGAATTTTAGGGGGACAGTGTTTTTAAACTGCGACAGATGCCATTTAAGCATTTTGAGCGAAGGAGTATTATAATCTTAAATTTTAGAAAGATCACTGTGATTTCTCTATCGGACATAGACTGAAAGAGTAACAGTAGAAACAGAGTTAAAAAGAATTACTGGTAAAACCCATCTCTACTAAAAGTGCAAAAATTGGCTGGGCATGGTGGTGCATGCCTGTAATCCCAGCTACTTGGGAGGCTGAGGCAGGAGAATCGCTTGAAACCGGAAGGCGGAGGTTGCAGTGAGCCAAGATCGTGCCACTGCACTGCAGCCTGGGTGATGTCTCAAACAAAGGAAAAAAAAAATCAAATTTAAAATACATTTGGAAGGTGATGCTGATAGCGTTTGCAGATAGAATGCATGTGGGTATGAGAAAGAGGAACTAAGAATGACTCCAAGTGTTTAGTTTGAATGGTGGTGTCATTTGCTAAGATGTGTAACAATAGGGGAAGAAACAGTTTTGGACATAAGATTATAAAATGCTTGTTAGATATCTGCTATCGTTTGAATGTTTGTCCCTCCAAAATTCATGTTGAAATTTAATTGACATTGTAATAATATTAAGAAGTGGGACCTTTAAGAAGTGATTAAGTTGTTAGGGCTTTACCCTCATGGGTGGGATTAATGTTATAGAAGGGCACCTTCTCTTTGCCCATCTGCTGTGTTATTAGACAGCAAGAAGGTCTTCACCACATGCCAGCACCTTGATGTTAGGCTTCCCAACTTCTGGAACTGTATGCCAATAAATAGCCAATAAACTTCTGGTCTTTATAAAGTACCGAAAGCTGGGTACAGTGACATACACCCATAGCCCCAGCTACCTGGGATGCTAAGGTAGGAGGATCATTTGAGCTCAAGGAATTTGGCAACATGAAGAAACTCCATCTCTAAACAAAACAGAACACACACTCCCACACACGCCTATGTAAATTACCCAGTCTGTAGGGGGTTTTTTGTTTGTTTTTTGTTTTGTTTTGAGATGAGTCTTGCTGTTGCCCAGGCCAGAGTGCAGTGGCGCGATCTTGGTTCACTGCAACCTCTGCCTCCCGGGTTCAAGCAATGCTATGCCTCAGCCTTCTGAGTAGCTGGGATTACAGGCACCCACCACCACACCTGGCTAGTTTTTTTGTATTTTTAGTAGGGACAGGGTTTCACCATCTTGCCAGGCTGGTCTTGAACTCTTGACGTCATGATCCCCCTGCCTCAGCCTTCCAAAGTACTTGGATTACAGGCATTAGCCACCACACAAAATGGACTAAGACAACATCCAAATGGAGATGTTAGTTAGGTAACTGACTATATAAAGAGAGTTTTGGAGGAGAATGACAGCTAGGAATATCAATTTGAGAATTAGTATATAAATGCTATTTAAAGCCATGGGAACACTCCATTTTTACAGTTAGAAGATAGAAAGATGAATAAAAACTAATGAAGAAGACTAAGAATAAAGGATCATGAGTGTAGAATAAGACCCAGAGATGTGAAGTCCCGAAAGCCAAGTGAAGAATGCAGTTCAAGAAGGAAGGAAGATTGAATTTATAAAATGCAGCTGAAAGTTCAAATAAGGATTGATAAATACATAATTATTGGACTTGGCAACATGAAGGTAATTAGTGACCTGGAATAAATAATCTCTTTAAATTGAGGGAATAAAACCTGAACTGAAGTGGTTTTAATCCAGAAGAAAGAGACAAGAAGTATAGGTAACTCTTGAGGAATTTTGCTATAGAAGGGTTCAGGGACATGGAGCAGTGACTGGAATACGACAGGAAGTCATGGGAAGAATTTTCTAAGGTGTAAGAAATACTATACCAAGTTGGTATGGTGATGGGGTGATTCTTAACACTGGCTAAATAATAGAACTAACTGGGGAATTTGTTAAAGGATAGCTGCATGAGTTCAATGGCAGACTGATTAAATCAGAATCTTTGGGAATTGGACCGTGATATCAGTATGTTTGTTTGTTTTACAGTTATTTAGATGATTCTAATATGCATCCAAAGTTGATCTGCTTTGAAGTAGATCAGTAAAATTAACTCGTTATATAAACAGTATATCCAACACAGTTGAAAATTAGGAACAATAGAAATTACACAGAATGCAGCATAGGAATATTAAAAACGGAAAATACGAAAAAAGAGATGAGACATGAAGACTAGAGTGAGATGGTCCAAGATACATCTCATGGGAGTTCTAAGGTAGGGTAGAGAAAATGGAGAGTAGCAACATTCAAAGAGATAATAGCAGAAAATTTCACATAATTTCTAAGTATGAATCTTCAAGGAAAAAATATAGTGAATCCTGAAAGAATAACACTAAAGACAAAGATCTTACGAAAGCAGCCAAATAGATTACTGCAAAGGAATGAAAATTAGACTCAGGCCAGGCTCTGTGATTCATGCCTGTAATCTCAGTGCTTTGGGAGGCCTGAAGAGGAGGATCACTTGAGTTCAGGAGTGAGGCTGCAGTAAGCTATGATTTTACCAGTGCGCTTCAGGCCGGGTGACAGAGGGAGACTCAATCTCAAAAAGATGTGATCTTTCTTAGTTATCCACAGAAGTGTGTCTAGTTACTCAGCTGTAAGCATTCTGAGGTCAGGGACTAAATACAACAATTAAGTACAATGTTGCAAAAACACTGACATTAAAAATAGAAGTTCCAGGCCAGGCACAATGGGTCACACCTGTAATCCCATCTGTGATCCCAGCACTTTGGGAGGCTGAGGCAGGCAGATCACTTGAGGCCAGGAGTTCGAGACCAGTCTGGCCAACATGGCGAAACCCTGTCTCCACTAAAAATACAAAAGCCAGGCGTGGTGGTGCATGTCTGTAGGCTCAGTTACTTGGGAGGCTGAGGCACAAGAATCACTTGAAACCAGGAAGCAGAGGTTGCAGTGAGCCAGGAGATTGTGACATTGCACTCCAGCCTGGGTGACAGAGCAATACTCTGTCAAAATAAAATAAAATAGCTTTGACTGTATGTAACACACTAATGATGACTAATTCATTGGAACTAAAAATAAGATAAGACTGAAATAAAAAATAAAAATTTAATAGAAGGCATAAAAGAGCAAGAAGGGCCAGGTGCAGTGGCTCACGCCTGTAATCCCAGCACTTTGGGAGGCCGAGGCAGGTGAATCACGAGGTCAGGAGTTTGAGACCAGCCTGGCCAACATGGTGAAACCCCATCTCTGCTAAAAATACAAAAATTAGCCAGGAGTGGTGGCGGATACCTGTAATCCCAGCTACTCGGGAGATTGAAGCAGAGAATTGCTTGAACCCAGGAGGCGGAGGTTGCAGTGAGCCGAGATCACGCCACTGCATTCCAGCCTGGGTGACAGAATGAGACTCCATCTCAAAAAAAAAAAAAAAAAAGTAAAGAACAAGAAGGGGCTGGACATGGTGGCTCATGCTTGTAATCCTAGCACTTTGGGAGGTTGAGATGGGTGGATCACTTGAGGCCAGTTCAAGCCCAGTGTGGCCAATATGGTGAAACCCCATCTCTACAAAAAATACAAAATTAGCTGGGCATTGGTGGCATACACCTGTAATCCCAGCTACTTTAGAGGCTGAGGTAGAAGAATCACTTGAACCTGAGAGACAGAGGTTGCATTGAGCCAGGTTCACACCACTGCACCCTAGGCTGGATGACAGAGTGAGACTGTCTCAAAACAAACATAGCAATAAGGAAGCACAGAACAAGCAAGGTAAATAGAACAGAAGATGGTAGAAATAAAACTAAATATATTAGTGATCATTACAAGTGTAAATGTACTAGTCAGTTTTTTAGAAACAATTCAATGGAAAAACAAATTCAGGTAAATACTGTCAAAAACATAAAGGTGTAGAAATTGAAATTAACAGTGAAAAAAATGTTGTAGGTAAATATTAACCAGAAAGTTAATGTCACCATACTAATATAAGACAAACTTTAAGGCAAAAAGAATTATTATGGGAATGGTTTTTGGGGAGTTTTTTTGTTTGCCTTTTTTTAATAGAGATAGGGTCTTGCTCTGTCATCCAGTGGAGTACAGTGGTATAATCATGGTAAACTGCTGTCTCAAATACCTGAGCTTAAACAGTCCTTCCACCTCAGCCTCCTGAGTAGCTGAAACTGTGGACGCATGCCACCATGCCTGGTTAGTTTTTTTTTTTTTTTTTTGAGATGGAGTCTTGCTCTGTCACCCAGGCTTGAGTGCAGTGGTGCAATTGCTCACTGCAGCCTCAGCCTCCCGGGCTCAAGGAATCCTCCCACCTCACATCTCCCCCCTCCGCCGCCCCCGCCAAAGTAGCTGGAACTATAGGCGCGTACTACCATACCTGGCTAATTTTTTATATTTTGTAAACATGGGGTTTTGTCATATTTCCCAGGCTGGTCTTGAACTCCTGAGCTCATGGGATCCACCCGTCTCAGCCTCCCAAAGTGCTGGGATTACAGGTGTGAGCCACCGCCACGCCCAGCCTAATGTTTTAAATTATTTTTAGAAGACAGGCTATCACTATTTTGCATAGGCTGGAACTTTTTTTTTTTTTTTTTAATTTAAGCTAATACAGGGTCTGGCTCTGTCATCCAGGCAGGAGTTCAGTGGCTTGATCAGGCTCACTGCAGCCTCAGCCTCCTGTGCTTAAGCAATCCTCATTGAATTGTCTTGGCACCCTTGTTGAAAAATCAGTTGACCATATGTATTAGGGTGTATTTCTGAGTTTTTTTCCATTGATCACATATCTGTCTTTATGCCAGTACCACACTATTGTTAAATCCACTGTAGTTTTCATCTCAGACAGTAGTCTTCATCTCTAGAAATTTGACTTGAGTCTTTTTGTACATCATCCATTTCTCTGCGTAACTTTTTGAACATAGGGAATGCAGTTACAGTATTAATCTGTTTTAAAGTCATTTTAATTCTAACAGAATTAGTTCTGGGTAAATAGATTTCTTCTGATTGATTATTCTTCTCGTTATGGGTCATGTTTTCATGCATCTTTGCAAACCTGTTCATCTTTAATCAAATTCCAGACATTGTGAATTTTATGTTTTTGGGTGCTGGATTATTTTTATTCCTATAAATCTTGAGGGTTGATTTGCAATTCAGTTATTGTATTTGTCAACTGTGTGGGTCTTTGCCTTTTTTTTTTTTTTTTTTTTTAAAGTATATAATTTGTTAGGGCAGTACTTAAACTAAGCAGTACTTAGTTTAGGGCTAAAAGTTCCCTAGTACTAAGGTAGGACTTTCCTGCACACTCTACCCGATACCCCATAAATTTAATTTTTCTAATCTGGGTATTAAGAATAGGCACTATTCCTGGCCCCGTGTGAGTGCTGGGTAGTGCTTGCTCCATTCCTTTCATATGTTTTTTTTCCCCCAGTCTTGGATAGTTTCCTCAGTTACATGTGCTGATCAGCACTCTGATCTCCTCAGTATTTGAGGGGATCATTTTACAGATCTCTGGGCTTCTGAGACTTTATCTGCAGCTTTCTCTGCTGTGATACTCTGTCCTTTGAAATCTGGCTGCCATTATCTCATTATATTCTCAGCTCCATCTCTTCAACTCAGGAGTCTCTCAGGCTTTGCCTTAATCTCCCTCCCCTCCTGCATCATGTCCTGGAAACTCCCTTAGGGCAATAAGCCAGGCCAGTTGTAGAGCTCACTTCACTGCTTCTTGTCACTCTGGAGTCACTGTCCATTATTGCCTGATGTCCATTGTTTTCAAAACCCTTGTTTTTATGTTTTTTTTCTTTTTTTTTTTCTTTTTTTCTTTTTTTTGGTGGTGGTGGTTCTTTTAGGTGAGAGGGTAAATCTCTGGTCTCTTGAATCATCTTGACCAGAAGTGGAAATTGCAACATTGGTTTTAACATCAACAAATTGATCCCTAAATGCTGAGGTGGAGAATGGATAACTAATTGTATATTCCTGCTGTGGGATTCTACACAGCAATTAAAGCAAATTAAGTAGAGCTTTATCCAGTTACTTGGACAGATTTTAAATATAAAAAAAATGAAGGCTGGGCATGGTGTCTCACACCTGTAATCCTGGTGCTTTGGGAAGCCAAAGCAGGAGGATCGTGTGAGGCCAGGAGTTCAAGACTAACCTGGGCAACATAACAAAACCCCATCTTGACAAATAATTTTTTAAAAATTAGCCAGGTGTGGTGGTGTGCACCTGTAGTCCTAGCTGCTTGGGAGGCTGAGGTGGGAGGATTGCCTGAGCCCAGGAGGTCAAGGTTACAGTGAGACATGATCACACCACTACATTCCAGCCTGGGCAACAGAGTGAGATACTATCTCTAAAAAAAAAAAAAAAAAAATGCCAGCTGCAGTGGCAAAAATTAGCCTGGCATGGCAGCATGAGCCTGTAATCCTGGCTACTCAGGAGGCTGAGGCGGGAGGATCACTTGAACCCAGGAAGCGGAGGTTGCAGTGAGCTGACATGGTCCATTGCACTCCAGCCTGGGTGACGGCGAGACTCTGTCTCAAAAATAAATAAATAAGGCTGGGCGAGGTGGCCCATGCCTGTAATCCCAGCACTTTGGGAGGCCGAGGCGGGCGGGTCACCTGAAGTCAGGAGTTTAAGACCACCCTGACCAACATGGTGAAACCCTGTCTCTACTAAAAATACAAAAAAATTAGCCAGGAGTGGTGGCGGGCACCTGTAATCCCAGCTACTCCGGAGGTCGAGGCAGGAGAATTGCTTGAACCCGGGAGAAGGAGGCTGCAGTGAGCTGAGATCGTGCCATTGCACTACAGCCTGGGCAACAAGAGTGAAATTCCATCACATACATACATACATACATACCTACAAACAAAATATGTTAAAAAGCAAAAACAATATTGGAAAGAAAAATGAAGGATAGTACAGAAGTGATAATTTCTAAAAATACACAAAATATTTATATATTATTAATGGCTACATGTATATGCAATAAACTTATTAAAGTATTTATGAGAATGGAAACAACATCTGAAGGAGGAGGGAGGGGAAGAAAGGGTTGAGAGTGAAGTTACACACAGTGCTTCAGTTTTATCTAATGTTTTGTCTCACTAAAAATAGGAGACCACATAGATGCCTCGTGACTAGTATCTAAAATACATAAAGAACTCTCAAACTCAACTGTAAAAAGGAACAGCAAAGAGCTCGGTTAGGAAATGAGCAAAAGACATGAACAGAAGTTTCATAGAAGAAAATTACAGATGGCAAATAAACATGTAAAAAGAACATCAGTAGCCATTAGGGAAATGAAAATTGAAACCACAATGAAATACTACCACACACCTATCCAGATGGCTTAAGTAAGAAATAATGACACCAGCCAGGTTCAGTGGCCCACACTTCAAGTCACTTCTCCTCTAGTGGCTGAGATAGGAGGATGGAATGAGGCCTGGAATTTGAGGCTGCAGATTGCTAAGATGGTGCCTCTGCACTCCAGCCTGGGTAACATAGTGAGACCCCATCTATTAAATAACAGTAATAAAAATGACACCACCAAATGCTGGTGAGGGTGTGAAAAACCTGGATTTCTCGTACATTGCATCTGGGAATATATGATGGAGGAAAACAGGTTGGCAGTTTCTTATGAAACCAAACATTCACTTACCATATGACTCAGCAGTTGCACACTTGGGCATTTATCCCAGATAAATGAAAACTTTTCTACAAAAACATTCCCATGAATGTTCATAGCAGCTTTATTCCTAATAACCAAAAGCTGAAAACAACTCAGATGTCCTTCAGTGAGTAAATAAACCATGGTACATCCATACCATGGAATACTACTCAGCAATAAAAAGGAATAAACTGTTGGTACTTGCAGCCACTTGGATAAATCTCAAGGAAATTATCCTAAGTGAAAAAGGCCAATCCTAAAAGTTACATACTGTGTGATTCCAACTTTATAATGATTTGAAAAGCTAACATTTTCTAAATGGAGAACAGATTAGTGACTTTTAGGAGTTAGGAATGAATGTAGCAGGAGATGGGAGGGGAGAGGTAGATGTTATTATAAAACGGTAACACGAGGGATCCTTGAGGTGATGGAATGGTGCTGTTTCTTAACTGTAATAATGGATACATGAACCTAAAAATGTGACAAAATTGTGTAGAACCAAGTATACCTACAAAGGAATACTAATAAAATGGGACATCTGAAGATCTGCTTATTGTATCAATGCTGAGATCCTGGTGGTGATACAGTATTATAGTTTTGCAAGATTTTACCATTGGGGGAAACTAGATAAAGGGTATGTGGGATCTTTATTTCCATCTTTGAAATATTTTATAATAAGAATATGCAATCTCTTCAGTGTGTACAATAAAATTCTCTGTGACCATTTGAGACATCTCTTCTTGTGACTATTTGAGTCACAAGAAGAGGAATCAGAAAAAATAGTGGAAACATAAGAAATGAAAATTTTTTGCTTATTAATATTTACTTCAAAGTTTTTAGATTTTAAAAAGATAAATTAGAATTTATGAAAGTATTTTTTTTAAGAATATATTTTTGGCCGGGCACGGTGGCTCACGCCTGTAGTCCCAGCACTTTGGGAGGCCGAGGTGGGCGGATCACCTGAGGTTGGGAGTTCGTCTGAGACCAGCCTCACCAACGTGGAGAAACCGCATCTCTACTAAAAATACAAAATTAGTTGAGCGTGATGGCGCATGCCTGTAATCCTAGCTACTCGGGAGGCTGAGGCAGGAGAATTACTTGAACCCGGGAGGCGGAGGTTGCGGTGAACCGAGATCGCGCCATTGCACTCCAGCCTGGGCAACAAGAGCAAAACTCCGCCCAAAAAAATAATAATAATTAGTATTTTCGGCAGGGCGCAGTGGCTCATGCCTGTAACCCCAGCACTTTGGGAGGCCGAGGCAGGTGGATGCCCTGAGGTCAGGAGTTTGAGACCAGCCTGACCAACATGGTGAAACCCCATCTCTACTAAAAATACAAAAAATTAGCCGGGCATTATGACGGTTGCCTGTAATCCCAGCTACTCGGGAGGCTGAGGCAGGAGAATCGCTTTAACTTGGGAGGCGGAGGTAGCAGTGAGCCAAGATCATGCCATTGCATTCCAGCCTGGGCAACAAGTGAGACTCTGTCTCAAAAAAAAAAAGAAAATGTTTTCATTTCTACTTAGGAATTTTAAACCAAAACAGCTTTTTGTTTGTTTGAGACAGATTCTCGCTTTGTCACCAGGTCTAGAGTGCAATGGCATGATCTCAGCTCACTGCAACCTCCACCTTCCAGGTTTAGGGGATTCTCCTGCCTCAGCCTCCCAAGCAGCTGGGATTATAGGCACCCGTCATCATGCCTGGCTAATTTTTTGTATTTTTAGTAGAGACACGGTCTCAACATGTTGGTCAGGCTGGTCTCATACTCCTAACCTCAAGTGATCTGCCTGCTTTGGCCTCCCAAAATGCTGGGATTACAGGTGTGAGCCACTGCACCCAGCCTTCAAAACAGTTTTTTTTGTTTTTTTTTTTTTTTTTGAGAGGGAGTCTCCTGCTCTCGCCCAAGCTGGAGTGCAGCGGCGCGATCTCGGCTCACTGCAAGCTCCGCCTCCTGGGTTCACGCCATTCTCCTGCCTCAGCCTCCCGAGTAGCTGGGACTACAGGCGCCCGCCACCACACCTGGCTCATTTTTTGTATTTTTAGTAGAGGCGGGGTTTCACTGTGGTCTCGATCTCCTGACCTTGTGATCCTCCCGCCTTGGCCTCCCAAAGTGCTGGGATTACAGGCGTGAGCCACCGCGCCCGGCCAAAACAGTTTTTTAAACTTACTTTTTATGTGTTAAACACTATTGTTTTGTAAGGATTGTTGTCTCTTGTTCATTATGAATACTGATAACTTTTCAGAGGTAACATAACCATCTTAAGATCTTTTAGACTATTGCTACTTTAAACTTTTAAGTAACATTATATAACTATAGGCTTCACTTTCGTCATTTTTGAGAATTAGAGGTTTTCCAACCTAGCTAACAATTTAGGTTTTTCTGTTCTCTGATGTGATTAAATGGAAGAACAAAGGACAAATATAAAGAGCCTTGTACGTTGCCTTATACAGAGCAGGTACTCCAGTATGTTAATTTATTTTGTTCAAATAACCTCTTCATTCCCCTGTCCTCTGTCTGCCTCTCAGGATCCTCTTAAGTCTTTGCTGCAAATCCAGGTTTTGGTTTGATGTTGTCAGAAACTTCACAAGCATGAATGTAGAGTGATTTCATTTGGCATTCTTGTTTCTTATAGGAGTCCAACAACAAGTTTAAAGTTGGACATTTTTCTTTTTCTGCTACAGTTGTTTGACACAACTACTCTCTTCCTTAACCTTTTTTTTTTTTTTTTTTTTTTTTTTGAGACAGGGTCTCGTTCTGTCACCCAGGCTGGAGTGAGGTGGCCTCATCTCAGTTCATTGCAACCTCTGCCTCCCAGGTTCAAGTGATGCTCATGCCTCAGCCACCCAAGTAGCTGGTATTACAGGCATGCACCACCACACCTGGCAATTTTTGTATTTTTAGTAGGGACAGGCTTTTGCCATGCTGGCCAGGCTGGTCTCAAACTCCCAGCCTCAAGTGATCTGCCATCCTCAGCCTCCCAAAGTGCTAGGATTACAGGCATGAGCCACTGTGCCCAGCCTCTGCCGCCTTATATACTACTTTTCATCCTCACATTTCAGTAAAGAGAAAATTCACCGAAAGGCAAAAGCTGAAGCCAGGGAATAATCCTTTTCTCTGACTGCAAATCTCAGTCACCAACTCCTATCAATTCTGTGTTCTTCCTCTGAATGTAAAAGAGAAAATATGCACATGGTGGCACGCATCTGTAGTTCCAGCTACTCGGGAGGCTGAGGCATGAGAGTTGCTTGAACTCAGGGGCCCAGGCTTCAGTGAGCCATAATTGCACCACTGTACTCCAGCCTGGATGACAGAGTGAGACTCAAAAAAGAGAGGCAGGGCACGTCTCTTTGCAGTGAGCTGAGATTGCACCATTGCACTCCAGCCTGGGCAACAGAGCAAAAACTCCATCTCAAAACAAAAAAAAAAAAGGCAGAGAAAATGAGTTAATGTAAACATCCAAGTGTGTATTTTTGTTATATGCACATGCTTCTATTGGAATGAAATTCTGGAAAACAGTAACTTAGTCTTTTTCTAAAAATCTTTACTCCTAATGCCTGACTTTGACATGTAGTATATGATTAATATTTGTGGGGTGGATGGTTGGATAGATGGGCAGATACTTGCTTCTTAAGAAGTACTTACTACACAGTACTTGCTTCTTAAGAAGTCTGCCTCTGAGAAGGGTGTTGTACTGTGTAATAGATTGTGGAAGTGAGCTAGACCTGTGTTGTAATTCCAGATTTACTCTCTAAAGCTTTGCAATTGGGATACACCTCTTCGCACCTGTGAAGTAGAAACAATACTACCTACTTAGTAACTTGTTGAAAAGATTTAACTAAGTTTCTTCTCCAACTGGAATGGAGAAAAAAAAAATTCAAGAAAGAATACATGATAAAGTGCCCAACAGCATGTTTGGCTTTAAGTGGGTGGTTAAGAAATAGTAGCTGTTACTATTAGGATCACAGAAGAAACAAAAAAAGATTGGTTAGGCATTAAAAGGCAACATACAACCTTCATTTTACAGAATTTTCTTTTTTTTGCAGAGGAATATTTATGTGATAAATTTTCAGTGAATATTATTTTTACAAATTTATAATGGAGGCGTAATTTAACTGTAGAATTTATTTTTAGTATATTTACAAAGTTGTGCAACCATCACAACAGTCCATTTTAGAAGAACATTTACAATCACCCTAAAAAGATCATGTGTGCCCTTTCGTAATAGTTATGTTGGATTTTGTTTTTGCAATTTTATTGTGGTAAAATATATGTAATGTAAAATTTACTATCTTAAACATTTGTAAGTATATAATTCAGTGGATTTAAGTACATTCACATTGTTTTGCAACCATCACCACTATCTACTTGCAGAACTTTTTCTTCATCCCGGAGACTCTGTTCCCATTAAACAATCACCGTCACTCCCCACCCCTACCTTAGCTGGAAACCTCTATTCTACTGGTTTTTTGTTTGTTTGTTTTGTTTTGGGTTTTGTTTGTTTATTTTTGTTGTTGTTACTGTTTTTGAGATAAGGGCATCTTACTCTGTTGCCTAGGCTGGTTTTCAACTCCTGAGGCTCAAGCATTCCTCCCACCCCAGCCTCCCAAGTAGCTAGAATTATAGGCACTTGCCACCGTGCTCAGTCCTCTATTATACTTTCTATCTCTAGGTACCTCATATATGTGGAACCATACAATATTTATCCTTTTGTGTCTGGTTTATTTTACTCAGCATAATGTTTTCAAAGCTTGTCCATTTTACATTGGATTTTGAGGCAGGCATGGTTGTGAGTGCATAAAGTTGAGGTTTATAGATTAGTGAAGACAAGTAGCCGTGGACAGATTGGTCAGAATTCTCAAGCTACCTATTAGGAATGACTTACCTCAGACATTCGTATATCTGGGTTTTGGTTTCTCGCAGCCTCTGATGGGTCAGTTTCTTTCTTGAATCATTAGTGTATAGTAAGGGGAAATTTTTTGATTTACTTTCAGCTATTTGTATAATGACAGTTCAATGAGCCAAGGTAATGATGGCATCCCAAACTCTAGGTCTAGGTTATTGAATTTTGTTGTTTGGTCATACTATCAATGCTCATGAATATATCTCAAAACTTAGAATACTGTAGTATATCAACTTAAATGTATATATCTTGCTGTGTGTACTTAAGAGACGGGGTCTTGCTTTGTCACCCAGGCTGGAGTAGAGTGGTGCATCATAGCTCACTGCAGCCTCAAACTCCTGGGCTCAAATGATCTTCCCACCTCAGTCACTATGCCCAGCTAATTTTTTTTTTCTTTTTTTTTCTTTTTATTTTTTTAGGCCGGGTGCAGTGGCTCATGCGTGTAATCCTAGCACTTTGGGAGGCCAAGGTGGGTGGCTCACTTGAGGTCAGGAGTTCAAGACCAGCCTGACCAACATGGTGAAACCTCGTCTCTACTAAAAATACAAAAATTAGCCTAGTGTGGTGGTGAACACCTGTAATCTCAGCTACTTGGAAGGCTGAGGCATGAGAATCACTTGAACCTGGGAGGCAGAGGTTACAGTGAGCCGAGATTGTGCCACTGCACTCCAGCCTGGGTGACAGACTGAGACCTTCTCAAAAAATAATAATAACAAATTTTTTTTTTTTAGAGTCTCCCAGGCTGGTCTCAAACTCTCAGCCTCCAGTGATCCTCTTGCCTTAGCCTCTTGAGTCACTGGGATTACATATACAAGCCACTGCCTTACTGTGTACTTTTCTAAAGTACAGACATACCTCAGAGATTTTGTATGTTCCATTCCAGACCACCACAATAAAGCAAATACTGCAATAAAGCAAGTCACACAAAGTTTTTGGTTTCTCAGTGTATATAAAAGTGATGTTTAGGCCAGACGTGGTGGCTCACGCCTGTAATCTCAACATTCTGCGAGGCTGAGGCAGGAGGATTGCTTGAAGTCAGGAGTTTGAGACCAGCTTGGTCAACATGGTGAAACCTCGTCTCTACTAAAAATACAAAAATTAGCTGGGCATGGTGGTATGCGCCTGTAATCCCAGCTACTCAGGAGGCTGAGGCAGTAGAATCGCTTGAACTCAGGAGGTGGAGGTTGTAGTGAACCGACATCATGCCACTGCATTCCAGCCTGGGCAACAGAGCAAGACTCTGTCTCAAAAATAATAATAAAAAACATAAGTTATGTTTAGGCTGGGCGCGGTGGCTCACACCTGTAATCCCAGCACTTTGGGAGGCCGAGGCGGGTGGATCACGAGGTCAAGAGATCGAGACCATCCTAGCCAACATGGTGAAACCCCGTCTCTACTAAAAATACAAAAATTAACTGGGCACGGTGGCACGCACCTGTAGTCCCAGCTGCTCGGGGCTGAGGCAGGAGAATCATTTGAACCCGGGAGGCGGAGGTTGCGGTGAGCCAAGATCGCACCACTTCACTCCAGCCTGGGTGACAGAGTGAGACTCTGTCTCAGAAAAAAAAAAAAAGTTATGTTTACACTATGCTGTAGTCTATTAAGTGCAATAGGATTATGTCTAAAAAAACAATGTATACATCTTAAATAAAAAAGCCTTCTTGCTAAAAAGTGCTAACAATCATCTGAGCCTTCAGTAAGTCATTATCTTTTAGCTGGTAGAGTGTCTTGCCTTCATGTGGATGACTGCTCACCCATTAGTGTGGTGGTTGCTGAAGGTTGGGGTAACCTGACAATTTTTTATTTTTTATTTTTTTTGAGATGATAGGCGTGAGCCACCGTGCCTGCCCAACCTGGCAGTTTCTTAAAATAAGATGAAGTTTGCCACATGGATTGGCTACCTTTCGTGGAAGATTTTCATGTAGCATGTGGTACTCTTTGATACCATTTTATCCACAGTAGAACTACTTTCAACATTGGCGTCATTTCTCTCAAACCCTGCTGCTGCTTTGTCAGCTTAAGTTTATGGAATATTCTAAATCTTCTGGTGTCATTTCAACAGTGTTCACAGCATCTTACCAGGAGTAGATTCCATCTCAAGAAACCACTTTCTTTGCTCATCCATAAGAAGCAATTCCTTATCCATTCAAAATTTTTTTTGTTTGTTGGTTTTTGCTTTTTAAAGAGTCTCAGTTGTGGTCTGTCACCCAAGCTCGAGTGCAGTGGCATGATCGTAGCTCATTGTAACCTCAAACTCCTGGGCTCATGCAATCCTCTCACCTCACCCTCCTGAGTGAGGTGCATGCCACGGTGCCCAGCTAATTTTTTTTTTTTTTTTTTGTAGAGATGGGGTCTCACTTTGTTGTCCAGGTTGGTCTCAAACTCCTGAGCTCAAGTGATCCTCCTGTCTCAGCCTCCCGAAGTGCTGGGATTACAGGCATGAGCCACTGTGCCTTGCCCAGGCTCCCTTCTAATTGTAGTTTTCTTGCTGTTTCTACCACTTTTGCAGTCATTTCTTCCATTGAAACCTTGAACCTATCAAAGGTCATCTGTGAAAGTTATAATCACCTTCTTTCAAATTCCTGTTAATGTTGATAGTTTTAGGCCAGGCGTGGTGGCTCATGCCTGTAATCCCGGCAATTTGGGAAGCCGAGGTAGGTGAATCACCTGAGGTCGGGAGTTCGAGACCAGCCTGACCAACATGGAGAAACCCTGTTTCTACTGAAAATACAAAATTATCTGGGCCTGGGGTGGCACATGCCTGTAATCCCAGCTACTCAGGAGACTGAGGCAGGAGAATTGCTTGAACCTGGGAGGTGGAGGTTGCAGTGACCCGAGATCGCACCATTGCACTCCAGCCTGGGCAACAAGAACAAAACTCTGTCTCAAAAAAAAAAAAAGAAAGAAAGAAAAATGTTGATAGTTTTGCTTCCTCCTGCAATGGTAAATAATTTCCAGGAAGTTTTTAAAATTTTTATTTGTATAGAGACAGGGTCTTGCTGTATTGCCCAGGCCAGTCTCAAACTCCTGGGCTCAAGTGATCTTCCCACCTGGGCCTTGAAAGCACTGGAATTACATGTGTGAGCCACCATGCCTGGCCTAAAATATATTAATATTTCTTTTTCTTTCTTTTTTTTTTTTTTGAGACTGAGTTTTGCTCTTGTTGCCCAGGCTGGAGTGCAGTGGCATGATCTTGGCTCACTGCCACCTCCCCCTCCCAGGTTCAAGCGATTCTCCTGCCTCACCCTCCCAAGTAGCTGGGATTACAGGCATGTGCTGCCACGCCTAACTTTGTATTTTTAGTAGAGACGGGGTTTCACCATGTTGGTCAGACTGGTCTCAAACTCCTGACCTTAGGTAATCCACCTGCCTCGGCCTCCCAAAGTGCTGGGGTTACAGGCATGAGCCACCATGCCCAGCAATATTTCTTACATGGGAAGACTTGAAAGTCAGAATTACTCCTTGATTCATAGTCTATAGAATGGATGTGTTAGCCACATGAAAACAACATTAATCTCCTTGTTCATCTCCATCAGAGCTCTTGGTGACTGGGTGCATTGTCAGTGAGCAGTAATATTTTGAAAGGGATCTTTTTTCTGAGCAGTAGATCTCAGCCATGAGCTTAAAATATTCAGTAAACCATACTGTAAACAGATGTGCTGTCATCCAGACGTCATTGTTCCATTGAGAGAGTACAGGCAGAATAGATTTAGCCTAATTCTTACCTTTTTTCTAAGAGATGGAGTCTTGCTGTGTTGTCCAGGCTGGAGTGCACTGGCTATTCACAGGTGCAGTCATAGTGTTCTACAGCCTCAAAATCCTGAGCTCAGGCAACCTTGCTGCCTCAGCCTACCACATAGCTGAGACTACTGGCGTGCACTACTATGCCCAGTTTATTTAACGTAATTCTTAAGTGCCCTAGAATTGTTGGAATAGTAAATGATCACTGACTTCAATTTAAAGTCACCAGCCATATTAGCCTCTAACAAGATAGTCAGCCTGTCTTTTGAAGCTTTGGAGCCTGGTATTGGCATCTCTCTATGAAAGTCTTCCAGTAGAAGGCTATTTTGTCTACATTGAAAATGTACTGTTCACATGGACTTATAGATGAAAACAGTAGATACTGAGTACTCCAAAAAGGGGAGGAATAGAGTGGGGGATAAGGGTTGAAAAACTACCCATTGGGTACTATGTTAGCTATTTGGGTGATGGGTTCAGTAAAAGCCCAAACCCCAGCATTATGCAATATATCCATTTAATAAACCTACACATGTATCCCTTAAATCTAAAATAAAAATTAGAAAATTTTAAAAAGGGAAAATAATGTACTGTTAATGTGTCACCTTTGTGGGTTATCTCAGCTAGATCTTATGGATAACTTGCGTTAGCTTCTACATCAGGACTTGGCTACTGCTGTGCCTTGTACTTTTGTGTTATGGCATGACTTCTTAAACCTCATGAACCAGCCTTTGCTAGTTTCCAACTTTTCTTCTGCAGGTTCCTCACCTCTCCCAGCCTTCACAGAATTGAAGAGAGTTAGGGCCTGATTCTGAATTAGGCTTTGGCTTAAAGGAATGTTGTGGCTGGTTTGATCTTGCCAGTACACTAAAACTTTCTCCATATTGCTAGTAAAGCCTTTGCACTTTGCCGTTATTTGTGTGTTCACTGGAGTAGCACTTTTAATAATTCCTTCAGGAACTTTTTCTTTGCATTCACAACTTGGCTAACCTTTTTTTTTTTTTTTTTTGAGACGGAGTCTCGCCCTGTCGCCTAGCCTGGAGTGCAATGGCGCGATCTTGGCTCACTGCAACCTCCGCCTCCTGGGTTCAAGTGATTGTCCTGCATGATCCTCCTGAGTAGCTGGGATTACAGGCGCATGCCACCACGCTTGGCTAATTTTTTGTATCTTTAGTAGAGACGGCGTTTCACCATGTTGGACAGGCTGGTCTCGAGCTCCTGACCTCGTGATCTGCCCACCTCGGCCTCCCAGACTGCTGGGATTACAGGCGTGAGCCACCACACCCGGCCACAATTGGCTAACTGTTACATGCAAGAGGGCTAGGTTTTAGCCCATCTTGGTTTTCAACAAGGCTTCCTCGCTGAGCTTAATCATTTCTAGCTTTTGATTTAAAGTGAGAAACGTGTGACTCTTCCTTTCAGTTGAACACTTAGAGACCCTTGTAGGGTTAATAATTGGTCTAACTTCAATATTGTTGTGTCTCATAGTAAAGAAGCTGGAGAAAGAGAGAGATGGGAGAACAGCCAGTCTGTGGAACAGTCAGAGCACACACAACATTTATTAAGTTTGCCATCTTCTGAGTACAGTTAATGGTGCCACAAAACAATTAAAATAGTAATATTAAAGATACTGATCATTACCAAAATGTGACACAGAGACAGAGTGAGAACATACTGTTAGAAAAATGATACCATTAGGGTTGCTCAATACAGGGTTACCGCAAACATTCGTTTTTTGTTGTTGTTGTTTGTTGTTGTTTGAGACAGAGTCTTGCTTTTGTCGCCCAGGTTGGAGTGCAGTGGCGCGATCTTGGCTCACTGAAATCTCTGCCTCCTGGGTTCAAGCGATCCTCCTGCCTCAGCCTCCCAAATAGCTGGGATTATAGGCGTGTGCCACAACACCCGACTAATTTTTGTATTTTTAGTAGAGACAGGGTTTCACCATGTTGGCCAGGCTGGTCTTGAACTCCTAACCTCAAGTGATCCGCCTGCCTTGGCTTCCCAAAGCACTGGGATTACAGGTGTGAACCACTGTGCCTGGCCTTGTCTTCCTTTAACACAGTATCTGCAAAGCACAATAAAGTGAAATGCAATAAAATGAGGCATGGCTATACTTTTTGCATCTAGGTGTATAATCAGTTGAGTGGCAGACTTTTCCTACCCTCCCCAACTTACCATAGTATGCCCAGTTACTACTCTCAGTTACATAGTGCTGATTGAAGTACTAAAGACATTTAACTATAGAGTTAGGGGGGTGTTCTGTAGCACTCCACTTTCTAGTCTCTCCATCTGAAGATTTTTTTTTTCTTTTTTTTTTTTTGAGGCGGAGTCTCGCTCTGTCGCCCAGGCTGGAGTGCAGTGGCCGGATATCAGCCCACTGCAAGCTCCGCCTCCTGGGTTTACGCCATTCTCCTGCCTCAGCCTCCCGAGTAGCTGGGACTACAGGCGCCCGCCACCTTGCCCAGCTAGTTTTTTGTATTTTTTAGTAGAGACGGGGTTTCACTGTGTTAGGATGGTCTCAATCTCCTGACCTCGTGATCTGCCCGTCTCGGCCTCCCAAAGTGCTGGGATTACAGGCGTGAGCCACCATGCCCGGCCTCCATCTGAAGATATTTTTCAGAGGTAAATTGGGAGGTGAAGTGTGATAAAAATGTTCTAAAGTTGATTATAATGATAGTTGCACAGCTTTGAATATGCTAAACATGGAATTGTATACTTTATATAGGTAAATTGCATGATATGTGAATTATATCTCAGTAAAGCTCTTCTTATTTTATTTTATTTTACTTTAAGTTCTGGGATACATGCACAGAAACTGAAGGTTTATTACATAGGTATACATGTGCCATGGTGGTTTGCAGCAGCTGTCAACCTGTCATCTAGGTTTTAAGCCCCACATGCATTAGGTATTTGTCCTAATGCTCTCCCTCCTTTTGCCTCCCACCTCCCGACAGACCCAGGTGTGTGATGTTCCCCTCCCTGTGTCCATGTGTTCTCATTGTTCAACTCCCACTTACGAGTGAAAACATGCAGTGTTTGGTTTTCTCTTCCTTTGTTAGTTTACTGAGATTGATGGCTTCCAGCTTCATCCACTTCCCTGCAAAGGACATGGACTCATTCTTTTTTATGGCTGCTAAAGCTGTTCTTTAAAAAGAGAAGGAATTAAAAAACATTACCCCAAAATTCAGAAGTTTGGGTTCTGACTTTTCTCTTGTCTCTAAAAGGTGTGTTTCTGCCTATAATCCCCAGCACTTTGAGAGACTGAGGCAGGAGGATCATTTGAACCCAGGAGTTCCAGACCAGCCTGGGCAACATAGTGAGACTTTGTCCTACAAAAAACTGAAAAGTTAGCCCAGTGTGGTGGCATGCGTCTCTAGCTACTCAGGAGGCTGAGGCGTGGAGGATTGTTTGAGCCCTAGAGTTTGAAGCTGCAGTAGGCTATGATTGTGCCACTTGCACCCTAGCCTGGGTGATAGAGTGAGACCCTATCTCTCAAAAATAAAAATAAAAACAGGCCGGGCATGGTGGCTAATGCCTGTAATCCCAGCACTTTAGGAGGCCAAGGCGGGCAGATCGCAAGGTCAAGAGACTGCGACGATCCTGGCCAACATGGTGAAACCCCGTCTCTACTAAAATACAAAAATTAGCTGGACGTGGTGGCACACACCCATAGTCCCAGCTACTTGGGAGGCTGAGGCGGGAGAGTCACTTGAACCTGGGAGACAGAGGTTGCAGTGAGCTGAGATCTCACCACTCCACTCCAGCCTGGTGACAGAACAAGATTCCATCTCAAATAAATAAATAATAAAAGGTGTGTGTTTCATTTTTTGGTTTTGTTTTGTTTTTGTTTTGAGACAGAGTTTCACTCTGTCACACCCAGGCTGGAATGCAGTGGTGAAATCTTTGCACACTGCAACCTCCACCTTGCAGGTTCAAGTGATTCTTATGCCTCAGCCTCTCAGGTAGCTGGGACTACATGAAAGCGCCGCCATGCCTAATTTTGGTATTTTTAGTAGAGACAGGGTTTCACCATGCTGGCCAGATTGGTCTCGAATTCCTGACCTCAAGTGATCTACCTACCTCAGCCTCCCAAAGTGCTGGGATTACAAGCGTGAGCCACTGCACCCAGCCCCTGTTTCTTTTTTTTTTTTTTTTGAGACGGAGTCTCGCGCTGTCACCCAGGCTGGAGTGCAGTGGACGGATCACAGCTCACTGCAAGCTCCGCCTCCCGGGTTCACGCCATTCTCCTGCCTCAGCCTCCCGAGTAGCTGGGACTACAGGCATCCGCCACCTCGGCCGGCTAGTTTTTTGTATTTTTTAGTAGAGACGGGGTTTCACCGTGTTAACCAGGATGGTCTCGATCTCCTGACCTCGTGATCCGCCCGTCTCGGCCTCCCAAAGTGCTGGGATTACAGGCTTGAGCCACCGCGCCCGGCCTACCAGCCCCTGTTTCTTTTTTCTTTTTTTTTTTAATTGCAACTGGAAAATAATCTTTTTTATTTTATTCCTCCCTCCCTCCCTCCCTCCCTCCCTTCCTTCCTTCCTCCCTTCTTTCCTTCTTTCCTTCCCTCCCTCCCTCCCTCTGTTGCCCAGGCTGGAATGCAGTGGCAAGATCTCAGCTCACTGCAACCTCCACCTCCTGGGTTCAATCAGTTCTCTGCCTCAGCTTCCCAAGTAGCAGGGATTACAGGCGCCCGCCACCCAGCCCGGCTAAGTTTTTGTATTTTTAGTAGAAATGGGGTTTCACCATCTTGGCCAGGCTGGTCTTGAACTCCTGACCTTGTGATCCACCCGCCTCAGCCCAATGCTGGGATTATAGGTGTGAGCTGCTGTGCCCAGCCCTGGAATAGAAGAAAATTTTAAGCACTCCATTTTTACAAATGAAATTGAAACTTGGGAAGGTAAAGTAACTTACTAAATATTTGACCTGGTTAATATAAGTAGCAATTTTAACCTGTGTTTCTTTGACTTAAAAGATTTTCTTACTATTTTATCTGTACTGTTTCCTACCAGGACAACAACCCTGGATTTGAAAGTGTTGGAGAAAATCTAAATCTGAATTTGCATTTGAATTTTTTGTTGTTTGTTTCTTAAGACAGAGCCTCACTGTATCACCCCAGCTGGAGTTCAGTGGGGCGATCAGGCTCACGGCAGCCTCAACCTCCTGGTCTCAAGCAGTCCTCCCACCTTAGCCTCCCAAGTAGCTAGGACTACAGGCATGTGCCACCATGCCTGACAGATTTTTAATTTTTTTGTAGAGATGGGGTCTCACGATTTTTCTCAGGCTGGTCTTGAACTCCTGGGCTCAAGCAGTCTTCCCACCTCAGCCTCTGGAGGAGCTGGGAATATAAGTTGAGCCACCATGCTCGGCCTACATTTAGATTTTGTTAGTGTAAAAAAAATCAAAGTGAAAAGGGAAGATAATGATTAATTAGCTTATCAATTTTGCTTCATGAGTAAAGAAAAAAATAGTGCTGCTTATCAGGCTAACCACCTAAGTTCTTCATTTTAAAAAGCATCTTAAGTTTCTTCAGATTTTGAATCTGCTAACCCTGGTAACATGCAGTTTACCTATGTGGCAAACCTGCACGTGTACCCTTGAAATAAAATAAAATAAAAGCTAAAAAAAAAAAAAAAAGGTTTTCAGTCTATATCCATATAGAATTCAGGGCAAATATCAACAGGCCTCACTTATGTAAATTTAAGTTTACTTAAATTGCTGAGGTTGAATGGAGAGCTCTCCTTTAATATAGATGTTCTAGGACAATATCAGGACATTAGCTTAGTTAACTTTGAACTCTGTGTGTGTGTGTGTGTGTGTGTGTGTGTGAGAGAGAAAGAGAGATTCTTGTAACTTTATACTATTTAAGGGACTTTATTCTGATCTTACTTGTAGTTTTCTTTCCATAGGATGGATCGAATGACAGAAGATGCTCTTCGCTTGAATCTGTTGAAGCGGAGCTTGGACCCAGCAGATGAGCGAGATGATGTCCTGGCAAAGCGACTCAAAATGGAGGGGCACGAGGCCATGGAACGTCTGAAAATGTTGGCATTGCTCAAAAGGAAGGATTTGGCAAATCTTGAGGTGCCACATGAGTTACCCACCAAACAGGATGGCAGTGGTGTCAAGGGCTATGAAGAAAAACTTAATGGGAATCTCAGGCCTCATGGAGACAACAGGACTGCTGGAAGGCCAGGCAAAGAAAACATCAATGATGAGCCTGTGGATATGAGTGCTAGACGGAGGTATGGCTCAGTTCAACTGCCTCCAGAGATAGGGTCATCTCATAAAGCCTGTGAAAATGGAATGAATTCCAGTGAGAGGAGGGTATTTTTCATCCTAAAGATTCTTAAAAGAAGATACATCATCGAGTTTGACCATAAATTCATTTTATTTCCAAATGAAACCAGGTGCCTCAAAAACTGCTTAGCCTACAGAGAATCATAGTTCTTACTCTTAAGAGAAAAAATGGTCATTTCTAGATAAAGGGGCCACTAGATATCTGATAGGCCAAATGGAAGTGAGTTAATGTATACCTTCAGTCTAATCTTCATGGCCATCTTATGAGGAGAAAAATAGTCTTTTTGTCAGATAATTCCAGGAGTTTTAGGATGTATTTATTGTGGAGTCCCAGCTTTTATGGCATCCAAAAATGTGGGCCTAGCTTTTCTTGTGTCAGAAAGCAAATTATCTTCATGTGGTAAGTCTCTGCATTCTTGCTGTATCTGTACCACTTCCCCCAGCTCCCCCATATACATATACATTCATTTGTACATATATGTTACTCTCTCTTTCACTCACTCACACATGCAAACGTGTTTTCCCAGGCCTTTTTTTCTGGTGTCTCTCAAGGTTGAGTACTTGAAACTGTAGAGCACACGGTAAGGAGAGATACCTGGATCTGGCCAATGGTTGAGTCTACCTGTGCAGTGAATCATAGTACAGATAACCCTAGTTTGGGGTTTTTTTTTTTTTTCTTTTTGTTTTTTAGGAGTTTTTTTGGTGGTTTTGGTTGGTTTTGTTTTTTGTTTTGTTTTGTTTTGTTTTTTTGAGGCAGGGTCTTGCTCTGTTGCCCAGGCTGGTGTGTAGTGAGTGGCATGACCCGCTGGATTCAAGCGATCTTCCCACCTCAACCCCAACTCACCCCACCCCCGAGTAGCTGGGACTACAGGCACATCCCACCATGCCCGTCTAATTTTTCTATTTTTGTAGAAAGGGGTTTTTGCCATATTACCCAGGCTGGTCTCAAATTCCTGAGCTCAAGTGATCCTCCCTCCTTGGCCTCCCAAAGTGCCAGATTACAGGCGTGCGCCACCGCACCCGTCCAGTTTTTCTTTTTTTTTTTTAAGATAAGGTCTCACTTTGTCACACAGTCTTGAGTGCAGTAGCATGATCATAGCTCATTGTAACCACCAACTCCTGGGCTCAGGTTATTTTCCCGCCCTAGCCTCCCAAGTAGCTGGGACTAAAGGTGTGCATCATCACACCCAGCTACATTTTGAATACTTTTGTAGAGACAGAGTCTCACTATGTTGCCCAGGCTGGTCTCAAACTCCCAGCCTCAGGTGATCTTCCCACATTGGCCTCCCAAAGTGCTGGGACTACTGTCGTGAGCCACCACACCCAGCCTATGAGCCACCACACCCAGCCTATAACCCTAGTTGTGTGTGTGTGTGTGTGTGTTTTTGTTTTTCTTGAGTTGGAGTTTCACTCTTTTTGCCCAGCCTGAGTGCAATGGTATGATCTCGGCTCACTGCACCCTCCACCTCCCGGGTTCTAGTGATTCTCTTGCCTCTCTACTCTCATGAGTAGCTGGAATTACAGGCGCGTGCCACCACACCCAGCTAATTTTGTATTTTTAGTAGAGATGGGGTTTTACCATGATAGCCTGGCTGATCTCGAACTCCTGACCTCAGGTGATCTTCCCACCTCGGCCTCCCAAAGTGCTGGGATTATAGATGTGAGCCACCACACCCAGCCAACCCTAGCTTTTAAAACATTCAGTTTAGGCTGGGTGCAGTGGCTCACGCTTGTAATCCCAGCACTTTAGGAGGCCGAGGCGGATGGATCACGAGGTCAGGAGATCGAGACCATCCTGGCTAACACGGTGAAACCCCATCTCTACTAAAAATACAAAAAATTAGCCAGGCGTGGTGGCAGGTGCCTGTAGTCCTAGCTACTTGGGAGGCTGAGGCAGGAGAATGGTGTGAACCCGGAAGGCAGAGGTTGCAGTGAGCCGAGATTGCACCACTGCACTCCAGCCTGGGTGACAAAGCGAGACTCCCTCTGAAAAAAACAAAAACAAAAACATTCAGTTTATAAATAGTTCAGAAACAGCTGATAGCTGTGAGAATTAGTCTTCAGTGTTCAGTTGCCCTCCAAATGACCTTGCTGAGTTTGTTGTAGGACTGATCCAAAGCAGAATCTCTAAAAAGCTGAACTGATGGAGAATGAAGAAGAAAGGAATGGTTATAACCTTACACATGTTACTTTCTCTACCTTTTGATGTCTCCTTACTGGTCTTGTCCGAGGATTATTTTTTTAAACCACGCTCCACAAGCAAACATTATTCTTGGTAGTAACTTTAAAAACTCTTAGTAAGCGGTGGCTCACACTTGTCATCCCAGCACTTTGGGAGGCCGAGGTGGGTGGATCACCTGAGGTCAGGAGTTTGAGACCAGCCTGGCCAACATGGTGAAATCTTGTCTCTACTAAAATGAAAAAATTAGCCAGCTGTGGTGGCACGCACCTGTGTTCCTAGCTACTTGGGAGGCTGAGGCGTAAGAATTGTTGAACCCCGGTGGCAGAGGTTGCAGTGAGCTGAGATCGCACCACTACACTCCAACCTGAGCGACAGAGTGAGACTCTTTTTTTTTTTTTTTTTTTTTGAGACGGAGTCTCGCTCTGTCGCCCAGGCTGGAGTGCAGTGGCTGGATCTCAGCTCACTGCAAGCTCCGCCTCCCGGGTTCCCGCCATTCTCCTGCCTCAGCCTCCCGAGTAGCTGGGACTACAGGCGCCGCCACCTCACCCGGCTAGTTTTTTGTATTTTTTAGTAGAGACGGGGTTTCACCGTGTTAGCCAGGATGGTCTCGATCTCCTGACCTCGTGATCCACCCGTCTCGGCCTCCCAAAGTGCTGGGATTACAGGCTTGAGCCACCGCGCCTGGCCTCGACAGAGTGAGACTCTTATCTCAATTTTTTAAAAAAGCAAAAAGAACAACAACAAAAAACTCTTAGGAAACCTCAGGCAGATTCCCTAGAGGTCCTTGAAGAGAAGAAAAATACTTGTAATTTATAGGTAGTGCCAGCAGAATATTATATAAATAGGTTCATTTTTAGATTGCTTGAAAGAAAAGGACGTTGGTGAATGAGATCATGAACCTGAGTAACCTACTTGCTTTTATAATCACCCTTACCCTTCTGGAGCAAGTAACTTATCCTACTTCATTGGGGACAAAGAGTTAAAGAAATGTTAGGTGGATTCTTCACATCCCAAATTGGAACTCTTAAATGCATTTTTCTTTCCTTCCCTTTCCCTTTCCTGACAAGGTCTCACTCTGTCACCCTGGCTGGAGTGCAGTGTGGCATGATCTCCACTCACTGCAACCTCCACCTCCCAGGCTCAAGCAGTCCTCCTGCCTCAGCTTCCCAAGTAGCTGGGACTACAGGCGTGTGCCCCTATACTTGGGTAACTGTTTTGTATTTTTAGTAGAGACGAGGTTTTGCTGTGTCACCCAGGCTGGTCTCTTAACTCCTGCACTCAAGTGATCTGCCCACCTTTGCCTCCTAAAGTGCTGGGATTACAGGCATGAGCCACCATGCCGGGCCCAACATTTTTCATAGAAACTTTGTTAACACAGTTTTTTTTTTTCCTGTTTTCAGTCCTGCTTCTGTAGACATTTTGGTAAGATCTCATTAGTGCTATTGGAATTGTATTATATTGCAGATACAGACAGTATATGTTAAAAAGTCAGACTTCCTGAAAACCCAAGGTTTTTTTTTTGTTTTTTTTTTTTGAGACGGAGTCTCGCTGTGTCGCCCAGGATGGAGTGCAGTGGCCGGATCTCGGCTCACTGCAAGCTCCGCCTCCCGGGTTCACGCCATTCTCCCGCCTCAGCCTCCCAAGTAGCTGGGACTACAGGCGCCCGCCACCACGCCCGGCTAGTTTTTTGTATTTTTAGTAGAGACGGGGTTTCACCATGTTAGCCAGGATAGTCTCGATCTCTTGACCTCGTGATCCACCCGCCTCGGCCTCCCAAAGTGCTGGGATTACAGGCTTGAGCCACCGCGCCCGGCCTTTTTTTTTTTTTTTTTTTTTAAGATGGAGTCTCGCTCTGTTGGCCAGGCTGGAGTGCAGTGGCACGATCTCGGCTCACTGCAACCTCCGTCTCCTGGGTTCACACGATTCTCTTGCCTCAGCGTCCTGAGTAGCTGGGACTACACGCCAGCTAATTTTTGTATTTTTAGTAGAGATGGGGTTTCACCATGTTGACCAGGACGGTCTCTATCTCCTGACCTTGTGATTCACTCGCCTTGGCCTCCCAAAGTGCTGGGATTACAGGCGTGAGCCACCATGCCCAGCCAAACCCAACAATTTTTTTAAAAATGTTATTTTGGGGTGATTTTTAAAAATCATTTAAAGAGATGGGGTGTCGCTCTGTTGCCCAGGCTGACATGCATTGGCTGTTCACAAGCACTGTCGTGCACTATTTCCTCAAATTCCTGAGCTCAAGCAGTCCTCCCCACTTGGCTTCCTGAGTAGCTGGAACTATTAGGCATGGGCCGCTGTACCCAACATGGGGTGATCTTTTGAAACACAATCCTCTGGAAGCTTGGGACTCCAGATATACTGACAGTTATTTCCATTTAGCCCTGAGATGTTGTATAATAATGAATAAGACTACTGGACACAGTGACTCACACCTGTAATCCCAGCACTTTGGGAGGCCAAGGCAGGAGGATCATCTGAGGTCAGGAGTTCGAGACCAGCCTGGCCAACATGGTGAAACCCCGTCTCTAGTAAAATTACAAAAATTAACCAGGCGTGGTGGCGGGTGCCTGTAATCCTGGCTACTTGGAAGGGAGGCAGGAGAATCGCTTGAACCCAGGAGGCAGAGTTGTAGTGAGCAGAGATTGCACCACTGCACTCCCAGCCTGGGCGACAGACCAAGACCCTGTCTCAAAAGAAAAACAAAAAAACAAAAAACCAACAGTGAGCAAAACTGATACATTCCCAGCAAGGAGAACCATAGTTTCTTTGATAGTGATAAAAGGAGGAAAGAGCTGGGTGCAATGGTGCATGCCGGTATTCCCAGCACTTAGGGAGGCCAAAGTGGGAGGATTGCTTGAGTGCAAGAATTTGAGATCTGCCTGGGCAACATAGTGGTACCTCATCTCTACCAAGAAAAGATGAAAGAATTTGAAAGCAGAAGGCAAGAGAAGTTCTTAACATAATAGCCATGTCATAATAGCCTAAATAGCTTATTTTACCATCAGTTGGTCAAGTTATGATACCTGTGAAATAAAGTATGTATGAAACCAACGCTACTAATGTTTTGAAATTCTAGAAAGACACGGCAGTTCTCAGCTTAGTTGTTTTTACTACTGGGATAAGGATTAAGAGCTTTATAGCTTCTGAGAATATGCCAGACTAAGTCACAAGTGATGTCACAGCAAGTGGGGCTTTTAATAATATCTCTCTAATAGGTAGGAGTTCATACTTAACTACCCCCAGTGTTGTAAATTACATGTATGTTTAGGAAAAGAGCAAAATAATTTCTCTCTGGGAATGTTTAACAAATGAGGCCAGAATCCTAGCTCATTAGTTTTTGAAAATTGAGGAATGAGGCAGGGCATGATGGCTCACGCCTGTAATCACAGCACTTTGGGAGGCCAAGGCAGGAGAATCACTTGGGCCTAGAAGTTTAAGACCAGCCTGAGTAACATAGGGAGACCCCTTCTCTACAAAAAATTTAAAAATTAGCTACTCAGGAGACTGAGGTGGGAGGATCTCTTGGGCCTAGGAGATTGAGACTGCAGTGAGCCACGAACGATTGCACCACTGCACTCCAGCCTGGGTGACAGAGTGAGACCCTGTCTCAAAAAATAAAAGCAAAAATAAATACAAGAAAAGAGGCTAGGCGCGGTGGCTCATGCCTGTAATCCCAGGTCTTTGGGAGGCTGAGGCGGATGGATCACGAGGTCAGCAGTTTGAGACCAGTCTGGCCAACATAGTGAAACCCCATTTCTACTATAAATACAGAAAATTAACCAGGTGTGGTGGCGGGCACATGTAATTCCAGCGACTCGGGAGGCAGGAGAATCACTTAAACCTCAGAAGAGGTTGCAGTGAGCCAAGATTGCACCATTGCCCTCCTGCCCGGGTGACAGTGCAAGAGTCCGACTCAAAAAAGACTTTGGCTTTGCCTTATCTGTGCTATCTACCTAATACTGGTGTGTTTATATCTGGGAATAAAATAATCACTTAAAGTTGTTCTCAGATATAACTTCCTGATAAATGGCATACAATTCCCAAATCTCTATCCAGTAATGTCTCTGTTTGTCTTGGCACTGGGCGGGCAGTTCCTAAACAGTAAGTGGCACTCATTTGAGCAAGGAAGAATTCCTTACCTTAGAAATAACTTGTAATATATATATCCAGCCAGGACCAGAATAGAAAGAGCTTCTACATGAAAAATCTTCCAGATTCCAAAATTACCCATGATTTATTTTTTATTTATTTTTAATTTGTTTGAGACAGAGTCTTGCTCTGTCACCCAGGCTGGAGTATAGTGATGCAATCTTGGCTCATTGCAACCTCTGCCTCCCAGGTTCAGGTGATTGTTGTGCCTCAGCATCCTGAATAGCCGGGATTATAGGCATGTACTACCATGCCCGGCTAATTTTTGTATTTTTAGTAGAGACAGGATTTCTCCATGTTGGCCAGGCTGGTCTCAAACTTTTGGCCTCAAGTGATCTGCCCACCCAAAATTGCCCATGTTAATCATAGACGGGGAGTATAAAGGAATATAGATATGAGAAGTAAATCACACTTTAAAAATGAATTCAGGCCGGGCACAGTGGCTCACGTCTGTAATCCCAACACTTTGGGAGGCAGAGGCAGGCGGATCACGAGGTCAGGACTTTGAGACCAGCCTGGCCAAAACAGTGAAACCCCATCTCTACTAAAAATACCAAAAAAAATTAGCCAAGCGCCATGCCGAGTACCTGTAATTCCAGCTACTGGGAAGGCTGAGGCAGGAGAATCGCTTGAACCCAGGAGATGGAGGTTCCAGTGAGCTGAGATCACACCATTGCACTCCAGCCTGGGCGACAGAGCCAGACTGCATCTCAAAAAAAAGAATGCAGACACTTTATTCAGGCCTAACCATTACTACTCATATTCGGGGTTAGAGAATGAAAGGCTCTTTTCTCCCTCTAGTGGTTTCTTTTTCTGTATTTCTACCTTCTCAGCTTGCTGTGTCTATGGCCGGCAATCTAGACAAACTTAATAATAGTTCACAAGATAGTCATTCTTATCTTTCTGTCCCCCTATTCTGTTTCCTTACCTAAGTTTGGTTGATTTTAGCAACTCAGATTTACCCTGTTGAGAAATTGAATGCTTATTCCAGTGATCAGGGTTGCCCTGTTCAAAAGGTATCCATGTCCTGACTGGGCATGGTGGCTCACACCTGTAATTCCAACACTTTGGGTGGCTGAGGCAGCAGGATCACTTGAACCTGGGAGTTCAAGACTAGCCTGGGCAGCATAGCAAGACCCCCACCACTTTCCAAAAAATTCAGAAATTATCCAGGCACTCAGGAGGCTGAGGCGGGGGGATCTCTTGGAGCCAGGAGTTTGAGAATGCAGCAAGTACCACTACACTCCAGCCTGGGCAATAGAATGAGACCCTGCCTCAAAAAAAAAAAAAAAAAATTCCATGTGCCAACAGCAGCTAGGACAAGAAACCCTGAGAAGTGGACAGCTAGTGATCTGTGATCATTAAGGGTTTAAGTTGATTATTTAAGGCCAAATGGGAGGCCAAGGCAGGAGGGTCACTTAAGACCAGCTCGGGCAACATAGTAAGACCCTATGTCTACAAAAAGTATGAAAATTAGCCGGGCATGGTGGCACATGCCTATAGTCCCAGTTACTCAGGAGGCTGAGGTGGGAGGATCACTTGAGCCCAGTAGGTCAAGGCTGCAGTGAGCTGTGATCGGGCCACAGGACTCCAGCCTGGGTGACAGAGTGAGATCCTATCTCAAGAGGGGAAAAAAAAAGGACCAAAGAACAATCGACCTAAATACTCCCAACTACACTGACAATCTCAAGGAAGGTAGGATCTGGGAATGTATCTTTGAAGTCAGAGGAGAATTAGAAAATACAGTCATTGATTTGGGAACCTGAAGCAATTAGAGTTTCTGGAATTCTTGTTACTAGGTCTGAAGCAGTATGTGCCATTTTTTATCATCTTACACAAATAAGCATGATGCTTTTAAGGCTAACCCCAGAATAACCTAAATTAGAGTTATCTAGTAAATAGGATTAGGAGTAAGAGGAACCAATGTGGGAGATTTAGATTTCAAAGTAATTTCTAGACTCTTTGAGGTAAGATGCTGGATAAAACTCTGGTAAGTAGATGCAAGTTCAATGTATTTGTTTCTGGAGGTTTAATCCTTTTCTATAAGGCTGTAGACATTATGCTTGACACTATTCCGTCAAATTATTAATACTTCCTTCTTTTGTGTATTCGTCAGTACCTACTCTTGATGGGATAGACTATTCTTTTTTTTTTTTTTTTTTTGAGATGAAATCTTGCTCTGTTGCCCAGGCTGGAGTGCAGTGGTGCGATCTCGGCTCACTGCAACCTCCATCTCATGGGTTCAAGAGATTCTCCTGCCTCAGCTTCCTGAGTAGCTGGGACTACAGGCGTGTGCCCCAATGCCCAGTTAATTTTTGTATTTTTAGTAGAGGCAGGGTTTCACCATGTCGGCCAGGCTGGTCTCGAACTCCTGACTCCAGGTGATCCACCCCCCTCGGCCTCCCAAAGTGCTAGGATTACAGGAGTGAACCACCGTGCCCGGCCCCCCTTGGATTTTTTTTAATTCAGCATAGATAAGAAATTTTCTTAACTTTTGTTGGAAATAGCTTATTTTTTCCTTTTCTTGTCTAGTGAGCCAGAGCGAGGAAGGCTAACTCCCTCACCAGACATCATTGTTTTGTCTGACAATGAGGCTTCCAGTCCCCGTTCCAGTTCCAGAATGGAAGAAAGACTCAAAGCAGCCAACCTAGAGATGTTTAAGGTAAAAAGAAAGAAGAATTTCTTTTTTCATGTTACACTCCTTCTATTTTATTTAATTCCTCAAGAGTCTTAGTTCTGTTTTTTGACTGTTTACTGTTTGGATATAAATACCCATTGATGAAAACTTTATAGTGACTCTCGACTTCAAGGGCTTTTAAAAGGAACTGTTAGAATCAAGTGGAGACGACAGTTTGAAAAGCATGTGTGTAGGCCATTATACTCAATGTTATTTATCTTTGAAAAATGAAAACAAAAGTTCATAATTAAGTCATATAAAGTAAACCCTTGGCTAGAAGGATACCTTCTGCACTCTAACCTGAGTACCTGAGTATGAAGGGATTCCTAAGTTTTTGTGTATATCTAGAGGAAATGTGGCTTTAAGAGATTTAGGAATATTTATTTTAAAAGAAGACAGTGTGGCCAGGCGCTGTGGCTCACGCCTGTAATCCCAGCACTTTGGGATGCCAAGGCGGGCGGATCACGAGGTCAGGAGATCGAGACCATCCTGGCTAATACGGTGAAACCCCGTCTCTACTAAAAATACAAAAAAATTAGCCGGGCGTAGTAGCGGGCGCCTGTAGTCCCAGCTACTCGGGAGGCTGAGGCAGGAGAATGGCATGAACCCAGGAGGCGGAGCTTGCAGTGAGCTGAGATGGCGCCACTGCACTCCAGCCTGAGTGACAGAGCGTGACTCCGTCTCAAAAACAAAAAACAAAACAAAACAAAAAAAACAATGTTTCTCTTTAGTCATTCTTCTTTTTGCCAGGAATCTGACTGATTAGCATTTATATGTGGTCTCTCCTTTAATTCTGTAAGCATTTCTTTGAGTACCTACTGAATGCCAGGCACTTTGCCAGACCCCAGTGATACAAAGATAATCCTATTGCCACTTTTGCTTCTTGTGAAAGATGAAGGTTTCAGAGCTAAGAAGTAAAGATTGTCTCTTGCAGGAAGGAATTCTGGGTACCTGCTGCCATAGCTGACAGTCTTGTTGTTTCCTTAGGGAAAAGGCATTGAGGAACGGCAGCAGCTTATCAAGCAGCTGAGGGATGAGCTACGATTGGAAGAAGCCCGACTGGTCCTGTTAAAGAAACTGAGACAGAGTCAGCTACAGAAAGAGAATGTGGTCCAGAAGGTAATGTGCCCTAGAAATAAGGGACTAAGGGAAAGTAGAGAAAAACTGGTTTGAGAGTAGGTTACCCCAGGTGGGTTCAGGTGGGTGGCCCATTTCTTCCTGGGTCCATAGTTTTTTAGTCTGTAGTAGTAGTGATTTTTTTTTTTTTTTTTTTAATCTCAGGCCTTAAGAAAACCTTGACTCCCTTTTTCTGGTTTTTTCTGCTGGTTGACAAGAGCTTCACACTGACAAGGAACTTTTAAAGTCTAGAAATGTACCAGATTTCCACCTCTGATTATTGGCCTTTTCCACAGTCTTATTTTCTCTTCCCTCTCCCAGACTCCAGTTGTACAGAATGCAGCATCTATTGTTCAGCCATCTCCTGCCCATGTGGGACAGCAGGGCCTATCTAAGCTTCCCTCCCGGCCTGGGGCCCAGGGGGTTGAACCTCAAAATTTGAGAACATTACAGGTATGTGACCCATAGTGGGATCTTAGTGTTGGAGGGCCCTGTCTAATCCTGTCTGTTTTTGGGCTTTTGTGAAGATTATAGAAGAACCTGGCCATGATAGAGGTGTTATTATTACTGATTGTTCTGTTGGTCCATTATGGCATGATTTAGTCTTCAGTAGAAAGATGAGTAACTTTCATCTTTCCACTGTAGTTTTTCTTATCTAGGGAATGCTTCCAGTTTCTCTAGAGAAGGGGTAGGTTTTCTGTCTAACCCTATAGGATTAGATAGTTTATACGAAAAAAAGCCAAGGACTTCCTAGCCACTAATCAGGGTTTACAGTGATGGTAGATTTATCTCATAGACCATTAAATGAAATTACCAAGTCTGGGTGTGTTCCTATGTTTCTACTCAGGTATTAACAGGCAGTGTTTTCCTTTTTGCATTTCATGCTGTGTTACACACAGCGTACAACCTGTGATTAGTTCTTTTCCTCTTCTTCCGCTCCAGGGTCACAGTGTCATCCGTTCAGCTACCAATACCACCCTTCCACACATGTTGATGTCTCAACGTGTTATTGCACCAAACCCAGCCCAGCTACAGGGTCAGCGGGGTCCACCTAAGCCTGGCCTTGTACGCACCACAACACCCAACATGAATCCTGCCATCAATTACCAACCGGTAAGAGAGAGCTGAGCCCTAATGTGGAAACAGAGAAATCCTTTATTTGCTTTGCTTGTCGAAAGAGCCATAGGTTTTAAGTTTTTATACATAAATAAACTCTAGGACCAAAGTGGTTATTTGGGTAGGAATTTAATTGAGAGCAGTCTCAAAAGTAGAAGCTTTGAGGAATTATATTAAAATAGTAGTAGAGGGCCGGGCGCGGTGGCTCAAGCCTGTAATCCTAGCACTTTGGGAGGCCGAGACGGGCGGATCACGAGGTCAGGAGATCGAGACCATCCTGGCTAACACGGTGAAACCCCGTCTCTACTAAAAAAAAAATACAAAACACTAGCCGGGCGAGGTGGCGGGTGCCTGTAGTCCCAGCTACTCGGGAGGCTGAGGCAGGAGAATGGCGGAAACCCAGGAGGCGGAGCTTGCAGTGAGCTGAGATCCGGCCACTGCACTCCAGCCTGGGCGACAGAGCGAGACTCCGTCTCAAAAAAAAAAAATAAATAAAATAGTAGTAGAGAAGAGAGGTTATACAGCAGAGCAGCAGTAAGCTAAAAATCTGCCTAGAAGAGAGTGATCTGGGGAATAAGAAGCACAAGAATGTGTGACAGAAAGCAAAATCTTTATTTCTCTCTTTTTTTTTTTTTTTCTTTGAGATGGGGTCTCACTCTGTTGCCCAGGCTGGAGTACAATGGCATGATCTTGGCTCACTGCAACCTCCAACTCCTGGGTTCAAGGAATTTCCAGCTAATTTTTTGTATTTGTTGTAGATGCGGGGTTTTACTATGTTGGCCAGGCTGGTCTCAAACTCCTGACCTCAAGTAATCTGCCCGCCTCGGCCTCCCAGAGTGTTAAGATTATAGGTGTGAGTCACCACGCCCGGCCTTTATTTCTTTCTTAGCAATTTTAGCTCATGGTCATCATCATTTTCCTTTCCTATGTGTCAGAGTTCTTTTTCAATGAATAAGTTGACCACCTCCTATTTTGGAGAAGCGAAATAGTCCAAACCAGGATCAGACATTGTCCTCTGCCAAGAACGTAAAAATTGGTCCTTTCTCCTACATTCCATGATTGACCCCATTCTCAATCTATTTCAGCAGTCAAGTTCTTCTGTTCCATGTCAGCGTACAACATCCTCTGCCATCTATATGAACCTTGCCTCTCATATCCAGCCAGGGACCGTGAACAGAGTGTCCTCGCCACTTCCTAGCCCCAGCGCCATGACTGATGCTGCCAACTCACAGGCTGCAGCCAAATTGGCTCTTCGCAAACAGCTGGAAAAGACACTCCTGGAGATCCCACCCCCTAAACCTCCAGCTCCCTTACTTCACTTCTTGCCTAGTGCAGCCAATAGCGAGTTCATCTACATGGTAGGCTTGGAAGAAGTCGTACAAAGTGTCATTGACAGCCAAGGTAAGGCTATTTCTTGAGCAAGTGGTTGCCAAGCCTAATTGACATAGGCAGAGTATCAGAGGGTACTGTACAATATTAAATAACTTCTCCTTCCTGTTACCAAGCCACCTCCCCTCCCTTCTTTACAGGCTGTTTGGGAGCAACATGTTAGAAGTGGAGTGTGTGTGTGTGTGTGTTTTTGTTTTTTGTTTGAGATGGAGTCTCACTGTGCTGCCCAGGCTGGAGTGCAGTGGCACAATCTCAGCTCACTGCAACCTCTGCCTTCCGAGTTCTGGCAGTTCTCCTGCCCCAGCCTCCCATGTAGCTAGGACTACAGGCACATGCCACCACACCTCGTTAATTTTTGTATTTTTAGTAGAGACAGGGTTTCATCGTGTTGGCCAGGCTGGTCTGGAACACCTGACATCAGGTGATCTGCCCACCTCGGCTTCCTAAAGTGCTAGAATTACAGACATGAGCCACTGCACCCGGCCAGCCGGCTGGGGCCGGCCGTTCTGTCTGTCTGTCTATCTGTCTTCAGCTTGTTTTTTTTTTCCCTGCGTTAGGTCAGGTATCATTGAGGCTTGATGTTTTTATTTGTATTGTATCTATCTTATATGTTTTTTGTAGGACAGTAAGTTCTCACTTAACATCATCAGTAGTTTCTTAGAAACTATGACTTTAAGTGAAACAGCTATGGTGAAGGGGGTCCTCAAATAACACCATTTTATTATAACATTGGTAAGAAAAAAAGATTGGTTTTGTAGTATGTCGTTTCACTTAAATCACAGTCTCTAAAAACCTGTCAGCAACACTGAGGACTGACTGTATTTTGTTTAGTTCTTTTAAATGGTGGCTAGCATGATGCTTGCATAATTTGATAATAGAACTTCTTTCTCTTTTTTTTTGTTGTTTGTTTTTTTGAGACAGGGTCTGACCCTATTGTCCAGGCTTGAGTGCAGTGGTGTGATCTGAGCTCTCTGCAGCCTTGAACTCCCAGGCTCAAGCCATCCTCCCATTTCAGCCTCCTGAGTAACTGGGACCACTGCCATGTACCACCATGCTAGTTTTTTTCTTTTGTTGGTTTTTTTTTTTTTTTGGAGACAGAGTCTTACTCTGTCACCCAGGCTGGAGTGCAGTGGCATGATCTTGGCTGGCTCACTACCTCTGCCTCTCGGTTTCAAGCAATTCTTTTTTTTTTTTTTTTTTGAGATGGAATCTTGCTCTGTTGCCCAGGCTAGACAGTACAGTGGCATGATCTCAGCTCACTGCAACCTCCACCTCCTGGGTTCAAGCGATTCTTCTGCCTCAGCCTCCCGAGTAGCTGGGATTACAGGTGCCTGCCACCACGCCTGGCTAATTTTTGTTTTTAGTAGAGATGGGATTTCACAATGTTAGTCAGGCTGGTCTTGAACTCCTGACCTCAGGTGATCCACCTGCCTCGGCTTCCCAAAGTGCTGAGGTTACAGGCGTGAGCCACTGTGCCCTGTCCAAGCAATTCTTTTGCCTCGGCTTCCAAAGTAGCTGGCATTACAGATGTGTTCTACTACATCTAGCTAATTTTTTCTGTTTTTAGTAGAGATAGGATTTTGCTATGTTGGCCAGGCTGGTCTCAGACTCCTGGCCTCAAGTAATCTGCCTGCCTCAGCCTCCCAAAGTGTTGGAATTACAGGTGTGAGCCACCATGCCTGGCGGGGAACTTCTGTTTTTAATGTCAGTGTTTTTGCAACATTGTACTAAATTACTGTATTTAGTCTTTGACCTACCAATGCTTACAGTTGAGAAACTAGACACACTTACATAGATAACTAAGAAAGACCATATAAAAAGCTATAAACCAATACTAAACCATACTATAGAGTATTAACAACATATAGTCTAGACTAACTGAAGTTATTAAACTTGAATTTCTAAACAT
This sequence comes from Macaca mulatta, assembly GCF_049350105.2. Taxonomy (NCBI): domain Eukaryota; kingdom Metazoa; phylum Chordata; class Mammalia; order Primates; family Cercopithecidae; genus Macaca; species Macaca mulatta. The sequence goes on from NC_133406.1 coordinate 113,223,063, forward strand.
GTAGACTTCTGAGAAAGCCTGCCAGTAAAGGAAAATGCCCAGAGGAGTCAGTATTAGCTATAAATAGATCACAAAGTGAATAATTCAGACACTGATAACTATTTAAAACCATAAATGTATATGACAGGGTAAGTACAGTCTGAGGTAAGGAGATACTAAGAAGCAGAAGTATTGGTTGAGTAAGACAGGGTCCTTTGACTTTGAATTGACACAGTATTTTCTTCTCAGTGTGATACAGTAGAAAATCAGGAAACATCCCAGCTTTATCAGAAGCTGCCTTTGTTGTTGTTGTTGTTGTTGTTGTTGTTGTTGTTGTTTGAGACTGAGTCTTGTTCTGTTGCCCAGGCTGGAGTGCAGTGGCACAGTTTTGGCTCACTGCAACCTCTACCTCCCAGGTTCAAGCGATTCTCCTGCCTCAGCCTCCTGAATAGCTGGGATTACAGGCGCGTGCCACCACGCCCGCCTAATTTTTTTGTATTTTTAGTAGAGACGGGGTTTCACCATGTTGGTCAGGCTGGTCTTGAATCCTGACCTCATTAGCCGTCCACCTCCGCCTCCCAAAGTGCTGGGATTGTAGGTGTGAGCCACCGTGCCCAGCCAGAAGCTACATTTCTTCGACTTCTTTCCTCATTTGAAAATGAGGATGGCACTGTCTGAATTCCCTGAAGTGATATTGTTATAATCAGATGAAATAAAAGTATTTTGTAAATTATAGAATATCTTTTTTGTAGAGTCTCTTTCTTTAATTCAACAGAATTAAACAACTGGAAAAGATCTGTTTGATTAAGAGAAACAGAGGCGATAGGAAATGTAGAGCCACTGACTGTTTTTGTTGGTGTCTAGGCAAAAGCTGTGCCTCACTTCTGCGGGTTGAACCCTTTGTATGTGCCCAGTGCCGCACAGATTTCACCCCTCACTGGAAGCAGGAAAAGAATGGTAAGATTCTATGTGAGCAGTGTATGACCTCCAACCAGAAGAAGGCTCTAAAAGCTGAACACACCAACCGGCTGAAAAATGCATTTGTGAAAGCCCTACAGCAGGAACAGGTAAGAATTCTGGCTGCTCTCTGGCCACCTGTCCCAGTTTTTTTTCCCCAAAGGGTCATGCCTTCTAGTTTGCAGGAGTAGTTCATGTGATCCCTACAGGTCCAGAGGTTCCCTTTTTGTCTCCTTATCATTCTGTCCCATTTCCATTTGAGCGAGTATTCTGATTAAGAACACGGTAAAATATAATGGCTGAGGTTAACAGAAAGGGACAGAAAGCTTGGGGCTCTTGGCTTTTCCATAGCACTCTATTCTCATCTTCATTTTCTCCTAAAACAAATAATAGATTTTGGTGGGAGGAATTTATATTTGTACTATAAATCTCTTTGAAACAGTTATTTACAGTGCATATTTGACAAGAAATGACAAAAGAAAGAGTGAATTATGAAGTAGCCCAGTGAAGAGTAGTGGTTCTGGAGTATGTGAACATCTCATGTAGCAGTTAGAGGATGAGAGTATCTTAGAGAGGGAAAAATGTGTTGGGAAACTCAGATCCTTTTCTTCCTATTTCCCACTCCACCCATCAGACTCCCTTGTTTGAGTAGCATCATGGACTCCGTGGAAAATCGGGTAGGCAGGAGTCAAAAATAAAACCCCATTTATGCTCTAGGACTGGTGGTAAACAAATAAATAAATAAAAATTTTTAAAAAGAAAAAGTGTTGAAATAAAACCCCAGTAATTCATCAGCCTTAATTATATCAGTTGGTTCATCACCTCTAGCCAACTTCTGAGAGCCAGCTTTCCTGGAGAAAGAGAGGAGGATCCCTTGATCAATGAAGCAAGTTAGCTGCTTATACCCGGAATCTCAGTGTACCACCCCACCAAACTCTTTTGCCTTTTCCATATTCCACCAACCAGCCAACAACATTAGAGGTTAAGAATACCTCTAGGTTTTCTGGTTAGGAAATTGAGTGGTCCAGGCGCAATGATTCATGCCTGTAATCTCAGCACTTTGGGGAGGCTAAGGTGAGAGGATTGCTTGAGCCCAGGAGTTCAAGACCAGCCTGGGCAACAAAGGCAGATTGTGTCTGTATTAAAAAAAAAAAAAAAGAAGAAGATTGGGTTCTGTCCTACTCAACCTGATCTGATGACTCCCAACAGGAAATTGAACAGCGATTACAGCAGCAGGCAGCCCTCTCCCCCACTACAGCTCCAGCTGTGTCCAGTGTCAGTAAACAAGAGACCATCATGAGACATCATACGCTTCGGCAGGTAAGGAACTTTTTGCCTAATCCTTATTTCTTTAGAAGATTTATCAGCCATTTATCACAGTTTGTCCTTTCTATTGTGGGAAATCATACTCTTCTTCTGTACCCCTTATCTTTGCCCTCACTTAACATTCTATCATAGCAAAGTTGTATCAACTGTCTCCTCATCATTGCAGGCTCCACAGCCCCAGAGCAGTCTCCAGCGTGGCATACCCACATCTGCCCGCTCCATGCTTTCAAACTTTGCACAGGCACCCCAGTTGTCTGTGCCAGGTGGCCTCCTTGGTATGCCAGGTAAGGAGGATTAATCTGAAAACGTTTCCCATGGGTCAACTGTTAGTATACAGTTCTGTAGCAGCGCCTTTAGGGGAATTGTTCCTTCCTTTACTTTCTGTTCTTTCTGTAGGGCATGCACCCTCACTCTTCTGTTACTCAGCAAATGTTTGCTAAATTCATATTACATTCCAGTCACAGTGCACTAGGGTTTTGGTGGTGAAAATGACCCAGATCCTACCATTATAAATTTAACTTTTAATATCTCTTCAGTAGAAATGTGGTTATTGATCTCTTTTGGCCGGGACAGCAGGGTTAACTGTTCAGTTTGAATGATCCAGGGATGCTTCTACACAATCTGCAGTCTCTGCAGTCATAAAATCAAAGCTGATTTAATGATTCTCTCTCTCATAATTATTCATCTTCCTCTCACCACTGTTTCACTTGTCTCTCCTATACCATCAGAAGCATGTTCATTATTCTTGGTAGGACTGAAATTTTAGGAAGTCTCCTTTTCCTAAAGCTTAGGAATATGAGTGGGGATTGAAATAAAGTTGCTGTGTGAGGCGTGGTAGCTCACACCCGTAATCCCAGCACTTTGAGAGACCGAGGCAGGCGGATCACTTGAGATCAGGAGTTTGAGACCAGCCTGGCCAACATGGTGAAACCCTGTGTCTACTAAAAATACAAAAATTGGCTAGGCGTGGTGGCTCATGCCTGTAATCCCAGCACTTTGGGAGGCCAAAGCGAGTGGATCACCTGAGGTCAGGAGTTCAAGACCACCCTGGCCAACATGATGAAACTCCATCTCTACTAAAAATACAAAAAATTAGCCCAGTGTGGTGGCGGGTGCCTGTAATCCCAGCTACTCAGGAGGCTGAGGCAGGAGAATCGCTTGAACTTAGGAGGCGGGGGTTGCAGTGAGCTGAGATTGCGCCACTGCACTCCAGCCTGGGCAACAAGAGCAAAATTCTGTCTCAAATAAACAACCAGACAAAATTAATTGGCCAGGCGCAGTGGCTCATGACTGTAATCCCAGCACTTTGGGAGACTGAGGCCAGTGGATCATTTGAGGTCAGGAGTTCAAGACTAGCCTGGCCAATGTGGTGAAACCCCATCTCTACTAAAAATACAAAAAATAGCTGGGCAGTAGTGGCACGTGCCTATAATTCCAGCTACTCTGGAGGCTGAGGCAGGAGAATTGCTTGAGTCTGGAAGGCAGAGGTGAGCCAAGATCGCACCACTGCACTGCAGCCTGGGTGACAGAACGAGACTGCATCTCAAAAAAGAAAAAGAAAGTTGCTGTTGAAATAAAGCTAACCAAGTGTGGCCAGATACTGGTAAATTCTGCTTCCTTTCCATCTCCAACTCTGCAGCCCAAGGGTAGAGCAGAAGGGAATGTTATTTCCTCTTTTAATACCTGCCCTCCACTTTTGTCTCCTGGGTCCAGGTGTCAACATTGCATACTTGAATACTGGCATCGGAGGACACAAAGGCCCCAGTTTGGCAGACCGACAGCGTGAATACCTTTTAGACATGATCCCTCCCCGGTCTATATCGCAGTCCATCAGTGGACAGAAATAACGCCTGTTCCACTTGTACTGCCCCATCCTTGAATCCTTTATCCCTTTCCTCTTTCATTCCCCCAACTTCTGTCGCATGCAGTGCCTGTACTGGTGCCTACCATACACGGAAAGCAAAACAGAAAAACAGAAGACAAAAAATAGAAATCAGCAAGAAAACACACGCCCTGCCCTGCCACCTCCCCTTTATTTCACACTGCTGCGATCTGTTTTTCTGCCGCTCTGTCTTCTCTCTTCAATTTTCTTTAACAGTGAGGTGGATCTTTACCTCTGATAGAGGTCAGAATGAGGTCCTGGGGAGAATCTAAGCCCTCCAATGTGTGTTTCTAAAGTTGTTTTATGCTATAATTATTACCATTTTTAATGATGTTGTGTGTCCTCCCTTTGTTCAGTGGACGGTTAAACCTTCCCCCACTCAACCAATCTTTTTCTTTTCCCTTTTCTTCCCTTTTTTTTTTTTTTTTTTTTTGTAAACACAAATGATATTCAGTTCAATGATACGAGCATTGCAGATTGCAGTAGGGGTCCCAGCTGCCAAGTAGGACATGACTAAGAGTGTTAGGGGCAGAAGTTTTGAATGCACTTAACCGGAGGAGGGTGTGGGGTTGGGGGTATCGAACAAGGACAAATAGCACCCCACCTGTGGGTGTTTGGGGGCTGGACAATTTGGGTGGCAGTGTTTAGTATTGAAGTTGGACTCTAAGAATGAGGGGAAAGAGCCTGGAGGGAGGAGCTTTAAAACTCAACCACTCTGGAATTTACCCATAGAAGACAGGGAGAGAGAGGTATGAAGATGGGCTTAATTATGAGCCAGGGAGGATTGAAACTAGGTCCTGCCCTTCTGGATCTTGGGGAAATAAGACCTATCTCCTGACCCCAGTGGGAACACGGAAGTCTATTCCAGGCCAACCAGCCCAAAATTATTTCATCTTGTATCCTTTGTAAAATTATCTCTCACCCCACCCTGCTTTTAAAAATTCTAATCTATCCCCTCTAACTATAGCCCCATCTATAATACAGAGGAACGGCTGTTCCAAGACTGTTTGCTGGGTGTCCCACAAATTGGATGGACATGAATGAGTCAAGTGACAACAGGAGGAAATAGAGGAAAGAAGGGATCTCGTTCCCAACAGTTGAGATTCTCATATTTGCCTATCCCTCTGAGTGCCAGGAGATGAGAGCCTGGGGGCACACAATCAGGTTGGAGTCCTGTCCTTACTCTGCTGCACCAGCTGCAGAACCAACTGCTCAAAGCCAAACAGTTCGTGGCAAAACCAGCTTAGGACCTCTGCTGTACAAATAGTTGTTTCCCGCCCCCAGAATGATACTAATTTTGTCTTTTTTTTTTTTTTTTTTTTTTAAGCGCTACTAATGTAGAGAATGAATTGAATTGTGCAATGTTGCTGTTCTGGGGATTGGGGAGATTAGCATCCCATTTGCCCACACTGTGGGAAGAGGGAGTGGACCAGGCTGTTTTTGAAGTAAGGGAAGCCCCTTAAAGGTATGGGTTTCTGCTCTTCTCATAGTGTACACCCACCTGCCTCTCTGGCTCCAGAAGCTGCCAGAGTGCACTGGGGGCAATGTTCTCAGCAGAGAAGAATGAGGAGAAGTTTAATATGTTGTCCTTGAAAGTCACCTGAGGAAGTTTCCCCACTTTTATTTTTTAAAATTAATTTTTTTAAAGAAGGCACTTTTAAAATTAACACACACGAACTGCACATCTTCCCCATAAAATTTGGAGGTGGGGTGGGAGAAAGAGCTAAAATCAGGCTCAGTTCCCCTACTCTGGCCTCTACTCCCTACACCCCAGTGCCACTGTGGGTGACTATACTGGCCCTACGGGCCTTCCTGGCTTTTTTCTTTCCTCCCTTTCCCCCAAATTCATTGAGCACTTAAAGGAGCAGAGATGCAGCCAGTGTCTGGGCTCCCCCAGTGGTGAAATGATCTGGAAGCTAGATGCTAGTAACAGGTAGTGATTGGGTCTTTTCGAGTATTTTTCTGGGGAATGTGGTGCCCCTGACTGTAAGTGGTGGGAGAGGGAGGGGGGGTTAATGGAACTGGGTCTGGGATTATTTTAAAATTATATATATATATATAAAGATATATTCTTACATCTTTTCTTTGCCCTCTGTGCTTTGAAAGCACTGGATAAATTGTTCGGTTTTGCTTTTCTCTCTTCCACAAAATTGGAAGCTTTTTTTAAAAATATTTTCCCTACAAGTCATCTTGCCTTGTGGCATGTCTGTCTAGCCTCTTCCTCCCTCCCTCATGATGAAGTGCCATTTCTGTTACGTCTCCCTCTCCCCAAGCTCAGAGGTGCTCAGAGGTACGAGATGCCCAAGTTTGTCAGTTGAGATTAAAAGTAAGGAACAGAGAATGTGCAATACCGTCTGGCTGTGGGCCGTCCTTGCCCTGCCCTGAGCTGAGTCCTTTCCCTGGGAGCCAGGCCACCTTAGAATGGGGTTTGGAAGTAAGATGTGTAGAGTTGGGGAATCATGGAGAAGGAAAGCCTATAGTCAGTGCCTGCTTAGGTGCTGAGGCCATAGGGGAGATGGTGGAATCTTCCCTGTTTTTATCCCCTCAGGGTCAGTTACATAGAAGCTGCTTCTTGACTAGTATAGCTCGGTGACCCTTTGTTCAACCGCTGAGGTTTGATTTCTTACCCTTTCTTCTCCCCATTTTCATACTCTTCCCAGGGATTAGTGATGGAGGTGAGGTCTCCCTAATCATGATAAAGTATTAACCTTCCACCTCCTCCCTTCCCTCCTCCTTCCTCATCCTTCTGTCTTCCTCAATTCTCTTTCTCTTTTTCATCACTGATTGCCTTGTGTCCCTCCAAGTCTACTTGTTACTATCCATCTCAAGGCTCTGGGCCGTGTAGACACTAAACCTCATGCCCTAAGGACAGGAGGAAAGACCCTCTGTTTGGAACATTATTAGTAGAGTGAGGATCCCACCAGTTCTGCCTGGCTTCCTCCATCCCCAGAGGCACTAAAAGCAGTAGTTTAAGGTTGGTGTCTTACTCCCTAGAAGCCTGAAATGGGTAAAATAGTGGTAAGGCTTGGGTAAAACTGGGGGACAGAGGTTCTTATTTGTCGATTTTATTTTATAATTTGACCACGGCATCTGGACTCCCTCTATCCCTGGAATAAGTATTTTTCCCACATTTTTGGATATATGTATGGTAGACAATTTTTTTTTAAGACACAGAGATAAATGTTTTCCTGCTTTGGTTACCTTTCCTTTCCCCTTTAAAAGGAATTAGCTATAGAACTGCTTTGTAAAGATGCTTCTTGATATTTTACTTTTGTTCCTTTTCCCTAATCATTCCCTTTTCTCCCTACTCCTCCAGAAGGCATAACCCTTCTCTCCACACCCCTACCCCCAACCCAGTCCTAGGCTCCCATCCTTTCCATCAAGACCTTCATTAGCTTATGATATTTGCTGCCGAGATGTTATAACAAGGACTCATTCGTGTATATAAGCTATTTCTTGATCCATTTAAAAGGAATTGTACATTGTGTAGAAAAAAAAAAAAAAAGCCTGAAAAAGAGAAAAAAAAGCCCTAGCCATGGATATTGTGAAACTGTGTTATGTCATTTTGTAATGTGCCCGTTTGTGTATGATCCGTGCAAAAGGGTTTCTGGGGAAGGGGAGGGGGTAGGGAGGCAGGGCTGTGGAGGGTGGGTAGGGGAGTGGGCCGGGCCCAGCACACTGAGACTGGCAGCTGCTCCAACCCCATCCCTCCTTAGAGATGCCACCTCCCCCACCACCCACCCCTAATTTGTGCCTTGCCTCCCCACCCTGGAGTAGTCCCTCCGGGTCACCAGCACTGCCTTGGCAGAGCCCACTCCCTACCCTAACCTGCCCACCCTCCCTATCCCCCAGCATTAGGTTGATACTGTGGGGAAGTGCTGGGGGTTGGGAGGTAGCCGAGGAATGGGGCAGTTCCCGGGGGCATCGAAACCAAGTATTATTATGAATTGTAATTGTATTTGCACTGTTTTTTTTTCCTCTGATTGCATCAGCATATATACAATATACCTATATAACAAAATTCAGTGTCAAGCTTTCTTATGCAAGGGATTTCCCCCACCCCACCTCCTCAAAAAGGAAAGAACCTAGTCTTACGGGCCTTTGAGGGTGGATTGTCAGGGGATGATAGAAAGGATTTTAATAAGTCATCCTGAGGAAATTTCACCTAGTGAGAGCCACATCCATCTGCACAGTCTTAGGCTGTGTGAACTGAGGTGAGGCTGAGCTCCTGTGAAAGCCATGACCTCCTGGTCCCGGACTGTGTAGAGTAAAAAGAACCACCAACACAAAAGGGGTTGAGGGGGCTGCAATCTGGAGACCTGGGGTCTCCTTCTAACTTGCTATGTGATCTTTGGTAGTTAGTTTTCTGGGTCTCAATTTTCTTATCTGTGAAGTGAAGCGGGAGATCATCTGGTCACCAAGTTTAAAATTCTGTACTTCTTTCCTCACCTGCCAAAGCCAAAAAACAACTTGAGGTGAGGAAAGTGTTGAGCCAAGAAACCAGGGAGGAACTGAAAGTGACTCGTGTTGAAGTGGTTATGTGTATGACAGTGCCCTTGGAGAGCTGCCAGTCCTCTGCGGTTACCCTTGATTTGGGAGAGGCAGCAGAGTCTTGTCCAGGGTGTCAGACCAGTGACATCTTTGCCTTTATGCCTCTAGTCATCTGAGGGCAGGGACCAGGCCTCAAGCCCCATCTCACAGCCAACCACAGAGCCCTTAAGGGTGGTTGACAACTGAATGCCCCAGGTTGGTGCTCTTAGTTATTTACTCCCTTCGTGAGCTACAGGATATGGAACTTCCCCATCTTGGTGATAAAATAGGAGAGCGCAGACACAGCCCACATTTTGTCTCCTTCCCTCAGATTTCATCTGAACCCCCCTAAAGGCAGCTGTTTCACAGTCTGTCTCCTTCAGGGGCCCAATTTCCCCACAGCCTGGGCTGAGTACTCCTACTCTCTTCTTTAGGTTCTGGGCTGATAAAGCCTGGAGAGGGTACAGGGTGATGGGTGAAGCCCTGGTGAAGGTGGAAGGATAGATTGGGGTTGGGGGGTGGGGAGCAGGGAGGTGGGATGGGGAATGGCCTTCCCTGAATAGGGTGGGTGGGAGGGGAACAAGACCCTTTTGCACAACTCTCTTTAAGTTTCCTTTATTTCTTTTTTAACTCATTCTGATTTTCTGCATTGTGTTTGGGAAATAAAATGAAAAAACTAAGACCAATAGAAACTGGTTTTCCAAAAGGCAAATACACTCCCATCTGTTTCAGATGCTGCTGAGCATTTCAGCAGTGACAGATTCAAATAATAAGCTAATTTTTGGAGAAAGGATTAAAAGAAAAAAAAACTTTGTAATATTTATCACTTGCAAGCTATGTTTAATAAAGAAAGGAATGGTTTCTAAAGTTTCCTGTGGCTTGTGCTTTCGTTATGGGGCTGGGGGTGGCAGTTTGGTGGGATAATTTTTGGGGTAATTGGGAGATGAGCTATGGCTGTCTTCCCTAGTGAGTCCAGCCATGGACTGAGTGCTTTTGGTTTGTATCCTTCTCTTTGATAGTGATGATTATTTAAAGCCCTGACCTACTTCTGTGTTCTTGTTCCCCTCCAACTCTAGCTGGAGCCAGTGTTCTGGAAGCCACCAACCCCACGTTAGTTATCTGATGACTTCAGGTCTAATGGTATCATGGGGAGAGGGCTGGGTCTCCATTCTCTCCTAGGGAAAGGTGTCCCCTAGCAGTCCTTGGCCCTTTCCACCACACTGCTCTGGTCTCTAGTAACAGAATCCTTTAGTCAGGCACAGTGCTGCATGTCTATAGCTACTCAGGAGGCTAAGGGGGGAGGATCACTTGAGCCAGGAGATCAGCCTAGGCAATGTAGTGAGACCCCATCTCTATAAAAGAAAAGAAATATTTTGCAACATGCTTGTTCGTCTAGATGGTTGCCACATACCAGCAGGGGCTCACATTGCTGTTTTCTTTTTTTTTTTTTTTTTTTTGAGGCGGAGTCTTCACTCTGTCGCCAGGCTGGAGTGCAGTGGCACCATCTCAGCTCACTGCAAGCTCCGCCTCCTGGGTTCGCGCCATTCTCCTGCCTCAGCCTCCCGAGTAGCTGGGACTACAGGCGCCCGCCACCGCACCCGGCTAATTTTTTTTTTTGTATTTTAGTAGAGACGGGGTTTCACCGTGTTAGCCAGGATGGTCTCGATCACCTGACCTCGTGATCCGCCCATCTCGGCCTCCCAAAGTGCAGGGATTACAGGCGTGAGCCACCGCGCCCGGCCCACATTGCTGTTTTCTAGCAAACTACGGAATATAGTTATTTAACAATCTGAATACAACATCCCCTGAAAGATCTGGAACTGCACTTTCTCACCATCTCATCACTCCCCGTCCCCAAGTTTTTCTTTCAGCCGAAAGCATTAACCAGATCCTAATTTATTTTTTCTGTTTTGGTTATTTATTTCCAACAAAGCAGTTAGACCAGGCCCAACCAGAGAAGAGGATGTCATTTCCTCAAAGACTTGACGTTTGGGGCTATTCTTAGCCCTCTTGCTCCTCAGCCACATTTTTTAGTTACAATTGCTGCTGTGCCTTGTGCAGAGGGCGCTATTGTGGAGGGCCGGAGCCCAGCCTTTCATGAGTCTTGTTGTCATTGGTACTAGCATTACTCTAGAAGAGCACAGGAGACAGTTTTGGGTTCCTCTAAGCCATGGACTTTCCTTCCCTCAAGACCCTTCCCTTTTTGGCACAATACTGGACAGCCTTGGAGAGAGAGATTGAGGGAGTGGCTAGGGCTTTGGCTTTAGAGCATGGCACAGCTGGATGAGGAGGGACTATGGTGCCCTGGATGCCATAGGCTGGTAGAGGGAGAAGTGGGAAAGAAGTGCTCTTTGGACCCCTAAGAGTTGATGGAAGGGAGATGGGGGATGCTCCCCAGCCTCTATGCTCATTCTATAGGCGATTGAAGACTGCCAAAACCCTGACTCAAACTAATTTCTTTCAAAAATAGAAATCAAATGGGTAAGGATGCCCCCTGAGGAGGAGCCAGGGCTTTGGATCTGGGAAGAGGGAAATGGGTATTTGGTTGCTCAGAGAAGCTCATATGAGCTCAGATATTTAAGACTCTTATGTTGTAGGGAGAAGGGGGGCAAGGAACTCAGCACCCCTTTTGCCCACCTGCCCACTTGGACCACAGGGAATGCAGGTCACCTGTCCCTGGGCAGAGCTCAGCTTGGGCACGAGGAGACTGAGATTTTAGACTGGAGGGCTTCAGGTTGTGAGACGGAGATGATGACAGCCTCTTCCCCTGCCCCCACTTTGTGGGGAACTCTTAAAGCTATGTGTCTTTGGGCAGGTTCATATTTGGATCAAGAAGAGGTGAATATATTGGATGGGGTTATGAGGCAGGAGTAACTGGGTTGGGAGTAACTCCCAGCTGGGCTTGGTTTAGTTTGAGGTTATTTGGTGTGTTGGGGGAAGGGATTCTGATTCTCCCATTTCTTGAGGTCGGGGAGGAACACAGAAACCACACCCTCTTCTCTCCCGCTATGGCCAGTCCTGCCCCTCCCTGGAGAGGGGCTGAGGGACTTCTGGTTCTTTCCTGACTCCGGGGTGACAGGGACAGGTGAGGCAGATTCTTTGGTGTATCCGGAGTTAGTGGCATCTCGGAGGGAGCCAACTTGAAGGGCCCTAGGCCAAGGCCAGCTGTTCCACGGTCACCTGAGGGTGAAGGAGGTCAGGCCCCTGGAACAAGGCCTCAAACACGCCAGCTTCCCCCACTCATTTCCCGTCACTGAATCCCCCTCACCTGGGTGGTGAGTTCAGTCTTCTCCCCCGGCTTCCCTCCACTCTGAATCTGGCCTTGACGGCCCCCAGCTCTGTCCAAGGCAGTCCGAGGCATTCCCCAGCATTCCTGGGACCCCTGTTTGCAGAGGAGGCTGCCAGGATAGGAAGGGTCAGCAGCATAGTCTGTCTGGTGCCTCCCTCTTCCTCGCATGACTCCCAACCCCTCCTCCTCCTCCATGCTCCCCAGAGATGGAGAAGGGTGGACCCCTCCTCATGTTGCAGGATGGCAGGGAACTGGCTCTAGCTCATTTCTGCTGCCCTTGTCCTTTGCCTTGGGAGCTCCAGTCCTCTCTTCCCGCTCATGGCAGGCCTTCTCCTGCCCCTGGAACCACACAGCTCTGAAAAGAATTGGCTTCCCCTCTCTGCCTGAGTCTCCTCACTAGCAAAATTGATTGGTTGTGGATTGGGGCTCTTTCCTGCTCTCTTTGGTCCTGTGCCACAGTGACGCAGACTGTCTTCCTGGCAGATTTCCCACATTAGCCCTTACCTGGCCCTTACCTATGTCTCCAGCCCAGGAAGAGGCAGAGGAGGCAAACGATGAGGGCAGCCAGGCCCACGTGGATGCCCACCACAACCCCAGGCAGTGGGCTGCTCTCACCCTGGCTGCAAGAGCACCCAGCCTTGGACTCTGGACACTGTGCCATCTGTCAGAGAGAGGACCAGGGTTGGAGGTGAAGCTCAGCCCTCCTCCTCCCTGAAGACTTGGCAGCCATGGGGGCCTGCTCTGACCCCAGCCCTACTACCCTCCTACCAGACCCCACTTACCTGGAGTGGCTAGGGGCACATCACACAATGAGACAAAGCGGGCACTGCTATTTCCATCCCCGTTGCCATTGAATGCCTGCAGCTTGATCTCATAGAGGGCTGCTGGTTCTGCAGGAAGCAGGAGAATGTGAAGGGGATGGGCATTTATGGGCCAGGAAGCTCAGTACCTGGGGCAAGATCACACTGAGAAGGGCGGGCCTTGAGTGTCACAAGAAGGTTCAGATCCTCACCCAGGTCTGTGTAGAGAAAGGATCTGACACTGCTGGCCAGGAGCAGGAGCCCCTCAAAATGGGCAGCAGGCAGCTTGCGGTGAAAGAGTTTGAAGCCTTGGATGGGTCCCAGCTGTGGTGGCAGCTCCCAGGAGGCCTGCACAGAGGTGGCATTGAGCACTTTGGTGGAGAAGCCCAGGGCAGCAGGGGCTACAGAGGAAAACAAGCAAACTGGTTGGCAGTCCCTGCCCACCTGAGGCCAGGGACTTCCCAAGGCTGGAGAGGCTGTCACTCACTGCTGCCCATGGTGGAGGCAAAGACGGGGGCAGAGTCCTGACTGGCACCCTCTGCTGAGTAGGCCCGCAAATGGATGGTGTAGGCTGTGGCAGGCTCCAGGTTGGATAAGACGTGCTCAGAGGTGCCTTTGCTCACAGCCTCTTGGAGCTCCGGGCCAGATGGCTCTGAGGAGCAGAACAGCATCTTCTCAGTAGTCATGTCCTTGCTCCCTCACAAACTGGGGACGAAGCCCCCTCCTGGTGCCTGTCTGGACCAGCCAAGCCTCCAAGGAGAGCAGGGAAAGAGGCTGCAGAAGTTGGAGCTAAGCTGAGAAAGGATGAGGATGAGGAAAGGGCCTAGAGTCAAGCTGAAAAGCAATAAGGAAGCACCAAAAGACCATGTACAGAGGCAGCCAGCCCAGAGAACCACAGGCCCAGAGGCCTAGGAAGAATCCGGAAGGGTCTGGGGTCATGGAGGAGACTGGGACCCAGAGAGTGAGAGGGACTCGCCTAGGACATCAGCAGTCAGGAGCAGAGGTGGGCTGGCGCTGGGGACTCCTGGCTCCTGGCCCTGCTCTGAGCTCAAAGCCCTGTCCACCCACCCACACCCACCTCCCACAGGCCGGAGGTGCAGCACATAGCCAGTGATGTCCCCGCTGGAGGGGGGTGGCTCCTAGGACACTCGAATGGCAGAAGTAGAGAGAGCCATGGCATGCAGGCCCCTGGGGACAGGGTGTGACTCTGGGCCCCCTTTCACAGCCAGGCGGGCACTGGCCTGATTGGAGCCTGCACTGTTCTCTGCCATGCATTGATAGATGGCCTCATCCTCGACTGAAATGCCTGCCAGCATCAGCGTGCTAGAGAAAGACAAACTCAGCTGCTGGGAGCCCTTTCCCACCAAGCCTTGGTGGAGTGGCCCTAGAGGAGGAGGCTGTGTGGGGGCATTACCTGTAATGGAGAAGTCAGGGCAGAGCCTCCTGGGGGAAGGGGGAATTGCTGGAAGTAGAAGGTAACTTGCTGGGGGTTTGTGGATAGGTGTGGATTTTTGAGATTTAGGTAGTGAGTGTTGCATGTAGGTGGGGGTGGACGCCCAGGGTGGGTAGGGGGACATACCATTGCCAGTGGCCAGTGGGGAGTGGTCAGACACGAGTACCTATTGTTGTGGGTCAGCCTGATGTTATCCCCAGGACTCAACACCTTCCCATTCTTCAGCCAGACCAGATGGGGCTCAGGGACGCCCTGGGCCACGCAGGTGAAGATGGCACTGCTGCCCGGAGGCTTGGACAAGGACTGTGGCCATTGGACAAACTCAGGGGGAGCTGGGCAGGCAATAGCACAGAGGAAGACGCCATGAGACCCGGCCTCTTGCCTCCTGCCCTGGACCCTCTCCAGATCTAGGCTCCTGTCAGGGAGCTGGGGTCCCCCAGCACTCTCCCCACCCTGTCGGGCCCTTGGGGCTCACCCTGCACGAGCAGGACGCCCTGTGCTGTGCGCCGGACGTGGGTGCCCGGCCGATTGGCAGCGCAGACATAGACACCTGAGTGCTGGACTGACACGTCGGAGATCATGAGATTCCTGGTGCCCAGAACTTGGATGCCCTCCACGCCGATGGAGCGGCCATCTGCAAGAAGGCGTTGGGGGGGTCAGGTTGGGATAGGACAAGGGCACGGGGCTCTGAGAGATGGGGCGGGGCAGCTGCACACCCAGGTGGCTCCAGGAGACAAGCGGCCGAGGGTGACCCGTGGCGATACACTCCAGCACTGCCGTCTGGTGCACTGTGAGGGTCAGGTTCTGAGGCCCGGACAGGATCTCCGGCTCCTGCAGCAGCCTCGGGGGTCCCACTGTGTGGTGGAAACAAGCAAATCGGATCAGGAAAGGAGAACCTCCTTCCAGTACTCAACTTCTACTCCAAGCACACTCTTCCAGCCCACAAATGTCACCAGACCTCAGAGGTGTGCTTTGCAGCTGCTATTCCATCTCCAACTTACAGATTTTTAAAATGACCTGCCCAAAGTCCCATGGCAGTAGCCATCAGGCCGAAGGTCTGGTAGACTGGGGGTGGGGAGAGAGGACAGTGAGCATTCTTCTACAAACCCTGTGGGTGGCCCCACCTTCCCTGGGCGCCTCACCCTGAGGGGCAGGTAGAGGCACCCACAAAGTTAGTAGGAGGCCTTCTCTCAGCATGACCAGCCTCCTAAGACCTCTCAGCCTGCTTAGCTGCTCAGGAGGGATGTAAGTATTTTCCGAAAGTAACTCTTGTTTTGGGTCTAAATCACATCTTCATTTTATACCATGCTCCCCCGTTTCATTAGTTTATTCAACAGATCATCACTGGGGGCTCCCATGTGCCAGGCATTGCCCTCAAACTGGGAGCAGGGTTGTGAACAACATCGTGTTAAACAGAGCTCTGCTTTCCCGTAGGCCATCATCCCCATTTTCTTTATTACCTTGTATCATGTGAGGCCTTAACGTGTCTTTAACCTTTCATAAATGCCCTTTATTAAGAATGTCTCAGATAAAATGTGTTTCTAAAATGAAAGTCTCTCAAGGGCTGGTCTAAAGTCTTACACATCTTTAATTATCCCTCAAGGTATAGAATTGTGTTTTGTTCATTCATTTTTTCAGCAACTATAGATTGAAGGCCTACTTTGGGCCCTGCCTTTCTCCATTTGCCTCTTGCAAGCTGCAGTACAGGCTGTAGGCTGCCCTGGAATCTCCTGGCCTCATGCAAAGAGGCTGTGTCCTGCCTGGCCAGACAGTTCAGTGAGGGGAGGCTGGGTCACGCGGGCCGACCCCTTCCCCATGCCAGTCATTGGCTGTGAGCCCCACACATTGTCCCATTTTGCCCTTACCACAGCCTGTGAGCTGAGTACTGTTATTTCCCCCATTTACATGAGAAGATCAAGGATCAGAGAGGTTGAGTAACTTGCCCAATGACAGAGGGACTGGCAGAACTGGGGGACTCCCTGGATCTCGGTAGCACTGAACAGCTGACAACGAGCTTCCCCTCTTTAGCCACTGTGTCCTTGAAGTCTGGGAAATTCTGTCTCACCCTGGTGCATGCCCAGGGTAAGTGCCTGCCCAGGTGTGTGCAGTTGAATGCGTTAGGGGTGAATGACTTGGGGCCTTGGTCCCCAGCTTCTGCCCCTGAGGAAGACTACTCTGACACCAGCTCCTTTAGGCAACCCTTGAGCCTTCAGTTTTTAGTTGGTCCTCTGCCCCCAACAGACACCTGCTCCTCCTGCTAACCTCCTGTCGCTCTCCAGCCATTCGTCTCCCTGCTCCACAGGCAGCAGAATCCTATGTTTGCCGGATAGCCTTGAAAGACATGGCCTCCTGCCCTGCCCTCCTGCCCCAGACTGTGGATAGGAACGGGAGCCACAGGCCAGAGGGACCCCACCGGGCTCCTCTCTGCTCCTGCAGAAGAGCTGCTGACCCCCACCCTTGCTTCTAGTTTCTAAGTCAGTTACAGATCAGAAACACAACCGTTCCCCCTTCCCCTGACAGTCTTCAGTTTAAAAATTATATACCAGCCGGGCACGGTGGCTCATGCCTGTAATCCCAGCACTTTGGTAGGCTGAGGCGGGCGGATCACTAGGTCGAAAGATTGAGACCATCCTGGCCAACATGGTGAAACCCTGTCTCTACTAAAAGTACAAAAATTAGCCGGGCGCGGCGGCGGGTGCCTGTAATCCCAGCTACGCAGGAGGCTGAGGCAGGAGAATCGCTTGAACCCGGGAGGCAGAGGTTGCACTGAGCCGAGATGGCGCCACTGAACTCCAGCCTGGCGAAGGAGTGAGACCCCGTCTCAGAAACAAACAAACAAACAAAAAAACAAAAACAAACAAACAAACAAACAAAGATACAGCCTTCGGTGAAATTTTGTCGGAGATGTTTTGAAAGTTCGTCCAGGCGCGGCAGTGGTGCCCGGTGGTACACTTGCTTATTTATACCCTGGAGCCCCCTAGTGGCCGATTCAGGCATGACTGTCCCTCACAAACACCTGTGGCATCTCCAGTTTAGGCGGGGTCTAACCTGCCTCTCCTGCTAGGCACCAGCCCCTCATAGGCTCTGCTGTGGCCTTCACTTTGGGCACAAAACTGTCCCACCCCACTTGGCCTGCAAGTGAGGTCACCCTGGGTGTTTCATCTCAGGTACAAAGCTATTTTCATCCTCACCCCAAGGAGACATGCAAATGTCCATGCACACATGCACATGTACATGCAAGCACAGACACATACACAAACACATGCACATCTACACGCCATGTGTATGAGGGCCATGTGTTCAAGACACAGGCTGACTCAGCCCCAACGCTAGACCCTCCAGAGCTCCCATTGCCCTCTGGATCAAGTCCAAACTATTTTCCTGATATGCCTTGCCTACCCACCAACATTAACTTTGCTACCCTGAATTCTGCCCATTCTGTGGTCCAGCAACACAGAACTGCCTGTGTGAGCTTTGTTGTTCTCCCTTGTGCATTTGTTCGAGGAAATGCCCCGCCCTGCCCTCCTGACCTTGGCTTGCCTCTCTCCACTCACCCTTCAACATCCAGCTTGGGGTAGCTTACTCCAGAAGCCCCTGACAATCCTTGCCCACAGCCTAACCCTAGGTTCCCACAGAACCACCTTCTCTCTCAGGTCGTGAGCTCCAGGAAGCCAGGGATGGCTCAAGCCTGCTGCCCTCCCACACCTGGCACAGTGCTTAACATGTCATAGATGCTCAAAATGCCTGCCTGTCCCATGTATAACCACAGCAACCATACCCTCCTCTCTGCCCAGTGCCCACACTGGGCATGGCTTACCGCTCAGCGTCAGCTGGGCATCCTGGCTGTGGCGGGTACTGGCCATATTCCGTGCCACGCAGCAGTAGGTTCCCACGTCCGCCTGGCTCACACTGGTGATGTGGAGGATGCCACTAGGCAGCAGTGTGATCCTGAGGATGCACAGGTCAGGGCTCCATGGCCTGTGCCCTGGCTCACAGCCCGCCGTCCCATTGCACTGCTGGCAGGTGCTCACCGGTGGTTGGCAGTATTCAGGGCTGTGCCACTGTGCTCCCAGGAAATGGATGGTTCAGGCACCCCCTGGATCAGGCACTGGAAACGAGCAACTCCACCCCGCTCCACCTCAACCGATTCTGGATGTTGGTGGAAGTGGGACAGACCTAGAGGATGGGGGGAGGCGGTTGGGCACCTGAAGAGCTGGCCCTGGGCTATCCCCCCACAACCAAGTCCCAGGGCTGGGCCCCACCTCTATGCCCACATCTGCCACTTCCTCTTCAGTATGGAGCCCTGCAGCCTCATGTCTAGGACTTCTGTGGGCTATAAGCACTTTGCCTTCCTCCATTACAAAAATTTTAAATCATAGTTTACAATGGCATTGGAATATAGACAAATATAATCCATTCTGGACTCATTTTTGCATATTTATTATTATATTCATTTTTTTCTTCTGGTTCTGAGGAAGTTAAAACATTTTTGTGGGCCCCTAAAATAATCAGAGGCTCTACCAGTGTGTACACTGTGTCTAATGGCTGGGCTGGCCCTGCTCAGGCCCACTCTCAGCGACTCTGGACCCCATGGGTGCCTTCTGTGGGTGCCCCACGCACTTTCATCCCCCAATCCCAGGAGCAGCCCTGTCACTTACTTGCCAGCTGTACCCGGGCCCGTCGGCTCACCAGCCGCCCGTAGCGGTTCTGGGTCACGCAGTGGTACTCGTGGGCACTGGAAAGGAGGCTCCAGCGGGAAGGCAGGGCAGCCAGGTGCAGGGAGCCATCTGGCATCAGGGTGGCACCGCTGTCATTGGCTAAGGCCAGCCCATCCCGCTGCCAAGAAATGGACACAGGCGGCTCACCCTCCACTTGGCAGGGCAGCACCAGTGGGTGCTCCCACACAGCCACTGTGTCCCCCGGCTCCTGCACAAAGGCCAGCTCGGAGCCTGCAGCACGGCCTGTAGGGACAGCCAGCACAGCCTGGACACGGCAGTCCCCTGTGGGCCACCCTCTGACCACCACCTCCCCCACGGCTTTGACTCCCTCCCAGCTTTGGCAAGGGGCAAGGGACAGGACTTGACTTTAGGGAGACTTTGGGGCAGCAAAGGAGAAACAGGGAAGAGAGGGCAGGGCCCGGCCATCTGAGGAGCACGGGGGGCCACTGGCCGGCTGGCGGGTGCGGTGTGGGCCTGGCAGGCCAGCTGTGATTGATGGCCTCTTTCAGCGGGGCCCTGGCAACGGGGAGGGGGCGGGGTGGGCAGAATGGTGAGGTCAGGGGCTGAGGCGTGGGCATTGTGCTCCCCAGGGGACAATGGGATTGCCCCCTCCCTCCCCTGCCGGCCCATCGGCCTGTCTGCCTGCAGGGTCAGCTTCCCAGGACTCCTGGCTCTCTTCTTTCCCCCTCCTGCCACCAGGACCCTGGCCTCTGAATAGGGAAGGAACACACTTACACTCACACACACTCATTCACGGACACAGACACGCTCAGATTAAAAATCACAACCTCACTGGCCACCAGGTCTTCTAAATACAGACAGATTCCATCCCAGACACACACTCAAGGAGGCCCCAAACACAGGTAACACGTAGATGTCCCTACAGACTCAAAGTCACAAATACATAAGCACAGGGCCACAGACACTAATGGCACAGGCCCAGAAATGCACGAGCAGAGCTGTGAACCCACATACACAGCCCCCTTCCCACACACCCCCATCAATACAATAACTCAGCCTGTGAGGCTGAGCCAGGACCCCCGGCAGATGGGGTGGACGGGCGGGCAGACAGAGCCTCCGAGGGGCACATGGGCAGGGGGCTGAGCCAGCCTCGGTTGGCTCAGGGACATCTGTGCGGAAGCCTCTGGGGCCCTGCCTCTGTATGCCCCGCAGTCTGCTCAGCCACTTGCCTCATGTGGACCCCAGGTCCCCTTCTGGCCACTGCGCCCCAAAGCCTGGGCTCCTAGAGCCCCCCATGGCTCTTCTGCAGCCCTGCCTGCCCCTCCTAAGGGCTCACCCCTCTCCTCTGCTGTCCTCAGGGTTTCTCCACCTCCACTCCGGCCACCTCCATCCCTCTGCGCCCCCAACCTTTCCCCCCAACTCTCCCACCCCTATGCCTGCCTCTTTTTCTTCCCCGTCCCTCTGCCCTGGTTTTCCCTATGGCCCTCATGGCCCAGCCTCTTACCGCAGCCTGGGAGCAGCAGCAGCAGCAGCGCCATGGCCCTGCCAGGCCTGGCTCCTCAGCCTGGGCGACTTCCCCAGCAGCCCCAGTCTCCTGCCTTCAGCCTGGGGGTCCTTGGGCTGTGGGCATTCCCCACCCCGCACTCTGGCGCACAGTGTGGGGGCCCTGGTCTTGCTTTGGAGAGCCCAGGTTCTGGGGCACCAAGGTCTGGGGTCAAGGCTGAAGGTTACGGTACTTCTCTTTGTGCTCTTGCAGCTGGCTCTCTCTGCTTTTAGCCTGAGCCCCCTCCTCACTCCTATCCTCACTGTCCCCTCCTCCCAGGGCCAGGACCCAGACACCGAGACAATTGGGGCAGGGAAAGGGGAGGGGGGGAGGGCCAATGAGAGCAGGGCAAAGTTGGGGGGTCAAACCCGCCCCTTTCTCAGCTTCCAGAAATCTCTCCCAGCCCATCACCCACCCCTTACTCCCTCTCAAACTTTGACTGAATGAGAGTGAAGTTCTAGGAGAAGCTGGGGCATCTGGTTCCCCAAGCCCATCCCTGGGAATCCACGTCCTGGAGAGGGGTGGCTTGGAGTCTGATTTGGGGGTCCTGGGGAAGTGTGCAGAGCTCCCACCCTCCTAGTAGAGTCTCTGTCCCAGGTGCTGAGCCCAGGCCTGCAGTGGGGGACCTCATCCCATCAGTTCGGTCCCAGCCCCAGCAGCCCCAGCAGCCCCAGCAGCCCCGGCACCATTCATAGCGTCATTTTCCAAAGCTGTTCTCGCTATTCTGATTGGGACAATGGATTGGGGCCGGCAGGGGCAGGGAGGCTGCCAACCAGCGGGAGGTGGAGGACCAGCCCCATCCTAGAGAGAAGAAAGAAACCCAGGCCTCCCGCCCCTTGCCAGGCTGACCACCTAAAACATGCAGAAAGAGGGACCACCCTTCCGCCAAAGGAGCCTGGGACTCAGGCAAGAGCTGACTTGAAGACTTGCTGTTTCTGCAGGATGCCCTCCCCTAAACGCCGCCCTCCTGAAAAAGAGCATAGCTTAGGAAAGATGACAGGGGTACCAGGGATGTATGGGAATATCTGTGAGAGGTGACAAGGAGAAAGGCTGGGCTGGGGGAGTTTCGTGTGGCAGAGAATGAGGCCCCATCACCCAGCTTCCAACCCGAGGAGCTCCAGCCTGTCTGGCCCCCAACTCAGTCTCCCCCTGAATCCCGGTCCCCTTGCCCGCCCCCATCAGCCTCGCCATCTGGCCTTGCCCTGCCTACTTGAGGCTGCCCCTTGCCTCTTCAGCACAAGCTCTCACCCTCAGTCTTCGCCCCCACTTGCTCACTGTCTCTCTGGCTTGTCCCACCTTGCTCATAGGCTGCAGAATCAACTCAGGCCATTGTCCCTCCCAACTCAGCCTCCTCCCCGCAGACAGCAGTCCTTGGTGTCTGTGTCCCAGGACGGGGCTACCCCTAGCAGAGACCTCTGTGGGACAGGAGAGCGAGCAGCCTCCCCCTGGGGCCTCCTCATCCCAGCCCTGCATCTCTCTGTCCCGGAGCCTCCTATGAGGGTTCCTGCTGCTTCCCCAGAGGGGCCTCCTGCGTCATGGCGGTGGCCTGGGTAGGGAAAGGCGCATAGGCCCTGGGGTCAGATGTGGAACAAATCACCTAGGAGCTGCGTGTCCTTGCGTAGGCAAATTTACCTTTCTTTTTTCTCTTTTTCTTTTCTTTCTTTCTTTTTTGAGACAGAGTCTCACGCTGTCGCCTGGGCTGGAGTACAGTGGCGCGATCTCGGCTCACTGCAACCTCCGCCTCTGGGTTCAAGTGATTCTCCTGTCAAGTGATGCCCCTGAGTAGCTGGGATTACAGGTGGCCGCCACCACGCCCGGCTAATGTTTTGTATTTTTAGTAGAGACGGAGTTTCTCCATGTTGGCCAGACTGGTCTTAAATTCCTGACCTCAGGTGATCCGCCCACCTCAACCTCCCAAAGTGCTGGGATTACAGGCGTGAGCCACCGCGCCCAGCCTGTTCTGTGACCTTATAAGAGAAGGAGAGATCTCTCCATGTGCACATACCAAGGAAAGGCGTGTGGTGACTCCACGGGAACGCAGGCCTCTGCAAGCCAGGGAGGGGCCCTCACCGGGAATGGGATTGGCCGGCACCTTCAGCTTGGACTTTCCAGGCTCCAGAACTGTGAGAAATAAAGTCCTATTGTTTAAGCCATCTAGTGTCTGGTGTTGTGGCAGCCCGAGCTGACTCAGACATCCCATCTTCCCGGCCAGCTTCCCCTGCTGCTGTCAGAACTGCCCACTCTCTAACAGCTACTGAGAAGATGCTTCACTGACTGCGCCACTTGCCTGTCACCTCCAAATCTGCACTCCAGCATGGCTCACAGGACAAAGAATGACCCATACAGGAGACCTGGTCCAAGGATGTTACTAAACAGCCATCCTGTCTTAGCCTAGTGACCCTTCGCCTCTCTGCCATCTGCTCACCTGTAAGAGGGGATAAGCAAGACCTGCCTTTC
Organism: Macaca mulatta; assembly: GCF_049350105.2. Taxonomy (NCBI): domain Eukaryota; kingdom Metazoa; phylum Chordata; class Mammalia; order Primates; family Cercopithecidae; genus Macaca; species Macaca mulatta. Next base: position 113,245,958 of record NC_133406.1, read on the forward strand.
ACAGTTGCAAGGACAAAGCAAAATGTGGTGCTAAGGGCCAAACACTTCCTGTTTTTTTAGAAGAGATAAATCTATTTTTTGAGACAGGGTCTCACTCTGTTGCCCAAGCTGGAGTGCAGTGGCAAGATCACAGCTCACTGCAACCTCCACCTCCTGGGCTCAAGTGATTCTCCCACCTCAGCCTCCCGAGTAGCTGGGACTGCAGGTGTGTGTTACCATGCTGGGCTATTTTAAAAATTTTGGGTAGGTAGGTAGAGATAGGGTCTCACTATGTTGCCCAGGCTGGTCTTGAACTACCAGACTCAAGCTGTCTTCCCACTTCAGCCTCCCAAAGTGCTGGGATTATAGGCGTGAGCCACCGTGCCTGGCCCACTTCCTCTTTTTTCTAGGAACAGCTTTACTGAGATATAATTTACATAGCAGAAATTTCACCCATCACCCATTTAAGGAATTCAGTGGCTTTCCGTATATTTTCAGAGTTGCACAGCCATTACCACAATCTATTTTAAAAACATTTCGTCACCCCAAAAAGAAACTTAGTACTCACTAACATTCGCTCCCCATCTGCCCTCTCTCAGCCCCTGCCAATCACCATTCTACTTTCTGTTTCTATGAATGTGACTACTCTGGGTACCTCATAGACAGTGGAAACATACGATATTTGTCCTTTCGTGTCTGGCTTATTTCACTCAGTGTAATGTCTTTAAGTTTCATCCATGTTGTAGCCTGTCTCAGAACTTCATTCTTTTTAATCTCTGAATAAGATTCCATTGCATGGACAGACTACATTTTGTTTATCAGCCCATCAGGAGACTGACATTTGGGTTGTTTCCACTTTTTGGCTATTATGAGCAATGCTGCTACAAACATCTGTGGATAAGTTTTTGTGTGGACGGATGTCTTCTGTTCTCCTGGGCATGCGCCTAGGAATGGAGTTGCTGGATCACATGGTAACTGTATTTTGAGGAACTGCCAAACTGTCTTCCACAGTGACTGCAGCATTTTACGTTCCAAGCACTTCTTTTTATAACACTCAGGATAGGAGTTAACTTTTATCAGTCCCAGGACCCTTTGAGAATTTGATTAAAGCCTCCCTCCTGCCACCAAGAGGATAGACCCACACTCCCTGGGACACTGGCAAACGCTGTCCTGACGTAGGCTAGGAAACTCCATCCCAGGGATGGAGCCCGGAATAGCCTTGGAACTCAGGAAACGCCGCCAAGATGGACTTGCTGAGAGCTGCCCTCCTTCCCTCCCTCTCCAACAATTGCCTATTGGCTCAACCCCGAACAGTCCTCTGGCGTCATCTGAGGTTTCACAGCTGCCCAGGCTTTCCTGGAATAACGTCCCTGGAAAGTCTCAGCCGGCAGATAGAATCCCCCGAAAAGTCCCCAAGCACGCCCAGAACACTGTCTCCTTTCCCAGCCACCTCCTCTCTCCTCTCAGCCTGGTCCTCTGCCTCTCTCCGAGCCTTTTTTCTGCCTCTTCCCTTCTCTGTTCATCTCCATCGGCTTTCCCATCTGTGGTCGGCAGAATAGTACCCTAGAAAGATCCAAGTCCTCATCGCCGGAACCTATGAATGTGCTAAGTTACATGGCAGGGGGGAATTAAGGTTGCTACAGCTGATCTTAAAGAGGTGCTCCGGGATCATCCAGGTGGGCCCAATGTCATCATGAGGGTCCTTAAAAGCGGAAGAGGAAGGCAGAGGAGAGAAGAGGGAGATGTGGCCGCAGAGGAGAGTCAGAGACGTGATGTGCAGGAGGAAGGCGCCACAAGCCAAGGATGCCGGGTGGCCTCTAGAAACCGGAAAAGGTGGCCGGGCGCGGTGGCTCAAGCCTGTAATCCCAGCACTTTGGGAGGCCGAGACGGGCGGATCACGAGGTCAGGAAATCGAGATCATCCTGGCTAACCCGGTGAAACCCCGTCTCTATTAAAAAAATACAAAAAACTAGCCGGGCGAGGTGGCGGGCGCCTGTAGTCCCAGCTACTCGGGAGGCTGAGGCAGGAGAATGGCGTAAACCCGGGAGGCGGAGCTTGCAGTGAGCCGAGATCCGGCCACTGCACTCCAGCCTGGGCGACAGCGCGAGACTCCGTCTCAAAAAAAAAAAAAAAAAAGAAACCGGAAAAGGTGAGGAAGCCCATGCTCTCCTAGAGCCTCCAGAAGGGAACATAGCCCTGCCAACGCCGATTTTAGGCCAGAGAGCCCTGTCAGGCGTCTGACTGCAAAGCTATCAGAACAGATATTCATGTTTGAAGCCCTTATGTCTATGGTAATCCGTTACAGCCCCCGCAGGAAACGCACGACTCCTGTGGGCTCCGTCTCTGACGTTCAATCCGGGGCCCTGCATTTCACACTGGCTTTCATGCGTGTCTCCCCCGGAGCAAGCTCCAGGAGGGCGGGGCTTTGTGGTGCTCCCAGCTGTGTACCCTGAGCAGAGTCTGGCACACGAAGGGCTCTCAGGTAATGTTTGTTAAGGGGAGGAGGTGCCGGGCGCGGTGGCCGCGCCTGTAATCCCAGCGCTTGATCACTTGAGGTCAGCCTGGGCAACAGGGCAAATCCATCTTTACAAAAAATTAGCCGGGCACCTGTAGTCCCAGCCACTCAGGAGGCTGAGACAGGAGGTTCATTTGAGCCCGGGAGGCAGAGGTTGCAGTGAGCCAAGAAAGCGCCCTGCACGCCAGCCTGGGTGACAGAGTAAGGACCCTGTCTCAATAAAGAAAAAAAGAAATTACAAATGTTTTCTTCATAACCACAATGCCATTATCATATATAACAAAATTCCTTAATAATTCCTTAATATCATCAAATACTTAGTCCTTAACCAAATATCCCTGATTGTCTAAAAAATGCCTTTCTACTGTTTCTCTGTTTTGAATCAAGAACAAGGTTTATACACTGCATTTGATTATTGTGTGTCTTAATGATTTTATCAAAGGCAAACACTCCCAACCCTCACCCTTATATGTCATTGAATTGTTGAAGAGACTGCATAAATTTTCCAGTAAAATTTTGCATGTTCTGGGATCTATCTGATTTTTTTCTGTGTGTGTGGTATTGAATATGCTCCTCTATAAATGGATGTTGGCTCAGAGGCTTGGTTTATTCAGATTCCACTTTTAGGCAAGAAGACTTTATTGGTGGTATTTTTTTTTTTTTTTTTGAGACGGAGTCTTGCTCAGTTGCCCAGGCTGGAGTGCAGTGGCGCAATCTCAGCTCACTGCAAGCTCTGCCTCCTGGGTTTACACCATTCTCCTGCCTCAGCCTCCTGAGTAGCTGGGACTATAGGCGCCCGCCACCACGCCCGGCTAAATTTTTTTTTTTTTTTTTTTTTGTATTTTTAGTAGAGATGGGGTTTCACCATGTTAGCCAGGATGGTGTCGATCTCCTGACCTTGTGATCCACCCACCCTGGCCTCCCAAAGTTCTGGGATTACAGCCATGAGCCACCACGCCCGGCCTATTGGTGGTATTTTATGCTGCACACTGCATTCAGGAGATGCACAATATCTGGTTGTCTTACTGTTAGTGATTCTAAAATTGATTAGGGGCTACAGGTGCTGATAACCTGATCCCTCCAAGATTCCTTGTCAACCTTTTCTTTTTTTAATTTTTTTTTTTTTTTTTTTTTTTTGAGATGGCATTTCACTCTTCTTGCCGAGGCTGGAGTGCAATGGTGCCATCTCAACTCACTGCAACCCCCACCTCCTGGGTTCAAGTGATTCTCCTGCCTCAGCCACCTAAGTAGCTGGGATTACAGGCACCCACCACCATGCCCAGCTAATTTTGGATTTTTAGTAGAGACAGGGTTTCACCATGTTGGCCAGGCTGGTCTCAAACCCCTGACCTCAGGTGATCCACCTGCCTTGGCCTTCCAAAGTGCTGGCATTACAGGTGTGAGCCACCATGCCTGGCCCCTCGTCAACCTTTTCTTTCTTTCTTTCTTTCTTTTTGTTTTTAAGAGACGAGGTCTCCCTGTGTTGCCCAGGCTGGAGTGCGGTGGCTATTCACAGGCACAATCATAGTTCTCTGCAGCTTCAAACCCCTGTGTTCAAATATTCTCCTTCTGCAGCCTCCCAAGTGGCTGGGACTACAGGCATGTGCCACCATACCCAGCCTCATCAACCTTTTATCCAATAGTCATATCTATTGGTAATAAATTGCCTGACAGTTATTTCATTAGGGGTTTCAAAATGCTGATTTTCCAGTTCTGTCATTCCTTTCTCATTTATTAACTGAAATTCTTCTTTTTTTTTTTTTTTTTTTTTTTTTTGAGATAGAGTCTTGCTCTGTCGCCCAGGCTGGAGTGCAGTGTCCGGATCTCGGCTCACTGCAAGCTCCGCCTCCCGGGTTTTTTTTTTGTTTTTTTTTTTTTTTTTTGAGACGGAGTCTCACGCTGTTGCCCAGGCTGGAGTGCAGTGGCGCGATCTCGGCTCACTGCAAGCTCCGCCTCCTGGGTTCACGCCATTCTCCTGCCTCAGCCTCCTGAGTAGCTAGGACTACAGGCGCCCGCCACCGCGCCCGGCTAATTTTTTGTATTTTTAGTAGAGACGGGGTTTCACTGTGGTCTCGAGCTCCTGACCTTGTGATCCGCCCGCCTCGGCCTCCCAAAGTGCTGGGATTACAGGCTTGAGCCACCGCGCCCGGCATCCTCCCGGGTTTACGCCATTCTCCTGCCTCAGCCTCCCGAGTAGCCGGGACTACAGGCGCCCGCCACCTCGCCCGGCTAGTTTTTTGTATTTTTTAGTAGAGACGGGGTTTCACCATGTTAGCCAGGATGGTCTTGATTTTCCGACCTCGTGATCCGCCCGTCTCAGCCTCCCAAAGTGCTGGGATTACAGGCTTGAGCCACCACGCCCGGAATGAAATTCTTCTGTAAAGAACGTTCCCTCATCAACTAGGACAATTTGGTAACACTGAAATTCAGTTCACACGGGAAAGAAGGGAGAATGCTTAGTTTTTTCCTTTGTTTGCCAATTTTCAGGGGAAGGACTTGGTACTCTGTCCACTGTGTTTCTTTTTCTCTCTCCCTTTATCCATCTTCCCTTTAGTGGAAGTGCCTTTAGTGGGAGTCTGCACTGACACATTTTTTTTAAATTCAGTGTTTCTGGTGTAATCTCTCTGAGGTTCAGTTTGTCTCTATCTTAGGCCAGTGGGAGTTCAGTGTCCGTTTGCTATTCCCCCGTTCTGTGTTATCTTTGCTTTCTGGAACCATCTGCCCCAGGCTCATTCAGAGTATTTTCTCCCCCAGACCTTAGATCAACCATTCCTCCAAGGGTTCCAGGATTTCTATTCAATTAGTTTTATTTATACTTAAATACTTTTTCTTCTTCTCTGGAAATACTGACCCCAAATATGTGCACTGTTATACAACACGTCATTAAATAGTTTCAAGTAATAACACCCATATTACCTTTAACAAGTACAGTAACAATTAAATATTTAATAAGATATCTTTAGTCTTCCTTGGGGAAAAACTAAGTATTACAAAATTCTCACCATACAAAAATAAATAAATAAATAAATACAAAGATAAACTGTTCTTCATCAAAATTTAAAGCCTGGGCCAGGCGTGACGGCTCATGCCTATAATCCCAGCACTTTGGGCAGCCGAGGTGGGCAGATCATCTGAGTTCCAGAGTTTGAGACCAGCCTGGCCAACATGGTGAAGCCTTGCCTCTACTAAAAATACAAAATCGGCCAGGCACAGTGGCTCACACTTGTAATCCTAACACTTTAGAAGGCCGAGGCGTGTGGATTGCCTGAGCTCAGGAGTTCGAGACCAGCCTGGGCAACAAGGTGAAACCCCCCATCTCTACTAAAAAAAAAAAAAGGCTGGGCGTGGTGGCTCAAGCCTGTAATCCCAGCACTTTGGGAGGCTGAGACAGGCGGATCACGAGGTCAGGAGATTGAGACCATCCTGGCTAACACGGTGAAACCCCGTCTCTACTAAAAAATACAAAAAACTAGCCGGGCGTGGTGGTGGGTGCCTGTAGTCCCGGCTACTTGGGAGGCTGAGGCAGGAGAATGGCGTAAACCAGGGAGGCGGAGCTTGCAGTGAGCTGAGATCCGGCCACTGCACTCCAGCCTGGGAGACAGAGCGAGACTCCGTCTCAAAAAAAAAAAAAAAAAAAAAAAAAAAAAAATTAGCAGGGCATGGCAGCATGCGCCCATAGTCCCAGCTACTCGGGAGGCTGAGGCAGGAGAACTGGTAGAGCCCAGGAGGTGGAGGTTGCAGTGAGCCGAGATTGCTCCACTGCACTCCAGCCTGGGTGACAGAGCAAGGCTCTGTTTCAAAAAAAAAAAAAACAATTTAGCTGAGCATGGTGGTACACACCTGTAATCCCAGCTACTTGGCAGGCTGAGACAGGAGGATCGCTTGAACCCTGGAGATGGCGGTTGCAGTGAGCCAAGATCGTGCTACTGCACTCCAGCCTGGGTGACAGAGTGAAACCCTGTCTCAGAAAAAGAAAAAAAAATTAAAACCTTTGTGCTTCAAAGGATGCTTTTGACAAGAAAGTGAAAAGACAAACAGAATCAAATATTTGCAAACTATATATCTGATAGGAAATTCATGTCCAGATTAAAAGAAAAACTTGTACAACTCAATAATTAAAAGGTAAATAACCCAGTTACAAAGTGAGCAAAAAATATGAATAACCATCTCTCCAAAGAAGATCTGCAAATGGCCAGTAAACACATGAAAAGAAACTCAGCCTCACTGGCCATGGGAAAATGCAAATCAAAGCCACAATGAGATACCACATCACACCCAGTAGGATGGCTACAGTAAAAAAAGACAGATAATAATAAGTGGTGGGGATGTGGAAAAACTGGAACCCCTTATAGACTGCTGGTGGGAATGTAGAATAGTGCAGCTATTGTGGAAAACAGTTTGGTAGTTCCTTCAAAAAGTTAAACATAGAGTTACCATTTGACCTAGCAATTCCATTCCTAGATATCTACCTAAGAATATTGAAAATATATGTCCACACAAAAATTTGTACATGAATGTTGATAGCAGTATTATTCAAATAACCAGAAGGCGTAAATAGCCCCAGTGTCCATCAGCAGATGAATGGATTAACAAAATGTGATAGATCCATATACTGGAATATTATATGGCCATAAAAAAGGAATGAAGCCAGGTGCAGTGGCTCGCAGCTGTAATCCCAGCACTTTGGGAGGCTAAGGCTGGTGGATCGCTTGAGCTCAGGAGTTTCTGATCAGCCTGAACAATATGGCGAACCTCCATCTCTACAAAAAATTAAAAATAAAATTATCTGGGTGTGGTGGGACACACCTGTAGTCCCAGCTACTAGGAAGGCTGAGGTGGAAGATTGCTTGAACCTGAGAGGCACAGGTTGCAGTGAGCTGATACCGTGCCACTGCACTCCAGCATGGGTGACAGAGTGAGACCCTGTCAAGAAAGAAAGAAAAAGAAAGAAAGAAAGAAAGAAAGAGAGAGAGAGAGGGAGGGAGGGAGGGAGGGAAAAGAAAACATTCTGCTAAGTGAAAGAAGACAGACACAAAATGCAACTGAATGTGGCTCTGGATGCTTGCTGCTTTCAGAGTCCAATAAACAAGAGCAAGGTCTGGTAGAAAGTGATTTTAGGCTGGTCTGAGTGCAGTGGTGTTTATAACTCATTGATCACAACTAGTTACAGATTTCTTTGTTCCTTCTCCACTCCCACTGCTTCATTTGACTAGCCTTAAAAAAAAATTTTTTTTTTAAAGAAAATGATTTTATTAACCAAAACTAGTAAAGGGAAAGTGGCCGGATTCCCATTCAAAGCAACCACCTTGATTTTTGCGGGGAAGGCAGGGATTAAAAAAAGAAAAAGAAAGAAAAAAGAAAAAAAAATGGATAAGGAAGGCATGCAAGAATTGAGCTGTGTCTTGTTCTGGTGGCTAGCTTGGGTCCCAGTCCACCTGGATTTCAGGCTGGTGTCATCTCAAGAATGGCTGGATTGTTAACTAGCCACCTTGAAGTAATCTCTGGAATTTTGCAGCTGGGTCTCCGGACTTGGTTCATCTATCTCAAGATTAGCCCCTGGAACCTCTAAGAAGGCACATAATTAGACACTAGCATATAGTTAGATAAATGTGAAGGGAATACATACTGTAGGAAAGGGAGGGATGCGGAGTCTATTTTAAGGCTAAGACAGAAGGCTTCTGCAGTTTTCCTCAAGATTATACCTCAAAACCCAAGATTTAAAAAAAAAATAAAAGTTTACAGGAGGCTGAGGCAGGAGAATCACTTGAACCTGGGAGGCAGAGGTTGCGGTGAGCTGAGATCACGCCATTGCACTCCAGTCTGGGCAACAAGAGTGAACCTCTGTCTCAAATAATAATAATAATAGTATTAATAAATTAATTTTTTTTAAAAAAAGGCCGGGCGTGGTGGCTCACGCCTGTAATCCCAACAGTTTGAGAGACCAAGGCAGGTGGATCAACTGAGGTCAGGAGTTTGAGACCAGCCAGGCCAAAATGGTTAAACCCCATCTTTACTAATAATACAAAAATTAGCCAGGTGTGGTGGTGGGTGCCTGTAATCCCGGCTACTTGGGAGGCTGAGGCAGGAGAATTGTTTGAACCCAGGGGGCGGAGCTTGCAATGAGCCAAGACCACGCCATCACACTCCATTCTGGGTGACAAGAGTGAGACTCCGTCTCAAAAAAAAAAAATAAAAAAAAAAGGAAAAAGTTTAAGGGCAAGTGTGGTTGCTCACACCTTAATCCCAGCACTTTGGAAGGCTGAGAAGTTGGAGGATCACTCAAGTCCAGGAGTTTGAGACCAGCCTGGGCAACACGGCAAAACCCCATCTCTACAAAAAATACAAAAATTAGCCGGGTGTGGTGGTGCCCATCTTTGGTCCCAGCTACTGGGGAGGCTGAGGTGGGAGGATCACTTGAACCCAGGAGATTGAAAAAAAATTTTAAATGCATTTTAAAGTTAAGGTGTCAGGTTACAAAAAGGGAACATATGGCCAGGTGCAGTGGCTCACGCCTGTAATCCCAGCACTTTGGGAGGCCGAGGCGGGCGGATCACAAGGTCAGGAGTTCGAGACCATCATCCCGGCTAACACGGTGAAACCCCCAAAAATTAACCGGGCATGGTGGCATGTGCCTGTAGTCCCAGTTACTCGGGAGGCTGAGGCAGGAGAATCGCTTGAACCCAGGAGGCGGAGGTTGTAGTGAGCCGAGATTGCCCCACTGCACTCCAGCCTGGGCGACAGAGCGAGACTCCGTCTCAAAAAAAAAAAAAAAAAAAAAGGAACATGTTCTATACTTCCACTTATATGAAATGTCTACGATTAGTGGTTGTCGGGGCCTAGGGTTTAGGGGTGAGTGGACAGTAACTGCTAATGAGTAGGGATTTCCTTGTGAGGTGACAAAAATGTTCTAAATTAGGTGGTGGCCGTTGATGCACAACTTTGTGAATATACTAAAAACACTAAATTTTACACTTTAAACGGGTGAGTTTTAAAGAGGCTCTGGGAGGACAGCTCCAGGTACTCCGGCCGCTCCCCTCCATTTGTCTTTTTAGCTGGAGGCGAGGAGCTGCTGGTACAGTCATAAGAATGGCTCCGCCCTCCTTCCCAGCCTGCCCCGCCCCTCTCGCGCGTCGGACGGGCGCCGATTTGCGCTTGCGCAGCGAGGCCGGGTTTACGTCGGCGCGAAGCGCGGTCCTGCAGGAGCCCGCCTGGCGGAGGCCGCCCCGGAGTAGGCTGGCTGGCTGCGCCTGACGCCTTTCCGTCCCGAGCAGCGCCCTTAGATGGGTTTTTTTTGCCAAGCCCCACGGGGCTTCTCCGGGCGTTGCGCGCGAGGGGCCTCCCGACTCTTCCTGCCCTGCTATCTCCCCGCTTGTGGGGTCGCGCGCGGCCGCTCTGGGTGTCTCCCGGCTCGCGGGTTTCCTTCCACTTCCCCTTCCCGGGGCTCACGGAAGCAGCGGCAGCCCAGGGGCGCAGGAGGGATGGGGCCGACAGAGGCGCCGGCAAACTCTTTCCGTGTAGGGCCGCACGAGAAGTATTTTCTGCTTTGCAGGCCATCGGGTCTCATAAACACTCGGCCTTGCTGTTGTGGCAGGAGAGCAGACATTGACAATCATAAGGAACGAGCGCGGCTGTGTGCCAGCAGAACTATTTATGGACACTGAAATTTGAACCCGTGTAATTTTTACATGTTATGAAATAGTCTTTTGTTTTTTTGTTTTTGTTTTTTCAACCACCTAAAAATATAAAAAACAATTTTAGTGTGCTGTATGTAACAAAAACAGGCAGCATCGTTTGCTGCCTTTGAGGCAGGTTTGGGAAGGGAGCCCCTTTACCCCCAGGGAAGATTCCGCAGACACAAGGCTGAGAGTATTGCTATGCTTCGAGAACTGGGTTCTCTGCGTCCACCATCCTCCTCTATCCAACCTGCTGAGAAAGGGCACTCACCACCTGAGGGCCACCCTAGTTAATCTGTTTTTTGTTTTTGAGACAGGGTCTCACTCTGTTGCCTAGTCTGTATTGCAGTGGTGCAATCTCGGCCTCCTGGGCACAAGCGATCTTCCCACCTCAGCCCTCCAAGTAGCTGGGACTGCAGGTATGCACCACCACGCCCGGCTAATTTTTGTTTTTTGTAAAGATGGGGTTTCGCCATGTTGCCCAGGCTGGTCCTGAACTCCTGGGCTCAAGCCATCCTCCCATCTCAGCCTCCCAAAGTGCTGGGATTACAGGCGTGAGCCACCGCGCCTGGCCACTGGTTCATCTTTGCAAACTATCTCATGATCTCATTTAATTTTATTTCTTTTTTTTTTTTTTTTTTTTTGGGACGGAGTCTCGCTCTGTCACCCAGGCTGGAGTGCAGTGGCCGGATCTCAGCTCACTGCAAGCTCTGCCTCCCGGGTTTACGCCATTCTCCTGCCTCAGCCTCCCGAGTAGCTGGGACTACAGGCGCCTGCCACCTCGCCCGGCTAATTTTTTGTATTTTTTAGTAGAGACGGGGTTTCACCGTGTTAGCCAGGATGGTCTGGATCTCCTGACCTCGTGATCCGCCCGTCTCGGCCTCCCAAAGTGCTGGGATTACAGGCTTGAGCCACCGCGCCCGGCTTTAATTTTATTTCAATCAACTTTTTGTAGGGCAACTTAATTTTTTTTTTTTTGAGACAGGGTCTCACTCTGTTGCCCACGCTGTAGTGCAGTTAGCACCATCACTGCTCATTGCAGCCCCGACCTCCCGGACTCAAGGGATCTTCCCACCTCAGCATCACCCCTCTGCCCTGGTAGCTGGGACTGTAGATGCGCACTACCATGCCTGGCTGTGTTGCCCAGGCTGGTCTCAAACCCAGTTCTTTTATAATTTATTTTATTTTTAATTATAGCAAACAGAAAACCTGATGCTTTTGAATTAAAAGTCGGCCTTCTTACAGCTTTCCATTTCTTTCTTTCTTTCTTTTTTTTTTTTTTGAGACGGAGTCTCGCTCTGTACCCCAGGCTGGAGTGCAGTGGCACGATCTCGGCTCACTGCAAGCTCCACCTCCCAGGTTCATGCCATTCTCCTGCCTCTGCCTCCCGAGTAGTTGGGACTATAGGCGCCCGCCACCACGCCCAGCTAATTTTTTTGTATTTTTATAGAGATGGGGTTTCACCGTGTTAGCCAGGATGGTCTCGATCTCCTGACCTCCTGATCCGCCCGCCTCGGCCTCCGAAAGTGCTGGAATTACGGGCGTGAGCCACCGCGCCCGGTGCTGCAGCTTTCCATTTCTATCACTAGTTGCAGCCTCTGTGACAAAGCTGGTTCAAAGAGCCGAGCCATGAGCTCAGCATAGGAGTGGAAGACAGAACTCTGTCCCAGCGACTGGCTCAGCCCAGTTTGCCAGAATCCCCTTCCTCCCAGCTGACCTTGCTAAAGTGCAGATACTCAAGAGCAGGGGTGACACAGGTGCAACTGACATGCTTCACTTGGCATTTGTGGGTTTGCAGAGTGAAGTGGGGGGTCAGGATTTAGGCCAGCACCGTTCAGTAGAAATATAACCTGAACCACATGTGTAATTCTACATTTTCTAGTAGCTACACTTTAAAAAGCAAAAATAGGCTGGGCGCAGTGGCTCACACCTGTAATCCCAGTACTTTGGGAGGCCGAGGTGGGCAGATCATGAGGTCAGGAGTTCGAGACCAGCCTGGCCAACACGGTGAAACCTAGTCTCTACTAAAGATAGAAAAAAAAAATTAGCCGGGTGTGGTGGCGTGCACCTGTAATCCCAGCTACTCAGGAGGCTGAGGCAGGAGAACTGCTTGAACCCGGGAGGTGGAGGTTGCAGGGGGCGAGATCGCACCATTGCACTCTAGCCTGGGCTACAGGGCGAGACTCCATTTCTGAGTTAAGGTGTGGGAGAGCAGCTGCAGGAGATGCCCCACTGCGAGCCAACAGGCTGCCTACCTACCCGAACCCCAGGCACACCCTAACTATTGTACTCCTCCTGGGGCAGATTGGAGAGGTGCTCAGAATGAGCTAAATCCCACATTTATTGGTCTGTGCGTGAAGATGTCCCCGGCACCTCAGCATGTGCCTTACCTAGTCTGTCAGTGAGGCTGCACTGGGCTTGCATGTGGAAGGGGGCAAGTTGTAAAGTTTTGGAACAGGAGGGCTGGCAATAGAGACCCAAGTGTGCCAGTAGGGCATGTCCCCTGACCTCTCATGTTGGGCAGAGGGGCTAGAAGGGGAAAGGCAAAGTAGCAGAAAATTTCAAGGACCCACAGCTCAAAACAGAGGGGGACCGTAGTTCCTAGGAGAAGCAGGAGCTTCATCATTTCAAGCTTTTAGAAGATGAACTTTCTGGACACCTCATTTGGGGGTCGAGAGGCCTTTTTCCTTTTGATTCTCACCATCCCTCCTGCCACCACATGCACTCTGAGCCTCACTCCATGGAGGGGCTTCCGTCAAACTCTCCTGCAGTATCTGAGGGTCTCCCCTGGGAACTGCTCCTTCTGGGAATGTCTGACAGTCACCAGGTAGGAGTAGGGACATCTGGAGGAAGGGCACCCCACTCTTCCCCCTCAAAGATTGGCTTCTCAGAGACAGCTGCGAGGCAGAGGGGTATCTTGAGCATCCTTGCCCCCACAGTCAAACACTTGTTTGGACTGGTTAAGACTCTTCCTCAGGCCCGGCCTACCTGATTCTCGGGGAGCAGTTTGGGCTGGCTGTGGGGGGCAGCGTTTCTGTGTGCCTCTGTCCACCTCTGCCCTTTGAGCCAACCCCTCGGGTCCTCCAGTTCCCAAGACAGAGCAGTGGGAGCCTGTCACTCGAAGAGTAAAACTGGAGTGAGCTACACAGGAACACAGACAAACATCAGTAACCAGAGGTTCTCCAAGGACAAGGGTCACACAGGATCTCCTGAGAGGAAAACACCAAGGTCCAAATATGGGACTCTGGCCCACAGCCAGTCAGGGCAGGAACGTGTGGCCTGTGGCTCCACGCCAGGAGAAAACTCTCGAGGAAAAAGCAGTTCCACAGAGAGATAGACACAGACTGTAGGTCAGAAAGACAGCTAGATCTGCTGTAGCCACATTTATTACAAAATAGTGACCGCAGTTCTGGTATAGCAAAGGTCCCTGACAGCCCAGCACCCCTGCAATGGCCCCCACCCCACAGAGTCCTCTCAGGTGCCTCAAGTGTGGAAGGTCTCAGATTCGAAGGTCCCCTGCCAGGAGGGCGCCGTACCGGGTAGGTGTGAGGGGCAGGTAGGCACCTGCAGCCTGGTCCAGAACGTACAGTGGGTCGGACAGGGTGCTGGGGTCGAAGCCCTCCTCTGCCATCCGCACTTTCTGCTGTTTGAAGGTCTCTGTGGTGGCCAAAGACTCCTGGGGACAGGAGGAAGGGTCAGAGGAGTTGGAGGGAAGGGGACTCTGCCCAGCTGGTTCAGGGGAGTTGCCTAAATTTTGTTAAGGAGCACGTCTGGGGAAAGGGAGTGCGAGGTCAAAGTTTAGGGGAGGAGGTGACAGGGAGGAGAAAGAGCCAGGCCAGAAGAAGGCAGGGATAAGGAAAGAAGTGGGGTGAAGGGCGTATGTCTCCGTGGTTTTTCTCTTCGTGGAGTGTATTACGTTGGGGGCCCCTTTGTAGAGTTTGGGAGCCATCAAACTCCCAAAGTTGATACATGGGGTGGATATGTGGAGTGAGGATATATGGGGTGAGGGGCTGCGGGGGGAGTGGCTGGTTACCTGGAGCCTGAGGAATCGGGGCCGGGCATAAGGTGGCAAGTTCTCAGACACGTGGGTGTAGAGCTGCATAAGGTCCAAAGAGTGGGGGGGACGCAGGACCAGGGCTGCCATTCCAGCCCTGCCTTCATGCCCTGATGGGTGTGGGAGACAGAGTAAGCCCCTCCATGGCTGACCACCATGAAGGCCTCGTGCTCCCTGCGCCCAGGTATTACCAATTCGGGGTGGTGGCTGGGTGCCTCCCCCACCTTCCATGCCTAGGCACCTGGCACAGTGACTCCATAGACGTTCACCTCCTGAAGAAAATCCAGGGCCTCAAAGACCTCTGCCACCTCGGTTGTGGCCACATTCTCCCCCTTCCACCTGTCAGAGAGCAGAGATCTGAAACTGGGAGTCAGGGGTCAGGGCCTCATGGGCTTGGTGGGGAGATGAGGTCAGAGGTCAGCGTGCCAGACTGTCACAGGGATGAGATGGTGAGATCTGAGAATGAGAGATTAGCTGAGGACCCGGGTTGAGGTGGCAGATCAGGGAGTTGAGGTTCAGAAGCTTTGGATCACAGAGATCAGAGGTCCAGGATGAAGAACCAGTTATGGACAGATACCTGAAGGTGTCTCCAGTACGATCATGGAAGCGGAGAAAACCTTGGTCATCGCAGACCAGCAGGTCCCCAGTGTTGAAGAAAACATCCCCAGGCCGGAAGACATCCTTTAGCAACTTCCCCTGGGCCAGCTCTGGCCCACCAGCGTAGCCCAGGAATGGGGACTGCTGGCTTACCGGGGCCACCAGCAGCCCTGGCTCACCTGGCAGAGTCACCAGGGTCAGGAGTGCTGTCACCTTTCCCAGAGCCTCCTGCCCCCATCCACCCGTCTCCAATTCCAGTCCTCCTGTGCCAGCGTCAGCACCTCGCCCACCCCACCAGAACACCACCAACCTGGAGATGTGGCCACACAGTGCCCCCGGGGGTCCCGAATCGGCTCTCCTATGGTGACATCATAGCGAATCAAGGAGAAGGGGAAGATATGCTGGGGAAAGGGAGACCCGGGTACTGAACCATTGCAGTCACATGAGCCCCCTCTCCTGCCAGCCCTCTGCTGTTCCACGGGTTCTCAGTTTCCTCTCTGCCCCTCACCTTGTAAAGCCAGGAAGCACGCCCCACAGCGCCCTGCTGTCCTGTGTAGTTGATGGTGGCCACGTTGCCCTCTGTCAGTCCATATGTCTCCAGCACCTGCAGGGGCCCAAAGCGCCGCACAAAACGCTCCCAGGTGTCTGGGCGCAGCCCGCTGCCCACTGCCAGCCGGACCTTATGGCCGTGTTCTGCCTTGCTCTGAGATGAGTGGGAGAGGGCCGGGGCTTCAGCACCAAGATGCCCGCTCCCCGCAGTGAATTCCTGTTCTCCATTCACCAGAACCCCCCCAGCACTGTGACCTCCTTCAGAGGCCGTAAGCGTCAGATGGCCTAGGCCATCTCCGGCTCCTTATCTTACACTGCGATTTCCTTCTTGCTGCTTCTCCCTCCAACTCCCTGTCTCAGTGTCTCCTGTCAACTGTCCTGTTCCCCGTGAGCTAGCCCTGTGTCAGCAGCTCTGCCCAGGATCTATGCCCACGCACCAGGGGCTGGTTGACAAGGTATCGACACAACTCCCCAATGTACTGGAACACGGTCACCCTGTGCTGCTGGCAATCTTCCCAGAACTGACCAGCCGAGAACCTGGACTTCAGCACCACTGTGGCCCCTGCCAGAAGTGGGAAGTGGGGAAGAAGGAAGCAGGTAAGATTAGGAGCAGGGTGGGAAGCCCGAGCCCCTCTTTCCAGACCCCAGCCTTCACTGTAGTCATTCCCTGGGAAGGGCCCACTGTGGGAGTCACACCGTCAGGAAGCTGTGCTGGCCCTCTTTCCCCTCCCCCGGCCCCTGTCCCCAGCCTTGGAAGAGGTGAATGCCCTTTCCCTACTTCCCAGCCCCAAAGATCCCATCCTCCACACTCTCACCTCCTTGTCTCTCTCTCCCTCTTCTCTATTTGCCTGTTCCTGGACTGATAGTCCTTCCCTGCCTTTGATCCTGCAGCCTGGAGTTATGTGGCTATATGGCCCCCCCTGCCCTGTTCCTCAGTCTGTAGGTCTAGGCAGGTAACATTGCCATTGTAGAGCTCCTGGTGAGTAGGGCTCTGCCCCATCCGTCCTCTAGATTATCTACCCTGGAGGACTCACACCACAGTAGGTGCTTAATAAATGTCTGCTGGATGAATTAATGAAGGTGGGGTTGGGGAGACTGACCAATGCCCAAGCAGCCCACAACGCCCAGCAGGGAGCCGGACATATGGTAGAGTGGGAGGGCGAGGTAGATCACATCTTCCTGGTGGACACCACACAGCTGGTAGAAGCCCTGGCATTGCAGGATCTTCAGATGACTGATCCGAGCAGCCTTGGGGAGGCCTGTGGGGTGGCAGTTGTGGGGCGATCAGGGGAAGGGTGGACTCCAAGCTCTACCTATCTGTTTGCACCCCCACTGGGTTTCCCACAGAAAGAGGCGGATGCAGGACGGAAGCTGAGGATGGAGACCAGGCTGTCCTGGAAATCTGGGTGGTCTGGGGGAGGTGGAGAAATGAGTAGGAGGTGAAGGGACTGGGGAGTGAAATGATGAAGAGAAAAAGGAAGTGCCAATGAAACCAGCATCCTGTCTGGGGGCTTTGAAGGAGTGGTCTGGGAGCTGAGGAGGTCCCAGTCTCTGTTCCCAGAACCCTGCCTTCCTCTGCCTTAGTTTCGGGGAGCTAAGTATGGTGCCCGGCTCTCACCCGTGGTGCCAGAGGTAAAGATGTACAGGCACGTGTCTGTTATGCTCTGGGGGGAAGAGAGGTATCCTGGCACTGGCCCATCCACTTCAGCGGACACTTCAGCCAGCAAATCGCTAATTCCAGCAGGGTGGGTTCCTGGGCCTGCAGCCCACAGGTGAAGCCCCATGCCTCTCAGGGCGGGCAGGTCCGGCTCCAGGGACTCCAGAAACTCTGGAAGGGTGGGAAAGCACAGCGCCGGGGCCCTGGCTCTACCTAGAAGAGCCTATGACCCATGTCTCCTCCCCATCCCAGCCCACACTGCTCTTGGGTGAGGGTGAAGGGTATGGACATTCCATCTTGGGTCTGAGGCCTGGAACTCGACTCCTTGGGGATACTTGGGGCACCAAAGATTCAGTCTCATCCCTTTGCAAACCCGGAGACTCCTAGCTCCACTCACTTTCGAACCCCAAGGGATAGTCGGCTTCTTCCCAGGCCCAGGGATGAATCCAAGCCCTTCTGCGGTCCCCGACACGCCCCCTTCTGTGGCTGGCCGCGCCTTAGTTAGTTCGGCGCTCCAGCCTTACCTGGCGCCAGCACCAGCGCGCGCGCGCCGCAGCTGCGGAGGCAGTGCAGCAGGGGGCCCCGGCGCAGGGCGGTGGGCACAAAGGCCGTGCGCAGGCCGGCCTTGGCCAGCCCGAACCAGAGCCACAGAAACTCCGGGCCGGCGGGGAGGAGCAGCGCCACGGTTGCTCCAGGTGCCAGAAGGGCGGCGGCTCCTCCACCTCTGGCCGCACCGTTCCCTCCAGCAAGCCCCGCGCCGCTTCCGGCCGCTGCATCTCCGGCGCCCGGCGCCGCTCGCTCGCCTTCTCCAGCGCTCCCCGCGCCACTGTCGCTGCCGCCAGGTCCCCCGTCCCAGCCTAGCGCACGTAGGAAGGCGCGTGCAGCCCTGTTACTCTCGCGCTCCGCCTCCGAGTAGCTAAAGCGCCGCGAGCCGTGAATGAGAAAGGTGTGCGCGGGGCGCTGCCGGGCTAGTTCCGCGAGGCGCCAGGCCAGGCTGCAGCCCCCCTCGGGACTTTCCGGGTCGGCGGCAGCCGCGGCCAGGGCGCGAGCTCGAAGAGCCCTTTTGCAGCGCAGGGCGCGCAGCGCGAAGGCCAAGTCCGCCGGGAGCCAGCGCAATTGCGGCCAGAGGTGTAGCTTCAGCAGCAGCAGCGGTAGCAACAGCAGCAGGGGCAGCAGCAGGAGGGCAGCCATGGAGCCCGCTTCTTCCGTCGGCACCGTCTGGTTCCAGCCGCTAGCAAACATCCCTGTTCCTCCCTCCCGAAAACCCAGGGCCTCTCGTTCTAGCTGAGACCTCTCCTTCCCGTGAGCGCGCCTGCGCTGGCACACGCCCCTTCCCACCCAAGCCCCCACCACTCCCCACGGGCGGAGAGCAGAAACCCGGGAGGAGTGCGGGTGTGGGGCGGCCCCGGACTCCCAGCCCTCCCCACAGCCTACGCTCCGCCCTAGGCGCGCTCCCTCCCGGACTGCTCGCGGCTCGCATCCTACCAGGTCCGGGGCGGTGCTCGCGCCTTCCCTCAATCCCAGGGTTATGTCTGTCTTCTAAGTTCTTTCTCGGCTTGGGCGGTTTAGGCATCTGGCTAAGCTCTAGAGTCCAGGCCTGACAGCCAGGGCTTTTGGATCGCAGTCCATCTTCCCCTCAATGTTTCTCATTTTCCCGTGAAGGGAAGGTACCATTGCTCTCTCCCAAAAGAATGAAGAACTTGGCCCCTGGCCCATTTGGTTCTGCAAGTCCCAGCAGGATAGGCAGGCCCATCCCCTCCTGCCAGCCGCAACCCCAGGGGATGGGTGGGGGCTGAGAGTTAAAATAGGGGAAAGGTGGAAACCCAGACTGCCAGATTTCTGAGGGACCACGATAGAGGCCCCTCCCTTTGGGCAAGGGTACAATAATTGGGGCCAGTCAGCAAATGCTCTCCATTCTGGTTTTAATTGGGGCAGAGGAAACTGGGGAAGGAGAGAGGAAGGAAAAAGGCCTCTGGTGGTTTAGACTTTCAAAGGAAGGAACAGCAGTGATGAGAGAGGGAAGAACCTGGATTCTGTAAAAAGACAAATTTTCAGGGTGAAGAGGAGCAGCTCTGTGCAGTTCACCCAAACTTCACTCCTCAGTCCGCCTCCATTCTCCCTGGACAGCGGGGGAACAATAGCATAGCCAAAGAACTCTCCTCTGCTGGTTCACATGGCCCAGCAAAGTGGCCAGACTGTGGAAGGAAGAGCATCTCTATCCCTCCCTGGTATCCGGACTTCATCTCCAGATACAGTTGTCCCTGGAGACTAAGCTGGAGTATCCCTCCCGTCAAGCAGGGAGTCCTCCGGCAGTTGTTGGTAGGCACACAGACTTCAACTGGAGGATGACAGACCTTTTGGAAGCCTCATTTCTTGAGAAATGAGAAAGGAAAGGCCTCATCCTACAGGGGATGGTTCTGCATAGATAGGTCAGCGCCTGGCTCCCACCTCCAGTGGTAGCAGGAAGGATGGGTAGGGGCCAAAGCCAAGTCCCTTCTGCTCTAGGCAAAAGTGGGGGCAGAACAGGAAGGGAAAGGGGGTTGTTCTGAGGTTACAAGTAGCGATGCCAATCAAATCAAGACCAAGCTATACATGCACGGGCAAACGCCAGCAGACACTCCAGCACAAAAGACATTCTGGCTTGTTTTATTGTCATTTAAAAACAACTTTTAAGACACGATTATCTCTGCCAAAAACAAACAAACAAAAAAAACCAAAAAACCCAGATTCAAGGAAATGGGATCATTTGACAGTTCTGTGAAACTTGCCTCTGGGACTCCCTGGACTCTGGTGTAGCTTGAGGTGCCAACCTCAGGCCAACCTAAGCCTCCAGGGCACACCACATGGGGCTGTGGCCACCCTTTCAGACTCCTTTCTGAATGCTTGCAGCATCTGCCCCATGATTAGGAATGGACACCCTGACCACGTCACAGATAGCCCATTTCACACTGGCATGTGGATAGTGACTATAAAACACCCCTTCAGAACAAACCAAGACCCGAAGGGGGAAGCGGGAAGGGACACCCACACACTGAGTCTCTGCTCTTATCCCAGCTTCTCTGGCCAGCTGCCCCTTTGTCATTTCCCTTCTTTGTTGCAATGGCTCCTTGGGAGACTGGGGGAGGAGACTGGGGAAGGGGCCTGGGGGCTGAGGACTTCCACTATGGCCTGATTTTACAGAGCCTCTGGCTTCAGTCAGATCCCAAATATCACTGGGAACAGCAGTGTGAGGGGCTGGAAGCCCCAGGAGGGAAGGGGCTAGGGGCTGCATGGCAGCTTCTCAAACTCAGCCAGAGGAGAAAGCTCCTCCCTTCCACCGGGGGAGCTTGGGGATGCGGCAAGGGTGTTTCCCCTGCAATCTCCCCAGCCTCTATTAACCTTTGAATCACCAAGGAGGAGAAAGCAATCCAGCTGGGGTTGGGATGGGGAATGCAGGGCCTCAGTCACTGTCAGAGCCCACTGCAGAGGACCCTTTTCGTTTCCGCTTGGTAGGCTTCGGTTTCGTGTCTTCCTCCTCCTGGAAGAGATGGGCGGGGAAATGGGAAGTTACCAGCCTGGGCAGCTGCTGGTGCCGACTCCACCTGCACCCAGTGCTCCTTTTCCCCCTGTGCACTGGCTGGGCTCTCACCGAAGCACTGCTGGAGCCTGACTCTTCTTCAGCATTGGGGGGCTGTGTGGCATTCTTACGACTTCGAGGGCTGGACAGAGCTGCTTTTCGCCGGCTCTTGGGTGGCTTGGTGGAAGAGTCCTCATATTCCTCCGCCAGGGAGAAGAGATCACTGAACCTAAGGAAAAGGAGCAGGAGCTCTGAGTGGGAGCCTGCTGCTCCTACGGCACCTCCCATCCTCTTCTCTGCCCCCAGGCCTAGGCCTCTTTTTCTTCAACCCTGGACCCTAAGGTCTTGCTGGCCATTACGTTTATGTCCCTAGCAGGCTTCCTCTCCCTTAGGCTTTTCCCCTACTACTTTCCAAGGCCCAAAGTGGCAGGAGCCTCACTTCATCTTGTGGGCTTCGTCACAGCTCGCCTGGACATGCTGCAGCGCCTGGAGAATTGGGGTCTGGCTAAAAACTAGAGGAAGAAAAGGGAGAGCAGGGAAGGAAAAACAATCAGATGTCTGGGAGCTTATTAAACAGCACCCAAAGGTTGTTTTATCCCCAGTGTGGGTTGTGGCCCCGAGTGTCCTGCCCCTGCCCCCAGCCTGGCTCCAGGCATAGTCTGGGCCAGGGCAGCACCGTCTACACTGGACGCCGAGGGTGGAAGCCATACAGTTCTGCTTGGTGTTGGTCAGGTTGAGCCGCAGGTTGTCCAAGTGCTCCAGGATCTGCTCCAGAGTCAGCTGGGCCAGCTTGCTGCTAGAGCTCCTCAGGCTGTGCAGGAATCACCAGAGCCAGAGTCTGAGTGCGGGAGGGTTCCAGAGTGCAAGACACCCTCCACCCGCCAGGGCCCCCTTAAGACAGAGGCAGCCTACATGGGGAGCAGAACAGGCAGGCTGGGAGGGCTGGGGTCAGGTGAGAAAGGTGTGCCTAGAGCAGGGGATCCTGGCCACAGGGGCACTGGAAGATGGGGAGAAGGGGCCACAGTGGTCTCGCATGCCATGTGGCTTCGGACCACTAGATGTCGCCCACAAACCAGGCTGGGACAGCACCAGCCCCCACCACCACCGGGCAGCAGTCACTGCAGACCGCCATGGCCTGGAGGGTAGACAGGGACCGTGTCCCACCTCTGTCTCTTGCGAGGCAGGCTGTTGTTCTTGATGAGCAGGGACTTGATGTGCTCGGCCAGCAGCTCGTCATGTTTCATGCACCAGTGCCGCAGGATGCTGGTGGTGAACTGGTCGTCAGGATGGCAGGGCCGGCTCAGCACCATCTTCACCATCTCCTCACTGGGCCTGGGGGAGGAAGGGGGTACTGGGTGCTGCTTGCACAGTGGCCACAGGGCATGCTGGGTCTCTCCCACTGATTTCCCAAACCCCGGCCTCCCTACCCACCCACTACTCTCACATCCCTCTCCCTCTTCTCCTTAGGCCAAGGAATGCCTGGTTTCATCCTCTGTGGAAGCCAGGAGAGGAGAAGTGAGATTCTTCACTTGCTGTAGTAGGAGAAGGTGTGTGCGTGTGTGTGTTGGGAAGGAGAACCCTCAGTTCTCCTCTTCCTCCCCGAGAATAGTCAGGGAGTGGGCCTGGGAGGCAGAAGCACAAGCATGTGACATGCAGATGCTCCCCTACCCCTACCCTGCTAGAGCTGTGGGCCAACCTGGCTTCCAGCTGGAGGAAGAGGGCAGGAGAGGGTTGTGAAGCCACAGCCCCACACAGCCTCCAAGCTTCCCTCTTCCTCTAGGATACTCTGTACCATTTCTAGTCTCTCAGGCAAGGGAGCAGAAAGGGTGGAAGGAAGGCAGAAAGGTAGGAAGGATAAGATACACAGCTGCTGCCCCATTTATCGGGGGATGTTGCTAAAGCGGCTTTGCGGGAAGAGGGGGCTGCCACCCCCTCCCTCTCTGCCCCACCCTGTCAAGGCACAATGGGTCCAGCTGGCTCTGCTCTGCACAGGGTGAGGGAGAGGATGGTGCGTGACCCCTCTACCCTGACCCTCCCTCCTCTTGGATTAGCTGTGCAGTGGCTGCAGGAGCATGGGGTGGCGGGGGCGGGGGTGGGGTGGCGGGGGTGGGGTGGGGGCGGGGAGCAGGAGCCACCAGGGATTAGAACTGCTGTGGCAGCAGGAAACAGGGATGTCCGGTCCCCACCTCCCCACCTCCGAGGGCAGCTCCTGGTGGGCAGGGGGGTAAAGTCGAGAGGAAGCCCAGATCCCAGGGGAGCTGCTCATTTGTAAGTCACGTTGGGGGAAGGGCAGAATAAGCAGATGTTAATGACAGGAAAAAATATGGCAATAAGGAGCAGGACAGAAGCCCTTTACACCACAGCAGCTTTTGGGATGTTAAAACTGAGGGCTAAAGAGCCCCAGAAGTGGAACTCACTTTTCTCTTCGGAGTTGAAGCAGTAGGCAGGACAGGGCCTCTGGGTGCTCTGTGAGGGAAGGGCAGAGGCTGTTGAGGGGAAGGTATGATTCCAGGATGGAATCTGGGGACCTCTCTCATCCCCCAACAGCCACTGGAGGGAATAAGGATCGTCTTTGATGAGGAGCCAGGAAGAATCCCCTACCCCACTCCTATCAGTCCCTGAGCCGCCTGAGCCCCAGCCCAGAGCCTGGCTCATGGTGGACCCACAGGACTCATCTAAAGAACAAAAGTGGCTGACAGGGAGCCTGCCCTTGTGCACTTTGGTGGGAAGGAGGACAATGGATCTGGGCTCATCCTAGAAGCCTAAGCCTCAGCCTTGCCCTAGCTGTATAGGAAGTGTCATGTCTGATGTGCTCCCTACCCACAAACCTACTCACCCTTGTATTTGAGGTGCTGCAGGATGGGGATTATGGTCTCCAGGGGAATATTGTGGGCCAGAAAGAGCTGCCAGGCACAATACTGCTCAAAGGTCTCCCAGTCTAGGCTCTGAACTGGAAGAGACAAAAGAAACATCTCTCTCAAGAACACACACACACACACACACCCCTAATCCACTGACTACCAACCAGCACTCCAAGCAGGGATGTTACAGAGGTAGGACAGATCCAGAAAGACACTGCCCCAGACCACACCAGGGTGGAGTACAGTTCTGTCCCCTTAACTTCCCAGCCCCAGAACCAGCTTTCCAGATAGTGTAAAATACACAGGACTGACACCCTGCCCTCCTCTCCTCTCCCAGGTACCTAAAGGTTTGATCACTTACTGAGTATGTTGAGAACTGAGTCTTTTCGAAACATAACCAGGTTACCCATCATCACGTGGCAGACCAGCTCCTGGAGCTAAGGAGGTGGAGGAAGGAGGCAGAACCCATCAGCTCTGAAAGGGGCCAGGAAGCTATATGGAGGGGGACGCAGGAGGGCTCATAAGGGGGAAAAAAATTAGAAGAAGTGAAAGCCCAGTTTAAAGGAATGGGAAGGAGATGGCACACAACGAATGCTGCCCTCTCTGAAGGATGAAAGGGCTGATAAAGTAGCCACAGGCCTGAGTGGGAATCTTAGGACTATTTTGGGCAAAAGTAGTTACAGCCTTGGTCTGAGCCTGAGAAGGAAAGGACCCTGAGAGGCTGGGCTCTAGATGTAGGTTGGGCAGGGTAAAGACAAAAGGAGGAGGATTCTTGGGTGCTAAGCTTCCTCTTTTATGAACGGGAACTAAGTGGAGAGGAGGAGAAATGGGATCCCAGTACATGCCTGAGAAGGATCCGAGCAAAGCTACAGCCTCTTGGGGACCTACGCATGGTGAAAAGGTCAAATAGAAATGGTCTGACCATTTTCATTCCGAGTCAAAGGAAAGACCAGTTGAGAGCTAAAACCACAACCCCCTCAGGTTTTGCTGTGGAACAGGAGTGCCCAAAGAATATGGAGAATAAGGGGAACTCCAGGCAGGATTGGCCTAACCTCAGCCTGCCTTGCTTGGGCTCCACTTTTCCTTCCCAGGCCCCATGGCTGAAAGTGCACATCACTGTAGCCAGGAGGGAGCATGGGCTCCCTGTCTGCAGGCCTGGAGGGAGAGCAGAGGCCCTGTTCCCCTAATGCTGCCTCCCAGACCTTTCTGGGGAGGTCAGAGCTCAATGTTTACCTGTGCAGAGTCAATAACAGCCACGATCATGTTCAGCAGCTCTCCGCTCCTCAAGGTTTCATCTGGAAACTAAATGGAAAAAGAGAGGGGAAGAGTCCTGGGTGGGCTCCTCAGCTTTCATTCCATAACCCACTCTCCTTCCTTATTAAATCTCAAGGTGTGACTGGGTCAGCCAGACACAGGCCCTAAAATAAACCGCTAAACAGAGATCTAACAGCTATGATGCTGGAAGACTTCGAGAATTTGAAGACCCCAAGTGCTGTTATTTACGTGTGCACACCATCAGGGGTGTGGGTTTTCTCTGATAGTTCCCACAGTGTGTGTACAGAAAGGAATGGGGAACTACTAGAGATAAAGCCAGAGCTGAGAGGACTGGCCATGATGCCTGATTCTGTGTGGGAGCAGCGGTAGAATAAATATTTGCATCCTTGGCAGCAAAGAAGTCCAACCTGTGCTGACCTTTAGCCAAAGAGGTGGTGTAAAGAGTATGTCTGGAGGTATGTGGGGTAGGCAGGGCCCCATCTAGAGAAGGGGGAACAGGGGGAGGGAAGTACCCTGTGTCCACCATCTGCACCCCTCCTCCCTCCAGTACTCGGCCGAGATCACAGTTCCTCCTGTCATGCCCTGGATCCTCATTTCCCTCTTCCTGGGAACTTCTACCAAGAGGAGAAAGGGCTGATACCTGTTATGTCCCAGTTCCTAGAGCGTGAGTGAACCAGGGGAAATGAAAGTGAGTCTCCACTACAGAAGCCCCGGTCATCAGGAACTATCAGAGAGAATCCAAGCAAGGGTGAGCCATCAGAGGACAAGAGGGCCTGCTGATGGGGATCTGTCCATGTTGATATGAACATGGATCTGGTTTGTGGGACCTGTCCTAGGTCCAGATGATGGGACCCAATATGAGAAGCCAAGTATATAGGCCCAGACCCCAGAGCACATCAGTTACACTGAAGTATAGGAATTTCAGGGAGTTCTAGAAATGTTTCAACCACTAATAAAGAGAAGTGGAAGGAGGGGACAGCTGTGATTGTGGGAAGCAATGGCCCACCTAGGTTAGTGAGGGTGAACAAAAGAGGGTTCAGGGTTGTGTGTGCTCAGAGTGTTCACTGAAGTGTGTTCCTGTGAGCCGCCTGGCACAGATACGGAGGCAGGCACTAACCTCTGTGTAGATGGAAGGCGTGAGGTGGCACAGGAGCCGCACATCATCCTCCTGGCAGGCCTTCATGTCCATCATCAGGCAGGTGTGTAGATCGCCCAGCTGGGTAGCCTGGGCAAATGACTCGTACAGGTTCATCTTCCCTGCGGCGGCTTTGCTGCAAGACCATCTGGGCCTGAGCCAGTAGCCTGACCCCAGTGCCCACCTTCAAGCATCACTGAAGCAGGCTCCCGCTCTAAAACTGCTTCGCTGGCTCCAGATGCCCTGTGCTGATCTGCCTCATTTCCCTCCCAACTGCCTCCCGCAGGGGCTTGATAACTCATGGGAACCAGAGGATACTCTTCTTTCTCTCCATCCTTCCCCAGAACTCAGAGGGCTCCAACCATGGTCAGTGAGTAAAGCTACTGACTGATGAGAGTCAGGAACAGAAGAGGGAGGGCTCAGGTCAGGCTGGAGAAGGCTTTTTCTCTTGCTTTCTGGGCTCTAACCATGAGGGCAATGACACCTCACAGCATATACAAACTTAGCTCAAAATGGCTTGTAGGCCTAAACGTTAAGAATTAAAGCCACACAACTTGTAGAAGAGAAACAGGAGTAAATCTTCATGACAACAAAAACACAAGTGTAAAAGAAAAAAACAGACAAATTTAACTTCATAAAGAGTTAGCACTTTTGTTCAAAAGTGCTATCAAAAAAGTTAAAACTTACAGAATGGAAGAAAAAATACTTGCAAATCATCATGTCTGAGACTTGTATCCAGAATATATAAAGAACTCTTTTGGTATGCAACAAAATCTTAAAAAGATTCTTAAAAGTTGGCTGGGTATGGTGGCTCATGCCTGTAATCCCAGTGCTTTGGGAGGCAGAGGAGGGTGGATCACCTGAGGTCAGGAGTTCAAGACCAGCCTGGCCAACCAGCCTGGCCAACATGGTGAAACCCCGTCTCTAATAAAAAGACACACAAAAAAACCAGCCAGGCGTGGTGGTGCGCTCCTGTAATCTCAGCTATTTGGGAGGCTGAGGCAGGAGAATCACTGGAACCTAGTATGCGGAGGTTGCAGTGAGTGGCGCTCATGCCACTGCACTCCAGTCTGGGCAACAGAGCAAGACTCTGCCTCAAAAAAAAAAAAAAAAAAAAAATCTTAAATGTCAATAATAAAAAGACAAATAACTCAATTAAAAATGGGAAAATCTTTTTCTCCAAAGAAAATATACAAATGGCTGGGACCGTGGTTCATGCCTGTAATCCCAGCACTTTGAGAGGCCGAGGTGGGTGGATCACCTGAGGTCAGGAGTTTGAAACCAGCCTGGCCAACACAGTGAAACCCCATTTCTACAAAAAATACAAAAATTAACTGGATGTGGTGGCGTGTACCTGTAGTCCCAGCTACTAGGGAGGCTGAGGCAGGAGAATTGCTTGAACCCAGGAGGCAGAGGTTGCAGTGAGCTGTGATCATACCACTGCACTCCAGCCTGGGTGACAGAGCAAGAATCCATCTCAAAACAAACAAACAAACAAAAAAGGAATGAAGAAACGATACATGTTACAACATAGATGAACCTAGAAAACATTATACTAGGTGAAAAAAGCAAGTCACCAGCCAGGCGCAGTGGCTCACGCCTGTAATCCCAGCACTTTGGGAGGCTGAGGTGGCCAGATCATGAGGTCAGGAGATCGAGACCATCCTGGCTAACATGGTGAAACCCCGTCTCTACTAAAAATACAAAAAAAACAAAAACAAAAAAAAACTAGCCAGGCGTGGTGGCAGGCGCCTGTAGTCCCAGCTACTTGGGAGGCTGAGGCAGGAGAATGGCGTGAACCCGGGAGGCGGAGCTTGCAGTGAGCCGACATCGCGCCACTGCACTCCAGCCTGGGCGACGGAGTGAGACTCCATCTCAAAAAACAAAAAAAAAAAAAAACAAAGCAAGTCACAAAAGATCACATACTGTATGATTCCATTTATCTGAAATGTCCAAAATAATCTATAGAGGCAGAAAGCAAATCAGTGGTTGCCAGGAGCTGGGTGAAGGGCAGAATGGCAAAGTGATTGCTAATGGGTATGAGGTTTCTTTTTGGGGTGATAAAAATGTTCTTTCTAAATTAGATAGTAGTGATAGTTGTATAACTTTGTGAATACACTAAAAAATTATTGAGGTCGGGCACAGTGGCTCACACCTGCAATCCCAGCACCTTGGGAGGCCAAGGCGAGTGGATCACCTGAGGTCAGGAGCCTGACCAACATGGTGAAACCCCGTCTCTACTAAAAAAAAAAAAAAAAAAAAAAAAATTAGCCGGGTATGGTGGTTTATGCCTGTAGTCCCCACTACTTGGGAGGCTGAGGCAGGAGAATTGCTTAAACCCAGGAAGAGGAGATTGCAATGAGCCAAGGTTGTGCCACTGCACTCCAGCCTGGGAGACAAGAGCGAAACTCTGTCTCAAAAAAAAAAAAAAAAATTGAATTGTACACTTAAGAATAAATTTTAAATTTTCAAATTTTATGGTTTTTGAATTATATCTCAAAAAAGCTATTAAGAAAAAAAAACCTTAAGGCCGGGCGGAGTGGCTCATGACTGTAATCCCAGAACTCTGAGAGGCCAAGGTAGGCAAATCACTTGAGCCCAAGAGTTTAAGACCAGCCTGGGCAACAGGCAAAACCATATCTGTACAAAAATACAAAAATCAGCCGAGGGTTGGTGGCTTACGCCTGTAGTCCCAGCTATTCAGGAGGCTGAGGCAGGAGAATCGCTGGAGCCTGGGAAGCAGAAGTTGTAGTGAGCTGAGATCGCACGCCAGCCTAGGTGACTGAGTGAGACCCTGTCTCAAAAAATAAATACATAAAAATTTAAGTTAAAAAAAAAAGCCTTAGGAGCACACAAGCCTTACTGAGATGGGGGAAAAAAAAACCCCAAAACCAATAACTGGGCATGGTGGTGCATGCCTGGATGTAATCCCAGCTCCTCAGGAGGCTGAAGCAAGGAGGATCACTCAAGCCCAGGAGTTTGAGACCATCCTGGGCAACAAAGTGAGACCCTGTCTCTACAAAAAAATTTTAAAAAATTAGCCAGGCATGGTAGTGCAAGGCTGTGTAGTCCCAGCTACTAAGGATGCTGAAGTGGGAGGATGGCTTGAGCCCAGGAGTTTGAAGCTGCAGTGAGCTATGATCAGGTGACAGAGTGAGATGCTGTCTCTTAAAAACAAACCAATCCAACCAAACAAACCCACAAGGCCCTGGTGATGACAGTCCAGGGTTGGGGAGCCAGTGGGCAGAAGAGAGGCTCTTCAGGATGTGTCCTGACACCATTTGAAACATGGGGACCATACCCACCTGGCCCTCAGGTAGTAGAGCAGGTGGTAGCCAATCTTGGGCTGCTTCTGATACAGCTCAGAGAGAAGGTCTAGAAGCAGAGAGAAGCTGCTGTTGTCTTCCTGCATCTGACATAGGTTCCTGGAGTAGGGCATGGGAGGAGAGGAACAGAGCTTTACCCAGGGCAGACTCTCCCGTGGAGTTTCTCAGGTGGCATGGGCTGTCTGTGCCCACAGCATATGTCCTCCTCCCTGGAAAGGGAGTCCCATTACCCCAGGACAGAAGCACATGTGTGTGCTGTCAGGGAGGACAGAGGGCAGAACAGTATCTCCTATAGCTGCATGCTTACCTAAATATTAGGTACAGAGGCTTTCCTACAGACTCCTCCAGGGACCTACAAGAAGAGGATTATATGTGAGAGTCCATGTGAGGGGGTGAGGTGAGCTATGGGCAGATATGGAGGACCAGCTGGAGGCTAAATGCCAGCCTGCTCCTTCCCTACCCAAAAGGCAAACTTCCTGCTGCTCTGTAGGCTTGGTAACAGAGAAAACAGGTTCCTAACATGGGACCACGCTCTCGCCCTTCAGAGACAGGCTCCAGGCCAGTGTCCAATCACACCTGATTCAGCAGATTAGAGTTACTTGGCCCAGCAGCAAGGGCTGGAAGCATGAGGAGGGGATGTTAGTCCACCTCCCCAGTACACACGGTGTTCAGCAGGTAAAAATAAGCCCTTGTTTAAATGAGTTGGTACATGTGAGAATAAAAACACCAAGTGAACAGATTTTTCTCCAGTCTACAGTAAGGGGTCTCTTGGACCCAGGCTGTAAGAGCAGCCTCTGGCTCCTGAGGCTCAGGAGTGAGGGAAGATGAGCCTTACTCCTCAGTAATCTCCTCGGGCAAGACCTCCCCTCGAAAGTGGGCCTTGAAGAGCTCCTGTAGGCAGGAAGCAAGGACAGACAGCTGCTCCGAGTCAAAGTCTTCCTGAGTGATGAGACAAGGGAGAGAGAATCACTACCTACACCCACGCCCCGCTGCCCCCACTATCCCAGTCTTGGAACTCATCTGCTTCCACCTCCAGGATCAGCAAGCTCCCCTCCCCACTATAAGAGGGACTCATCTAGGGGAGGGAAAAAGTGAGTTGGCTTCCCTGGGAGATGTGTAAGCTAAGCAGGCTAGGCTGCTTCCTCCCTAAGGGGCTGGGTTCCTCCTCACCTCCAGGACCTGGTCCACAATTTCCTGCATGACCTCACACTGGGCCTCCGTATCACTGCAGGACAGAAATGAGAGGAAATCCCAGGGACATAAATGATAGCAGAGGGCAGGACACACACCCAGAACAGTGCACAAGCACACTCACATGCACAGAGACAAAACAAAGGAGCTCTGTGTAAAATCCCAGCTTGGATGGGAAGGCTTTAGGGCAGAATTGGTGCTCTCTGGGCAGAGGCCTAAAGAAAAGGAAAATCCCCACCAACCCTGCTTTGGTTCTCAGAGGCTCTTCTCCCAAGAATCTGCAGTGGGAACTCAAGGTTTTAGGGAACGAGGCTGCCCCACTCCCAGCTTGTACTCCCAACGTCAACTGCAGAACTCCCTCATGAAGCTTCAGCTGCCTCTCCACACACTCCTATCATGTTTGCCTCCAACCCCCATCTCCTGCTGTACCCATTAAGCACCAGGTGGAGAGCCTGCGGCTGGACCTCTTGAGGTTGAGAACAGGGTCTGTACCCACCTCCCCTTCTGTAGCTGGAGTACTTTGTCCCTCAGGGACTCATCCAACTGGTCAAGGTAAGGGGTGATATCAACTGGCTCCTCCACAACTGTCTCCTTGATAGGGTGGAAGCGAAACTCTCTCTTCTTTCCTAAAGGGAGTGATTTGGGAAAGAAGTCAGTTTGCCCAGATGCCAGCAACAGAGACAGTCCCCTCAACCACTTATCCCCTTCCTCACATGCCCTAAGTGTGCACCTGTTTCCTCAATGCTGTGTGAGTGCCTGAAGCATCTCCCTGAATGTGCACATGTGCTAGCTCTTACAAGCAAACAAGGGCAGGAACCACTTCTTTTTTCCTTCCTGCCTTGAGTGTTAAGTGCAGGGCTCTGCACTCTGGAGTCTCATCCAGACACCCTGTGAACAAAACTTTAACTCACAGGAATAAGGGTGACAGGAAGAGTGCAGAGAGGCTGCTTCTGGGAACTGGTCCTCTCAGGGCCAGCATAACCCTGAACTAGCCCTTGCTGATACCCTCACCTTTGCTGTTGAGATCCTCTTCATCGTCACTGAAGGCTGCCTCTGCATTGTCATAGCAACTCTCATCCTTATCCGACATATGGTTGTCCATCTCCATGGAAACTGGCTCCTCAATTTTGACTTGGGAGTAAAAAAAGATAAGGCATATGATGGCCTCCTGGGTCCTCTAACATGCCTCATGCTTCTAGGAAGGGAGAATGGAGGGCAAGTGAGAGAATAAGGTGTTTATGATCTAAATGGAATTCTGACCCTGGAAGGACAAACCTCTTGACAAACCTCTTGTCCTCATAACCCTCCATGACCTGCAGAGGGATGTTGCCAGGAATAAGAGCAACACAGGACATGACTCCTCTATGCTCAGCTCGTTAGGATTGGTAATTAGAGTAAGACCAGGGACAGTCCCAAGTGCTAGTCTCACTCTTGTCGCCTGGGCTGGAGTGCAGTGGCGCCATCTCGGCTCACTGCAACCTCCGCCTCCCAGGCTCACACAATTCTCATGCCTCAGCCTTCTGAGTAGCTGGGACTACACGTGCCCACCAAATACAAATTTTTTTTGTATTTTAATAGAGACGGAGTTTCATGATGTTGGCTAGGTTGGTCTCCAATTCCTGACCTCAAGTGATCCGCCCGCCTCGGCCTCCCAAAGTGCTGGGATTAGAGGCATAAGCCACCATGCTTAGCCTCCAAGTGCTCTTTAATTTAAAACCAAGTTGGAAGATACTACTTGGCTTAGACCCTTATCCCAAAACAAAGTGTGTATGTGTGGTAAGGAGATGGCAGTTGAATTCTGAGCAAGGTTTGAGGCCCAACATGACATACTGTCATCAGAGGCCAGGACCTAGAGCTGGAAAGAGAGAAAAAATGGGCAAGTTAAAGTGAGATAAATATTGTAAATATTACATGAAAGCCTTCTAACTACTGAGCAGGAGTTACTAGGAGAAAAAACAAGAGTTAAGAGAGCAAGAAAGATGAGAGCACGTCAAATAAGATTAGATGAAGCAAGAGAATCAAGACAGACAACACAAAAATGAATAAAAAAGATAAACTGAAGAAGGAAAACCTGTGATGAACAGCGTCACGGAAGTGGAGAACTGTGAACATCCTGAAAAGGGCTCTGGCCTGAAAGCCTTGTTGTCTTGCCCCTCTTTTGACACAGGTGATGGAATGGGAAGACCTCATACCTTCCACAGGTGGGGAGGGTGAGCTGCAGAACTCAGGAAACTTCTCCCTCAGCATTGCCCGCAGCTCCTTATCCAACTTAGGGTTGTCAAACAGGGGAGCCAGGTGTCTAAATGGGGAACATGATGAAGGTCAATATCAGAGCTTCTCTCTTTTTTTTTTTTGAGACAGAGTGTCACTCTTGTCACCTAGGCTGGAGCACAGTGGCACAATCTCGGCTCACTGCAACCTCCACCTCCCGGGTTCAAGCAATTCTTGTGCCTCAGCCTCCCAAGTAGCTGGGATTACAGGTGTGCGCCATCACACCTGGCTAATTTTTGTATTTTTAGTAGACACGGGGTTTCACCATGTTGGCCAGGCAGGTCTCAAATTCCTAATCTCAGGTGATCTGCCTGCCTTGGCCTCCCAAACTACTGGGATTACAGGCGTGAGTCACTGTGTTCGGCCAGAGCTTCTCATTGCTAACTCAACATGGAGCTGAGATAGGTCTAAGCCCAATCATTATAACTGGACCATACTCAGATCCCTGAAGGGGGTCAACAGGGAAGATGAAGGCATTTGAAGACCTTTGTAATACGATGGCAGTAGAGAAATTCCTCTAAGAGCCAGGAAGACATATGCCCAGCAGTCTGAGGTAGAGCCAATACTTTTTACACCTGTCAGAGAAAAGGGCCAGCAGTGCTATGGCAACATTTGGATATGCCTGGACCTAATGAAAAATGGGAAAACAACCTCCTTCCCCCACCAAATTCCTTACGCCAAGACTCGCTTCTCCACAATGTGGTTGAGAGAGGAAAAGACACCCTGCCGCACGTGGCCTTCCAATGGTGGATAGAAGTTGGGAATGATCTGGAAGGGAAGAAGGAGGGGAAAAATGAGCACAGGACTCCATCCAGAGAGTTCTGCTGAATTAGATCTGAAAAGCTGCTTTGGTTTTGATCAGGAGACACTGGGGAGAATGGCTGCAGAGAGAACTGGACTTCCTGACCATTCCAGGCCACTCAATGAGAAATTCTTACTGGACCTGGCTGCTCCCCAAGGAAACTAGATTCTACCTTAAGTCACCATCCCTGTGATTGAGCAACCCCACAGAAAATGGAAGATGCAACTGCAGACAGTGGAATATGGAAGGGAAGCATTTATTAACTTGGGGGATAGGACCTATGACCACTTCTGCTCTCAGTCAAGGCATACTGAGAAGACGCATGCACTGGGAGATCGGGGAGATACACTTAATTCTGCTCATCCAGGCATGGGGAGAAAAGAGAGCTCTAACACTTACGCGGCACATGAAGTCCAAGAGTGTGGCAGTGATGGCTGGGTGGGGCTTCATGGAGTGGTGCATAACCAGGATGGCTGGTTCTGGAGGATGTGAAATTAAAGAGCCCCTCACATCAGTCAGTCTCTTTTTTTTCTTTTTTTTTTTTCTTTTTTTTTTTTTTTTTTGAGACAGAGTCTTGCTCTGTCACCCAGGCTGGAGTGCAGTGGTACAATCTCGGCTCACTGAAGCCTCCGCCTCCCAGGTTCAAGCGAATCTCGTGCCTCAACCTCCCCAGCAGCTGGAATTACAGGTGCGCGCCACCACGCCAGGCTAAAGTCAGCCTGTTTCTGTCTCCATAAAATGGCATGTCAATATACATGAATGGCCCTGGGAAGTGCTATGTCTATTCCCCCCATTCCCACTGAGCAGACCCAAGAGCTGACAGCCCCCGAAACAGCTTGTAGTCCTCATTTCCCTTCTTGTTCCCAGCATTCAGCTTGGAGAAGGGAAGTAATAGGAGAGGAAAAGCAGGACATGGTACAGCCTTTTCCTTTGCCCAGGCCCTCCCCTCCTGAAGACCATGCATCAGGCTCGGGGGAGGAGGTACGGTGATGGCTTAGCCTTATCAAAGCAATTCTCTTTCTAGGTCAAGGGAAAACTGATGAAGAACAACAGAGCTGCTCCCAGATAAGCTGCCTCTACTCCATGGTGCCCTGAGATTTATGACTGCTATCACTAAGACAAGGCAGTGGGGCTTAGGGTGGTGGGGAAGTGGAGCCGCCTGGTCTTGGTCACATACCTATGTTCATAATGCTATCCTTGTCTGGACTAAAGAACAGCCAGTCGTAAAACAAAGCCAGTTTGGCATTGGAGGCAGCGACATTTGACTGGAAAAGAGAGGAGAGAAACAGAGGGCTAGTTTCATCAATCACCTCCCTCCATTTCAGAGTCCCAAGACAGAGTCCAAGGCCCACTTGGCTGTTCCATCTATGAAATTCAGTTCCTAGTGAAACAGGTGGAACGCTCACCCCCCTTGTGTTGTGTATGGGTGAATACTCTGTGGTCTTAACCAAGAGGACAGGGATTGGGCCAGGTACCCCCCAACCTTTTTTTTTCCAGACAAGGTCTTGCTCTGTTGCCCAGGCTGTAGTGCCGTGGCACGATCTCAGCTCACTGCAACCTCCACCGCCCAGGCTCAAGAGATTCTCACCTCAGCCTGGGACCATAGGCACGCACCACCTCACCTGGCTCATTTTTGTATTTTTTTGTAGAGATGAGGGTCCTGCCATGTCACCCAGGCTGGAGCGCAGTGGCATGATCACGGCTCACTGCAGCCTTGACCTGTTAGGCTCGGGTGATCCTCCCAACCTCAGCCTCCTGGGTATCTGGGACTACAGGAGCACACCACCATGCCTGGCTTTTTGTTTTATTTTGGTGGAGATGGGTTTTGCCATGTTGCCCAGGCTGGTCTTGAACTCCTAGGCTCAAGTGATCCTCCCGCCTCAGCCTCCCAAAGTGTTGGGATTACAGGCGTGAGTCACCATGCCTGGCCAGGCCTGGGTTCTTTTCTTTTTGTTGTTGAGACAGGGTCTGACTCTGTCACCCAGGCTGGAGTGCAGTGGCAGGATCTCAGCTCACTGCAACCTCCACCTCCCAGGTTCAAGCGGTCCTTTCACCTCAGCCTGGGACTACAGGCGCACACCACCACACCTGGCTAATTTTTGTATTTTTTTGTAGAGACGGGGGTCTTGCCATGTTGCCCAGGCTGGTCTCAAACTCCTGAGCTCAACAATCTGCCCGCCTCAACCTCCCAAAGTGCTGGGATTACAGGCGTGAGCCACCATGCTCAGCAGGCCTGGGTTCTTAATAAAGCCAGCAGTTCATATCTCTGATTTCCGTAAGGGAGAATGCTTGGACTCAGAAGTTCACTCATCACCCCTGAGCTGAGGCAACAGTCAGACTAGCACCCCTCGGCTGCCCTTGCTGGGCTCTCCAGGCACATTCCTGAAGAAGAGACCCCCACCTCTCCAGGAAGAGCCTGTTGTCATATCTGAATCAGCACATTCCAAGGACCTAGTCAAACGGGGGAGGAGGAGCCCTGTTGGAAGAGGTCAGGGAGCAGCCAGATGCCAGAGAATGGATAGTTTCCCACCCTAGGCACAGAGAGGAAAACACTTGGAAGGAAATGCCTCCACTGCAGACTTGCTGCATTTACAGAAGGGAAGTAGACAAAGCTGAAGCCAAAAAGGCATGGCGGTGAGGGTCTAAAGAATGCAAGCTCTGAATCTGAGAAAGAAACAGTTAAGAGGAATAGCTGTATATGGTTTCTGGAAGCAAAAATGAAAAAGGCAGGGATGCTCCAGAAACCCAGGCTTTTGGGGGTTGGCAGTAATGGGGGAGATGAACCTGTTCAATCTCAAACCCAGATGGAAAATAATGAGTGTAAGTAAATTTCTAGAGACACAAAGGGAAGTGAGGCAGAAGGCTGAGATACTCTGGAGGACCAGAGTGAAAGAAGGGCCCTTAGGGGTCAAGTGGCCCTGGAGTCAGGAAGAAGAATGGAAATATGGGAAAACCATGGAGGAGGCACCCTTCACTACCCAGTATCTTTTGCCCTCACCGTGCACGTTGTCAGGAGCCAACCAATGATGGCCCACCGGGGCAAGATATCTGAACTCAGTACTTCATTAGAAGGGTGGACTACCCCACAGATGTAGCGAATGAGGTCACAGCGCAGAGACTGACTATCTGGAGTTGACAGGTACTGGCGCTGGAACCAATCTTGGTATCGCTTTTGTTGACCAAATCGCACCTGGGGAAAGCGGAAGCAAGAAAAAGAACTTAGAAGACAGTGTGGGTCCCTGGACAGAGGAAAACAAGCACCACTTAACTCTAGGTTTGCCCTAGACCTCCATTTCTTCCCACAACTTATTCATTAGCTCATATTGTGTCGTAAGTCTCCTCTCTTTTAGGAGAACTTCTTGATTTGAAAAAAAGAACTGTGCCAGGCACGGTGGCTCATGCCTGTAATCCCAGCACTTTGGGATGCCGAGGCGGGTGGATCGCCTGAGGTCAGGAGTTCGAGACCAGCCTGATCAAGATAGAGAAACCCCGTCTCTACTAAAAATACAAAAAAAATTAGCCAGGCATGGTGGCGCATGCCTGTAATCCCAGCTACTCGAGAAGCTGAGGCAGGAGAATCGCTTGAACCCGGGAGGCGGAGGTTGGGGTGAGCTGAGATGGCGCCATTGCACTCCAGCCTGGGCAAAAAAAGCGAAACTCCATCTCAGAAAAAAAAAAAAAAAAGCTGAAAATTTCTAGCTTGTACTGCACGCTAGTGTTATAGTCATTTTTGCCACCTACCTCAGGCTACATCTACCCCCAACTGCAACTTCAGTCCATTTTTTGGCTCTTTACTCCTTATACTAGTCACTGACTCTCCAGTCAGAAGTATAATCTTGCTGGGCACGGTGGCTCATGCCTGTAATCCCAGCACTTTGGGAGGCCGAGGTGGGCGGATCACGAGGTCAGGAGCTCGAGACCATCCTGGCTAACACGGTGAAACGCCGTCTCTACTAAAAATACAAAAAAATCAGCCGAGCATGGTGGCGGGTGCCTGTAGTCCCAGCTACTCAGGAGGCTGAGGCAGGAGAATGGTGTGAACCTGGGAGGCGGAGCTTGCAGTGAGCTGAGATCATGCCACTGCACTCCAGCATGGGTGACAGAGTGAGACTCCGTCTCAAAAAAAAAAAAAAAAAATAGAAGTATAATCTTTTCTCATTTTCTTGAGCCACTGGTGAACAGCAAGAAATGTTCTTCAAGAGTAAGAGCTGGGCCTGTTCACCACTCAACATCAACTGAGAATTTCCTGGTGCTGACCTAACAGGACCATTATCCAAAGCCTAGACTCTCCAAACCTTCTTGTGGAAAGTTTTTCCTCAAACAGACCCTAAGTGATCACAAATAATAACACTAAATAAGGAAAAGGATCTGGTTTCCCTCTTCTTATATTCTCCCATCTGTCAGAAGAAATCAACCAAGATAGAGCAAAAAGGTAAAAAAAGCAAACAAAAAGATACTTCTAGACCAACACCATCCAACAGAACTTTCGGCAATGATGGTTGCTATTGTGCACGTGAAATGCAGCTATTGTAACTGAGATATCAAATTATTATTATTATTTATTTAATTTTTTTGAGACAGAGTTTCACTCTTGTTGCCCAAGCTGGAGTGCAAAGGAGTGATCTCGGTTCACTATAACCTCCACCTCCCAGGTTCAAGTGATTCTCCTGCCTCAGCCTCCCAAGTAGTTGGGATTGCAGGCATACACAACCATGCCCAGCTGATTTTTGTATTTTTAGTAGAGACAGGGTTTCACCATGTTGGTCAGGCTGGTCTCGAACTCCCAACCTCAAGTGATCCACCCACCTTGGCCTCCCAAAGTGCTGAGATTACAGGCGTGAGCCACCACACTCGGCCCGAATTATTATTATTATTATTACTATTATTATTATTATTTTGAGATGGAGTCTTGCTCTGTTGCCCACGCTGGAGTGCAGTGGCGTGATCTCGGCTCACTGCAAGCTCCGTCTCCCGGGTTCACGCCATTCTCCTGCCTCAGCCTCCCGAGTATCTGGGACTACAGGTGCCCGCTACCATGCCCAGCTAATTTTTTGTATTTAGTAGAGACGGGGTTTCACCGTGTTAGCCAGGATCATCTCCATCTCCTGACCTCGTGATACGCCTGCCTTGGTCTCCCGAAGTGCTGGGATTACAAGCGTGATCCACCGTGCGCGGCCCAAATTATTATTTTTTAAGAGACAGGGTCTCATTGATGGGAGGATTGCTTGAGCCAGGCTGGTCTCTAACTCCTGGGTTCAAGCAATCCTCCCACCTCAGCCTCCTGAGAAGCTGGGATTACAGGCACATGCCACTGCACCAGGCTCTGAATTTTTTTTTTGTTGTTTGTTTGAGATGGAATCTCACTGTTGCCCAGGCTGGAGTGGAGTGGCATGATCTCAGCTCACTGTAACCTCTGCCTCCTGGGGCTGGGTTCAAGTGACTCTCCTGCCTCAGCCTCCTGAGTAGCCACCACCACACCTGGCTAATTTTTGTATTTTTTGTAGAGACAGGGTTTCACCATGTTGCCCAGGCTAGTCTTGAACTCCTGACCTAAAGTGTTCCCACCAGCCTCGGCCTCCCAAAGCGCTAAGATTGTAGGCGTGAGCCATGGCGCCCAGCTGTGGGTTTTTAATTTTAACTCATTTTAACTAACTTAATTTTTTTGTGTGTGTGACAGCGTTTCACTCTGTCGCCCAGGCTGAAGTGCAGTGGTGCGATCTTGGCTCACTGCAACCTCTGCCTCCCGGGTTTAAGTGATTCTCCTGCCTCAGCCTCCCGAGTAGCTGGGATTACAGGCATGTGCCACCACACCCAGTAAAATGTTTGTATTTTTAGTAGAGATGGGGTTTCACCATGTTGGCCAGGCTGGTCCCGAACTCCTGATCTCAAGTGATCTGCCCACCTTGGCCTCCCAAAGTTCTGGGATTACAGGTATGACCCACGGCGCCTGGCCAAGAATGTTTATCATACCTAGTCCTGAAGGCTAACTTAAATTTAAATGGCAACACATGGCTGGTGGCTATCACATAGTACAACACAGACCTCGACAATTAGTCTGGGTGACTTGGGAAAGCTGATTAAGAAAGTAGTTCTCGACAGCCAGACTGGCCGCAGAGGAATGGCCTGGGAAGTCTGCTAAAAACAGACTCTGGCTGAGTGCGGTGGCTCACTGTAATCCCAGCACTTTGGGAGGCTGAGGCAGGTGGATCACCTGAGGTCAGGAGTTCGAGACCAGCCTGACCAACATAGAAAAATCCCTTCTGTACTAAAAATACAAAATTCGCAAAGTGTGGTGCATGCCTGTAATCCCAGCTACTCAGGAGGTTGAGGCAGAAGAATTGCTTGAACCCAAGAGGCGGAGGCTGCAGTGAGCCGAGATCGCGCCACTGCACTCCAGCCTGGGCAACAAGAGCAAAATCCCGTCTCAAAACACAAACAAACAAACAAACAAAAACAAAAAAAAACCCCACAGATTCCTCAATCAAATTATCTGGGACAGTGGGATCCAGGAAGCTGCATCTTTAACATGCTCAAGTAATTCTGCCATTATTCAGTCAAGTTTGGAAAGATACATAACTCTTTTCCTGAGACTTCATGGTTCTCCTGGAGCAATTGTGGGTTTCTTAACATGAACACTTTCACTCTCCCCTTTATAGAACATTTCACACTTGTAAATGATACTAGTATTTCTACATAATTATTGGTTTAGTGACCACTTTAGATAAACTAAAAGCTTCACGAGAGCTGTACCTGTATCTCTCTTATTTGACAGTGTATCCCCAATCCTTAGCACCGTGCTCAATGTGTAGGCATAGAATGAATAAAGGACAAGGAAGCCAGTAGCCAGGCAGATCAGGTATGATTATTTAGCTACCATTCTACTGGTTAGTAAACAACGGTAACAGCTCCACAGACCAAAGCAAAGCCCAACCAGCGTGTGACCTCTTCTCTTGCTGCAACACCTTAGCTTACCCGGGATGTCATGAAGAGGAGTTTAGTCTCCATGTCTGGGGTTAGACGACATGCTAGGAATTTTCGGGATGTTCTTGACTGAAGAAGCTGTAGGATACCTGAATCAAATGTGGAAGGGAAGAGAAAAGAGGAAGCCTGAGGACCAGAAAGAATGAAAGGCAGGTTGGGAACCTGGGCCCAGGTACTGATGGCCAGTAGTCTTGCTCACGGAGAAATTCCAAGACAAGACCAAGGGAGGTCAAGCACAGGTGGGGATTCCAACCAGCACTTACGTGTTCTGCTCCAACCAACCACTATCCCCAGGACCCAGCTATATTACTTCCTGTCTTCTGCTGGTCTTCCAGAGCCTCCTACCCACGATTCCCACTGGCAACAGATGGGAAAGTTAAGGGGAAAATATGGGAAACCCCAGCTGCTCTTCCTGCTCCTGATGATCCCATCCTTGGGTCCTGGAATCAATGTTATCTGTGGCATGAGCATAAGCCCTGGAGTCAGAAACATGTGGATCCAGATTCTACTGTAGCTCATAAGCATGATTATTGGTTTTGCACATTCATGTGTGACATGTGCCTCCCTCAAACCTTGTTACCATGTCCTCACATTACCTGCCTGACATGAGAGAACAAAAATAATTTAAAAGGCCAGGCATACTGGTGGCCTGTAATCTTAGCACCTTGGGAGGCCGAGGCAGGCGGATCCCTTGAGCCTATGAGTTCAAGACCAGCCTTGGCAACATAGTGACACCCCATCTTAAAAAAAAAAAAAAGAGGCTGGGTGCGGTGGCTCATGCCTGTAATCCCAGCACTTTGGGAGGCCAAGGCGAGTGGATCGCTTGAGGTCAGGAGTTCAAGACCAGCTTGGCCAACATGGTTAAACTCCATCTCTACAAAAATACAACATTTACCTGGGCATGATGGCAGATGCCTGTAATCCCAGCTACTTGGGAGGCTGAGGTGGGAGAATCACTTGAACCCAGGAGGCGGAGGTTGCAGTGAGCTGAGATCATGCCATTGCACTCCAGCCTGAGTGACACAGCGAGACTCCATCTCAAAAAAAAAAAAAAAAAAAAAAAAAAAAAAAAAAAGACTTGGATCAAAATCCTGCCTCTGTCACCTAACCTACCCGCTGTATAGCCTTGGGCAAATTACTTAATCTCCTTAAACCTCAGTTTCTTTTCTTTTTTTCGGGGGGGTGGCGACGGAGTCTCACTCTGTCACCACGCTGGAGTGCAGTGGCACGATCTGCAACCTGCGCCTCCTGGGTTCAAGCGATTCTCTTGCCTCAGCCTCCCAAGTAGCTGGGAATACAGGCATGTGCCACCATGTCCAGCTAATTTTTGTATTTTTAGTAGAGACAGGGTTTCACCATGTTGCCCAGAATGGTCTTGATCTCTTGACCTTGTGATCCGCCTGCCTCGGCCTCCGAAGGTGGTGGGATTACAGGCGTGAGCCACCATGCCTGGCCTCAAACCTCAGTTTATGTATAAATGTAGAAACTAAAATACTTGTAGGGCTGTCCAAAGATTAAATGAGGTAATACGTGTTTGTCTAACACAGAGGAGGTACTTAAAAGCAATGAAATAGATGTTCAATATAAGAGTACTACAATTTCCAGCACTTTTCTCTCTTTCCTGACTTCCCAGGTCCTGGACAACTGCCTTCTGTGTGTGTGTGTGTGTGTGTGTGTGTGTGTGTGTGTGTGTGTGTAAGGGGTGTGTGCACGATCACAAGCACATGTGTGTTGAGGTGGTGTGGGGAGCAAAGCTGTACAGTTATTGTTCAGACCGTAGCAGGACCCTGGGAAAGGGAAAGGGATATAAAAAGGACCTTGTCGGGGAGGCACACGGAGACTCCCTCCTCCAAAGTGGATTTTGCCCAAGCTGGATCCTTGGAATTCGAGGCAAGACTGTTCCCAGGGAGGGGCCTTCTCTTATAGGATTAATTCCAGGCCTCTACTGACTCAGTCTCACGAGTTGACCTCTGACTCCCCTGCTAGACTCTGTGAAGCTGAACACTGGCCACTGGCTCACCTCCTGAGCCAAGGAGCTGCCAGGAAGAGGGGAGGAGGACTACCGTTCTCTGTCTCTCTTTTTTCTTCGTAGTAATGTGGCAGCTGGAGTCTGCCAAGTAGGGGCTGTCTAGGAACTACATGAATTGTTCTGTACCTCTACCATTCCCAGTTGTACTTGGCAAAGCTTGCCCTGTCCCAAGCTTCCTAAAATCTGATCACCAAAAACTCTCCTACCCACCAACCTCTACCTTCTTGATTCAAGCAAGACATATACATTGAACTCCCAGCTGTCAAGGACAGGATGCCTAAGACCCTACTTACCTGTGAACTGAGGACTCAAGGCCTGAGGATTATGGATAATATCTTTCCAAAGCAGTTCAAATTCTGGTATCCTAGCAACATTCTGAAGCAGTCTTACGAGATCCCGACCAATCATCAGACATTCCATGAACTTGATAAGGAAGAGGAAGTGGGGGACAGGAAAGAGAATAAAAACATGGATTGTTTACCTGCTGGAGGGAGGACAAAGGAACAACATGTTCTAGGGAGGGAAGGAAAGAGGGTTAAAGAGACTATAGGATTTCTTCTGGAACCAAAGGATTGGCTCCTAGCTGTTCAGGGGAAGACAGCTGGAAGCTGGAAGCTGGGGACTGATACCAAGAATGAGAGGTTAGCGGGAAATGCTGAAGCCCTGCTGGCTTTTACATTAATCCACCTCCCCCTCCACCCAGAACTGTTTCAATACAGTTCAAGGACGACTAAAGTTTCAAAAGGATGGGACTGGCAGAAACCCTAACCTCAAACTCATTTTGTCTAACAAAATTCTGCAGTATCTAATTCTGTGGGTCCAATTCTGTGGTAGAAATGTCTGTATCTGTGTAGTCTAAATGAAACCCATTAGCAACATGTAGCTAATGCAACTAGAGAAGTGAATTTTAACG
This sequence comes from Macaca mulatta, assembly GCF_049350105.2. Classification (NCBI taxonomy): domain Eukaryota; kingdom Metazoa; phylum Chordata; class Mammalia; order Primates; family Cercopithecidae; genus Macaca; species Macaca mulatta. The sequence continues at coordinate 113,289,322 of NC_133406.1, forward strand.
TTTCATCTAACATTAATTTTAGGCTGGGCACAGTGGCTCACGCCTATAATCCTAACACTTTGGGAGGCTGAGGCGGGAGGATCACTTGAGGCCAGGAGTTCAAGACCAGCCTGGGCAACAAAGCAAGGTCCAGTATCTACAAAAATGTAAAGTAAAAAAAAATTTTAATTGCCACATGGGAGGTCTGATAGAGGACAATTCATAATCTCACTAGACCATGGGAATTACCCAGGAGAGTAGGTGGGGGACCGTGTCATGGTAGGCACACAAGGACAGCTTATCTCTGTGGTGTACAACAGTATCCTTGAAGCTGACCAGGGAAATCCCAAGGATGCCAGCTTAACGGGTAGCATTTCTAGGAATTAGGGCTATTCTACACTAACTCCCCCTCCTTTCTACCCTCATCTGTTGACAAATGATGGAAAACACCAGATCTTGACGCACCTTCGTCTCTAACAAGGTATTTCTGACCTCACTGCATAAACCTCCAGAGGCATCTCAGCCTGAGTCTCACTTCCCCACATTATTTTTGTCCTGTTCCCTCACCCGTTCCCGAAGCAGTGAGATGCAGAAGTCCACTTCCTTCTGTCGCAGGGCCTGGAGCTGGGCAGTCCCATGGTGGTCCACGATGAGGCGGAGGTACGTGTAAACAGCCATGGCAATGAGGATGCTGCTCTTCAGGACCCACTCCCTGCAGGGAAGAAACACACTGGCTCCTATGCTCTGTCTAGAACTATTCACCCTCCCAATTCACCCTTCCTGGGGTTGGCTACAGTGCCTCAGAAATAACTGATGATTTGACACTGGGAGTAGATGCTTTGATTTTTTGCTTGCTCACTCAAGCTAGTATCTATCTTGGACTAACAACTGGCTAAGCTACGGACAACTTCCTAATTTTCTCTTACAAGTGCCTAAAAGGTAACTGCCAAATAAAAGCAATCTCTTTTTACCACCTAACTACTTAGTTTCCAAGAAAATAACTCTCTTTGTTGACTCATTCATTCAAACATTTACTGAGTGCCTATCAGGCGCCAAGCAACAAGTGAGGTACTAGGGACAGAATTAAGCCACAGTATCTACCCAGGTCAGACTATGGGGAAAAGCTGGGTAAGTGTCCCTAAGTCAGCGGTTCTTAAGTGTGATGCAAGAACATGTGGGATTGCCAAGACCCTTCAGGACCTGGAGTTTTGAGAACATACTGTGCTAGCTCAGTCTGCTGATCATTAGCAGCTCACCATGCCACAAACCTTTCCCTGGCTCTATCTAGTCACCGACACACAATGAGTTCCCACTCCCACACAATGAGTCACCTGTCCTAAATCACAACCTGAAAAAAAGAACCCGATTTTGGGTGGCAAACTCATCTGCTCATGAGTTTCAGAATATCCCTGAGGAAAAAGGGGGTAATGAAAGGTTTGTTCCCAGTTGCTTTAAAAGGAGTAGAGAGAAAGACACAGTGGGGATATTCTAATCCTGTCTCTAAGTGACAAAACTGAGATGCTATCTCCTCCCAGCAAACAATTTGTAATGGTTTTGGCACCCCTGTTGGAAGGCAGGGAACTGGAGGAAGATGACATGACGTTTAATTAGTCCAGGCAGGCCACATCCTGATTCCGGAAAACTACTCAAGCCACCTAATTAAAATACTCTGTGGCCTTTTCTTTTCACAGAATGGGTGCACTAGCCAAGGTTACTGGGGAAGGTTTCCTCCCCTACCTGCTACCTTTTAACTCCACAGCCCTAGAAACATTTGGAAGAGAGTGAGGAGGAGGGTGTAGGAGAGGACACACTTTTAAATTTCTAGGTATTGACTTTCACCAAAAGATGTTAAGTTTTTTGGAGGGTAGAAAACAGGGCAGTTATCTGGCTGTCATCTGATGCCTGTACAGAAAATTCAGCTTTAAGGTATGGGGATAGGAGGTATTTGGCACCAGGAACAAAATAAGAAAAATCACTTTTTAGAAAGATTGCTAGCAAAGGTAATGAAATTACCTGAATCCTGGAATGGCATAATAAAGAGAAAGAAAGAGTTGAAAGGCCCCCTGACCCAGGACAGTAAAAAGGAACAAAGACCTAGGAAAAGCAGAGATCTGGTAAGAGACTGTTAGGATCTAACGTGCTACTGCAATGGCACCAATAACAGAAGTGGCTCCAGGCCCAGATGTGGCCGCACACCCGTGCCAAGAGCACTAGGTGGCACTGCACAGCAGATAGGGCAGGGCTCTCAGACCTGAGCAGAGCACAGCACACGGCCATCTCTTTCGCAAGGGTGAACGTTGGGAGGAGGTCCATTCTTCGGAACTACAGATAGTATGGACACTATTAGCCCTCTCAATCATTCGACTGCTATGGTGTCCTCAATCAGAAAAGAGACTCAGAAGTCAAGCAAGAGGAAGACTGAAACCAAGGGGAAAGCCTCACCTCCAAACAAGTTCAGAGGTGGAATAGCCCTCATAAAATTTCTGGCCTTTTATTTTGATGGATAAGGGAAAGAATCAGCCAGAAAGTCCAGTATGTATCCCCTGATGCACTCTCTACCACTGGAGCCTCCAAACCCCATATGCAAACTCCAGCAGGATTCACTAATCTCTATTACCTGCTCACACCAATTGCCCCCTGTGCCACTTCAAAAAGAGCACGGGTTCGATGGAGATGCTTGGACGGGAGACAAGGATACCTGCCAGGCGTGGGTGTTTGCCTGGCCCAACTCTGCTGAGCTCATTCCTCCCCAGCTTTCCCCTAAGATAAACATTCCAAGGAGGTCTGGATCAAAAATAAACCCTTATCAGATGGAGCCAGTTTTTCTGGGCTATGCGATATTTTGGCAAAGACCTCTTTCCCATTCCTTCATTCCTGGGCATTAATTTCTTCACTTGCCAACAATACACTTGTCTCTCCCTCTCCTTGCCTCCCCCTCTCTGACTTAAGGTGTTCATGGGCCACACAATCCTTTCATCCCCATTTCCCACACTCACACTCCTAATGGCCATTATCTGGCCTGTACCCCACCCTTCATGGTGGACTCTACCTTTGCTCTGTCAGGATATCCAGAACACTTTCTGCCAACCAGATATTTTTGGCTGTAACATCTCCACCTTATTTCAAAAGGAGAAAAAAAGAATAGCTCTGATTAGCAACTCAGCCAATCCAATACATCTCTTCACCCATTCTGCTGGTTCACCCTGACTGCCATCCCATCACTGCTGTTCTTAGTGCTGAGATAAACTGCCTTCTGTTCTGTCAGGCTTTAAAGTTTCACCCTTTGCCTCCGGAAAGAAGAAAAGGGAAGGTTCTGAATTTTTCTAGAAACCAGAGCTGCTGCTTTTCCACAGATTGTGAGTTGGAGTGGGAACATTTTGGCCCTTGAAAATGAATGTCTGACAAGTAGATATAAGAAGCCCACAGTTGGAAAGAAAGGATGATATCTCAGAGAGGGCCTGAGAGGTATAGGTGGCTGACAACAGCTGCAGTCTAGCAACTGGATGTCCTGAGTCCTGCACTCAGGCCCCCAACAGGCCAAGAGTTTCTTATTTCCAGGTAACAGTCTTTCCAGGTAACAGTGCTTGCTATGAAACTTCCTGGGGCAGAATTAACATACAGCAATGCCAGACCAGTCTTGGGATAAGAAGTGGGGGCTGGGAGTGCCAAACAGGGAAGAGGCCAGGAAAGAGGATAAAAATAGCCAAAACTATGCCTTGCCCCAGGTCCCAATTAAAAAATTCAATGTTCACAAAGTCACACATGACATAGATTAAGGTTCATACACATCAAAACAGGAGCATCAGTGTTACATAAAATTTTAAAGAGGAAGCAAGCCCCAATGGGCTAATGGTGAGGTAGTAGCAGGTCACTTTTAAACAAACACATGCAATCTTGGGAGTAGCCGCTTGAATATGCAGTGGCTCAGACAGATGTCACCGTAGCCAAGATGAGAATAAAACCTAAATGTCAGGGTCTGTTCTGTGACATAGTTTGTTCTCATTCTGGCCCCAGTAAAGGGCCTAATTATTAGGGAGCAAGCATTCAGATCATAGGGGTGGAGCCAGGGAAGATGTCTAGGTTTCTGAAAGCACAGGGACTTGGGAACAAATTTATTTGCCCTCACTTCTCTCCCCATTTCTTCCTGCTCTGAAATGCTATAAAATCTCAGAGTGAAGACTGGCTAAAATAGGCCAAATAGTCTGTCAAGCCCTGGGTTTAGTAGGAAAGAAAATGAGGCAAGACTTACTGCTTTAAAAGGCCCCCCCATGATTTTTCAGTCAATTTATTTATACAACATATGTGGCCAGAAGATGTCTGTATCAGAAAGAAACAGTCTAAGCAATCCAGGAATTCCATCCCTTTGGCACTTAATCATTCTCCATTGTCTCTATTTAGTCTCTGGGCTCTCCTCCTTTCTTCTTTATGCTCCTGCCATCAAACTCACCTGCAATCTGCTTCATAAACGTCATACAAACACCATCGGCTCCTAGAACCCCACTCTTCACCAGTTCCCGTACCAACCACACCAACTAAAGGAAAGAGGGAAAAACAGATGAAGAGCAGGACCTGTGAGTTTGAGAAGGGAACTAATTCAATTACAACTGAAAGGAGCACACTACAATTTAGACACACAACGATAGGGTGTGTTAGCCCTGATTCCTCTTTCCCACTCCTGACAGAGAGAAGATCCATCCTCTCTCTTTGAGCTGGATCCTGTCTTTTCTTTCTGGCCTTACCTGAGTACGGCAGGTATCCTGCAGCTTCAGGTACTTCTCCATAAGTATCTGGTTGATTTTATTCAGGACAATATTCATGCCATCACGACTCACCAGAGCCAAGTCCCGGTAACACTGTGAGAAGTAAAGTTTGTGATCAGCCAGCAAGCTGAGGATAAGGTCCTTAACCCCACCCACAGTGGCCCCCTTGCCCTCTAATCCCTTAAACTTAAATAACATCAGTAAGGCACCAAGTAGCAATGAAATACTTTCCATTCTGGACACTTTCTTTCCATAGGGGTCCTGCATTCCCAATCCATCCCTTGTTCTGTCACACAGAGTGGGGAAAAGGTACTGGTTATCCTTTAATGAGGTAGAAAAGCCTGCTGGGCAGCTGGGTGCGGTGGCTCACGCCTGCAGTCCCAGCACTTTGGGAGGCCAAGATGGATGGATCACGAGGTCAGGAGATCAAGACCATCCTGGCTAACACGGTGAAACCCCATCTCTACTAAAACCACAAAAAATTAGCCGGGTGCGGTGGCAGGCGCCTGTAGTCCCAACTACTCGGGAGGCTGAGGCAGGAGAATGGCATGAACCTGGGAGGCGGAGCTTGCAGTGAGCCGAGATGGTGCCACTGCACTCCAGCCTGGGCAACAGAGCGAAACTGTCTTGAAAAAAAAAAAAAAAGAAGAGCTTGCTGGGCAAGGCTCCTAGTACTATCCTTGTCCCCCCACTTCCCCTCTTAGGAAGTGTCACACTGTTTGATGCCACAGGCTGAGCAAAACCAGGTGGAGGCCATCTGCTTTTCATCTGCCAGTAAGTAAAAGGTCACTGCAAAGTGGGTTTGGCTGAACAAGCCAGAAAGGATCCTAAAGAGGTTTTTAGAACAGTACTGACCCAGCCAGATACAGTAAAGGGAATAGTAAGGGAAGAAGATCCAGGGCAGGGCCCTAGACAGTTAAGGACAGAACCAAAATTGAAATTTTTTTGAATTTTTAGTTTTTTTATACTTGGGGTCTTACTCTGTTGCCTGGGCTGGAGTGCAGTGGCACGATCGTAGCTCATTGCAGCTTTGAACTTCTGAGTAGCTGGTAGTACAGGCATGCACCAACACGCCCAGCTAATTTTTAAAACTTTTTTTTTTTAGAGGCAAGGTCTCACTATGTTCCTAGGCTGAAACTCTTGGCCTCAAGTGATTCTCCCGCCTCGACCTCCTGAGCAGCTGGAATTACAAGCACGAGTCACCATACCCAGTTGAACTAAATATCTTCATTCTTTTCTCTGTGATGCCCTTTCCTTCTGCCACGTATTGAAAAAGGAGAGGTGCTTCAGCACACCAAATCCTGGGAGAGGTAAGGGAGGGCGTGCTAATTTCTTCTGTGAGATTATTGCTTCCCTTCCCCTTAGTTTTTTTTTTTTTTTCCCTTCACTGTCTCTATTGTGAGACCAGACTCTTGGAGGAATACCTTAGGGGGCCTCATTAGCAACTTCCTTAGCCTGCTGAGTTCTATCCTGTCAGGATCTCATCAGAAAGAGTAGAAATTAGGCAGGTAGCTTCCCACAACCTCTGAAGACCAGTAGCAAGGATGGCATCAACAATAATAATAATATAGTATAGCAAGGGCTGGGTACGGTGGCTCATACCTGTAATCCCAGCACTATTTGGGAGGCCGAGGCGGGTGGATCACCTGAGGTCAGGAGTTCAAGACCACCCTGGCCAACATGGTGAAACTCCATCTCCACTAAAAATACAAAAATTAGCTGGGTGTGGTCACACGTGCCTGTAGTCCCAGCTACAACTGAGGCTGAGGCAGGAGAATCACTTGAACCCAGGAGGTGGAGGTTGCAGTGAGCCAAGATCACACCATTGCACTCCAGCCTGGGTGACAGAAGGAGACCGTCTCAAAAAAAAAAAAAAAATAGAGCAAGGATGTTGTTATACTATAGCAAGCAATAATACAGCAAGGATGGCATCAACAATAATAATTTTATATATATATATATAAATATATATATATAACTGCATTTGATATACGTAACAACCTTTTTTTTTTTTTTTGAGATGGAGTCTTGCTCGTCACCCAGGCTGGAGTGCAGTGGTGCAATCTTGGCCTCCCAGGTTCATGCCATTCTCCTGTCTTAGCCTCCTGAGTAGCTGGGACTACAGGCGCCCGAGACCACGCCCAGCTAATTTTTGTATTTTTAGCAGAGACAGGATTTCACTGTGTTAGTCAGGATGGTCTCGATCTCCTGACCTCGTGATCCGCCCGCCTTGGCCTCCCAAAGTGCTGGGATTACAGGCGTGAGCCACCGTGCCCGGCCAACAACCTTTTAAAATAGGTACTACTTATTATAATTATTACTTTTACAGATGAGGAAATAGGCATGGAGAGCTTAAAAGTTATTTGCCCCAGGTAGCCGGGCGCGGTGGCTCATGCCTGTAATCCCCAAGCTTCTTTCTAGAGCTGCCTGCTGGGAGAAATACCTGGACCAAGGGCTGCCTGGGCCTGAGTCCTTGACTCTTTGATGAAGACAGACCTTGACATTAGACCCTTTCCCATTACCTTTATCTACGGACTGCCAGCACCTGCACAGCTTAGGACTCTACCTTAGCCTCCCTCCTTGCCACAGTTCCCCAGCCAGGCCTGCTCCCAGCTGTTTAGTTCAGACACCAAATAGAAAATAAATAAACTCAAAGGATATAAACATTCCTAAGAGCTGCCAAGAGGGCTGATGCAAATCAAGAAGGTACAAGTGAGACAAAATCCACCCCATGCATCCTCTATTCTTTCCCAGTGCTGACCTGCTTTCTCCTTAACTGAATTCTCTTGTTCACCTGTTCAATCCATCCTAATCCCACCCACTAAGTCCCAGAGAGTTGGCCCTAACTCCTTGAACCTGCCTACCAGTTCCTCAGCTCATGCTTCCCTATAGCAGGATTCTATTTGTTCAAGACTCAGTTTCCACTACTTCTCCACCATATCCACATCCCATCTCGGTCCATGGAGATTCAAGAACAACTAAATCTCAAATCCATCCTGAGGTTTCTGTTCCAAAGGCAGAATTAACCCCAAATATAAATCCTTAGAAAGCAGTCCCGTTGCTTTAAGCTGAAGCCTAAAATGATGCATTACAATCAGTCCTCATCAGTAACTCCCACCTAAAACTTCTGTAGGACAGAAGTATTTTTACAAAATAATCACTCTTTTAGGGAGAAGGATCAAAGCTCTAGGGAGATACGTCACTAATTCTTCCATCATGCTCTGACCTGGCTCAAGGTCTCTGAATGAGTCACTACTTGATAGTTCCTCACCCGCCTACAACTGTGTCCTCCTAATTCTGTCTTTACTGCCTTTGTCTGAAGAGGTCTGACCTGCAGGCTTGGCCCAGAAAGGCTCACAGGTAGGGGATTTACCTGGAAACTTTTAGCATGTGAACATGAATGCTAGTGAAGGTGTCAACCAGCTATGAGACCCAAGGCAAATGCTTCACTTCCCCAGAGGGCCTGGGACTCCCGCATGGGGCTGTTAGAGGGCAAAAAGAAGAGGAGATACTCTAGTCTCTTGCATTTACATTGCAAAACCCAGCGGCCTCTTACTGATAGGCCAGGCAAAGAGCTAGAAATACCACACATATTCTGCCCCCTTCACTTAGGTTTACTGATTTACCCAGGTTGGTCCAGATCACCTGAAACAAACAAACAAAACTTTCCAGCCTTGCCTGCGCTGAGATGACTAAATGGAATTTGAATGGTATTTATAAAAACTCACATATAGCCAATGATGGGCGCACACAGACACACACACACACACAAAGATTTAAAAACCCACACAAGAGGAAGTTAAACTTTAACTCCAACCCAACCACTCTCATCTTTGCCAACAATTTCTTTTTTTTTTTTTTTTTTTGAGACGGAGTCTTACTCTGTCGCCCAGGCTGGAGTGCAGTGGCCGGATCTCAGCTCACTGCAAGCTCCGCCTCCCGGGTTCACGCCATTCTCCTGCCTCAGCCTCCCGAGTAGCTGGGACTACAGGCGCCCGCCACCTCGCCCGGCTAGTTTTTTGTACTTTTTAGTAGAGACGGGGTTTCACCGTGTTAGCCAGGATGGTCTCGATCTCCCGACCTCGTGATCCGCCCGTCTCGGCCTCCCAAAGTGCTGGGATTACAGGCTTGAGCCACCGCGCCCGGCCAACAATTTCTTTAAAATGGATGGGCTGGACTGGATCATATCACTCTTTAACACCACTCAACTGGAAACATTCATTTGTCTTCAAGGATCTTGATGATAAATTCAGTACAAAAATGAAACAGCAATTTAACTCGACAAGGTCCCAGCCCAGAATGGCCTTGGCTCTCCTGGGAAACCAAGGATTTCTGAATACTTGCTGCCTCACTGCCCACCCTCACCCCAGACCCTATTCTAGTTGGCATTAGAAGTACAAACAGATCAGGTTCCCATGCCCATAAATCCTTCCCTTGGCATTAATTCAAGCAGCTATGCCAAGGAACCATGAGCATCCTGCTCTAATGACCGGAAATGATTTTCCTTTGGTTCCCCTTGAACAAACGACATCATCTCTGACCTCCAAGTTACCTCACAGGTAAACTGGGAGTGGTTAGGAGGAGACAGAGCCACCAACTTCATATGGTTTTGTGAGAGGATCAAATGAGATCTTGTCTGGATAGAGTCTAATAGAATGCTGGGCACTGAGCATGTTTGTTTCCCTCTACATCACCTTTATTCAGAGAAGAACCAATGAAATGTTAATTCCCCCATTCCAAGCTCTTCTTAGTGTCATATAGTTAATGCCAGATAACAGATACATACCTTAACTCATTATACCAAGACTCAAAGGACATAGCGTTGCTAGACAGGGGAAATTTGGAGAGGCAAAAGACAGAATTTTGCTACTTTATTTTAAAAACAACAGGCCAGGTGTGGTGGCTCACATCTGTAATCCCAGCACTTTAAGAGGGCGAGGTGGGTGGATCATCTAAAGTCAGGAGTTCGAGATTAGCCTGGCCAACATGGCGAAACCCCATATCTACTAAAAATACAAAAATTAGCAGGGCATGGTGGCATGCGCCTGTAATCCTAGCTACTCGGGAGGCTGAGGCAGGAGAATCGCTTGAACCTGAGAGGCAGAGGTTGCAGTGGGCCGAGATCAGGCCACTGCACTCCACCCTGAGCAACAGAGCAATACTTCATCTCAAAATAAATAAAAAGAACAGAATTCAAAGAGATCACCCTGCCTAGTCCCTCACCTCAAGGAGGGAACCTACCTGAACCATTCCACATAAAGGGGACTCTTCAGTTTGTGAAGAACCCCAAACTAGTTTTCATATAATATTCCTCAGAAAGTCTGACTCCAGTATATTCCAGTGTTCTCCTAACCACTATATTATTTACTGTATCAATCATGTAACATTAAGCTGTCTCATCTAAATCCTACCTACTAAAAATTTAAACCTGTTTTCTCTTCACCTGCCAATGGCAGAATCTGCAAACTACAGGCCATGCTCTTCTGAATAAGAACTCTCATGGACTTGGTTACAATTGTTCTCTTCTATTCCCTGGATTAAATCCCAACCCTTTTAGCCTGGCCTCATAAATTTAAAATTTAAAACTCTATGTGTTGGCCGGGCGCGGTGGCTCAAGCCTGTAATCCCAGCACTTTGGGAGGCCGAGACGGGTGGATCACAAGGTCAGGAGATCGAGACCATCCTGGCTAACCCGGTGAAACCCCATCTCTACTAAAAAAATACAAAAAACTAGCCGGGCGAGGTGGCGGGCGCCTGTAGTCCCAGCTACTCGGGAGGCTGAGGCAGGAGAATGGCGTAAACCCGGGAGGCAGAGCTTGCAGTGAGCTGAGATCCGGCCATTGCACTCCAGCCTGGGCGACAGAGCGAGACTCCGTCTCAAAAAAAAAAAAAAAAAAAAAAAACAACAAAAAACTCTATGTGTTTTTCCACCTTCATGACTGCCATTTAGCTTCAGAATCTGGAGAGAGAGAGGGGACTTTAATCAGAGGATGACAAATTCACTGAGTAAAAAGGGACTTATAACTATATTTAGAGAACAAGGTGATCCAGCTCTGGTCAAAGAGTCTCATACTACCCCAGTTAAACTGTACGTTCCACCATATCCTGGATCATATATGAGGAGGGTTTATGGGTCCAGAGCAGGGTGCCTTACCTTCTGGGCTTGGGCAGGTTCAGTGAGGATGAGAGTAAACAGACCTAGGCAGATTTCTTCATGCTGGGGGAGGCCTTTGCACACCTGGAATATGAGAAAGGAAAACAAACTAGTTGTCATTCAAAGGCAGTAAGTTCTCAAACTCAGTTTCTCCCAGAAAACATGGGACTCCTAAGGAAGATGCAAAGGAGAATAATCAACTTTTAAATCTGATGATTTCCTTCTCTTAAAAGAGATTTTTTAAAAAAGAAGAGAGGGCTGGGCGCGGTGGCTCAAGCCTGTAATCCCAGCACTTTGGGAGGCCGAGACGGGCGGATCACGAGGTCAGGAGATCGAGACCATCCTGGCTGACACAGTGAAACCCTGTCTCTACTAAAAAATACAAAAAAACTAGCTGGGCGAGGTGGCGGGTGCCTGTACTCCCAGCTACTCGGGAGGCTGAGGCAGGAGAATGGCGTGAACCCGGGAGGCGGAGCTTGCAGTGAGCCAAGATCACGCCACTGCACTCCAGCCTGGGCGGCAGAGCGAGACTCTGTCTCAAAAAAAAAAAAAAAAAAAAAAGAAGAGAGATAAGGACAACAGGTGTGGTGGTGCACACCTGTGGTCCCAGCTACTCCAGAGGCTGAGGCAGAAGGATTGCTTGAGCCCAGGAGTTCAAGGCTATAGTGCATTATAATCATGCCGGTGAATAATCACTGCATTCCAGTCTGGGCAACATAGTGAGACCACATTGCTATAAAAATAAAAAGCTATACTGAAAGATGCCCAAGTCTCCAAGAGATAGGCTCCCACAGTAAGAGAGAAGAATTGAGAAATTTGATTCAGGGAGCCAAGACTTGATGAACTTCAGTCCCCTACCCCCAACCACTTAGTCTTCCCATCTTTTTGACCATGTTTCAAGACTTTCACAGCAGCAGCAGTGGCTGCAGGGATAGCATTCTACTTACATAGGCATTGAGGGCATCATTGGCTTCTCTCTCGGAGACACCAGCAGTCATCGATGTCACAATGCTCATACACCTTTCCAATCTCTGGGAAGGGGTGAGAAAAAATGAACAGTGTGCGGTAACACCACTTAAGAAGTACTTCTGGGGGCCGGGCGCGGTGGCTCAAGCCTGTAATCCCAGCACTTTGGGAGGCCGAGATGGGCGGATCACGAGGTCAGGAGATCAAGACCATCCTGGCTAACACGGTGAAACCCCGTCTCTACTAAGAAATACAAAAAATAGCCGGGCGAGGTGGCAGCGCCTGTAGTCCCAGCTACTCGGGAGGCTGAGGCCGGAGAATGGCGTGAACCCGGGAGGCGGAGCTTGCAGTGAGCTGAGATCCGGCCACTGCACTCCAGCCTGGGCTACAGAGCGAGACTCCGTCTCAAAAAAAAAAAAAAAAAAAAAAAGAAGTACTTCTGGGCCCCTAAAAGTTTAACAATTCAAACCTGATCATGCCTGTTGATGTAACTGCCAGTTTACTAACAAAGTCACCATGAGGATATAACCAGCAAAATCTAAAATGTGGAAACCGTAACAGGTGACCTCATTTTTTTAACACATAAATCACAAGAAAAAAAGTGAAGGAAACCTATATATTAAGAGACTTAGGCCGGGCGCGGTGGCTCAAGCCTGTAATCCCAGCACTTTGGGAGGCCGAGGCGGGTGGATCACGAGGTCAGGAGATCGAGACCATCCTGGCTAACATGGTGAAACCCCGTCTCTACTAAAAATACAAAATACTAGCCGGGCGTGGTGGCGGGCGCCTGTAGTCCCAGCTACTCGGAGGCTGAGGCAGGAGAATGGCGTGAACCTGGGAGGCGGAGCTTGCAGTGAGCCGAGATCGCGCCACTGCACTCCAGCCTGAGTGACACAGCGTGACACTCCGTCTCAAAAAAAAAAAAAAAAAAAAAGAGACTTAGGGCCAGGGGTGGTGCCTCACGCCTGTAATCCTAGCACTTTAGGAGACTGAGGGGGGCAGATCACCTGAGGTCAGGAGTTCCAGACCAGCCTGGCCAACATGGTGAAACCCTGTCTCTACTGAACAGCAGCAGCAGTGGCTGCAGGGACAGCATTCTACTTACATAGGCATTATATCGTATTACATGAAAATACAAAAATTAGCTGGGCGCAGTGGCACGTTGTCTGTAATCCCAGGTACCTGGGAGGCTGAGGCAGGAGAAATGCTGGAACCCGGGAGGCAGAGGCTGCAGTGAGCAGAGATCGCGCCATTGCACTCCAGCCTGGGTGACAGAGCGAGACCCTGTCTCAAAAAAATAAAATAGGCCGGGCATGGTGGCTCCCACCTGCAATCCCAGCACTTTGGGAGGCCGAGGTGTGTGAATCACAAGGTCAGGAGTTCAAGACCAGCCTGACCAACACGGTGAAACTCTGTCTCTACTAAAAATACAAAAAAGTAGCCAGGCATGGTGGCATGTGCCTATAATCCCAGCTACTCAGGAGGAGGAAGCTGAGGCAAGAGAACTGCTTGAACTCGGGAGGCGGAGGTTGCAGTGAGCAGACATCGTGCAACTGCACTCCAGCCTGAGTGACAGAGCAAGAGTCTCAAAAAAAAAATAATAATAATAATAAATTTTTAAAAATAAAATAAAATAAAAGGGACTTAGGCCAGGCCAGATGCAGTGGCTCACGCCTGTAATCCCAGCACTTTGGGAGGCTGAGGTGGGCGGATCACCCGAGTTCAGGAGTCTCGTCGAGACCAGCCTGGCCAACATGGTGAAACCCTGTCTCTACAAAAAATACAAAAATCAGCTGGGTGCGGTGGTTCACACCTGTAATCCCAGCACTTTGGAAGGCTGAGGGAGCTGGATCACCAGAGGTGGGGAGTTCGAGACCAGCCTGACCAATATGAAGAAACCCCGTCTCTACTGAAAATATAAAAATTAGCTGGGCATATTTATATTTATAGTTATATCCTCATGGTAGCACATGCCTGTAATCCCAGCTACTCGGAAGGCTGAGGCAGGAGAATTGCTTGAACCCGGGAGGCAGAGGTTGAGGGGAGCCGAGATCACATCATTGCACTCCAGCCTGTGCAACAAGAGCAAAACTCCAGCCGGGCGTGGTGGCTCATGCCTGCAATCCCATCACTTTGGGAGGCAGGAGGACTGCTTGAGCCCAGGAGTTCGAGACCAGCCTGGGCAATATAGGGAGACCCCACCTCCATAAACAAGAAAAATATTAGCTGAGCATGGTTTTGCATGCCTGTGGTCCCAGCTACTCAGGAGGCTGAGATGGGAGGATCGCTTGAGCCCAGGAGGGCAAGGCTGCAGTGAGCTATGATGGTACTGCTGCACTCCAGCCTGGGCAAGAGAACATTATTGTTAATGTTTTTAGTTATGATATAAATACTATGATTATGTTTTTAAAAAGTCCTTTTCTTATAGACTTTATATAAAATGTTTACAGATAAAACTGTATATCTTAGATTTGCTTCAAAGTAATAGAGGTAGCTGAAAGAAGATAAAAGAAGATTGCTATCTACTGTTAAGTACTGAAGCAGAGTGATGGCTACATGAAGATTTTACTACTCTACTTTTTTATACTTGAAACGTCCCCCCAAAATCTTAAAAACAAACTTAAAAACCAATGAGAGTGTGAGGAAAGAAAAATAGAGCACCAAAGGCCAAACTAAAACCTACCAGGGGCTGGGCGCAGTGGCTCATGTCTGTAATCCCAGCACTTTGGGAGGCTGAGGTGGGAGGATCACTTGAGGTCAGGAATTTAAGACCAGCCTGGCCAACATGACAAAACCCCATCTCTGCTAAAAATACAAAAACTAGCCAGGTGTGGTGGCGCAAGCCTGTAGTCCCAGCTTCTCGAGAGGCTGAGGCAGAAGAATCGCTTGAATCTGGGAGTCGGAAGTTGCAGTAAGCCGAGATTGCACCTCTGCACTCCAGTCTGGGCTACAGAGAGAGACTCTGTCAAAAAAAAAAAACAAAAACAAAAACAAAACAAAAACCTACCAGGGTCTCTAAACAAGGATGGAAATAGCTGCATTAAAGCCTACCCAATAGTCATTCTGGTTTCAACTCCACCATGGCATGGGGTCAACATTCTAAGGGAACCTTAGTCATGGGTCCCTGTTCAGAAGAAGCAGTATTGGTAAGATACTGACAAAATGTATCTCGTAAGTCAATGAACCTCTCCATTATCACCACCTAAACTATTTCCTGAGTCCTTTTAAAACTTTATCTTGAGGATTAACACAAAAACTGTTTAAGGAAAACCAATTTCCAATGATAATTATTCTGGCAAGAGGAGGACAAAGGAAGGCTGGTTTACTTCTACCTGATCTTAGAGGTCATCACCACGTATCTTATTGAGAAGTGGTTCTATTGCATCATTTTGAGGAACTGACAAAGATGGATAATAGGATAGAGGTTTAAGAATGAAAGATGGCCGGGCGCAGTGGCTCATGCCCGTAATCCCAGCACTTTGGGAGGCCGAGGTGGGCGGATCACGAGGTCAGGAGATCAAGACCATCCTGGTGAACACGGTGAAACCCCGTCTCTACTGAAAATACAAAAAAATTAGCCGGGTGTGGTGGCGGGTGCCTGTAGTCCCAGCTACTCTGGAGGCTGAGGCAGGAGAATGGCGTGAACCTGGGAGGCAAAGCTTGCAGTGAGTGGAGATTGTGACACTGCACTCTAGCCTGAGCGACAGAGGGGACTCCGTCTCAAAAAATTAAAAAAAAAAAAAAAAAAAGAAGAAGAAGAATGAAAGACAACTGGGCTGGGCGCGGTGGCTCATGCCTGTAATCCCAGCACTTTGGGAGGCAGAGGGTGGGTGGATCATGAGGTTAGGAGTTCAAGACCAGCCTGACCAACATGTTGAAACCCTGTCTCTACTACAAATAGAAAAATTAGCTGGGTGTGATAGCATGCGCCTGTAATCCCAGCTACTCGGGAGGCTGAGGCAGGAGAATCGCTTGAATCTGGGAGGCAGAGGTTGCAGTGAGCCAAGATTTCGCCACTGCACTCCAGCCTGGGTGACAGAGCGAGACTCCATCTCAAAAAAAAAAAAAAAGAATGAAAGACAATCATGCTTCTCCTTTACCATTATCCTCAGGTTGCCTATGTCTATCCTGTGTAAGAGCATAAGGTGGCACAGGGTAGAACTGAGTGGTAAGGCAAGGCAAGTGTTTGTAGCTGCCACAGCTACAAAACTTCAAGCTAAAATAAGCCCCAAGCCACTTATTACAACTTAATATCAGGTCTGACTATGCCCCAAATTAGGTCAGATTGGTAGCTCAGCCTGAATAAAAAGCACCTGTGTACTTGTGAAAAGGAGCTGTGAGGTCACATGAAAGCTGAGCTATGACTCTCACAGCCTACCTCTCCCACAAGCTCTGAGATCCAGTATTACCTAGTCCATCTCCTATATGATAAGGGGAGGGAAGGAAAACCCTCTGGCTGGGCTTCCTCTGTTTTTAAATCTTATCCCACTTGCCAGGCACAGTGGCTCATGCCTGTAATCCCAGTACTTTGGGAGGCCGAGGCAGGTAGATCACTTGAGGCCAGTAGTTCAAGACTAGCCTGGGGAACAGAATGAGATCCCCCGCACCATCTCTACAAAAACTAAATAAATCAGCCAGGCATGGTCGTGTGCACCTGTAGTCCCAGCTACTTGGGAGGCTAAGGCAGGAGGATCACTTGAGCCCAAGAGCTGTAGGCTGCAATAAACCATGATTGCACCACTGAACTCCAGCCTGGGTGACGAAGCGAGGCCCTGTCTCAAAAATCATCCCTCTCTACCCAAGATAGTTATCAAGAACTGGGGAATCAATCACATCCAGCTGCTAGGTTCAGATTGTTCTTACTAGGAGATCTGGGGGAAGCCCTGTACACAGCCTAGGTTAACGGTTTCAGAGGAGAAGGAGATGGTGAACAAGGAGTGGCATAGCATTCTAAAATTCTAGATATTCTTTCCTATCAAAGGGAAAAATCTCTGCTGAATCAATGGAGAGGAAAGGCAAGCAAAATCAAACAGCGGCTAGCTAATAAGCAAACTGACAGGAAGCATAACATAGAAAGAACCCTCTACCACTTGCCAGCCTTAGGCTAATCTTGGGTAATTTAGCCACTCAAAACCCCTCAAAACAGAGATAATGCCTCTATCACAAGGTTGCTGTAAGGGTTAAACAAAATGACATGTGAAAACACCTAGCATACAGCATCAGTTAAATTAGAATCTATTCAATCTGCAGCCAGGCATGGTGGCTCATGCCTGTAATCTCAGCGCTTTGGGAGGCCAAGGTGGGGAGGAATCACTTGAAGACAGGATTTCAAAACCAGCCTGGGCAACATAGTGAAGATGCTGTCTCTACAAAAAAAAATGTTTAACAATTAGCTGGGTGTGGTGGCGTACCTCTAGTCAAAGCTACTTGGGAGGCTGAAGTGGGTGGATCATTTGAGCCCAGGAGGTTGCAGATGCAGTGAGCCATGATCACGCCACTGCACTCCGCCTGAATGACAGAGCAAGACCCTGTCTCAAACAGAACAAAAACTATTCAATTTGAGGGAAATTCAGCAATTGCAAAACTAAATTTAGAGGACTAAAATCTTTCCACTCCCAGCCACTATTTCTATTCTAATGGGATGGCCTTAAAGATTCCTGAAAACTCCTACCACAGGACATGAATGCCTGACCAGGCTAAAAAGCTTTCTCTCCTATCTACTCTCTGTAAACTTCTGTCTTCTAGGAGACAAGATGAAAAGGTAGGAGAGAGGGAGGGGCCTGAATGATGTATCCTGTACCAGATCTTGCAAAGATGGCTACACAGACCTAAGGGCTAGCTGAGTCTCAGGCAATGATCTATGGCTGAGAGACCTTGGGTTGAACAGTTTCTCTAGGCCCCTTCCCTAGCTCCCACGAGTTCTGCTCAGAGGCCTGAGTCAATTCTATGGGTCACTGCCCAGTGAAGGAGAAAAATGGCCTCTTGGAACAGAGAGGCCCAGCTAAGGTTGTAGAAAGTGAGAGTCCAGAATTTGGATGGGTGGATAACTGCAATGAGGAAAAAATATGAGGCCCAGTCCTTTCTGTTCACAGACGAGAAGTATAAATGATACTTTACTCTTCCTGAACTATACAAATTACTTTTCCAAACAGGGATGGGAAAATTAATTACAAATCATTCAGGGTGACAAAGGACCATGTCCCTTCAAAGAGAGCCACAGGAAGCCAGATCCTTACAATCAAGTAATAGCAACCCTTTTCCCCTAGTCTTCAGAGGCTCTTAGTAAAGATCAAATCATAGGTTCAGATGCCAACAATTGC